>NW_028277030.1:68526500-69211000 GCF_059951505.1 Python bivittatus | reverse complement strand
AGTCAGTTTGGTGTAATGGTTAAGGCTTCAGCCTAGAAACCAGGAGACTGTGAGTTCTAGGCCCACCTTAGGCACGAAGCTAGCTGGGCAACCTTGGGCCAGTCCCTGTCTCTCAGCCCTAGGAAGGAGGCAATGGCAAATCACTTCCGAAAACCCTTGCCAAGAAAACTGCAGAGACAGTCACCAGGAGTCAAAAACTGACTTGAAAGTACACACACAGACACAAAGCAAAACAAAACATAGGCCTGACACCTGAAAAGAGCTGAGCCCATGTTTCTGACTGATTATCATGGCATGCTTCCCTGAACACTGACACATGGCTTTTACATACATCCCATTATTCTGGATTAAAAGAGGATGTCATTTGTCATTTGCCTGGTAACTGGGAGCTTTGTGCTTGTCCTCTAAGCTAGAGAAATTATATTTGTGGAAGGTTCTCATGTTACCTTACCCTAATCCTACTTAATCCTAACCCTACATACATTCTTGAAGTATGGCCTTTGGGATGTTGAGGACAAGGGATTGGTGCTGGCAGTCAGAGAAGGAGGTCATGTGCAAACTTTCCATCCAGCCCATCTGAAATCCAGATATGTCTAAAGTCCCTCATTTTGACTGGGCTTGTTGAATTTAGTGGCAAGGAAGTTTTTCCTGTTATCATCAGTGAGTGTAAACAGCATAAAATGTCATGGTTTTAAGAAAACGTAGCAGCAGTATAAAAAGTATCTATATCCATTGTCTAAATAAGTATTCTCCAAGTTGATACTTAAATTCATGCTGGCAGGGAATTCTGAGAGACATAGACTCAACACATCTGTTGAGTGTCAAACTGGGAAGACTGGTTTGAATGAACAAAGAAAGGTCTTACTGCAGAAGGGCAAATATGGATTAATTTTACATTCCAACCTAGTGTAACAAGTTTGCTTAGAAAACAGCTCCAACAGAGATCCCGCTATATTGTTTTGATGTTCATCTAACAGCCTTTGAAAAGCCACTGGGATGTCACTTCACCATTTTTAAAAACTAAATGTGGGCCTATAACATTGTGCAATGAACATTATCATCTCCAGAGATATGGCAAGCACCGTTGACCTTATAAAAATCTCTTGCTGAGTAATTAATCTTCACAAGTTTTGGAGATAGTCCTTTCATTGCATTGGAATGACATACGCTTGTTTCAAATTTATTCACTGGCCATGATTAAACTTTCATGGTTGATTCACCCTAGGACTCCAAGAAGCTATGCTAGAAAAACTGACTACTGACGGTAAAGATAATTGCTCTTCACATATTGAGCTGAAAACTTCAAGGTTTTTTTTTTCTGGTACCATATTGAAATATTTGCAGGGAAACTATTCAGACACATTCTCAGAAGAAACTCTGTACCAAATCAGATTCAGTAGCATAACTGGATTACTGTGCCCAGCAAGGCAGCCCCAATTTTACAGCTAAATGGCTTAATTAGGAAATAACCAGATCTTAGATGGAGATTAATTGGCAACAAAACCAAGGACCCAGTTCCAATGCTGGATTCTTTGCCAACGCAGCAGTAAAAATATTATTTGCCATTGTAAACCAGACTGTTTTGTACTAGTAAACCGAAAAGGCTACTAGCTGTGAACTCCCATACTTCAGTAAAATCTTGCAAACTGGTATACTCTTGTCTGCCAGCTAGCTCTGTTGAAGAAAGCAGGAGTGAACAGACCTGTCTAACATGGAGCTGTGAGTCATCAAGCTTACCATTCATGTGAGTAGAAGATATAACACCATTACATTCTGGCTGTGCTAAAGGAGAGATGCTATGAAATAAATTTCATTAATATGCTCAGCAATCCCTTGAAACACCCAGAAATAGCAGATATATTTGGATACATAAATCAGAATCAGGAAAAGCAAGTGAGGTTCGTCATAAATTGAGCAGAAAACTGGAGTAGTTGTATATATGAGAATTTAACAATTTCCTAGTATTTTACCTACTAAAAATCCCTCTAAGTTTCTCTCCACACCTCCAAGAGATAGGTGTGGTGGAGGAAAGTAACTGGAGTGCTTATATAGATCACTTTTCTCCAATCTGGGCATCCTCCAGATTGTGGATTTCGACTCTGTAGTTCTAGTGGTGTACAAAGCATCTCAAATGCAAATTGTTTTGCATGTGAAACAACCCATTTCAAATCCAAAACACTGTTATTTAAAATAGGCTGTTTCAATAATTTAAGTAGTATTTCAAACTCAAGGGTATGTCTGAATGAAGCTTTACTATGTAAGCTTTACTATGTACATTGGGGGGAGATGGGCGGGGGAGAAATTTGTTAAATAAAATAAAATATAAATAAATAAATAAATCCTCACTCATTGGAAGAATCATGCAGGAGGGCCTTCCATCTGCAATCAATATGGGGTTTCCCAGCATTTACTCCATCTTTTTTTAATATGCACACAGACACAACAAGGAGAAAAAAAGAATAGCTGCACAACGGTGGTTGTTTTTGTTTGTTTGTTTGTGTTTTTAATTGTTAGTAGCACTGTTGCTAAGAGCCATCCTTCTGGAAGAACCCTAGATTTATATTCAATAAATAAGGGTTTGAAATACAGGCAGAAATGTCTTCAACTGAAGGGTTTCAGACAGAGGCTGTTTGAGCTCGGAGTAAAAATTCAGACCAGTCAGAAGCTCCACGTCACGAACACGTGCTGTATGTGCCTGTAGTCTTTCTTCAGCCCACAGAGTCTCTGGCACTGTGTCCTGATAAAGCAAGCAAAAGTAATATTTGAGATCTGCATTGGCAGGCAGCAAAGCCGCTTACCAGTCTTCTAAGTTGAAGATAAAAAATGTCACGATTTTTCATAGCAATCAGCTATTTCCATGGAATGGTGCTACTGTGTGTTCCCAGAGCTAATAGATAATTATTAGATTCACATGGCCTATACTGTTGGAGATTTAGGTGAGCTTTCTAATACAACTGGTGGACATACAGCGTCCCCCTACTTTTTGTCTTCAGTGAAAATGACAAGAGGAAATCAGATTGTCCTCCTTGTCCCAGTTCCAGAATTTCTATACAGACCATAATGAAAGCTTGGGAAAATATTCTGTAAAAATTGTCCAAATTTTCTGGCAATTATATTCATTTCAATGGAAAACACAAAAGGGAACAATGAAGAAAAGAGCCTTATCACATACTGTAAGGCCAGGTGAAACAGAAGGGAAATAAAGTAAAGGAATATTGCAAGATAGATCAGACCCAAAAGTCATTTAAAATGTTATTTCTAAATTTTACATAAATATATTGTTTTATTTATTTATTTATTTAAATTTTTCAACCGCCCATGTCCCCCCGATGGGGGAACTCTGGGTGATTCACAACAAACATTAAAAACATAAAATATATAAATACATAAAACCTTAATTAAAAACTTTACTAAAAAGAAGAAGGAGAGACCAAGAGGATGAAAAATCTGAGGCTGAAGACAGAAGGCCTCTATGGGGCTAGCCATCCCCATGCTTGAGGTTTTCCCACCCCACCCCAGGCCAGGTGGCAGAACCAGGTCTTCATATTAATAGTTGAAGGGTCAGCTATTCCAATAATATTTGTGAAAAAGAGTCTTTAATAGTACTTGAATGCAAGCTGAATATGAGCCAACAGTGTGATGTTGTTGCAAAGAAGACAAATGCAATGTCAGGCTACATCAACAGAGGTATAATTTTCAAATTTCAGAAAGTCATCATTTGACACAATTCTTCTTTGGCAAGACCCACATTAAACCACTGTGTCCTGTTCTGGACAGTATACTTTAAGTAGCATTTAGAGAAACTGGAACAGATTCAGGGAAGGGAAACAAATGTGATTGGGGATTAGAAACTAAACTGTATGAAGAGAAATTGCACGAGCTGAATATGTTAAGCGCTGAGAAAAGATGACTGAAGGGGGAAATAATAGCTCTCTTCAAGTATCCGAAAGGATGTCATATAGAAGAATGTCAGGATTGGTTGTCTCTCATTCCAGAAGACATAAAATAGTAATCGTAATTAAAGGAAGTTAAGTTATAGAAAGGCAGATTCTGACTGAATGTTACACAAAACTTCCTTACAGTAAGAAGAGTTTGACAGTGCCACCAGTTACCCAGAGAGGGGGTGGCCTTTCCTTCATTGGCCAAAAGCATCTGTCTGGGGTGCTTGAATTGCAGTTGCTTCACTAAACAGGGGACTGGGATCCAGGGTTTGTGATTTAAGTGGAAAGATAAAATGGACTGAAGTGATATTTCTCAATGTATTGTCGAAGGCTTTCACGGCCGGATATTTCTCAATTCTCAACTTTAGAATGTCTAAAGCTATTTATACACATTTGCAATTGTAATCCTTATTAAAATATATATATTAAAAACTTCCCATATTGTATACTTATTTCCATTTAATAGTGTACATTCCTGTATTGCAGACCAGAGCTTGGGCTAAGAGTGTCTGTTTTGACTAAGGCCATCTGCTGCATTCATGACAGAAGTGCAGTGTAAACCTTGGACTACGGATTTGTATTTCAGCTTCTTAGCTGCTGTTTTATATCAGATTCTAATCCTTATTCTTGTATACAGAAGAAGGAGCAGGAGCAGGAAGTGGAGGAGGAGGAGGAGGAAAGGAGGAAGAGGAGATATGAATAAGAGATTAGAAATCTTGATGAATTTTCATTTATGTATTTAGCTCACCAAGCTGTATTAACACACTGAGCTAAAAACCTCAGAAGAAGCTATTAACACACTGAGCTAAGAACCTGGAAGATGCTATTAGGCTAGGTCCCATTGTGGAAATAAAAAGTTCCCAAGTTTGTGAAGGGACAAGGCAGGATGGTTGGAAATCAGTGTTGCCACACTTACAGCACAACTCTCTGAGTTGTCAGGACGATGAGGAAGAATAAAAGACAGAACTTTCCAAGAGCCTGAACAATTCAGTGGAGTGTTGGTTGGATCCTCACAGCTAGTCAGCACAACAAAGTAATGGGATGGGATGGGAATCTCTGTATTGGTTCCATTCCTGCAAGAGAACATTGATTAAGGGCTGGCCTCCTTCTGCTCAGTGGACTTACAATTACCTACTCTTAGGAAAGGTTCAAAACTATTGGGTTTTAACAAACTCTGTTCACAAGGTGATGGACTGATTTTCTACAGATCTCTCATCCCCAGGGTCATGTTTGGAGAAATATGTTTGGAGAAATATGCAACATTGTTTGTGGAACTTGCTAAAGGCTAATGGTCAAAAGAGGAATGAATGGAAATCACCTCCTTTCCTCCCTTTTTTGCCATAAGGAGCCTCTATTATATTCTGCAGAGATTTTCCTTCTGTGAATGGAAGACCCTCTACCTTGACATAACGTATTAGCCAGGACAGTAAGTCTAAGAATCTCTGGAGTCCTTGGTACGCTCTGAGCTTGGTTGTTTGCTTGCAGACATTTCATTATCCGACTAGGTAACATCATTGGTGCTAGTGAGTGTGGGGTTTGCTCCCTGTTTTCATACAGTATCTTGCCTTGCCAGTGTTGGTGGGGGTGTGGTTTTCTCCTTGATTAGGGTATTGTCTTCTGCTTGATTGTTTGTCTGGTGTCAGTCCCTGCTCCTCTGGGTATTGGCTGCTGGAGAGGATGCGCCCTGGTCTTTTTGTTTCCTTCTTAGCTTTTTGTTGTCTCTTTTGAATGGTGTGTAAATATGGTTGATTTCTTTGCATCTCAGTTGTGGTTGTTAAGCAAGGACTACCTGTATTTTTGAAAGCACTGCTTGCCGGATGCTTGAGCATCCAATCACATAAGCTCATTGTTTTCTTTCCTTTTCCTCCTTTCTTGGATCTAAGATGAACTTCAGCCTTTTCTGGTACATTTTCCCCACTTTCTATATTATCCCACCAATTTGGATAAGTGGGGCCTCTTATTTTAAAGGCAATAAGTGATATTGGTTTTTAAGTTAGCATTGATTCCATAAATATTAATTTATTTTTTGATTCAGGTTTTGCCCTTTTTTAGAGTGTGGGTTTTGGTATGTATGCACACACACACAAATACGTACACACAAAACACAGACATATGCATACACACATGTCTGTAAGTGCCTCTCATGCCCACATTTGTTAGCGGGAGAGAACTTGTGCAGTATTCTTCAAAAAATTTTAAATCTGGTTGTTGCTGCTTGTCCTTATTGGATGGGCAATGAATGGGGGAGGCTGCTGCATCTTCTCCCCACTCCGTTTCCTCTGCTACAAAAATGCTCCCTCCCTCCCTTACTCTTTTTCTCACCACTCCTTCTCTCTAGTCCTTCTCCCTTACATGTGGCTCCTGAAGTGCTGGGGGAAAAAAAACTTTCCTATGACATCATGAGCCCTTAGTATGTTGTTGGGGTTTGACTTATGAACCAAGATGTCAGAGAATGGGAAAGGGACAGGAACTTATCCAGATACACACACACATAGTTTCTTCTCCAAACTAAATTATTGTTTATTGTTATAGTGTTATTCAAGTAAATGATTTGTGCTTATTCCTATTGTACACTGGTATTAGATAACTATATACATACATATTTCAATGGCAAATATTGGCACCATCTTATTTTCCCTGAAGAAATCATTGTGTAATGGATATGGAAATGACTCGGCTAATAAACATACAAGATCTGTGTGAAACAATTTGCTAAAGGAATCATAATTGGCTGGTTTCATGCAACACATTAAGTCAAAGCCAATGCACCCCACGTTATTCTTTAGTGTAACACATGCACTGTAATTCTGGTTACCAAAGACTGAGAGAGAGAGAAGATGCCACCATTAAAATATATTGCTTCCTTCATATAATTAATGTACCATTATCAACAGTGTTTGTTTTTATGATGCCACAGAAGCAGGTAATTCTCAAAACTGATTTGGCCAATACTGCATGGTGTTGGGGAAACTGATGGACAAAGGTCCAGCTCAGCACAAATAACCTTCCACATTTCTTTATATTTTTTAAAAATAGTTTCATATATTAACAGAAAAACTGTTACTTAACATAAATTTCATCAGTTCCTTTCAGAATATGCAAACTACATTATCTAGCATTAGTTCATGGGGCTAAGATAACTCATTCAATTTTACTGCCTTAACAACAGTAAACTTGATTCTGTAAAACTGCGTGGATGAAAGAATCTGGGAAATGATGCGTAAACTAATGTCATGTTCATTGGGGAAATGGCTACAGCCATTTACATCCTACTTTTATTTTCATTGTATATGGAATTATTCTAAGCAAATAAGAAAAAATTAAAACATTGGTTTACCTTTAAGCTAGTTTCCTTTTAAATTTACTTACTGTGTGATTATGTCACGAGAATCAAAGAGCCCATCATAATTATAATCAAAAATAGGGCCGCTGATCACATTTAGTCCATTTCTCTCCGAGGCATATTTTGGAAGTAGGGTCCCATGGAAGTAATCCCACAATCCTGCAATTAGGAGCACAGCAAGACAGAATCAAATGCATGCATGTCCATTTTCCATTGCCTCTATTATGTTGATAGAGAAGCGATGGGAACGTTAATATATGTCCTCAGTGTTTCCTCAAAACTTACACTCTCATTTTTAAGCCATAAAACAAAAGTTGAGTATTGGATCTGATCACAGGCCTAGTCTTTAGCTTTTGTGAATCTGGCTGAAATTGGACCTCCCATTTATATCTGGAATGGAGATGCTGCAACAAAGCCACCTTCGGCTCCTTGCTTCCATGGCTCTTCGCAGCATCTGCTACCTGAGGCAGCTCTCAGCCTGCTCAGTGGTAGGGCTCAATTGGCCTCACTATTTCCCTGGCGCAAAAGGTATTAGCAAAGTATATTGATGTGCACTTTCTTAAAGGAGATTCCACAAAAATCACTGACAATGGCTGCCTTGTTCTCTTTAAGTCAGAGAAACGTTAATGGTAAAATACTCGTTTTTTATTGGAGAATGTGCCTGATGAATGTTTGTATACGTTTCTGGGTTGTTGGATAGTTTGTCATCTTGTTCTCTGCTTTTACTTGTTCTTTATTTATGTTTTCTTCTTCTTCGTCTTCTTCAAATTGTATTTTATTATGCCTGTTATGTTGTAAACTGCCTAGATTCATTCTGGAGTCTAAACTGAAATAACAATAACAACAAAAAAATAACAACAAAAATAACAAATTCAATATTGTTCCACCAAGGGACATGGAACATGTGTTCTCTTACAAAAAAAACAAAAAGAAGATTAAGTCAAGGGAGCTATTGGAGATGAGAAACATGGTATGAAAAAGCATTAATTCTTTGTTAAATAATGCAGTATCATGCCAAAATTATCAGAACTTACTTTTAAATTCTTTGTACATAGGAACAATGTTGCTAGTAACTAGAGCATCATACTGCTCAAGGATAGATGAGCTGAAGTCTGTGGGGGGAAAGTATGGATTAATACAATACAATACAATACAATACAATACAATACAATACAATACAAATACTTTAATGACCAAGTATAAAATATACACAAGGAATTTGTCTTCGGTGACGAACAGCAAGATGGTCATGACATGAATAGTGAAAAAGAAATCAAAAGCACACATTCTTTTTAGCTGAATACTATTTCAATTATAATGCTGAAGATTTTACTTATGTAATATTTAAATGCATCCTGCACCCCACTCAACAAGAAGTCAAATACAACACGATATAATGATGCCAACCTGCAACAAACATTGCAGAGTGGAGGTTTCAGAGTTCCAGCTTTTCCATAGTACATTTTGTAAGATATTCTGTTCTCAGCTATTTTCTTTCTTTCAAATTCATCTACTTGCTCTAGTTTTTAGCCTTTTATGTATAATGTGCATTATGCACTCTACTTTCCTTCTTAAACACAACTGTATTGATCTTCAAAACATTAATTTTCAATTCGTATTCCTCATTGCATCATAGAACCTATCCAAAATTTGCTACAAATAATTTAGGCTCTCAGCTGACAACATGGCATCAAATGCACACAAATATGGGCACACATTTATATTCCCAACAAACACACCTCTAACATCATCACAAACATGAAAAATAATTTCATCCATCAGTAAACAACTGAGGGGCCATCAGACACCCTTGTGTTGCTCCCTGCTCAATCTTGAACCATTTGCTAAGCATTTCATTCATTCATTCATTCATTGAATTTATATGGCCACCCATATGTTTTATTGCTATCATGTACCCTCTTAGGAATGTAAGCAACCACATTTCAACTCGATATACATGCAAACATTCTGTAATTCAAATCTGTTCAGTACACTGAAATCAAGAAATGAAGAACATGAGCATAAGACTATGAAGTTTAGAATCTTAAGTTCCTAACTGCCTCATTGCTAAGAATAGGGCAAGGGGAATTGAAAAGATAAGACCTGACCCTCCTAATACTTCCATATGTTCTTCTTCTTGCTGCTATTTATATTTCTAGTTTATTTTATAAGGCAGTCTTTCTTGCAGCACCTTCCGGTCTTACTCACTTTAAATGCAAATCTGTGGAACAAAAATATTTAGAAATGCGACTCACAAGACCCTGCGGTCTGGCCCTACAAAATGCAATGGTTATATTATATAGCCCTTCTTCTTACAGGCAAGAAACACCACTGAAATGTTTTCTTCTGTACTTGTCTTTCTCCCCCCCTCCCTCCGAATGCCACGCTTATCCTGGGGTTTAGTGCTATGTATATGTTTAAACACTCAGCCACATCCAGCTGATTAAAACATTATGCTCTTTCTATATAAAGAACAGTACTACTGACTGGGAGGGTAGAGGAAGCCGTGGGTGATACTCATGTCTGGCTGGTAGAAGGAGCAGTTTTGGCTCTGAGCTGCAGGGATTCGAACATCAAGCCGCAGACAGTCTGGAGCAGTGGGAGGAACAGAAGGTGCATTAACCAGCTGGAAGAGAAGAGGGTAAAAGAGAGCATTACACCCACAGCCGTGGCTAACCTTAGGTTTTGAGACTTCCTAGCCTGGCTTCCCTTGATTTTTTCTTTTCCTATTTTTATAATGAAGCATGGCAGTGCTGAAAATAGAAATGGACTTCCTGCCCCTCACTCTCATATGTATCCAGTCAGTTTATCCCTTATTCTTTAGCATTCCATAATACACAGGTGGAAGGGAGGGGGGGAGAAAAACCTCACAGCTTTGTTCTGACCCCATGACAAAACTGAGGAAACAGGCCCAAAGGGGTTGCGTTTGAGATCACTAATATCTTAGCCAAGCCATAATCCCTTGGTTTTCTTTAAAGCAAAGCTTGTCTGACTGTAATAGACAAAAATCAAGTTGTGACTCATCAGAGACAGAATACTCATATTCGGAACAGATACATGCATTATAACCCTGATGATGAATCATGATATATATGCATAAGAAGGTGGACAGAGAGAGTGCACCAAAGGAAGAGGTCCATCTTGGAGTGGGAGAAAGTTGATGACGCAGCTAGTGCTGTACTACTAAATGTGTGCAATGGTCACGTCACTGGCTTCTGCTGGGCTGTATTAGCCACTCATCCAAAGGCAACCATTGATCTCTGCCTGCAAGAGCACCACCATATACAACTATATTCATGAAGAGCAGCTACACTGAAATAGCTCACTGCATTCTCATCCATGCCAACGTAGCCATGGCAGTGTCTCATTTCTCGTATTTTGCTCCGTAGGCTGGGACTCTACAATGCGCTTGGCTCATGCATAAACTTACCATGTTGCTTAAACCTAACCAGTGCAGTTTGTAATGACTTATGGTTTGGTGTGTTGTATAAACCAAGCAAATGATGGTTTATCAAAAGTCAGGTTAGGCAATTCATAGCATAGCATGTTATGTGCAAATAGCCATTGTCATTGTTATCATTCAATACATTTTAATATTCTTACTGGTCAGTGTTGCATCAGAACACATAAATATCAGTTTGTCTATTCAGTTTTATTTCTGCATTTTGTCCTGGTATCACTTTATTTTTTTAAGGCACTGTAAAACAATTGTACCTATCATGAAATACATGTTTATATGTGAATAAATGTTGTATTTGTTTATGTCAGTGTTTTTCCACTCTGTGATATACTGGAGACTATAGCTATCTTGGCACTCTTTGCTGTGGAAGGGGGGGCCTCAAGCTGAAGCTTTGAAAATGAGTAGGAGGCAGAAAAAAAAAATACAGTTTAGATTGGTCAAAGGCTCAGTAAATGTAGACTGCAGTTAGAAGGCCCAGAAAGAACACAATTGGACAGTTCAAGAGAAAATAAGTTTGACAGGTATGACCTGAGGGAAATTGGCAAAGAGAAATTGATTTTTGGCTAAAAGGAACAGAATTCAAAGCTGGGAGTTTCCTGTCTGAAAGAAGAGTGCTGGAAAAAGACCTACAGGTTTGATCCTCTGTAGTTGAGAAGATGACAGGACTGTGTCATATAATCTCTGTGTAATTGAATTTAAATATAGCGTATTTCAAAGCATGGAGAATCAATTGAAATAACACCAATATAATACTTTTTCAGGTGTGCTCCGTATTCAGCATTTGAAACTGAAACGTAACTGAAACATTCACATAAAGAAACATAATTTATTAGTACCACTAGAGTAAAAATAGATTTAATGGGGAAAAAAGCCTTTTTTCAAACATTTTGTAACTATGGATTGATGAATCTATTCTGAGGCAAATTGCTGTGATAGAGAAACAGCGTGTTTTGACTGCCAAAAGCATTGCAACCATCAGTAGACAGTAAGGAAGATGTTATTGTAAAGGTCATAAAAACCTCTCCATCTTTGGCTGTATCGCAGGCTTCCACCACTTTGACCTCCTCCCTTCTGAACATAACGATCAGTCATTTCTGGCATCCCACTCTGAGACTGAGAAATCTAGGGTTTGGTTTCTGAACTGTCTGTAATTCAGTATATAACTAGACAAGAAGGCTACTTATAAACATGATGCTGTCTGTTGAGATTTTTTTCCAGAAATAAATTTGCCCATGTTCTGCAGCAATATGAAGAATGCCCTGTACTTGATGTTGTTTATGGACCTCCATCTCCAGCTCTGCATCTACCCCTCTTCAGATCCTCTTTGCCATACCCCTTTCTCTGCATAGACTGCACAAACATTTTGTAACTATGGATTGATGAATCTATTCTGAGGCAAATTGCTGTGGGATGATAGAGAAACAGCGTGTTTTGACTGCCAAAAGCATTGCAACCATCAGTAGACAGTAAGGAAGATGTTATTGTAAAGGTCATAAAAACCTCTCCATCTTTGGCTGTATCGCAGGCTTCCACCACTTTGACCTCCTCCCTTCTCTCATTTTATTACAAAATTACTGTCATTTTATTACAAAAAGTAAATAAATCTGAAAACTTACTGATTTGCTGACAGTATATGAACTCCATAGTGGCATCCAGATGTCTTGACTATATGCACTCACATATTTAGTTTGGTGAAGGAGGCAATACTTGCTGTGCTTCTGTAGAACCTGGGGTCTACCGTAAGGCAAATTATGAGCTTCAGCCTCCATTTCTAGAATATAAACCATAATTATGGAGTTCCACATTAACTGAATACAATCCTTTCCACAGTTATTATGAAATATATTTGCTCATTCAAGATTTTTCCTTTCAATCTATTGGAAAGAACAAAACAATTGGAAAGTTGCCCATTTAAAACCTGGTTTTGGATTTTTCCTGGCCTATGCAATGCCAGAATGTTGGCTACTTCTAACTCAACATGTCCAGCCAAACTCTACATCTCCAATACACCATTTGAAATTGCAAGCATTTAAAGGAAAATAGTTGAAGCACCAACAACAACAAAACCTCACCAAGCTGCTATTTGATTTGGAAGCAAAGCTCCTATCAGCAGTGATGACAGAATTTAAGTGGCGGGCCGGAAGGGGAACATAGATATTGGAGTGATGAATACCTTGGTTACAGTCCTAATATATATAAAACTGCCTGCATTTATTCCTTTGATTTACTGGTAGATCATCAGAACTATACAGAGAGATATGTCCCTTATGAGTATGAAAAGCATACACATAATTTTCATGATTATGAAGTCCAGGGGAATGTCAAAAGGAAGAATGAAATAATCATATTACATTCTACTTGTTACCAGTTTTTGCAGAATAGTTCTGACGCTTAGCCATGCAGAGTTCACCAAACTGTTTGCAGAGGAAAAGGAGCTTGTAATTGTATGTGTATAGGAGAAACTATCAATCTGTGAATGTGTTTATGTGCATGCATCTGCCTGTATCTGCAGCTGTTTCCCTCTACTTCATATATTCATTTTATCCAAATACAACCCACTTTAAAAACCCCTATAGTCTCCTTGCATACAGTAGAATTTACATTAACTTAGGTCTTGCATAACCTGGGGACTGTCTATAGCAGTGTTTCTTAAAGTGTGGTCCAAGGACACCTTGGGGTCTCCCAAGACCCTCTCAGGAATCTGTGAAATCAAAATTATTTGCCAGATATTGAAGATATTTGCAAAAATTTAAAACAATGCCACTCTTATGATTGTTATTTTTATTTGTTAAAAAATATAGGGTTTTTTCATGAAAAAAAAAGTTTTATTTATGTTAACATCTAATAGGTTTAATATTGTTATTTTTACATGATTCAATAAATAAATATTCTACAAATGCATCAATCTTAATTTTTAACATGGTAAATATGTTGTTGTTGTTGTTGTTCAGTCATTAAGTTGTGGCCGACTCTTCATGACCCCATGAACCATATCGCGCCAGGCCTTCCTGTCCTATGGTAAATATATCCCATACAAACAAAAGCTCTTTTGAGATCCTCCATAATTTTTAAAAGTGGGAAGAATCCTGAGAGCAAAAAGTTCAAGGAATACTGCTCTGTCTCATGCTCTAATAAACAAAGAACTTCCGCCCAGATGGTGATGCCTCTTTTGGAAACCCACCTTAGATCTAAATACAACCCACTTTAAAAACCACTATAGTTTACATTCCTTGCGTACAGCAGAATTTACATTAACTTAGGTCTTGCATAACCTGGGGACTGTCTATAGCAGTGTTTCTCAAACTTGGCAACTTTAAGATGTATGGACCTCAGCTCTCAGAATGCCATCTAACGGGACCTAAGACATGTGGCTTCTCCATTGTAATGCCTGCCCTTTGGAACATCATGTTTCCCAAGATTTGGATGGCCCCAACCAAATCTTCTGCATCTGCAGGACTTAAAGAGTTTGCTTCTTCTTCTGAGCACTGGGTTAGGCTGCTGAATAATCCTGTGTGGAAAATGGTTTAGGATTCTGAATATGTTGTGGTTTTTGGCCTCAGCGTGTATTGTTTTATATTATGTTCTTGTGGTTTATTATCTTGTTTTGTTTTTTAATCCTAAATTAGCTACCAAGAGTCACATTTTGTGGGTTGGGGGTGCATGTAAATTGGATGGATGAGTGGATGGACGGATAAAGAAATAAATAAGCATTCCCTCCCATTTTGACCTGTACTCCTCCTCTGTGCCTATCACCTAACTGACATGTCATAGGGTGAAGCATTCTCACAACAGTTAAGAACTTTCCTGCCACAGACTTCCTCCTGCCTCACCCTGGACTGCTCCTCTGCACCCTTGATCCATTTCAACATGGGTTTAGTGTCTTTCAAAAGCTTACAGGGAAAAGACCAACTGGCAGGTAACATCTCCGCACCTGTATCCTGTTAGTCAAGCAACTTGACAGATTGTTAAATCTGCCATTCAAAGGATCCACCTATACTCACCCAGCCCCATGTTAAGAAAAGCAAGTGGTGTTTGGCTCTTCTATTGGCAAATGATGCTTGTGGGGGGCGGGGGAAGGAAGACAAGGGAATCCACCAATTGCTTTCCTTTACTAGTCCCACATTAAAACTGTTAAGGTCAGCACCATTCTCCAACCTCATTACTAAGGCAGAAGAGAGCTGGGCTACAAGGGCAGTGCATAGAATGTCAGCATGCATTTCTGCCAGCTCATGAACTGGAGGAAAGCACTTTAATGCAGCCACCTAGTGGTGCCCTTTGATGCCACTTCCTGACTGCATAATGCTCTTTCCTACAGCACCACTTACAATATTGCCATTACTGAGCTGGTAATGTCAGGATAGGGTTTCTCTCTGTCCTCAAATCCTGCTGTTCCTAACTACTTCTGTCAATGGACAGAAAGGAAAATAGCAAAGACCAGCTACTAGTTAGAATATGCACAAGATGGGCAATGATGCTCAGACTGTTGCTATTTATTTTGAAGCATATATATCTGGGGCTTCAATTCCCATTTATAGCTTATTTCTAATTGATAAAGGATAGAGGTATTTGAGATGATTCCTCCCCAATATAATTTTTGACTTAGAATTGTCAGTATGGATTCCCTGAGGAAATTGCTCTTAAAACATGAAAAGAGGCAGCCTCTACATGGTAACATTCTGGTAACATGTCTCAGTGGGCACTAAAATGGCCAAGAAGGCATAGGTTGGGGAGGACAACTTGTGGCCCACAGTCTGTACCCCACTTGTGTCCCCCAGAAGGGGGGGAGATATTTTTCTTAGAAGGGGATGGAGAGATATTTTCAGTCCCCATTTATTTTGCTTTGGAAAGGTTTGGAAAGGTTAATTCATCTTAAATCCCACACATTTTTAAAAACAAGTCTAGAAACGTTATTCTTATCTGTTCTGGTGACCTTTCTGGTGATGTCACAATGCCAGCAGTCGCACCATTGGAGGTACAAAAAGATGTCACTCCAGGTTGAAAATGTCACAAGTTGCTGGCATGAGGGATGATTCCTTTTTTTTTTTTTCACTTTCCACAAATGAATGGTTGCTGATGTTCTGAGGGGAATAGTGGAGTCTGTGTATATAGGAGGTGGACCTGAGCCTGAACAAAACTAACTTTGTATTCTCCTAGAATTCTGATAGGGATCAAGAATCTGCTGGAATGTTAATCTGCAGAGCTCATGATCAGTTTGTGTGTGTGTGTTTGTGTATGTTAAATTTATATACCTTTATTTCTTAAATTTATATAGTTAAATTTATGTAACACATGTATATATTTGTTAAATTTATATATCTGAATAAAATCTCTTCTAAGAAAACTGAATCCCAAATGAGTGCTGGAACCCTTGAAACTTTTCAGTAATTAGGAGTAGAGCTGTAGTAGACTTACTTGCTTGATTGTTGAGGTTTAACTTTTCATTCACTGCTTCTAAATCTGTTATCTGCAAATACACAAATTTGTCAAAATTCAAAAGAAAGATCAAGCTTAAATAGGCAGCTCTGATTAAAAACACACTGGACCAAAAGCACACATGTCTTGCTGAGAACTTACTGAGCTGCATGTACACCCTGAAACATCTGGACTAGGCAAGGAGCCAAAAGGGCACAAAAGAGGAGAAGACTGTTCTTCTGCTGGGGATGGATTGTAGAAAGGAGTTTTGAGGAGGTGATTCAAGCTTCCATGTGTTCCATTGTTTGGAGCAGGTTTAATTTTCAGGAGATCTGTGATAGAAAAAAATACAGTTTTTCTACTGTGCATCAAAGACTTTCTTCAAGCAGATGCTTGAATGTCCTTCAAGGTTCTGATATTTGAGGTTTGAACTGGGAAAGAAGAATTACATAAAGAAGCATGAGCTCTGGAATCTCAAATGGAGAAATGCCACATGGTCTTTTGGACTGTGCTGCTCACAACAATGTTGGACTTGTATTGGCTGTATTTCAAAATTGTTACAGTTGTCACAAACTGAACTAAGCAAGTTGCAGGGCTTCTTCAGGGCTTTCTTAATGATTTGCAAGGTGCCAGGACTCAGTACAACTTCATGTATTACAGTGCTGGTGTAATGGCCCAGTCTTAGGATATATCTCAGCAATTTCAACATTGACATGGCTGAAGAAATTTCACAATGATGTTTGTGAGGATCAAAGACAAACATATGCAAAGGACCAATTCAGAGTGAATGTATTCTTTACAACACCAGACAGAGCAATCTTTTAGTTAAAAAGCAGATTTGCAGGCCTGTATGAAGTAGTTTCTACATTTTATGCCCCATAGCCCCCAACCCTGATGTCAGCAATGGATGAGTTGGATGGAGCTGGAGAACCTCTGGTCAATAGATATGATAGTGACTCATCAGACACATTTCCTCAGCAATTGCTCTTATTCTGATTGTTAGTAAAATCTGATATTGCTAAAAAAATCAACAGAAAGGAAGTTATAGAACTTTTTATGATGGAAAACCTGCCATTGTAAAGTTTTACTGCAAAACTACTTTTGGAAGGGAGGAGGCATGCCCAGGATAGTTGCAGTTACAAAAAGACCATTCTCTAAACAAACGCTGTAAAGATGTACCTAAGAACAATATTCCCAAGAGTGCTTAAGTGGCCTATCTGTGCTCTCAACTGAGAATGGAGCATGCCCAACAGCTAGATATTCCATTTGCAGATGAAAATCTTTTGAGTGACCCTTTACTATCCCACTCCCGTCCCCTGCCCACACATGGTCAAAGTTTATGTTGATGTGCTCCAGTGGGTCACGGGGTGCACTGGCTCTGGGCGACTGCTGCTTTTTTTTTTTTTTCTATTTTAAAAAAATTGATTTGACTTAATGCCTGGATGTGTTATGACTACTGCACTCCAGATATGCTCTGGTCTCATGCTACATAATCTGAGGTGAGGGAGCCATCTTGTTTTCTTTACTAGAGGCCATTCTACTTTGGGTACTCCACTTCCAGGGACTGAACCCTTTGCATGTAAAGTAGGCATATTGTTATGTTCCATGTATCCAATGTCAGTTTCTTCAGAAAAAGAGAACTGATGTGGAGGACTGGTTCAGACAAAGAAAAGGCAGCAGTACAGCACGCATGTAATAAGTTTGCTTACAGGGGAAGAACAAAAAACACACAACAGCTTTGACAATAACACTTCAAGGCATGTCTTGAAATGGGCTGCTTATGCATAAGGTAAGGAAATGTTTTCCTACCCAAGGTTGACTCCCTAAACCTGAGAGATACATCCCATCTAGAACTTTTTATATTAAAAATGTGATTCTTCTTAATTAGATATGAATATGAGGTAAACAGCCTTAGGTTCAAGAATGTGGTGGGATTCCATCCTGGTTTCCAAACATAGAAGGTGAATTGTGAATTATAGCTTTTGAAAAATGTATTTTGTTAATTTTCTACGATTCATCAATGTAGAATCAATGTAGAACAAAAATGTAGCCTTGCTACATTTGCAAATCATACATATATAGTTTCTCAGTTCCGCTATACCAGAAAGATGGACCGTCACTATAATTAATAAATAACTACTATTTATTAACTATGGTCCAACTGCCAAACAGTTATTGTGCTATTCCATTCTTTACATGTGTTTTGTCTCATATAATTCTTTATGTAGTGTGTTTCATGTAAAAATTCTATGTTTCTTCGTTCAGTTAATTAGGTTTCCATTTTGCTTTTAAAAAAATATCAGATGCAAATTAGTCAAGGTCTAGTTCATACTCACCACACATTAAGTTGTAAATTTCAATGTTTTCAAAAGATTTCACCTCAGTTTTTTCCTTAAAGCCTGGCCCATGTGCTACAAAGATAGCCTGGACAATAACACAAAACAGATTTACTAAATGGCTTCCAGTTTCTATTTTTGTTTTTCATAAATAAAGCCCATGTAACATTTTTTAAAAATTTAAGATATAAATACTGTTAATTTCAGATAGTTGATATGTAATTAAAAGCTTTCAGCTAGTGTAAAACCTTCAGCTAATTCCTTCTCCTTTACCAATGAGGTCACCCAGCAAAATGCACAATTTGCTTGGGGATCTACTTAGAATACCATGACCTCTATAATATAAACCTTGCAATAGCTACATTGGGTTTTAGCATAAAACTTTTGCTTGGGCATAGAGAAATGCTTGGGCTGGTTTTCTACTGAAAGTTTCAAAAGAGTTAATGGGATCACATTCAATAGAAATACTGTCTTAAGCACAGGGAAAGGAGCTTTTCAGCCTGAGGCCTAGGCATATGACAAAAACAGGCAAGGCCAGAGAACCTACTGCTGACATTTACCTCCATTATTGTCTAGATATTTTCTTAGCCCATCCCCATCAAGTATCAAAATGGCCAGCACTTTTAGGTACAACTCCACAGCAAGAGGGGGGAAGATCAAGTTCTCAAGGAATTGTGGACCTTCATGAAGAACTGTTGTAAGCCAGATATGATTCATCTCTGATTTAGTTGATCATGCTGTCACTCACACAAGCTAATTTCCCCTTAACCATTTATTTACTCCTCCGATCACTCTGATTAGCTGTTTCTGAGAATTGGGCAATCCTTTTGAGCAGAACCAATGTGACACAGAAAGAAACAGAGAGGAAAGGCAATCAACAAATCTCTTACCTCCATACTTTTGAATTCATTGTCATAGCCATGGGCACCACCTTCACAATATTTATAACTTTTACTCCTAAAAACACATATACATTGAATGAACATGTAGCAGTCAATTAGAAATACTACGTTTTCCAAATTAAAGCTATGTCCAAAGAAGGCCTGTTTTTCAATCAATGCAATGAACATGTTTTCTTCAGCAATTATTAGTCATTGTCATTGTTTCAAAGAAGCTATTACATGAAATATCTCATCTATTCAGAAATGCCCTATGAATGTGATTTATCTGGTCTCAGTAAATCAAATTCTCTCCATAGCACTGTGGTATCATACATTTACTACATAATTCCTGATTGGCTAGAATCCTTTCAAGCAAAAGAAATAGTGTTGTTAATGTATCAGCTGATGGAGAAACAAATGGGACAATCTCTCTAGAATGGTTGGCTTCATATCACACTTCTTTACACTTATACCACTGTACCACACTGGCTACCCAGGCACACATATATGGGTATGTAACATATGTACCTGCCATTCCTTGAGAAAAGAATTACCCCTATACCAGTGGTGCATCCAGGAAACATGTTGGCAGATAAAGGATTGTCATGAGTCATAAAGCTCTTGACTCCCATCTCTCATCTCCAGTTAAAATAATTTAGATGTCATTAAATAATTTCTATACTTCAGAATAGATTTTTTTTTCCAAATAATTATCTTTCATTCTTTTCCTCTGTGGTACTAAAGAGACATGTCTTCATATTTTGACTAACTGCATTTCCCTGAAAATTTAGCTTACTCACTGAACTTCTACTTAAAAGGCTCTAACAGAATAATAGTGATTCACACCAAAAAGAGAGATTTATTGGAAATGTTTTATATTTACTCAGCTTCTTGGATTGTAATCTGGAAACTAGAAGAACTACCAGATGGGACTTTAGGGTTTTCCCCCCCCCTAAATTCCAGACATTGTTGATCATTTATCAACCTGTCATTTTAAGACTGAGTAGTGAACAAATAATAAACTTGGTAATTTTGTTCTTGAAAAGCTTAAAAAAAGGGGAGGGCTGGTCTTTTCTACAGTCCAAAACTGAAGTCTATGTCAGCCACTTGCCCTGATAGCTCAATGACATGGCATGACATGTACCACCACTGCCCAATTGTCTAGTGTGCATGAAGAGAGTGAGTCTTGATCACTTTCTTCCCCAGCTCAATCATAATTAGGATGGCATTAGAGAGCAATGTTTTCCTAGTGTGAATAGTAGGAGAGACGCAGGATATCTCCCCCACCCTCTTCCCTAGGATCACATATTCTTTGCAGTAATTCTGATTACTGATGGAAAATTAAACTGAACTTGTGACTGGGTGTGTGGGTGAGTGTGTTGGGTAATTTCTTGGTCCTACCCATCAGTTGCAACATGGGGCTCCTAATCTGGTCTTCCAACTCCAAAAGGTTCTCTGCCTCTCTTCTTGGAGACATTCTATAAGCAAACAATACAGGATGGCAACTTGTCTGTACCACTATATACTGTAGATGGAGGTGGAGGTGTACCTGATCTTTTAAAATCTAAAATCACTTCTGGATGTAGATGCAGGCAACGGTGCTGTCAGTACTGGCCTATGGGGCAGTATGTGAAAGAGGAGTACCAATCTCAGCAGGACTTAGAAGCAAATGAAATAATGGGCCAGACCAGCTAAGAGACTCAGTTCCTAAATCACAAATTCTAAACGCAACTCTACCACAGGGCCCAATGCAGGGGAAAAAGAGGTGTTAGATATTCAGATGGAGGCATTATATGAAAAGCCGGACTGCTCTGAAGTTGAATTTGAGAAACTGTAAGTTGATTCAACTTCAGGAAAGGAAATCTGGGACAAACTAAGACAACTATATGCTGTATAAGTTATTCAAACTTCATGATAACATTTCCTTTGGGAATGTAATTGTCAGATTGCAAGCATACCAATCTAAACCAGTTACAATCTAAACCAGTGTTTCTCAACCTTGGCAACTTTAAGATGGGTGGACTTCGACTCCCAGAATTCCCCAGCCAGCCTGGCTGGCTGGGGAGTTCTGGGAGTCGAAGTCCACCCATCTTAAAGTTGCCAAGGTTGAGAAACACTGATCTAAACCATGCAACTGAAGGGAATGCTCTAAGCAAGATAAAAGGGAGAAATGTAGTGCATCAATATTGTAATGAAAAGTTACATACAGTAATAAATAAGAATGTGGACTTTACAGAGCTAAGACTACTGCAATAGACAGATAATGAGGATAAATGTCCTTAAAAAAAAGTGAAGCCTACACAAGGATTACAAAAACAACAAAGTACAGTACAGTACAGACCAAGAAACAGACAGATTAGCCCTTCCATGTTTTGATTTGTAGAGAGAAACATCTATTCTGTTTAGGGTGGGTGACACTTATTTTTCAGGTGGTATTGAATGCCCTGTTTTAAATTTTGCTGCACTTGCAACTTGTTCTGAATGTAGTCATAACAGCCTTTTGTATATAATATAGGCTTATCAAGGTTTCAATTATTAAATGAAATAATGCAGAACATAATTTGCTTTCTCTAATTTCTTTGGGATTTTTTTTTTTCACCAAGGGTCAAATCCTTTATGGAATAGCTGGTTTTACCTTCAGCAACAATCTCCAGAAATAAATCACAGCTATAACATTAACAGGATGCCAATATAACAGCCTTTCCCAATGGTCTTGCTGGATGGGAGATGACAGGCACTATGCTCCAAAAATATGAAATATATAAGGTTGGTGTACATGGAAGAGATACTTATCTGAGATTTATCCAATAAATGCTCTTGCATTATGAAACTTCACTATTATAGCACACATGGTGATTTATATAGCAATTGCACAATCATATGATCGCATCTATTTTTTTGGATCTACTAAGCAATGAAAGGAATTTAGTGCCTCAATTCTGGGGAAATAATAGGATGTCATAACATAGTTGTTCTTAACTGGCTGGACTAGTTCATAATTACTCAGTTGGCTTATCAACAAGAAATACATGTGCATTTCCATGCAGAAAAATGGATACAAAGCACTTTCTCTACTTATTTAGGAAATTTACACTTTCATTGTAACTACTCCTACCAGTTTACAAGGAAATCAAAATAACTGAAAGAAAATAATAAAAACAATCCTGTAAAATAATAAACAAAAAAAGGAAAGTAAAATTAATTAACACAGTTTTAAAAAACTACGTTGAATGCAAAGGATGTCTCCTAGTGCCCAACTGACCAAAGAGAGGATTTCAAGCAAGGAGAACATTCCATATGCAAACCATGAAAACTGAAGGATTGTTAGGGGTACAGTCTTACAGATGTTGCCCATTTTCAACTTTCAGCATCTCTCACCATTCGCCTTTTTGGTTGGGGCTACTGAAAATTGTTTTCCATCTCTGGTTTATCTAATTTCCACTTGCCTATTCCCCCAGAAATGGCCAGCAGAGTGCAAAGTTCAAGTGCTTGAGACTGTAACCCCACCTGCATTCCTTCTTCCTATAGTAACAGCAAGCTGGAGGAAAACCAAAGTGTTTGTTTATATTTTAATTATTATTCTGATCCTAAACTTTATTATTAACAAAGACAAGGCCCTGGTGGGACTACAGTCTCAAGGACTTTGTAGCATACAGCAGAAGAATGGGATCAGGGAGTCACTGGGGAAAAATCTGTCACATCTATATTCTGTCCCTTCCCACCAGAGGAGCCAGCCTTGCCATTATTCTCTAACTCAGAGGATAAACCTTGTGCAAGTCAGCCTTACAGAAATCTGACTCTGTAAAATTAGGTAAGGTACCTCTAATAATTCAAATCCAGAGAGTACTTCCAGACAAGGTGGACCTTATAATAATACAGGTTATGACTTACAAATAAAGCTTCAGGTGGCTTTAGAACATTTCTAAAACAAGATCATTCTGTTATCCTAACAGAGAAGAAGTACAATCACTTGCAGAGAGTGTCACTCTCTTCATTTGTCTTGACCTTGTCTATCCTTATCTGTCATGCTTGAGTTTCCATGCAAGCTTCAGACAGTCACCGAAGATAGCACATTGACCCTCAGAGCATTTGGAATCAAGTAGATAATAAGATGATTTTATATATAAATGCACAAATTAAAAATAACACATCATTGCCTTTCTACAGTATATCTAAAACTGGTCCATTTTATCATTTAATAAAAAGCTAAGCATTGTCTATAAGTTCGCCCTCTGTACTATACCTCACAGCCATCCACTGCCGATCAACCATAAGATTAACTTTGTCAATGCGAATATTGTTAACATAATGTAGCCTCTTTGGTAAGTCTTTGGCCAAATAAGCTGTAAAGTGCTGTTTTGGCTTTCGGCACTGAAAATGTCAAAGTGAAATGATGAGTTTTGCAGCATCAGAAAATTAAAAAATCAAAGATGAAAACAATGCTATGAATACAAATATGGATATGCTCTCCATCTTCTTTTTCCTTGCAAAAGGACCTTTTGTAAATACTTCAACAGCATCTCTATAAACAGGCATCCAGTTGATACAGGAGTGTTCTATTACTTTTTATTTTGTTTCACAATGAATCCAATATATGGCTGAAACGCTCTACAAGTCCAGCCAATTAATGTATGGTGGTGTGTGTGTGTGTGTGTGTGTATCTCACTCTCTCAAACTCAGAGCAGCAACAAGTTAAGAATGTATAAATTTCAACTTGCTTGAAAGGGTAATCACTGATCATTAAAATATTTTTCTTTCCTCTAGAAATCAGGGTAACAGTCCTTAATGGTTGCTTGTTCTAAAATAGGCTCAATTTAGCAATTTCACCTTTACATCTTTCTAGCACAGATGAAAGTTATATGAAACAATAGTAATATAACTTTTAATCATGTATTTATGATTTTAATTTGATGTAAGCCGCCCAGAGTCCCCCATTGTGGGGAGATGGTGGGGACAAGTTTACTAAATAAATTAAATAAATAAATAAAATAAGACTGGGGAAAAACTGTAATTTACTTTACGATCCATAGAATAGTTCCCCTTTAAAGTGACAGTAAGATACATTTCCATGCAAAACATTCGGCACCACTGATCAAATTAGGTTTCAGTGAAACCCTAAGTGAACAATACCTGACACAGTATCTAATGATATGAAGTTAAACATGGCAAGCTTTCTGAAAATTTGAATACATACTAAGTATTTATGTGCAATTTTTTTTTCAGATTCAGGACAAGAAACTAAAGAATATGACAGATTCAGAAGCCTGGACACCCTTTCAGTCAGTCTGCTGTAACGTCACCTTGGGCAGAAATGCTATATAATTGTATATGAAATGAACAATGGCTAATGGGCTGGATTCAGTTGCTGCAGTATCTAAATTGCTCCTAGAGGTATCCGAATAGGACTCAGCCAGAATTACAAGTCTCTTATGAAGTGATGCAACTTTCAGAATCTTTTCACTTAACCTCCCTTAGAAGGCGTGATATAAAACGGATATCTTCTGTATGTATCACCTCTCTCAAATAAAACAGTAACAATGTGCTAGAAATTACCCTTCAGTAGTGAAGCCTTCACAAAATGTTTGGACTATTATTACCGTTACTAGCAATAAGGATAAAAATGTACTCACCGTAAGATTTTTAACAATTCCTTCAGAATCAACTGTTTGGAAGAAAATAAACGTTATGCAGTATATATATAATGTATTACTCTTCTCCATTAAATTAAATAATCAGTTTTTACTCTGCATCCTTGTCTTTGTTCCTTGGTCTTTGCCACAGTTGTCAGCTCCACAAAAAGTTCACCACACCACCCCCAGAAGTCCCATTACCTGGAATTCCTGATAAACACCGTTTTGAAATGCTGCTAGTTCTGTGCTGTACATAAGATTGATTTGAACTGGGAAAGAGATGTGGATTCTCCCAGCAATGGGTTGCTGGATTTGTTACCACTATATGTATTACAGGTTTTCTGCTGTTTCTGCCAACAAAAGGTTTTGTGTGGTGATTATTATAACTATTTGTATTACTTTGGTGGTGGGTTGGCATCTATTCCAGTGAACTCCATGGCTATCCAGAGGTTACTTTTGGGTGCTGCCAACCATGAGGGTGGACTGAACTCTCTGCCAGCACTGCCATTTTCCTGCTACATTCATCAAAGATGGCACTCATTCACTATGGATTGCTTCCTCCTGCTTCATCCACCTCTCATCTGTACCCAAATCTCTCAGCTGAGCTATTTTTGGTTTAGCATTCTTTCAGAAGAGCACTATACATTCTGAGAAATTGTCTGACTGCCAACTCAGTCACCGGGTACCTCCATGCCTACAACCTGTTATTCAGGCATCTTGACAGGTGGCTAAACATGCCACTCCAAGTTTGTATCTATACTCACCAAACTCTCCCCCCGCCACATGCACAAACACACACACACTGAATAGAGGGATTGGTGACTGTTTTCCCACCAGCAGGTTACATTTGGTGGGAGGAGAAATGAAGCCAGGAAACCATCAGTCACTTCCCTTAACTTGTCCCACATTAAAACAGTAAGGTCGCCACCGCTTGCTATTCTCAGCGTGGCAGAAGAGAGCTTGGTAATGAAGGCAGCATACTTTTTTGTCATTCAAGGATTGGCTGTGCCCATAGATTTCTAAGCTTGAGCAGAAACTCGGGAGAGACAGTTCAGTCTATACAGGCACCCAGTAACACACCAAGCGCTTATTGAAACCAAGGAGAGAGCCAATACTTGTTTTCTGCTGCGCAAGAGGATAGAATTAGATGTAATGGACTTCAGTACTAGGAGGACAGATTCAGGCTGCATATTAGAGGTCTACTATTATTCTCAGCAGTTTCACAAGCGAATAATTGTCTACAAGAGTTGTGAGTTCTCCCTGACTGAATCATCAGACAAAAGCTAAAGCAACACTACAGTGGACAAGTCCTGCCTTCTGTGCATATTTGCAGGAAGGGTGGGAACAGCTTCAATAGATGAAATCTCATGGGTTGGTTAGTGCTGGTACTTCAAGAAGGTTGTATTTTTAGGTCATTAAGCCTTTTTAAAAAGCCTATCCAAAGATAAGTTTTGGCTTCCATCTGAAAACCACATTTCTATTATTTAGTAGTTTACCACCAACTTTCAGGGACTGAATTTCTGGGGGTTACAGAAATTGAAAAAAGAGATTCAAGCACCACAAACTCTCATGGGTGACAGGTGACATAGCTCTAAGCTAGGGAGAATCCCTAGAATTGAATGTTCTACAAAGCCTCTGGCTTAAATTCTATAGTTCTATGAATCTGTGGTCCAAACTTACATGTATAAAAGTCTTCTGGAACGTTTTTTGCTCGAATGCGAGGTGCTGGGCCTTCATACATATAAAAATTAACCTTATTAAAATAGTCGGTCATGTATTCCACCTGGTTACATGATATTTTATCCATGCCTAAAGAAAGGAGAGGAAAATAGTATGCAGTTGAACAAATATTGAATTTCCAAAGTTGACAAAGCTCTTTACTAAAACAGTGAAGAACAAAGCAATGTTACCATGATCAGCCAGAAGGATAAGATTGACACAATTATGCAGGTTCCTTTGCTTCAGGCCTTCCATTAACATTCCCAGGGTCCGATCTGCCAGTTGTAAAGCCTTAATTATCTATGCCAAAGGAGAAAAGGGGTAACTGGCATTTTATCCTTCATGCTGAGTCAAAGACTGCAATCAGGTCTATCACAATAGACAATACAATAAAAAAGACCAATCATTTTGGGACTGCAAGTATTATCGGTTTCTAATTTTTCATTGGATTACATTTAATAAAGTAATAAACTAATCTTATTAATGACATTCTTATGCATCATATTTATCAGAATAAAATATACATCCATTCCCCACCCCTACACAATATTTATATAGTTGTTCTATATTGTCTAGTAAAATAATCAGGAGTATATTGTTTCACAAACAACAGTTGTCCTTGATTGGTACTTCTTCATAATATGATTGTCACTATCTATAGTGTATCATTTTCTTATGAAAATGTCCCATAGTTTACAATTATTTCCTACTTTCTCATGTTACCCTTAACTCAAGATAACAGTTCCTGGATCTGATGAAGTGTACTATGGTCCATAGAATGACATAAATAAATTTTATGGTGCCTCAAGGCTTTTCATTGTTTCTTTTGCAAGAGCTTATCCCTTTGAAAGTGTTAAATTCATGATCAAGTTCATTATTATGAAGATGTTTACCATTATTGTTTTATTGTGTATTATCTTGCTGCTGTGAGCCATTAAGAGTCTTAATGATTGAAGCAGCATAAAAGCATTTGTAATGAATAAATAAACTCTGAACTACACTAAATCAGAAAAAAATCTAGCATCTGATACTCTAATCTGGACTGGAACAGAGGTGTTTAGGGCAAAGTTAATCCTTTCCTTTGGAATTCACTCTCTTCTACAAACTCCCTTGGCTTCTGTTGGTTTCATTTTGACTTTTATTTGTCTGCTTTCAGGAGCAAATAGCATTGGGAGACTATCAGCAAGAAAAGGAGCATGTAAAATAGAGTTAAATACTTTTTCTCTACAATTTACGGTCCTCATTTAAAGATTTTGTATCTCTGTGTGTGTGTTTTTCCAGGAGGAGAGAAAAACAACATTTTGACAAATCCTGGAGACATAGCCTCTTGCATTACAAACAAGAAAAATCATCTTTCAGTGATTTCACCACTATGAAAGAGATTGTGACCCAAGGATACTTATTCAAAAATAAAATTGAGATGTCTAAGGTATCACCAGATATACATATATTTTGCCTGCTTGTATCCTTAGTAATTTTCCCCTGTTGGCTGAGGAGCCGAGGGAGTGAGGTATAGTGCATCCATTCCTAGATACTCAGACTGCAAGAGGTTTCACATTACAGCAACAGGAAATACATGATCAGTGTTTAGCATGGAACGGTTCAGCTTTTGGCATATATTATTCTACCAGCGTGTTTATATCTGATAAATAAAAAGTGTTTCAGATGTGGTGTGACATGGATCATTGCTACCTTTTATATATAAATACCAACTAAAATTTAATGTAAAGCCCCTCCCCCTTAAAAAGAGAGAGAGAGAGAGAGAGAAAGAATCTTACTTCTCCACTAAGTGGCCCAAATTTATGCCCAGTTGTGTCAGGCTCCTCAATATACAATGTATAGAAATCTGGCCTGCAGATTAAAAGGAAAGACCATAATGACTCATTATTTGAAAGTAATTTCACTTCACCCAAAGATATATTATCAATTAAAATGTTGCCAAAATAGTTACTAGTTTCAGAATTATTGGTGGCTGCTACCCTCCCCTGGAACTAAAAGTTCAAAATCACATCAAGTGCCAAATTACCTAGGACAGGAAAGAATAGGAGAGGAAATTATTGAAAACAAAGGAAGATGTGGAGCAAACATCCCCCAGAACCAGAACACTGCTGTTCTCTTCTGCCAGGGTTGTTTTCTCTCATTCTGGTGCCAGTTCTGGAAATGGAAGAAAGGGCAAAAACCTAGATGACCATAAGAATACAGGAAAAGTTTCAGGTGCCCCCTTTCTGCCATCCAGTGATTAGCAGATTTTTGCAGCTCAGATCAAGTAGCCTTAGAGGAGATGTTAATAGCAAGAAGGGAAGACAGTGGCAACAATCAAGTTTGGAGATTAAACAAAAGGGGGGGGGAGGGGAGGATGATAATAAGAGAAATCATATTTCTTGTTTGGCACATATACTGTAACTAGTTGGCTTACTTAGCATCTTACAAGAACAGACACTGTCTTTTCATAAAAGCTTCCATGGCTATTACCTCTCAGATCTGGGGTGATCTAGCCATTTTAGCAGCTCTGAAACTCTTGCTTCATATGGAACTGATCTACAAGGAATAAAAATATTATTTAGAAGAAAAAATCATGGCAACAAGGAGACCTTTGTTTTGGTGGACAAGCCAACAACACGTTTTTATGCCAATAGCAAGCAAGACAATCAGCGCTTTCCAATTTTCCCATTATGAATAATGAAACATTGGTTAAATGTTCTTGTGAGAGACATATGTCATTCTGTACGTATGTTTTTATAAAGCAAAAGCCAAGCAGATAATTGCAAAGACAAAGTGGTAATCTGGTTGACTCTGAAGTGTGAACATAAAACAAATGTAAATACTGTAGAAACATTATTTAAGAGTAAATGCTGTTATAAAAGCTATGTATTCAAAAAATGTCCAAACAAAACATACCCACCCACCCCAATTCCCTGCAACAGTCAATGAGTGAAATATCCTTCTCTTGTGGATCTCCTGTCCTCTTGTTTGGGGTGGGGTGGGGTGGGGCGGGGTAGAACATAACATGAAGGAGATGAAAAGTGGTTTCAAAATGCCAAAGGAAACTTGACACTGAGTGGGCCAGACACATTTTGACTCTGTCCTCAGTGGCCTGAAATCTTAATTCCTCACCAAAATAATGCTGCTACTTAATATATCCAGTACTCCCAGTTATGCAATATTTATTCATAAAACACATAGATTGAATTATAAGCCAGTCAGTATTAAGATGGAAAGCCCATTGAATAAAGTAGAACAGAAGCTGTATTTTTCCTAGCCAACTAAAATTGACCCTTCAATTAGACAGAGTGAGACGATGTCTCAACCAGAAGGAGGCAGCAAGATTTCAGAAGAGAGATGTGGCCTCTCCCATACCCACTGAGTTACTGAATGCCCTTCAGGCCAACAGAGCATTTTTATGCTAATGCCACGATTGAAAAACATGCCAACCACCATTCTAGGCAATTATTGTACATGAAAGAAGAATGAAAAGAGTCACTATCATGTTCTTCATACCCAGCCTGGTATAATGTGTGTCCCTTTATTTCTCTATTACACAAAACTGTTTGCTTTCTTAATGCAGGCATTATTTATTAAAAAAAAAAAAAGCGGTGGGGGGTGAGGAAGGACTGTGCATATCTTTGAAGAGACACTTTGCTTCATTGACTATTTGAATGAAGCACCCATTTGAATCAACAGCAGAGATGTCCACATAATCATTACGAACTGAGTTTCATTCAAAGGTGTCATTGGTAAAGACTTACTGAATAATGATTTAGTAACTGTAAAATGAATGAAACAACAATTCAATGCCAGTTTTCTATTCCTGTAATACAGTTTTCTGCACTTCAGGCATACTATTAATTAAAAAGTATATTCCCATAAATACATCTGTAGTTGATGAGAGAACCTAGTGTGTATATGTGTGTGTGTGTGTGTGTGTGTGTGTGTGTGTATTCATCTTTAGCTTACTTGTTATATACATTGTATATAGTTGGGAAAGATCCATTTATTTTTATGTCAGATCCAGGCCAAAAATAGGTAGCCGCTTTCAAACCTTGATACATTGCTGTAAGCCAAATCTGCAAGAAGTATGCACAAAATCAGTATCTTAAAATATCCATGAGTAATAAGAAACATAGTAAAAGGCAAATTAGTACAAGGTATAATAGAGGTTTTAGTGTTGGAATTCTTGCTATGGAGATCTCTGTCATTAAAGGCTAACCCAGGTGGTTCCATTTGGATCTCAGTCTGGATGATCTCCATCTGGATCTCCATCTGTATAATCAAGACCTTTTCATATTACCTGAAGTTTGAAGGGACTAACTATGCAGTTGCTTGGAGTTCTGCTGTGATTTTATGGATTCATTAATTTAACAGAAGGTCATTTCTTCACAATTTAAACACATGATAATCCAGCCTTTCCTAATCTGGTAGTTTCCAGAGATATTAGACTCCAACTCCCATAATAGCAAGCTAGTTGGGCATAGTGAGAATTGAAGTCCAACCCTTCTGGAGGATTACGGATTGTGGAAGCCTGTGCTATTTATAGGAACAATTTGGTGCTTATCGGGGAATGCCCTAACTAGGCTGTTTTATGGCTTCAATTTTTCAGAACTGAGTTAAGGATGGCTAGTCCTTAAGAACAGTCATTGCCTAAAAATTAGCAACTGTAAAATCTCATGTCTCCAGTTCTCTATTCACTCATCAGTAGTTTTTAGTAACAAAATGTGCTTTACTGTGGGCCAGCCAAGACTGAAATCTAGAAAGCCATATTGATTTTTTATGTGGAGGGCTTTTATTGCCATTTCCCCACTAGGGATTAACAACATCTTCATTTGCCCTGAAGTTGTATATGAAGCCTGTTTGCATTACTCTTATTTCAGCACAACAATAGAATTTGCTATTGGGAAATCAAGATTATCTACACCAAGGGACAAATCTCAAGGGTACATACAGGTTGTCCATCCCACCAGGCAGGATTTGACTTGGCACTTCCAGAAAGTGAAAAGCTCTGGTCTAATTTCACATCATACATATTATTGTCAATTATGCCATGAGATTCTGGGTACAAGCCCTGAGGAAAAAAGACACATATTTAGTGCAGATGAATCAGTTGCCTAACCTTTCTTCTCCGATTTGTGCTATTGGACTGCAGTGTTACATATCAAGAGTAGGAAGACTTCAGGTTTGCAGGATTTAAATGCCTTGTAAAAGACATACACTTACACCTCCTGCAGACATTATACAAAATGATGATACTCCACTTATATTCAGATGAAGTGCAGTGTGTGTAAATGACACAGTCCTTTTGCATCATCCTCTATGTATGGAGGGCAACTGGTTATGCTGGAGAGGTTCCTCTACTCATTAAAGGTTCTCCACACAGTTAAAAGTCCCAACCTTCCTTCATCATAGATGCTCTGTGAAAGCAATCCAACAATGAAATGAATGACTCAGAGAAGTAGTAGGCTCACCTTCCCTGGATGTGTTCAAGCAGAGACAGAATGACCATCTAGTAGAGGTGCTGTCATCTGGATTCCTGCATTAAGCTGGGCTTTGAACTCTATGGCCTAAGCTGAACCATTCCAACTCTGCTTTGGGGATGGGGGGGAAGGGAAGATGTCATAAGGCTGTGATTAGCATGCTCATCCTGTCTCTTGCAGTTCCCCTGTTTGTATGGAATCTGAAAAAGGTTATCTGGAGTCCATTATTTTTGCTGAGATTCCATTCAAAATAGAAATTTAAATGTTGAACTACGACTGGGGAGATTCAGGCATCAGGCTTACTGGGTGGCCATGGAAGAGTCACTAACTCTTGGCCTAATTATGTCACAGAGTGTTGTGAGAATATATATATATATTTATCTGCGCTCAGTCGTTACCGACTCTGCAGTGACTGCTTTGGACAAGTCCTTTGCAGTTTTCAAGGCAAGGTGTTTCGGAAGTGGTTTGCCAGTGCCTCCTTCCTAGGGCAGAGCCCAGCTGGAGAGCACAGGAGGCGGGGTTTCCGTTGCTTTGCGCCCTTTTTGGGCGCGCGCTGTTTTTCACGCTTACCGGCAACTGCTCCCGACTCCTTTTTGCAAGGCGCCGCCAGCATTTTTCCTCCCACCAGAGTGAGAGTACTCATTTATCTACTCATGTGAGTTTTCGAACTGTTGGGTTGACAGGAACAGAACCAAAAGTATCTCACTATTTTTCCATGGACGAGTGATTCCTGGTTACTGTTTCTGTGCAAGTTTCCTTTGTTTAAGCTGTGTAATTTAGGAAATGGGAATAATTTCGTTTTTGGTGTTGTTACATAATTATATGTGATCTACTGATCTATTTGAGTGATCTAGAGAACTACCAATTCAGAGTAATCCAGATTCTATTAATAGACTCTTTTGCAATAGAAGCTAATGCAGAAGATAATATTTCTGGAAAACTACTGTGGGTAGTTTCCAATTTAGTCTGCACATAGCACATTTCCAGTCAGTCCCTACATCTAGAACAGAGCAAGCTCACATGCCATTCAGTGTAACTAGTAAAAATATAACTTGATTTTATTTATTAAATATCAGAAAGATCAAAAACAGTTAACTGGCAGTTAACCACCCAATACCCTGTCCTATCTCCCACTGCTTTTTGCCCTTGGTCATTCTGTTTCTATGTTTAGATAAGAAATTATCTCTGAAACAATGTCACAACAGGTCATGGGTCGTCTAGTAAAAGCTAAAAGCAGCAGCAAAGAAGAACCAGTTGAAAAGACAAGCTTCTTCATTTGTCTAAGTTCCATCTATGAAAAATCAATGGTCTGTGTCACTTTCAAACTGTTTTTATGGGAAACAAGAGTGGGATGTGCAAAGCACATTTGTGCAGTCTGGGAAGAGATACTTCTTGTAACCCTCTCTGTAGCTGAACACATGCAGAGAAGATCAGATTGGGAGAGGCTCCCAGAGGGCACATTTTGAATTTTGAAGTAAAGTTATGGTCACTTTCACAAAATGGCTGCCACAATCGCATGTAGTCATTCACAAAACATCAATTTACTAAAATACAAAGATGTGATATTGTTTTCTACAAACTCTTCTAGCCCTCAAGTTTCTTTGTATCATTAGCAATTACTTTTTTTTCTATTGCTGTATACAAGTAGGCCAACTTTCAAACTAAGGGTTAGTCATCAACCATTTGTGTTTTCTAAGTATGCTCCCAAAGTCTAATGAGATTCAGAGGCATGCTTGACAATACAGATTGTACATACAGACTACTGCTTTTCTTTGCAGCTAGTTTGTGATTTATAATTATTAAATTTTAAATCAGTAATTTTAAAAAATGAATGAAAATGTGAGTATTCTGGACACCAAGATACTGTGGAATAAGCCTCACTAAATTGAGAAACATTGACTTTTTACGAAATAGTCATCAGATCCACAGTTACACTCTTTCCAAAATTATAGCAAAGAGGAAGCAAGGTATCAATGCCATACAACTATAGTACTACAAACAAATTAGCTGAAAGCCACTAAAGCTGACATAATAAAACCTGATGTTTCAGTTTGGTATGCCCTAATTTAGGATGTCAACCAGCTACTATCTTTTCTAATATATGTCTTTCTACTTCTCTTCCAGCTTCCTGGTCTCCTTACCAATTTCTTTTGCAAAGTTATGTGCTTCTCCAGATCCACTCATAACCTCCTTTTTGGATGGAGAATGCTCTTTTGGCTTAAATGCTGGCATTCTGAGAACTAAGTTACTGTACCGTTCCAAGAACTAACTTCACTGTATTAAATTCACTGTTCACTGTAGAGGGGAGCCTGCGGTAACTCTGTATCTTATGTGCTGTACCGGTGGGGATGAGATAGGACAGGGTATTGAGGGGGTTAACTGCCAGTTAACTGTTTTTGATCTTTGCTGGCTTGCATCATTTGCCCTCCCCTCATGACCCTCAGGATAGGCCTGGTGAAACCTCCTCCTCCTCCTCTTCTGCTGACTCCCCTGTGGAACTGCCTCTCAGTTTGCTGGGGGGAGCTAGAACAAAGGGAGCTGCAGACTGTGGGGAAAACTGCAAACATGCTCCTCATTCTGCGTGTCCCTAAGGGACCCCTCCCTCAAGGGAGGAAGAGAAGTCACCCGTCAATTGCCAGCGCCCCCCAACAAGCCCCACCTCAGCAGATTTCCAAGTCGTTCCCTCGTCCTTCCCTCAACGCCCACCACCATTAAGAGATTTCAAACTTTGGCTTCAGTTCCAAAGCAGCCAATCGCCACTCACCTGTCAGGCCTTGCCACCAGCCGGTTGGGTGCAGGGGCCAGAGGAAGGTGGGAAAGAGGTCAGGGATCCCTTCCTTCCTTCCTTCCTTCCTTCCTTCCTTCCTTCCTTCCTTCCTTCCTTCCTTCCTTCCTTCCTTCCTTCCTTCCTCCCTCCCTCCCTCCCTCCCTCCCTCCCTCCCTCCCTCCCCAGATATAATATAGGCTTGTGCCATTTGCCCTTCCCTCACAAGAGCTCTGGTGAAGCCTCCTCCTCCTCCTCCTCCTCCTCCTCCTCCTCCTCCTCCTCCTCCTCCTCCTCCTCCACTTCCTCCTCCTCCTCCTCCGCTGATCTGCAGAACTGCCTGCCACTTTGATGGGGGGAGATGGACAAAGGGAGCCGCTGACCATGAGGAAAACTGCATCCCCGCTCCCCATTCTGGCATGTCCCCAAGGACCCCTCTCTTGAGGGAGGAACAGGGTTCAGCCCTGCATCCAGCCCTACCTCACCAGCAGGCGTCCAAGTTGCTCCGTCATCCTTCCCTAAATGCCCACCACTGTTAAGAGATTTCAGATTTGAGCCTTGTTTCCAAAGCAGCCAATCGCCGCTTGCCTGTTGGGCCTTGCCACCAGCCAACTGGGCACAGGGGACAGAGGGAGGCAGGAAAGAGGTTGGGGATACACCCATGACAATCAATTGATTCAGCACTGCTGAACTGGCCACAAATTTCCCAAATTTCAATCCCACAGGAGTAATGGGTCCTGGATTTTGGAAGCATTCTGTAAGTTAGCCCATTTTAGATTCCTTGGTTCAAAAATTGTTGCCCTATGCTGCACTGTTTTATCCAGTTGAAGGTGAGAGCTTTTGTAGTATATAGATAGATTATGTTGGGCATCTGGTCGTTAGGAAGAGAATTTTATATTGTCTGCTGTCTTATTACCAGAGCAATAGCAAATAAAATGCAGATGATAAATGGCAGAACAAGTACTTACTGTAACAATAGTGTAGTGGTTTACAAAGGTTTTGGTTGGATAAACTGCTCTCATGTATTTTGCATGAGTCCCACAAGTTTCTACAATCAAATATGATAAATAAAATGAGAACTAGCCACTTTTGTTCCAAGGGACTTTGCACATCTCCCCTGCCTCTACTTTAGTCAACACATTTCAATCCAATTGAAAAAGGATAGGAAATTATAGAATAAACTTATGTGAGTTTTCCCTGGAAGCATTTTCTTCCTGGAATATCAATAAGCAGAATCAGTCCTTAAACAAAGGGTATTAGATGGGGGCATCAGGATGAACTAAGTCAACTTCCATCCTGTATAATTACAGGTAATCAATTCAACTCCTCTTGGAGGGGAAGGAATGGTTAAATGGAATATCTTGTACAAGACACTCCACCGTTTGAAATTTTGTTGCATCTTTCATTTGCAGAAAATGATCATTCACCACAAATCTTCTTAAAAATAGTGAGCTTACTTACTGAGCTTTGCAATATTGGGCATTAAATCACTCCACGTTTCCAAATATTCAGCCCTAAAGCCATCCATTGAAAAAAGAATAAGTGGGGACTGTTCAAACCTAGAAGACATCATAACATACATAACTTACTTTGTGTTAGGAACATTATAGTAATTACTTGCTGAAAAAAAATTACTTCTAATAATATTTTGTATTTTGATACAGGATGTAAAAGAATTTATTCATGAATTCCACTGGAAGCCAATCTGAACATCCCATTCCAGCTGGAAGGAACTCTAGCATCAAACTGTGTTCTGTCTCAACCCTTTTAATTCCCTGGAAAAAAAGTTCCTGAAAAAAGATACATGGCTAAAAGGTAGACAGGCTAACAAAACTTTATAAAAGCAACAAGCAAGAGAGAAGTAAGCCTGAGGACAGGTTACAGTGTAAACACAGGGAATAAAAATATTCAGATTGTAATGGTTTCATAATTAGCTACACTGCTGTTTCAACAATCAGCCAAATCAGAAACAGAGATCAGGTTTATAGCTTTGCAGAAGCCTATTGATCAGGGCTCATTTTCCTGGTCATTCTGACAATTGGGTACAGTCCAAAGTTTACAGATATGCTGAATGTGAAAAATAGGGGAACAATTAGACCAAAAATTAGAATTGCTACTGGTGATGAGCCAGTAATAACACTCACACACACATCATAATAAGGAGAGCTTTGGGGGTGGTACAACATGTGAAAAGTGAAAAATCGCTGCAAAGATCTTTATACTCAGTCTTCCCTAACCTGAAGTAAACTTTGTCTGAATTGTGAGAGTTGAAGTTCAACATTTCTGGAGAGCACAGGCTTGGAAAAGGTATTGTACACATCTTCTAACCGGTTAGGAAATTATTTACCCTCCACTATGCAATCCACTCCTCTGTTATGTCACAAGTGATTAGCCCATTTAAAAACTATTAACATAGCTTGGAAAGTGTGACCATTGCCCTGCAATCACAGGTTTAGGGGCAATAATGCACTTATATGGTCACACGTTCAATTCAAACCTCATCAATCTTATAGACGTTCAGATATGCCTGAGTGTCTGGAGTCTATTGGCTTATTTTTAAAAGGAAGCATTATTGGAACAGGTATATGTTATTAGATAAAGCTCAAGAACAGTTTCTTGCCAGCTGATTACATCTCAGTTTAAGATTCAAGCTCACTATTGCATGCAAATGACTGTGGTCCTTTAGACAGGGAGATTTAAAGCAGAGAAGAGAAGGAGACTCAGGGTGGCTCAGGGTGCCAGCTTTTTTTTCTGTAATTCTCTCTTCCAAAGCCATTTGTCCCTCCAGAAGAATCAAAACAAACAAATGCTTACAATGTAATTTAAAGAGACTGCATGCCCTGCGCTAAACTTCTTGGGAATGGTAAGCCAAAATCCTTACAAAGTAAACTCACATATACTTTGTGGAAGGGAACGTATGGGATCAATGCTCAGAGTGAGGGCTAGCAGGCTGATTCATCTCTCCTGTCACTTTACAGACATTAAGTGGCAGGAGAGATAAAAGTGCTTCCTCTTCTCTTCTTCATATTATTTCAACTGGGAGTGGAACTCGTGTTTGTGTATTTATTTAAAAGGAGTTTTTGCCAAGTCTGCTTGGGGTAACAATACAGTACAGTGCTAGGCTAGGGTCAAGAAGGCCCCAACTGAACTTCTGAAACCATCACAGTGACCTTCAGTCTAGGCTGATCTCCTGCTCCTAAATAAATAAATAAATAAATAAATAAATAAATAAATAAATAAATTTAAAGGGAGAAGGTGAAAACTGTATAAACAGCCTTAAACTCTCTTGGACAAACATTCTTAAGCTTTTAAGAGGCAGGGTGTAAATGTTCCGAATAAAACTGTTCCAGTTTCAATGTCATGCATTAACATCAATCTCATGCATTGTTCTAAAAGAGGAAAGTCGAGAGACGTTATTTCCCAGAACACATACAAAGGAGCAGCATTGAAGGTGGGGTCAGTTCAAAACAAATTGGGGAAATTGAAAGCAAATAGCAGAAAAGTTTTCACAATACAGTACAGAGGTCAGCTCCCTGCAGGTTATGGTGAAACAGAGCACTCAACTTTCAGGCTACTTTCTCCTATCCCACCTAATATCAGATTCTCTGCAGGTATTTGTACATTCAGTGCCAATCTCTGCAGGAGGAGAGCCAATGTGTATCTCTGCCTGCTTCCATATCAGCAGCCATTGTAGGAACCCTAAGTCAAGTGCAAGTCAAGACAGGGGCAGTTTTTATGAGACAGATGGCAGTGGAGAGGTGGGGTGGATATCATTTAGAGGGATTATCTAGTCATTACAATGACTCTTCCATTGTAATAAAGCCTGAATGGGGCTGGTACCTATAAAAATTGTAATAAGTTAATTGCAGTGCAGAGATCCCACCTCCACCCTGCCAAACATATCAGTGGTAGTAAAGCAAGTCAATGACTTGATCAAAGGTTTTGCCTGCCACAGATGTCATCCACTGGTGTGATATCCTTCTTCTGATTATGGGTTGTGTACATAAATTCACAAAGGTAACTGTCAACCATTGGTTGATAACCCTAACCCTAAACCTAACCCATCTGGCAGGAAAAAAGCGCACGATGTCTGAAATAAACAGACATAATTGAGTGGTGTATGAAACTCACTGGTGGGCAAAAACATCTTGGCAGGTATAAAAGGAACAAGAGCCCCAAACTCTTTCTCAGATGTCACTTTCATTATTGATGTACTTGAACTAGCACTAACTCAATAAACAGGCCTCTAAATGTTTGTATCAGCTTGAAATAATGTTTTTCAATGAAAGAAGCAAAACTTCTTTTACTACCTTATTTTATAGCATACTTATACTATACTAATACTTATACTATACTAATACTTATATAGCAAAGCAACCCTGCTTTCTTAATCTGCTTGTTAAACCTGCAACCTGTCTTACCCTGCAGGACACTGGGCAGCACTGGAAGAGGCACACTGATCTTTCAGCCATGATGTTTCTCCTGAAAAGCACACATGAGAAGATACATCTTAGTGGCAGACATTCAGATTAAAAAAGAGAGAGAAAGAGGGTGTTAGCTTCTTTTATCTTTAGGATAGCCTGTGTTAGGTGAATAAATACAAGTGAGCTGAGTCCAGAGAGACCCAATATATTCTATTAGCTGTATTGTTAGGAATTTAACCAAACAAGTTTGCTTCTGAGAAGCAAAAGGGAGGCATTAGCATGCTTGGCTGAACTTTGCTGTAACCCCGTTGGTTTCAGTACAGCTGAGAAACAGGTAAAAAGATTAAAATCTGACGCAAACTGGCGGGAGGTTGCCAGAAGGAAGTTAACTTGGGTGCTAAAAATCTGGTTGCACTGATCTATAACGAAAAGAAACAGAGGAAATAGGAGCCTTAAGGTAAATGGAGTTAGATATTAAGGGGAGCAAAAAGAGGCTGCTGGTAGATTGCTTGGAGTCATTAAGTTAACTGGGGACCTCAGGCAGGGAAAGAAATTGTGTTTCCAAATTGAGAAGAGTTATGGAAGACATAAACAAATGTGGAGCTGTGGGTAGACAGACAGATACACATAGAAACTTGCATACACAATGTAAGCTGTATAAGGTAGACCAGATTAAGAAACCAATGCCAGATAGCTCTAAAACTTCTTTGATTGGAACAGCTATAGTAACAGAATCTTGCAAGTCGGAATGGGCTTCCCCTCTCCCTCTCTTTATCTTTGTGTGAACTAGAAAGAGGCCTGCCTGAGATGTTTACTCAGATTAGTTTCTTGGAATGGACTCAAGCCACACTTGTCTGATCATTGCTTGGGTAGCAACTCTTCTGCCTGTCCTTCAAGGCCATTCCCTAGGCCACCTACACACAGGGAAGGAATGAGAAGTGCAGAAAAAGTTTAGCCTGGAGAACAACACCTAGAAAAAAGAAAAGGTTAGCCTAGAAACCTTTCTATCTTAAGGCAAAGCTTTAAGTCAAGGAGAAAAACAACAACAACTATTCATAAATAAGGAAAATGTAAAAGTGACAAAGTGAAAAATTTTCCCCTGTAGTACCTTGCCCAACTGTGATTCCACTCCTTGCAGCTGACAAGGGGAGATGAGCAGCTTCGGTGGAACAGAGGCTTCAGGAGTTTTGGTTGGCCACTCAACCAACAGGAAAAGACATCAGCATCCAGTACAAAGTGGGAGGCCATGATCACTCATGCCTTGGTCATTTCACATGTGGATTACTACAATGCACTTTACATGGAACTACTCTTGAAGATCATTGCAGTGGTGCAAGCAGTTAGGGACATACCTTGATATACCCATGTAACATCTCTATTATGCAAGCTGCATGGGTTACCAATGAGCTTCCAGGTACAGTTCAAAGGTGTTGGTTATCACCTATCAAACCTTTCGTGGCATAGGACCAGCTATCTGAGGGACTGTCTCTCTCCCATTATTTCTGCCTGCCCCATAAGATCTGAGAGAATGGACATGCTTCATGTCCCATCTATTAAGCAATATCATCTGATGGGATCACAGAAGCACACCTTTTCTGTCACAGTGCCTGCTGTGTGGAATAGTACCCTTCCAGAAATTCAGATTTCCTCAATCCTGCAAGACTTTAAATCAGTGTTTCTCAAACTTGGCAACTTTAAGATGTGTGGGCTTCAACTCCCAGAATTCCACAGCCAACACTGCTTTAAATGATATCTGACAACTTGTTTTTTCCCCAGGCTCTGGAATAGATTAGGATGTGCCCATCTCATGTGAGTGTCTGTTTCCCCAGTTATGTGGAATGTGATCTTTATGTTTTTAATCTTACACCACCCAACCTCAGTATTGAGCTGGGCAGCCTTATAAATCTAAATTATAAATACATAAATAAAAAGCCTCTGAGGAGTATTCTGGAGGTAATGATGATTGGATAGTCAGCTGAGACTTTAAAAAGGAGTACTTTTGTTAGTTTTGTATTTTGTGTCAGGTCCCACTTGTATTATTGTTATCAATGAACAGTACCACAAGGTAGCCCTCATCTTTTTTTTTCAAAAGATATCCCTGGTAATATATCAAAATGCTTTGTGAAAAATTCAACCTCACCTTTGCAAATGCTTTTGTAGTTTGTACAGCAATCTTTTTTTTCCAAGCAATCTTCAGAACAGGAGCACAATATGTTGGTCATTCGCTTCTCACCACAACGTAATTTACTGCAAGACCAACTCTGAGCTACAGAAATGGAAATGATTATTATATATAAATGCACCTCTGTAAGAAAACCTAGATGAAAATACAACAAGAAAAGCAATCCTGGAAGTGGAATTCAGTGAAAAAGTGTGAATATTTCTAAAAATATATTCCTGAAGGTATATCCATGTGCCTGTATGTGCACATTAATGCACATGTATCCTTAAGAAGTTTTGTTCCTGTCTGATGGATAGTTTGCTTTCTTCTTGATCATGAGAGTGAAAGGTCTTTGCTTTTCAGGAATAATGTACTTTCATCTGATTTCTAAATGATGGTGGTATGAGAGATATTCTAAAACACTCATATCCTTGGATTATGGGATTTGCTTACTGCTATAATTATTCTGTATTGGTAGATGCATTTATGAGTATGCTTTGGGAATTTAGGAATTTGAGAAAGCTTAGATGGGACAGTCTCCACTCTTACCCCTGGGGAGGCTTTTGAAAATCATCTTCCAATTTGCAGAGCAGCCATAGCAATTAAAAATAAGTTGTAACATATAGTTTACCTTGTAAGGTTAAAATATGCAGAGTATTTCATACAGAGTCCATATTCAGACAGACATGGTGATAAGCCAGGATATGAACCAGCTTGGCTCCCTTATGTTTAGCTACCTCTGAGCCAGCCATTGGCCCTTCCCCTCCTTTTTATATTTGAATGTGATACAGAAGTCTTCATTGTAATATGAATGTCTTCAATTAACCATCGTTTTTCTGAACTATGATAACTACCAGCTTCAGAATAAGGCAAGATCTGAAATCAGCTTTAAACTATAGACTGTTTTGAAGCTGATAACCATAGTTTCTGATTCATGTAGAATGTAAAACTATGATAAACTGAAGTGTTTTGCACTATGTTGAAGCACATAATGAATGAAAGAAGAGGATTTTCACATGATCAAAAGGTTAATTAATATCTTGCCTTATTAAGCCAATGAGTACCAGCAAATGTTACTGCCAGGACTGTGAGTGCTTTTTTTGACAATAAACATACAAGTTCTGGGTATGATTTTCCATGTAATGCCCTTGCCACAGATTTAATCTGTATCAAAAATCGAAAACCTATGGTCCAAATGTTGCTGAACTACACTTGCTAACATTTTAATACAGGTCTTATTGGCTGAAGATGCTGGGAATTAAAGTTCAACAATATATACAGAATCACCAAGGTCCAGGTTGCTACAGTGTTTTCTGTGTGTAGACTGTACCTTCATTCCCCCAAAAAGGACACATTTTGTAGAACTTCATGCAACTGTTTGAAATGGTTGTGGACACTGGCAAAGATTCAGTGAGCAGTCATGAGCCTCTTTATCACTTGACCTAGCCAAACCATACATAAAATCAGTGCCTATTGATTTCCCTATGGAAAGAAAAATTCAGTTTCTGCTCCATTGACTAGAGCTGTTCATGTTTTGGGAAGCAGAATGGTCCATTTGCTTTGAAAATCAGATTCAGTCTAGGATAAAATCAGCTGGTTAGGAAAATTGCACATACTTGGTAGCACACAAGTATCCTGGTAGTCCCAGCAGCAAGCCTGGTGTTCTGTACACTTGTCATCACAACTACAGCCTGATGTCTCTTTACTGAATGTCTCATTACATCTGAATCTGCAGCTCACTGGATGAAGAGAATTTTAAAAAGAGATGAACAATTATTTCCAATTGTATGAAAATAAGTGCATAGGTAAATCACCCAAACATGCATGCATGCATTATATGTGTGGGCATGCATGCATGCGTGCGTATGTATGTATATATATATAGAGAGAGAGAGAATGAGAGAGTGTGTACTTTCATTTCAGACAAGTGGACTCCAAGCGAAGCTTCACACATCTACTGCAGCATAGGACTTGATTTACAGTATGTGCATATTTTATGCAATGAATTATATGAATTCTAATTCTGCAAATAGCATCAGAATGTAAAAATAGGGAATTCAATCACTTCTCTATCACTTTCTCTTTAATGTCCAAGGCTATCTTGAATCACCAGTATACTTAGGAATGAACTATCATAGCTCACTGAAAGTTAATCTTTCCATGCCTCATCAATAACCACACTAATGCAATTAAACAGTGACAGGCACAGTGATATCTGTGCAGACCTAGCTGATAAACAGCTAAGTTGATATTATATGCTATGATTCCAGCTACCTTTCAAAGACCTAGTTGTGTCTGTGTCTTCATGCCATACCACAATAGCAGGAAACCAGGCACTATAATATAAATATGAAATTCACTTGATCTGAAAATCTCCTGTGACTAATCTGAGTTAAAACTACACTGATTTTCATTTTTGGAGGCTTCTGTATCCTGCTTTTAATATGCACAATCAATATAGGCCAGACCAAAGTCATACCGCACCAGTGACAAAAGTAAAAATCTTCAACTCCTTTTCAATTTACTCAAGGGAGCTTAGCATGAGATGGTGTGATTCAATCTTGATGCATATGCAGTCCAGGAGTTGAGATGGGCACCTGAATATCTGGTCCCTAGAAGGCTATCTTGAGCTCCTTCCTATAACTTTATTCTCTTCCTCCTTTATGCATGCTAGGAATATTAATCCTCCCCTATCCTTTAGATTTAGATAGAATATTAAGGCTAAATCAGATGTGATTAAGGAGAATCATCTGTCTGTCTGTCTGTCTATCCTCCCTCACCTAAATTTCAACAGGAACACTGCAGCACCAGGAGATGAACTGGGAAACAGAGCATTCCATCAACCACTCTGAAAAGCAAACTCCTCCAACAGACTGAGTTTTTCAGCCGAATGGTTCTGCTTCCTATCTCTTCTTGATCAGATTTCCCTTCCAGATGCCCCCTAGATGCCATCTTTTTCTAAGTCACAGAAGAGGGAGATGGGAAGGAAAAAAAAGCAGGACCACCTCCTCAATTCTGCTGAAAGAGTCAACTCTTCATCAAGCTTGTCTTCTTGAACAGTGTCCAGCTGGTTATTGTGTTGGCTCACCTTGACAAATTGTAAAAGAATGGTTCTCAAGGGATTGTGACTCATCATGAAAAAGATGAAAGAGGCTGCCAGTTTCTGTTTGATCACATATTTGCTAGGAACGTTAAACAAGCAGTCTTTATTACCTTTACTAAAAAAGGTATTAAGCCGTATTTTATTACCTTTATCAAAAAAGTTATTAAGCAGTATTTCATATGTCAGAATTTCATATGATGATCTGGTTTTCAGCAATGGACATTTTAGGACATTAAATGGTTGAGGGGGGTATTTTAAATATTTCTTTTAACTGTACTGTTACTTTAAAAATTGACTCTTCCCAGAAAAACCATGGGAAACTCCAAATATTACTCACTCACACTTCTTGGGAAATAGGCAAAAAGACACTGATAGGCCTTTTCCCTATCATTTTCTTCGGGTGTTGTTTTTTTTTTTTTGAAAATCCATTGAGAAACATTGTCATGCAATTTTAGCTGGCTCTAAAAACCATGATGCTGCTTGTTGTAATTACAAAGAACTAGTTTCCAATTTAAGAATGGTTGATTTCTCTTTTCTTTTTCTTCCTCTTCCCTTTTTTTCTTTCTTACCTTTCAGATCATAAGTATGAGGACATAGACTGCCTTTTTTCACTGACCACATACAAACTACCCTGGGAACTATATTAATAAATAATTATGATAATAATATTAGTGATAATAAATCACCAACACCTTTTATTTATCTTGGAAGGGAAAAGACTAATATACAAATTGTTCCCATTGTTTTGTTTGATGGAATTAAAAAAAACCTGGAGAGGAAAACGGAAGATGTAATGACTGAAGCAAGGCTTTCCACTCACAATCTTCCATTTATCATTTCCAACTAACACTTAGTTGCCAAAAAGTTCAGAATCTTTTGAAGGAGCTGCCCTTTGTGTCAGCAGCCCTGTCTGGTTCTAAAAGAATGTGTGTGTGTGTGTGTGTGTGTGTGTGTGTGTGTGTGTGTATTCCAGCTTGTATGCCACTCCAATCAAAATGACCCTGAGCAATTAACAACAACCTCATACAGAGGGGGAAAAAAATAGGAAGACAACTAAAAACAACCTAGTAACAGCAATATTCTTGGCACTCACTACCTAACTGCTATTAGAAGGAGGGAAATACATTTTTAATCCTAAGATTTATCCCTGAGGATCTTAAAAACTTTTGTAAAATCAGTCAAGACTGAGAATTCAAAATCTTTTTTCAGAAGGGCATTCACTCATGCAGCAGTTATTTACTTTCTTAGTCATAAGACATAGTAATGTATGAGCACTGGCATTTTAAGGATGAGTTCATTTCACCTATATTTACTTGGCATGGTATGTTAATCATCCTATGATTATTTTGTGAAGGCTGTATTGTAAATGATTTATTTGATAAGTTTTAAACAACACTGAGTGCAAGTAAAAAAGCACTCTGTGTGCCTTATCATTCATTTGTGGCAACTTCCTCTAGCAGCTTGTACTGTACTTCCTAAACAGAGCTCTTCATCTAATGAGGCTGAACATTTTAGATCATTCTGAACTGCAGTGCTGACTGCCCTATGTTACTATTATTAAAGGGCTAGGTAGTGTTCAAGTCCAGTTCAATGCTAATGGACTACAAAGGAGAGTAAGGGCTTTGGAGTTGCTAATTACCAAGAAAAGTGAGTAGGCAAGTCAATTGCCTGATATCAAAGGTCTGATGGGTTGTGTTGTATTTCTAGTTAAATTGTAGCTACTATTTTTAAAGCATTATCAGACAACAGCATCTGAGTGACCTTGTCTGAGCTCAGATGCTAGGCAGAGTTGGAAATAGTTAATATAGGAGACTACCAGAAAATCCAGGACTGTAGGCTATAGGCTAGATTAGGAAGTTGAAAAAAACCTTTGGAAAACTACGGTTGTGCCCATGGAGTGATCAGGATGCAAGAGCATCTTGACTTGTTCATTTTTTTCTAAATCTATGTCTCTGCATCTAAATTAGCATATACAAAATATATGTAAATCTCTGTTTCCCCACAAAAAAGCAATGTAATATGACTGGCATCACTTAGCCAACCTTTGCTGATCTTAAGTTTTTCACGAGATTCTCCCAAAGTTTTTTATAACAAGATTTATTGAAAAAGGGTAAGGAAATTACAGAAATCCCAGCAATTATCTCTTAGGTTAGTGAGGCAGAGGCTTTTTCAGTCTTTTACTCATATGCTCTGTGTTGAACTTGTGAAGAGCCTGTTCTCTTAGCTGGTGAGTAAAGAATGCCCATGTGGCCAGGATGTGAATCTCTCTCAGGCTATCAGTTCAGAAGGCTCCAATCTTGTGAAAACCTAGATGGGAGACCACCACAAATCTCAAGGCTAAGACAGGCCTGGGAAGTATAAATAAATAAAAGCCCAAAAGTCTGTGGCCAACCACTTTAAAGCTGTTGTCAAGAAGACTAGATAGCATATGCATGTTGTCACCATGAGTCAAGCTTGAATCAGAGGAATCTTTACATGAAACAACATAAATACAGGTATATCAACTCAGTGACATGGCCCCTTCTTAACAGTTTTGATTCAGTTGAAGTAAACATACCTTGTGGTTCCACAGATTTCTTCAGTCCAAGTCCTAAGCCTAGTCCAAGGGCTACAACCACCAAAGAAATGAAAAGAACCTGTTAACAACAGGAAGAAAAAAAATTAAAAATTCATGGCCTCTGTGTGTGAACCTACATTGTCAACAAAAAGCAGAAACAATACACTTGTTCAATATAAAGGTCCTTGCAATTAAAAGGAGATATTGTTTCAATGCAAGGACCTGCTTACCTCACTGAAATCAGTGAGTGTTAGTTTTGAGTGAACAATCTTCTTAGTGTGTCAATGATTTATCAGCAAAAAGTGTTGCGATTTTTTAGAATCCCATGGTATAAAGAAAAGTGGAGGGAAAGATATCAGTGCAATTAAAATACATACTAAAATAATCCATGATTTTGCTCTTATCTTATTTGATAATGGGAGTTTAGCTGTAATCTGGATTCAGACTTATAGGGAATTGTAGTTTGTTTTAAAAAGTGTGCAGAGAATTCTACTTTCCTTGTGACTACCAAAGAAAAGGGATGAATCACATCAACCTCATGAAACCCAGGTATGTAACACAGGGGTTGGCAGCTGCATGCAACCCACCTCCAAGGACTTTTGTGTCCTTGGAGACTCCAAAGATTGCACAGCCAAAATGTTACATGACTCCAAAGCACTGAATTACACTGCGACAGTTTCTGTTTTTTTTCACAAATAGGAAAAACAGGTGAGCTAAGCCCAGCATACCTAAAATAGCCTGCAAATATGATAGTCATAGATGGTGTCAACACCTAACCAAACTTGTTTGGCCTCCAAAAGCTATGCACAGTCAGACCTTAGTACCTGGGAGTCGACTAGCTAAAGGACTAGTCCAGGATCATAGGTTAGAAGTCAAAATTCTTCCCAGAATAAGGTAATAGCAAACTACTTCCCTAATGTCAGGAAAATTTCCTTGTCTCCATGTAGCCACTACAAGTCAAGTTCAACTGCAGGGAGACTTTATCTTTATAAGCTGTATAAAGGAAGAGATGAAGCCATGAGTAACAACTCATAATATTTTCAAGAGATCTGTGTGGTGGATCATAATGCCACTCAAAATCTGTCAAAGAAGAAAGGATAAGGTATATAAAAAGAGCAATAAACTGCCAGGCTGTGAATTGCATCAGAGAGCTGAATTTCTATTCTGAAACGCCAACAATAACAGCTAGCTTTGTTCCTGAAATTCTTATATAGGGAGGGTGAATTTGGGAGTAATTCAACTGAATATCCACTTACGCCTAATCCTAATATTTATAAATAAACAGAAACATCAGAAATATCTCACTTTCCAGTTATACTAGACTACAATTCCCATCACCTGCAGCAGTGACCATGTTGGCTAAGGGTGATGGGAGCTGTCAACAAAGACACCTGGAGAACACTACATCCAAGTAAAGCTGCATCGATTCATCTCTTTTTTTCTGCATTTTAATTCTCTTTTGCTTTTTGCTTTGAATAAAATTCTAGCAGCACAGTAATATATTATAATTATATAATATAATTTTATTAATATTATTATTATTCAGGATTGCACAATACACTGTATGGGCTAATACTACACTGAAACCAAGAAGTAGATTTTTTTTTTATCAGAGCTTGGCCCTGATTACCTTTTTCTGCAAAGTTTGAAAACCGAAAAGCATAGCGAAATTGGGGTGCTAATTGTCTTGCTGTGAATTTGACCAGCTTTGCAAACAAATTGGCCATATGCTTGCCAAATCAACACTATGCTTGCTATTGTGGAATGACTAGACAATTCAGTTATAGGATTTGGGTGTTTTCTAACTGTCTATAGCTAAGATTTATGTATGTATGAATGTGTATCAGGGACAAATAGGCAACCAACGTGCACATTTGGCTAAAAAAAAAGAGTTTCTACATTTCTACGTTTCTAAGTAGAGTTGGCTAAAAGAAAGTTTTAACTGTGCAAATTGCTCCTTGAGAATTTGGCACAGGCTGCTTTGTCTTTCTGTACAAATACAGCTTCCTTTATGTAATAACAGACATCTAAATTTCCAGAATTCTTTTGTTCAAACAAAATAAAATCATTTGCTTAGTTGAATCAATGACTGCATTATCAATTCAAGTGTAATGTAGTGCACAGGGACTACAGGTAGTCCTCGTTTAGCGACTGCCTCGTACAGCAACCATTTGCAGTTATGACAGTGATCAAAAGTAACTTTGCAATTCTCCCATTTATGACCTTCACTGGTATGTAAAGCAAAGGAAAGCTGAAGTAAGATCATAAGCACAGTTGTGGTTTCACTTAGTGATTGCTTAACTTAATGACCAAGTTATGGTGGCTAAACGAGGACTACCTGTAATTCTCTGCTTTTTTTCAGAGAAAGAGTCTAGAATATATGAGAGATCACTGCTAAAATATTGGATGAGGTGGTGGTGGGGTTTTCCAGTTTATTATTAGAAATCATGTCAGAGAAAGAGGCCAGCTATTATTGTTAGCTGATTCAGGTGAATTGTTATAATGTGGTGCATATGTGTGTATGATCAGCATACTGGATAGCTCCCTGCATTTTTGGACTAAGTGAGTGATCGTACTTGAGTGAGTCTTGATCTTGTACTAGAACTGTACTGCAACGTTGCCATTCCAAGCATCTTTACTTGAAAGTAAACCATTGAAAGGAATTTTTCTGAGGAAATTCATTTCAGATTGAGGTACGGCTGTGAAATGTTCCAATGGTATCCTTCTAAAATCAACCTAGCTTTCCAAAAAGGAGTGTTTAGAATTGCAGCCAAAATCCAACCTTCATGAGGCCATGCAATTTTCTTTAGGCGTTACTGCACTCTCCAAGTACTGGTGATTGTTTCTAGTCTACAACTCAAGTATATAATTGTTTTTCAGATAAGGCTTTGTGTACACCCACACACACTTGAAAGTAATCCATTGAAACAAAGAATTTTTTTGAGGAAGTTCATTTCAGATTGGAGTACGGATGTGAAATGTTCCAGTGACATCCTTCTAAAATCAACAGAGCTTTCCAAAAAGGAGTGTTTAGAATTGCAGCCAAAATCCAACCTTTATGAGGCCATGCTATTTTCTTTAGGCATTACTGCACTCTCCAAGTACTGGTGATTGTTTCTAGTTCACAACGCAAGGATATAATTGGTTTTCAGATAAGGCTTTGTGTACACACACACACACACACACACACTAAGAACTTCTTTCACAATTATTGAGTAGCCTGCTATCTAGAACAGCACAGGCAGGGACAGAGAAACTCAGCATGTTTCACTGCACTCTGAGCCAGAGAGGACAGAAGTGAGTAGAAAAGAGGGCAACCTTCCACTGTTACAACAAAAAGAATGAAGCCTTGTAGTAGCATAAAAGCCAAATCAATGACTACAGATACCCTGTCATAGACTAGAGCAATACCATCTAATAAGATTAAGAGCTATACTCAGTCAACTGGGGTGGGTTGAGGAGTGTTTACACAGGCTTAATGCAAGGAGGAGATTGTCACCATTGGTCAGATATATCCTTTTCACTGCCAAGTATGTTACAATCTTCATAAGCACGGATGGCACTTCCGTTTTGGCTTGAAACCAGACAGTAAAAATATTCTTACTAACCATATTAAAAATAAGAGATCCACATCAAAAGATAGAAAATATCCAAAATAATGTTGTTTTTAGCAATGTTGTGCTTGTCAGTTAGGCAGCTGGGGGAATGTGGTATGGTATATTCATCAAGCTACACAAGACTATATGCAAACCCAAAACATCACTATGAGGGAAATATCTTTCATAAATAATCCCATCCGTAATTGATAGGTCATAGAAAATTTCCATTGGTAAATAGATCCTATAAGTAAATAACTTGAATTTTCCCAAATGATTAGGAGTATTTTTAGATGGACTTCAACTTTTCAGTGAGCTCCTAATTCATTTTTGGAAGAGTCCTTCAGAAATTTATTATGGTGGGGATCAAGATCCCTGGTCCCAATTCCCTATCGTGGCATCTCTGCCTTACCTTCTGCTGGGTCATCTCTCCACTCTTGTTGCTGCTATTCCCAAAAGGGTTCCTCTGGTGTTCTTGACTAATCAATGGAAGGGGGAGCAGTGAACGCTCTTTTTTTCCAAGGAGGGAGGTACCAGCCCAGCCACCAGGGACTGCTAAAAGTGGGATAGTGATGGCTATGATTTGCTCAGTACATACAGTTCCTCCCTTGCCATCTTCGGCTGAAATCCTACCTATGTACTTCACGGGGCATAAATCCTAATTAATGTACTGAGCCTTGTTTCTAAATGGAACTGCACTGTTCATTTCTCTTCCTTGTCACTTCCATGCCTAGAAAGAGATGTATTTTAGAGATATTTTATCAGATAGGTACTCCTTACTCTCATTTTCCAGAATAACGTGCTTCTGCTTTAACAAAATGCCAGAGAAATGAATAAAGGATAAATTGTATTTATTTATTTATCTATTTATTTATTGAATTTATTTGGCTGCCCATTTGAATTTTGTGACTTTGGCCACTCACAATGTAAAACAGAAAAGGAAGAAATTATAAAGCAACATTATAGTATGGTAAAACCAAGGCACCTAAAAGTTATATCCAACCAAACCATACACATCAGCCTCTCCTGACAACCTGGCCCCAGGGTCAGAAAGAAAACCAAGATCTTCAAGGGATTCCAGAAGGCTATTAAAACCAAGAGTGGCTTCAAAAGGTGGCCTCTTGAACTTGCAATCACTTAATGGCTGATATCAAATGGCTGGTGTGGGTCTTCCGGGCTGTGTGGCCGTGTTCTGGAATTACACGGCCACACAGCCCAGAAGACCCACACCAGCCATCGTATTCTGGCCGTGACAGCCTTCAACAATACGCTGATATCAAAGTTGCTTCAGCTACACTGTGATTGAATTAAATAATTGCTCTGCTAGCTCTTCATGGGAATATTGCATAAGGTTCTGTGAGGGAAGAGTGAGAATAAGTCCTCTACAAACTGAGGACCCTGTATTTATTTAACAATTAAGTAAATTGATATTCCTCTGAGTTCATGATGGTGAAATGGCACTATCCTCCATTTTTTCCCCACAACTGCGTGAAATAGTTTGGGCTGAGAAATATTGACCGGCCCAAAGTCACCCAGTCAACTCCCATGGCCAAGAGAGGACTTGAGCCTGACTCTCCCTGGTCCTAGTCCAACACCTTACCTGACAAATTTAATTTGTTGTTCCAAGACTCAAAATTTCACAACAAGCCAGCAAAAGTAGAGAACGTGTTCTGCAGCAGACGTGTGTTCTCCGATTCTTGTAAGGAGATGAGAACAGCAACAGAAGGGGGGATCTCACCTCTGTTCTCTCTCATGAAATTTTAATTGCATGGCTGCATGTAGGTATAGGGCTTAAAAATGGGAGAAAACAGTTACATGAAGGAGTTTGCATAGCGGCTTGAGTGTTTGGCTGACACTGTAGAGAAGCCAACTTTAATATTAGTATGTAAATAAATGGTAGTGAATTCCTTTCCCAACTGTAACAGCCCTAAGCTACTGTTTTTAGATCCTAGCCATTTTAGTACCATAAATCAGAAGCTGAACTATCTAAGTTGCCTTAAGAGACACTACTGAGGGCAAATAGAAGAGAAAAATTCAGATTTGAGCTGGGGTTATCATTGATAGAATGGAGATACCTCAAACCAGATCAACATTGCATAGGTATTAATCATAATGCTACTAGGAGTCTTAGGCAATAACAATCCAATATGAGAAATGTCTAGCAGAACCCCATCCCAGACAGCCTGTCTGCGAGTATGCTACAGTTTATGGTGTAACAAAGTAGAGAAAATCAACAAAGACTCATTTTTCCTGTCTTTTTCTTGACAGAAATAATTCTACGGGGCAACCAACAATAGGCTTGACTTCCAAATGGCTGTAAATAATAAACAGGGTGGCCAACAGCAAATGGAACAGTTCACTTGATCACCTTGTCCAGGAAAGGAATATTAACCATTAATCTATAACTCAGGTAAGCAACATCTAGATCTAGGCTAGTCAGTCCCTTTACTACTTTGAGACTAGTCCAGCTAAGCCTTCTTCTAAATAATCTGGGATTTTCATTCTCTAAAGCATTTTCCAGCCCTTCCTGCTAAATGTAATAAAATTTAATTTTACTCCTGCTAAATTTAATAAAATAATTATTATTTAAATTATTATTTGCAAGGGCAATAATAGAAACAGAAGATCATATTTGATCAAGTATCTAATACTGCATTAATTACTGCATCAAAATTATGATAAATATTAAAGATTTTGTCCTCAAATGAGTCAAAGATTTCATTCAGTGGTAGTACTAGCTAGCGTTAGATCTCAAAAATGCTCTGCTGTATTATCCTATGCATCAGGATAATATAATGGTACATGACAGTAATCTACCTTTTTTCTGTCACTGCTTCAGATTAGATTCAATCAAGAATATCACTCTCATTCATTTGGATATGAGCTTTTCTTCACCTGTGTTTCAGCCATCTACCCATGCTAGATTAAAAAAAAATGCATTTGAGAGTGCCTGTGTCAGTCACCCGAGTAATCTCTCAAATTTAGAGGATGAGTGGTATATCTATTGGGATATGCCCCAGAGGCCCCAGAAATCCATCAGGACCTATTAGTCACTGTAAGGTACCCATATTTCCAAAAGGTAGAATAATCAATTTAAAAATGTAAAAATATAAAATAAAAAATAAAAAATAACCATGTTATTCATTGTTATTATTAGATTTATAACCCACCTTTACTTTTACAACTTTAAAAAAATAACTAAAATATTTTGTTATTGTTAGATTTATATACTGCCTTTATTTTGTACAACTCAACGCACTGTACATAATGCTCCTGCTTCCTATTTTTCCCACAACAACCCTGTAAGCTGAGCTGGGCTGAGAGAGGATGACTGGCCCAAAGTCACCTAGATGGCTTTCATGCCTAAGACTCATGGTCTTCCAGTCCAACATTATAACCACTACACCAGACTGGCTCTTCTAGTCCAAGACCCTACCCAGGGCAATAATCAGACCATCCCAGAGATATGGCTGTCTAATTGTTTCTTGAAAATCTCCAGTGATGGATCTCCCATGATTCTAGATGCAAGTTGTTCCACTGCTTAACAGTTCTCATGGTCAGGAATTCCTCCTTATTTCAAGGTTGGATCTCCCTCTGTAAAGCTTCCAAGAAAGAAGTAAACGATAATCACTGTTATACCATTCCTCTTGTCCCCACTCTAGATCAATGCTTAGGCATAGCTTAATGAGACAAACTCTTCCATCCATTGGTGCTTGTCCTATCCTCGGGTCCTATGGGGAATAAATGCACACCCTCTTCCCTGGGACCCTCTTCTCTTCAAGGCTTCAAACAACACTTTGAAGACTGCTATCATGTCTCCCCTTCTCTCTTTTAGGTTAAATATACCCAATTCCTTTAATGTTCTTTATAGGCCTTAGTCTCCAAGCCCCTCATTTTCATTGTTACTCTTCTCTGCACTTTTTTTAATTCATCAGATTCCTTCTTCATCGGCCCTTTATAAACCTAATTTTTTTTCGAACCAGACAATTCTGTCTTATTTAAGAAATCATTATTAAAGGAACTGCAGAATTTGCACAATATGTAAATCTGGCTAAAATTTTGTCAGGTAAAAATATATAAAATATTTAGACTGGAAAACCATGTGTTCTCTCTAGCAGAATGAGCTACAGTAAGCCTCATACTAATGTTTTGCCTTCTCTTTCTAAACCATGTATTTACCAAAAATGTCTACCACTCACTCTTAGGCTTCCTTGGGAATTTTCCCAACAGATAACATTGTTACTTTTTATCAGTCTGTAGAAAGAACTAATAAGCCTCAAAACCTGTGATACGTTTGTGTCAAAGTTCAGACCAACAGGATAACATTCACACAATAATAATAAAAAACACAAATCAATTACTTCAGAAATCTCTCAGTTTTCAGCATATAAACCACATCATTTTGGCACACCTACTTGGTAAGAGAAGCCAAAACCCAGAATACTAATCCTGAGAGACACAAATTATATTGCCCTACATGTCCACTATGGAAGGAGTTCATAGTTTAGTTCCGTTCCAGGCATCTCCAGTTAAACAGGATGAAGTTGCACCTTATCTCATATCTTTTGCCTGCAAATCTGGAAAGCTACTCTCTGCCATTCAGTGTTCATCAGCTTTCCCAACCTGGGCTGAGATGTGTGGAATTCAACTTCCATAATTCCCAGTCAGGTCACCTTTTCTGAGAATTCTGGGAATTGAATTGCACACTTCAGCCAGAGGACAACATCCAGACTAGGAAAGGGATCACAGAGCTGGTCTAGATGTGCAATCTGATACAGTGTAACACTATGTACTCTAGACACACTTCAAATAGATGGTCAGTGCTGCCTCCTATACTGAAAGATTCTCTCTGTTGCTGGCACTGGAATGATATCCTGCAGGATAAACTTCTCGCGAACAAAAGTGTGTTTCTGAATTGAAGTAAACTTCCCCTTCCACCAAAAGAGTGCATATTCTAATAACAACTGGGCATATTACACCATTCGCAAAATAACTTGAATGAGATCACAGGCCCCCATTATACTATGTTTTGGAACTCCAAATATGACTGAGTTTCAAACTGCCACGGCCTCTTCTTTCAACATGTAGTCTACCAAATTATTTATATCCAAACCAAATGCAAACAAGTGTTACACGATGCTTGCAATCCTGATATGGAAGACAGAAGCAAATCATACTTTGCCAGTTTGAACATGATAAAACAATGGCTTGCTATAGACCATGAAGTAACATAGCATACAAACAAGCAGGAAGAGAACATATTTGTGCACAGGTCTCCTTTATAGAATACGGAACTGTCATGTGGTGGCATCTGCGAACTGACTTGAGAGCTTTGTATTGGTTTCTATTTTTTGATTTCTAAGTCTTGAACTATTTGCCACTGGGATACACTAGACTGCAAATTAAATATATAATAACCCTTTTTGTGTGTCTGCCCCATCAAGTAAATCTTGACTCCTGGCCACTACACGGACAAGTAGTCCATGGGCAACATTTTTCAAAAATTGCCCAAAATCACCCAGCTGGCTTCATGCCTAAGGCGGGACAAGAACTCACATTCTTCCAGTTTCTAGCCCAGTGCCTTTAGCTGCTACACTAAACTGGCTTTCTATAATAATTCATAGTAATACAGTAATATAAGTCGTAAACATCCACTTTTGTTTTAAACACGGAGAGAGAAAGAGAGGGAGGGAGGGAGGGAGGGAGGGAGGAAGGGAGAGAGGGATGCATACCATATTACAAACAGGAAACAATGTTGCCAACTTTTCTAACTCTGAATGTTTCAAATGTCCGTATCAGCCATATAAGCAGACCGTCCACTGAAAACATTAACAACTGTTATTGCTTTATTAAAATTGGCTCTATTCATGCTGACAAACACGAGAAACAGTCCCTTGGAACCTACCGGGATATTTCCTGACAAGCAGTGGAAAACTAGGAGTAACTTTATGCTGTTAATCACAAAACCGAAGCAGAGAGGATATAACAGATGCAACTTTCAAATGTAAGTAAAGAATAACACTCACAGCACAGAGTATCTTATATTTCCGAAGAGTGCTTTTCTTAACAAGTGTCTCTGTTTGGCAATCAATCAGCTCCAAGTTGCTCTTCTCTCCTAAAGTCGTTTCTTCTGCAGAAAGCGTTTCCATTTCTCCAGTTATGCTTTGCTCTGTCCTGCCCTTTCAGTTGTGCCTGAGCCGAAGAGAAATTAAGGGAGTATTATCACTTTGCTGGCAGCATATATACAAGGGCAGAGTCTTTGAACGTTTCGTGGGAGGACACATAATCACCTTTTAACTGAGACACGTAAAGGGCAGAAGGCATTTTCAGCATATTTTCTGTTTGGAAATTGAAAGTGGGGAAGAGAAAATGGGAAGGTTTCCCTTACGGGGGAAAAAAAGGACCAGACAACACCCAAAGGACAAACATCAAATAGATTAAGTATATTCAGTATTAATCATTTTCAAAGAAAGATCATAAAACCATACACTCTTTTTCATGCATATTATTTATACTTTTTTCTGGATCCAGGAGAGTAGAATCATATTTTGGGAGACAGAGGGTGGTGAGATTTCAATACTTTTTCATTTAAGGAATTTATATGCTGCTTTTTTACCCAAAATGTATTGAAAGCAATTAATATTCACTTGCAGCTGATGCAAGAACTAACAGCGCAAAGAATGGCTGGACCATATCACCCACTGATCATGGACAAACAATGCTTCAGCAAAAAGACTTGGAAGATATGAATGGGTAATGTTGTGTTCAACTCACCCCAACCCACATAGGAGGCAGGCTGCAATTGTCTTCCGTGACCCAGTGGTGTTTTCCATCTTCTGGCACAAGCCATGCCATCTGGTCTGCCTGAAGCACATCATGTAAAGGTAAGGTGTTTGCAGGGTTGCTCTGCTCCCGATGATCACCCGAGGCTGCTGTAGGCATGTTCAACCCCCCAGTTCTGGGCCACTGATTTTTATAGCCATTTGCCTTTGGCACAGGAAGAGGTGCCAAACCAGAGGTGGCAGGAGAAGGGGGGAGAGGAGGATGGGAAGGGGTTTCTGGAGTATCAGTACCCAAAAGACCTGCTTCCCCCATGGAGTGGCAGCCACTTTCCTTGGTTCTGTTCTCGGGGGGCAGGAAAGGGAGGGAAAGGATATTCCCCCCCCCCATGGCATAGTAAACTCTGCCTGCAGACCCTGGGAGGAGATTGAATGTAGGGGTGCTGGTTGAAAAGTTGTTTCCCCCACTTCTTTTCCTATGGAAAGTGGCTCTTCATTCTTCCTCGCCTGCCACCCATGACAAGAGAAGTGACAGGGAGAGATGGGGTTCTCCTCCCTTCCCCAGCTTCTCTTGTCATGGGTGGCAGAAGAAATAGGAGGAAAAGGTGCAGAGTGGGGAGAGAAGCAGCAGAGGTGGTTCCTCTGGTTCCAGTCCTCTGATACGGAAGGATCATGGTGGGATTAGAGAAGAAACAGCAAAAGGGTCTTCTGCTACCAGTCATTGGCCCCAGAGAAGGCATTACCTAACCTGCCCATCTCCTCCCCTCCCCACTTCTGAGGACAGAGCCCCAATTCTGTTTTGTTTCCACAGCACAATAGAGGTAGGAGGAGCAGTTAGTGTTTCTTTAATCCAGCGCTATTCTGCTGGCTCCTGTACTGTTGTGTGCAGAGTATGACTTCTGGAATTCTTTCCAACATTTTTACCAGCAGCGGCCAATGGAGATTCTGGATTTTCTTCTGCGTAACTAAGTCACATATTGCACATCTATCTGTTTGTTTCTACTGTCCCCTTTTGTTGCATCTGTGTATGCATGCAATGGAAAACAAGGTGTGCTGCACACTGTAAGAGATTGTGCTGAGGCTAAAAAAGAGCGGTATCCGCAAGTGCAGCCAGCAGATGAAAAATGCTATTACTGAATTATCATATAAACACCTAGTCCGTCTTGCAAATATTCCAGGAAAAAGAGATTCCAAAGGTTTAAAGAGATGAACTCACTAATCAATGATGGCTGGAGAATTCCTATCTCATACTTCAAGGTTCTGTACTTTGTCTCCTCATTCTTGGCATTAAAACTTACATAGTGGAGAAAATAAATCTAACAAACAAAATGGAGGCTGCACCCTTTCTCCTCCATGTTTTTTGAACATGACCAGGGTCAAACCCAACTCTGCTGTTTGCCTAATCCTATCAGACCAAAACTGATCATCCCTGCCATCAGACAAAGCCCCCTATGATCCCATCTAAACTAAAAAATAGAAGCCTCTTCACTAGCTCACAGTACAACCCAAGGGCAGCCCCAACAAAGGTATTGCAACATAGACACCCTAATCTTCCTGATTACCCTCAATCAGCCTGATCTCAACATCCCATCTCCTTTAATAATGAACTTCTGCTCCTCTTCTGAAAGGACCACCTTGTCTAACAGGAGAAATAATCCCAGGTACACTGACAAGGACCTGCCTAGCTTCCCCAAAACTGGCCAACAACCCAGATTTATTTATTTATTTATTTATTTATATTTCAAATTCAAATTTAGATACCACACATCTCACAAAAAGATCGTGGATTTCCAGCCTTGTAGCCAACTTCTATATAAAAAAAATTGTTTTTCCATTGTTTGGGGTCCCTCTTTCTTGTAAAACAGGCACCCAACAATCACTGCAATAAACATGGTTCTTCTCCTCAGTGCTGTGCTCCATACTTCTGAACTTTCCACTGCACTTATTAAAGAGAGTTTGTGCTAATCTTTCTTCTTTATGTTCTGCAGTTAAGCTCTCAAAACATATGCTTTGTTCTGGGTGAGGTGATCAAGAGGGGAGAGGGCCATTCAATGGAGCAGTTGACAACATTTGGAGCTGCTGCCCAGGACTTCTCATGTAAGGGTTGCCTTGGATAAATTTTTGAGGAATGCTTTTCTCTGCAGGCCTCAGCCTAGTCCATTTTCAAACTCAGTCTTCTTTGGCTGACTTCTTCCCCATACGCACACCAATTTAACCTGTTCTTCTGCTCACTTTTTAGAATTATTCTATTATTTTTTTTTAAAAAAAAAGAACAACCACTTTACTGTTATTTTTGTCATAGTTTTCATTTTATTTCCTCAGTAGTTAAGTCTTATTGAATTTTTTTAAAGAGGATCAATGGCAACCTACCCCCCTCCAGGCAAACTGCACTACATATCCTATCACTCAGCCCAACTAAACAGGGATTATTATGGGAGTTGTAATTCAACATGTCTAGAGCGTGCCAGGTTGGAAAAGACTGATGGATGTAAAAGTGCAGGGTGGCTCAAGGCTCCACCCTCTGCCCACTTCTTTATAACATCTACATGAAGCCACTGGGAGAGGTCATTTGCCAGCATGAAGTGTGGAATCATCACTACACTAATATTCAGTTGCATCTCTCTGTCTCTGGCTGAGCAAGTGAGGCTGTTGAGGTTCTGTCCCAGTATCTGGAGGCTGTGGGGGTCTGAATGGGGAAGAACATGCTGCAGTTCAACTCTGCCAAGACTGAGTGCCTTTTGGGTTTTGGGTCCCCTGGAAGTCGGAACTGAAGATTTTCCATCTTTGGTTCTGGACAGATTGCACTCCCCCACTCAGACCTAATGCATAATATGGTTCTCCTGAACTTTCAGCTCCTGCTGACAGAGCAGGTGGCAGCTGTGGCCAGGATGGCCTTTGTACAACTTTTTCTTGTGCCTGTTTTTGGATCAGGAGGCCCTGTCACTCATGCCCTAGTCGCTGCACTACTGCCACATGCTCTACATGGGGGTGCCCTTGAAGACCATCTGGAAGCTACAACTGGTCCAGATTGCAGCAGTGGAGGTAGTTATAGGCACACCTTGATACATCGATATAGCACCACTACTCTGTGAGCTGCATTATCTTCCTATAGGCTTCAGCAAGGTGCTTGTTGTCACCTATAAAGGCCTACATGGCAGGATTTCCTCTACCGAATTATATCTGCCCATTCCATATGATCCAAAAAGGTGGGCATGCTTCAGGTCCCTCCCCTAAAACAATCCCATCTGATGGGACCCAGAAGGCATGCCTTTTCCATTGTGGTCCCTGCCCTCTGGAACAGTCTCCTCCCTGACATATGGTTGGTCCAAATCCTTCAGAAAAAAACAGTAAAAATTAAATTGGAAATGAAATCACAATTTTTTTTACTAGGCATAATTCCAGAACATATTAACAAGAAACATCATAATGTACTGACATACATGCTCACAGCTGCAAGAATAAACTTTGCCCAACACTGGAAGAAAGATACAACATCAATGATATCGTGTTGGAACTTAAACTTTGAGAGTACGCAGCAATGGAAAACTGACAGCATTGATTGGAACAGTATTCCACAACAGAACTTTAATCAAATTCAAGCAAGAATGGTTTCCATACACACAATACATCATGCAGCAAGGAAAACATAAACACAGATAAACACTGACAGTATGGTTTCTAAGGGGGTCTAAAATGTTTATAAATACAGCAAATTGGTATAAAGAAGGAGGAAGTTAGAAATCTAATATTATCTACCTTTCCAAGGAGCTCCTTTTTTTTCTTTTTAATATTTATAAACAATACAGCGGAGACCTTAGTATTAAGCATTAAGTTCAAAGACAGAAACCTTTTTTTTTATATTATACAATAATTTAATGCATTTTGCAATTGTCTATCCATGCCATACTGAGCTTTAATTGTACAATTCAAGCAACCTTGTTTATCAACATTTTAGAAATTACTAACATTGATATAAACTTTTTTCTATCTTTAAAGGTTTAACTTATCTAAACTGTCATAGTGCTAACAATGTTTAGTTTACATTGCCTAAATACCACTCTACCTGACTAATATCTGCATTTTATAATGTATTATTCACATCTTGTAATGCAATAAAACAATTACTTGGGGAAAAAAGGAAAACAGTAAATACTTGGCTTTTCCTCAAGTCTTTGGGGCTGGGGTGATTGGAGTTCCCATCTGGAAGGGGGTATTTTATTTATTTATTCATTCATTCATTCAATTACATGGCTGCCCATCTCAAACAGATGACACCAGGTAGCTAACAGAGAATAAAAACAAGATAAAAACATCATAAAAAGTAATAAATAACACACGCAGGAGCTGAGATAAAACCAACAAACACTGTCAACATAACCAAGATATGGGCTCAGCCACACAACCCAGGTCCCAGAGTTGGTAACAAAACCCCAGGTTTTTAAGGTCTTATGGAAAGTCAATAAGGTCAAGGAAAGTCTAATCTCTGGGTGGATGACACTCCAAAGGGCTGGCACCTCAACAGAAAAGGCTTTCTTCTGGGAACCCACCAGATTGCACTCCCTAACAGACAGGACCCAGAGCATGCCTCTCTTGCTGGATCTCATAGGACAGGTAAATACAATTGGAAAGAGACCGTCCTGCAAGTAACCTGGCCGCATGCTATGAATGTTTCTGGTCGCTTACTACTGTCTTGGATTTTAACTGAACTGAATTTGCTTATGCTGTTTTGATTATGGTACACTGTATATTGCCCAGGGTTGCAATGTTCAAGTTGGGTGACCGTATAAATTCTTTACATAAATAGGTAAGCCATCGAGATCCCCACCCTAAGGGGAATTTCTCCAAATTTGGTATTACTGAAAAACACTGTAACATGGGGTTTGTGATATGAACCCCTCCCCCCCCCCCCCCCCCGCACAGACACACACACAGAGTACATGCACTTTGACTCCCCCTTATGAATAAGTGTTGACTTGCCCGGGCAAAATGGGAGTGCTGTCAAAACTCACTCAAGGTATTTTTTGATTTACCCAGGTACAGTGGGAGTCCGTTTTGATAATGCTCCCATTTTGCCTGCAGAAATCCGATCACGTTGAGAAAACCTTTGTGACTCTCTCTAAACTGCTCCAAATTCCACCCACGCTCATCGCAATTGCCGACATATGTCAGAGAACATTAGGCTAAAGTACACTTGCAGAGTCTGTGCAATTATGACTTGTGTGAACCCAAGCGGTGGTTCAATACGTTGCAGGCCTATCGGCAGCTTAAACATTTGGATTCGGCCACCAAATTAAGCTGTGGGGATCGCTGCTCGTTTTTGTTATTTAAAAAAAAAAAATCGGAGAAGAGAAACAAAGGATGGAGACAGTCCTGATGTGTGTTGTGCAAACACAGTCACAGGATCGGGGTGCAATCCGACATGCTTTTCCTTGGTGAACTGAGGAGCTCGCAAATTCCTCCGCTCAGAGACGCCTTGTCGTCCGAGCTCTGCGCTTCACGGAACTTTCGCGCAAGCAAGAAAGCGGGAGCCCCGGGCCTCCATTTCATTCCGTTCTGTTGCTGCAATAGCTGCTGCTCCTGCAGCAGCATTCCACGCCCCCCATCCAGCAGCAGCAGCAGCAACCGCCCCACCACCCGCGACCCGGATGCGAAAGGCGCCGCCTTCCGGAGCACTCCCGGGGAGGGGAGCGGCGTGCAGAGATCGTGTTGCTTCTTCTTCCGCCCGGCTCGTGGTGGGATAAAGAGGGCGGCCTTGGGGTCGCACCATGGCGGTCCCAATGGAGACGCAGTTGCAAAGCATCTTCGAAGAGGTGGTGGTGAGTCTCGTCACCACCTTCACCACCAAACAATGGCCGCCGCCTGAAGGCCGAGCCGGGGATGCGGCGGGGGGCGGGACGCGGGGCTGTGGATGTCAGAGAGAGAGAGAGAGAGAGAGAGCTGCGCGCGAGAGAGAACCATTCGCTTTAACCTTGCAAAAGGCAGCGGGTGGAGGAATCAAAGCGGGGAGATGAGGCGAGGAAGAAGAAGATAAGGAGCTGGAGCAGCAACTCGTCCTTACGCTTCTTGTCTCCATGGGACGGAGGGCAGTGGAGCTTTGAATAGTCACACTGTTAAGGCAACCGCAGGAGTCCTACCGCACCTCACCCCAAACTTCCCCGACTCCCGCACGGACTAGGTGCTTCTGGGGAAATGAACGCCAGCCTCTGAAACATACCTAGCCCTCGCTGCTTCTCCGCTAAGAAGACAAGCCGCCTCTCGTAGGGCTTCCATGTCACCCTCAGGATTAATAGTTACTGTCGATGGTCTTATTCGCCGTGGATTAGCCAGGCTCCTATTAAAGGTGGATGAGGATAACCTTTGTTTGCAAAGTGACGGCTGTACTGCCTTTGGCTAGTCTGAATCTTCTGGTTCTAAAACTATGAGAGATGGAGAAAGCTTTGCTCGGTGCAGTACATCGCTTTACACACCACTGTCTTGCCCCATTCATTGCTCTTCCAGATTAAATAGTTCCCAATAGTGTAAATTTCTTCCTCATAAGGGAATTGCTTCATCCCTGCCCTTTCCAGTTAAATCTCATTCTTTTTGGAGATGTTGGGCAAGTACTTACAGTCAGTCCAATATCGGCAGGACTATTTTTGCTTGCTTTCTTAATGACCCCCCAAAATGGACATTGTATTTTCTATAGTCAGTGTGCTTAGAATACATAGTGTTATATTGTATAGACAGATCCTGGGGCAGGGTGTCAATAGGCAGCCCTTGTTTGTGTTTGGTTCCCCCACTTCCCTGCAGCAGTTTCCCTGTACTATTTCTTCAGGGAATAGTAGTATTGAATTTTCTAAATTGGCCTATTGTCCTCAGATAGGTTAGAAGACATGATTCTAGCATTCATTTATCAGTCAAGTCAGTTTCTGTAGCTCAGGTTGCAGGACTTCCTCTATCTCGGGTAGTAAAATGTCTCAGACCAGCTGTGCACTAGGTCAGTATTTTTATCAACTACCCCTCCATACCACAAAGCTTTTCTTTTCTGACTACCAGCTTAGACCACCGGTTGATACTTGAAGTTTGGATTTATTTATTTATTTGTTTGTTTGTTTGTTTGTTTATTTATTTATTTGCTCCGTGCTTATCTTTTTAGACCACCGGTTGATACTTGAAGTTTGGATTTATTTATTTATTTATTTATTTATTTATTTATTTATTTATTTGCTCCGTGCTTATCTTTTTCCACTTGTTTACAGTGAACCTTATTAAAGTGTGTATACATACAGGGGAATTTGGAGTAAAGTTGACCTAAAATAAAAGCCAATTTGTTTTTAGAGAGAATGATACATTTTTTTTTCTTTTATAGAAAACAGAGGTCATAGAGGAAGCTTTTCCTGGGTAAGTGTGATTTAACTATTTCCTAGTATAATTGTAGAGATTCTGTTGTAGTTACTAGTGATAGAATACTTTATAAATAATTTGGCTTTACTTGTATTAGCATGTTTATGGATACACCAGAAGATGAGCGAACTAAATTAATCAGCTGTTTGAGTGCCTTTCGACAGTTCTGGAGCAATCTTTCCCAGGTGAGTATTTTATTTGTTGCTTATACTTTTTTTTAATGACATCCAATTACAATCTGTCCGATCATTTCATAAGTTGACAGATCAGCTTTTCATAATATTCATAACATTTTCTGTCAATAACTTGGCTATCTGTAAGTTCCCTGACAGAGCTTCTAATACTTAAACAGGCAAATTCTGATGAGCAGCTTATGGATAGGATATGTTATCCTTTTCTAAGAGGATTGTCCATCTCTTTTCTACTGTTTCCAGCTTCTGTTTGTATACAGGCCTTTGGGTTTATGTAAGGACTTAAATTATTTCAGCTTGAGAATTTTATCAAAGTAAGAATGGTACAAGCCAGAACTTTCAGTTGTCAATTCTTGCATTGAGATTGTATTGCTTGTAGGAAGTTTTTATCAACATAAACCTTTCTACTGTTAGTTTTCATCAGACTGTGAAGTGGTCATTGAATATATGTTAATTTCTTATTTTACAGGAGTCTCATGAACAGTGTGTTCAGTGGATTGTAAGGTTCATACATAGTCAACATAGTCCTAAGAGAATTTCTTTTCTATATGACTGTTTAGCAATGGCTGTGGAGACTGGATTACTGCCACCCAGGTACGTTTCTTTCAGATAAACTGAAATAATGCAATGGAGAATTTGTTATAGGAGATCAGTTGCTTAAAGCTAATAATAATAATAATAATACATGACATCAGCTTAGAAAATATATGACTCCTTGTTTTTTTCTTGAATTTTTCTAGAATGGTTTGTGAATCTCTGCTGAATTCTGACAATCTGGAATGGGAAAGGACACAGCTTTGGTCTCTGACATTTAAGCTTGTTCAAAAAATAATTGGTGGTGTAGACTACAAGGTAATAACTATTTGTTTTACAATGCAGCATTAATACCTTCCTTATATTTTTATCTGGGTGTATACTTAAATTTATTTATTTATTTATTTATTTTTAAGATTTATAAGGCTGCCCAACTCAAACAGTGTGACTCTGGGTAGCATACAGCATAAGGAACAAACAATAAACCACCCCTACCCCCATATAACATTAAACATATACAATATATAATATAAAATATAAAATTAAATGCCTATCATAAAGATAGGAGATAGGTCTATAGTTTAAGTTTACTCCAATATAGGTTATAATCATCTATGGGTTACAACATAGGCTGTAATAAATTCAGTAGTAGAATGGGAGGGGCCTTAATTACTTGCTCCACTGATTGTATTATTTTAGCTGATGTTACAATCTAGATCAGTCAACAGTACAAGTATTTCTAGTTGTAAGGGTTCATACGAGAATATCTCAGATGGATTGGAACATCCATTGTCCTTCTCATCCATTTCCTTCACTCACTGTTACATGATTATATGCCATGCGTGCATATCTGATCTATAGGACCAGATATAAAAGGACTTTTGGAGTCTTGGGTTGGGGTCATGGCACAGCCATTAGCGATAAACGGAGGTATCAAATACAGGAAGTACTCTGTCATCTGTCTTGATTCCACTTCATCAGGAAGACCACTGCTCAGCAGTTTGCTTCTGTACATAGTTCTCCTAAATTACATCAGGGAAGCAGCATATAACTTCTAACTAGAAAGAGAGCTGAATAACATCTAAGTCACTTGAAGAATCTATGCAGATGTTTTTTTGTGTGTGTTTTTTTAAAGAAGTGGCAAATCAGGCAGCACAATTTGAATGAAAAAGCTTATGTATTACCCTCTAGATGCAGTAGAATGACAGGCATAAAATGTTTTTGTACAATTTGATATTAGTGTTGTAATTTTAATTTATTAATTTTATGCGAAATTAAAAGGTGAATTTTGAATTTTACATTTTTCTCATAATTTTCTTATGTAACTTGATCTGTATGTTGTAGGGTGTACGAGACCTTTTGAAGGGTATCCTAGAGAAAATCCTAACTATTCCTAACACCGTGAGCTCTGCTGTTGTGCAGCAACTATTAGCAGCAAGAGAGGTAAGCATATAAAATGGAGAAAATTAGACCTGAGTGGTTAGCTGTTTTCCAATCTAATAGTTCAAAGTTTATATTTAAATTTTGCAAAAAGAGAGAGAACTAAGAAACATTTGAGACTTTTCTGCTAATGAAAGTTCTTTTGTAATTTGCAGAATATATCTGGAGGTATTAATAGCACTCTTAGGTAGATGTCGCTTCTTTGAGATACTCAGCATAGGCAGTTCTTTACTTAAAGTGGTCTATTTACAGATGCTAAAAATATGTGGATTGTAATATTTAAATTTAGTTTGCTTTGCTGCTTTTGTGTTATGTCCTAAAGCAAAGAACTATTCTTTATTCTCCAGTATTCCTGAAAATATTTAATGTTTTCAAATGTAATATTTTCATTGCATTTACGATGTATTTTACTTTACTCTGAAACATGCACAATTTAAATAAGGCTCAGCATATTTTGAGCATAATTTTAAAAACTGAATATATATTTATTTAATTTCAGTATGATAGGAAATCTTATCTCGTAGCAAATAGCCTCATAGTTGAAATAGGACCACTGAGAAACAAGAACATGACTGTAGGAACCCACAGGATCTTCAGAAATAGGCAAAGGTTTGGGAGGTAGACCTTCTCCAGTGAATACAAAATATCTAACAATTTTTTAAAAAAATATCTGGAACTTAGAGGAATAAAATGGAAGTATTTCTGAAAGAAGACATGGGAAGCTGACTAGAGCTCTGGACAGGATTTCACACTGCACCATTTCATTTGTTGGTTTTATAAACGTAACTCTTCTCTGGTTTGTTGGTTTTTCCTTAGGTTGTTGCATATATTTTGGAAAGGAATGCATGCTTATTGCCTGCTTACTTTGCAGTCACAGAAATCCGAAAGTTGTATCCTGAAGGAAAACTTCCTCACTGGGTAAGACTTGATGTTTAAAAAAACAAAACAAAACAATATTTTGACCTTAGGAAGCAAAGCAGATGTCTCAAGAGCGATGGTCCTTTGTAAAACTGGCGCTTAAGGCATAACAGATCTCTGTATATTGTATGATATCCTGTATGGTCAGTTTGTGCCTTTTAAACTCTAGATCACTATAAGTCATTTTGATTCCTTGTGAAATCACAAGAATTTGTTGTATCACTCTTCCGGTAATTGAAATGACTATCTAGTCATATTGACAGTCCAGCGAAATTTATTGGTCTGCACAACTTTCTAGTAATAGTACAATATCTTTTTTAAAGTTATTATTGTTCTATTATTATATGAAGGAAATTTTTAATACAAATAAAAGTTTAAAAGAATATAAAAATAGGCAATATAGATAAGAGAGCCAGTTTGGTATAATGGTTAAGATATCAGGCTAGAAACTGGGAGACCATGAGTTCTAGTCCCACCTTGGGGACAAAGCCAGCTAGGTGACCTTCGGCAGTCACTCTCTCTCAGCCCTAGGAAGAAGGCAATGGCAAACCACTTCTGAAATCTTGCCAAGAAAACTGCGCAGGCTTGTTCACATAGTCACCAGTTGTCAACACGGACTCAAAGGCACAACAAAAGAAAAAAGAAAACAGATAAACAACCTAAAAATAAAAGATAGGTGGATACCCAACAGATCTAAAAATAACATATCATTAACATGGTCTAATACAGTGTTCCTTAAAGTATGGTCCTAGGACCCCTGAGGGTCCCCCAAGACCCACTTGGGTCTGCAGAATAAAAAATATTTGCCAGCCTATGTTGAAAAATAATACAGTATTAAAATCCCATGAAACAATCATGAGAAACAACAGCAGCAAATGCATCAATTTTAATTTTTAATATGGTAAGTGTTCATAAATGTAACCCATACAGACAAGGTCTTTTGGGATCCTTCATAATTTTTAAAACTGGGAAGGGGTCCTGAGAGAAAAAAGTTTAAGAAACACTGCTCTAGTACATCATTAAGACCTTATGATACTATAAGACATTTTATATCCATTTTCGAATCAAAGTATGTCTCTATAAAACTTCAAAGGTTAACACAATTGAAGTCATTAAAAAAGGAGAGAAAAAGAGAAACTAGAAATAAGTTAGAATGTAAATTCTAAAACTCAGGTTGTGGATGTGGCATAAATCCATGTATAAAATTGTAAAATTAAATAGAATTTAATTGTATATCAGATTTACTTTTAAATACTTTTATTCTAGACGTCAAAACATACTTCCACAGTTTGGTTAGCAGTTCTTCCAAATAGAAATCAAAGATCTTCTTCAGTATCAAGCATGTGAAGTCCTTGCAACTGTTAATATATACAATGCCAATTTGATACATTTTGAAGGAATATACTTTAGTGAAGTTCAATAAAAATATCTCGGGATGGAATGGGTTTACAAATTTCAGAATTTTTTAATAGTTTGAAATAGAAAATTTAGTCTTGGTAGAATATTCGTTTTAACTTCTGCAATTCTTTTTAACCAAGACTAATTTAATTTCTTTCATCTTGAAATTTCTGTTATATGTTTCCAATTTGATAATTATTCTGGAATAGAATTTTATTGTTTTTTGCCAAAATGATTCCTAAATATTTGATCTTTTTAGCAGTAGTAATAAAGCCTGTTAATCAGTACACAAATTATTGTTCATCCTCTGTCAAATTCCATGTCAGCACTTGAGTTTCCTCTTTACGGATTTCTGTATCCTGACACCAAGCCATGTTGTTGTATATGTTCCATCAGCATTATTAAGGAGACTCTGGGCTGAGTGATTGTTAGTATAATGTCATCAACAAATAATTTCAATTTGTTGTTCTTGTGCAGATAATTTGACTCCTGAGATTCTTTTTTTTTTTAATGTATTTGAATTGGCAGTGCTTCTAATACTAATAAAAATAAAGGAGAGAGAAAATCCTTGGTTTGTTCCCTTCAATATAGTGCATTACTGAGAAGTAAGACCATTTACAACAATTTTAACTTTTTGTTCTTTAGAAATACTCTGTATCCATGTTAAAAAATTAGGATTTAAGCCTATTTATTTTAAGAGCTGCAACCCAAAAGGTCCATTCCAAATTGTCAAAGGCTAAAAATAAATCATGGCCATTTTTTGTTATTTCTGATTTATCAATAACATTTAAAATACTTCTGATATTATTTCTAATATATTTCTTCACTTGATCAGGATGTATCATGTTAATCAGAAAGCCTGTTAGCAAGGATTGCTGTAAAGAGTTCATAATCCACATTCAGTAAAGAGATGGGTCTACAGTGGGGCAAAAAAGTATTTAGTCAGCCACCAGTTGTGCAAGTTCTCCCACTTAAAAAGATGAGAGAGGCCTGTAATTTTCATCATAGGTATACCTCAACTAGGAGAGACAAAATGAGAAAAAAAATCCAGAAAATCACATTGTCTGATTTTTAAAGAATTTATTTGCAAATCATGGTGGAAAATAAGTATTTAGTCAATATCAAAAGTTCATCTCAATACTTTGTTATATATCCTTTGTTGGCAATGACAGAGGTCAAACATTTTCTGTAAGTCTTCACAAGGTTTTCACACACTGTTGCTGGTATTTTGGCCCATTCCTCCATGCAGATCCTTAGAGCAGTGATGTTTTGGGGCTGTCACTGGGTAACACGGACTTTCAACTCCCTCCAAAGGTTTTCCATGGGGTTGAGATCTGGAGACTGGCTAGGCCACTCCAGGACCTTGAAATGCTTCTTACGAAGCCACTCCTTCGTTGCCTGGGCGGTGTGTTTGGGATCATTGTCATGCTGAAAGACCCAGTCATGTTTCATCTTCAATGCCCTTGCTGATGGAAGGAGGTGTTCACTCAAAATCTCACGATACATGGCCCCATTCATTCTTTCCTTTACACGGATCAGTCCTGGTCCCTTTGCAGAAAAACAGCCCCAAAGCATGATGTTTCCACCCCCATGCTTCACAGTAGGTATGGTGTTCTTTGGATGCAACTCAGCATTCTCTCTCCTCCAAACACGACAAGTTGAGTTTAGACCAAAACGTTCTACTTTGGTTTCCTCTGACCATATGACATTCTCCCAATCCTCTTCTGGATCATCCAAATGCTCTCTAGCAAACTTCAGATGGGCCCGGACATGTACTGGCTTAAGCAGGGGGACACATCTGGCACTGCAGGATTTGAGTCCCTGGCGGTGTAGTGTGTTACTGATGGTAGCCTTTGTTACTTTGGTCCCAGCTCTCTGCAGGTCATTCACTAGGTCCCCCCGTGTGGTTCTGGGATTTTTGCTCACCATTCTTGTGATCATTTTGACCCCACGGGGTGAGATCTTGCGTGGAGCCCCAGATCAAGGGAGATTATCAGTGGTCTTGTATGTCTTCCATTTTCTAATTATTGCTCCCACAGTTGATTTCTTCACACCAAGCTGCTTGCCTATTGCAGATTCAGTCTTCCGAGCCTGGTGCAGGTCTACAATTTTGTTTCTGTGTCCTTCAACAGCTCTTTGATCTTGGCCATAGTGGAGTTTGGAGTGTGACTGTTTGAAGTTGTGGACAGGTATCTTTTATACTGATAACAAGGTCAAACAGGTGCCATTACTACAGGTAACGAGTGGAGGACAGAGGAGCCTCTTAAAGAGGTAGTTACAGGTCTGTGAGAGCCAGACATCTTGCTTGTTTGTAGGTGACCAAATACTTATTTTCCACCATGATTTGTAAATAAATTCTTTAAAAATCAGACAATATGATTTTCTGGATTTTTTCCCCCATTTTGTCTCTCCTAGTTGAGGTATACCTATGATGAAAATTACAGGCCTCTCTCATCTTTTTAAGTGGGAGAACTTGCACAATTGGTGGCTGACTAAATACTTTTTTGCCCCACTGTATATGCTTCAGGACAAGTTGAATCCTTCTTTATAAATCAAGGAATTAAAATCTTACTTCCATGATGAAGGGAGTCCTTCACATACCTGAATCCCATTCATTACTTAATTACAGTTTTCATCACTATTTCTTGAAAAGTCTTGTAACAGATTGCAGAAATACCATCAGGTCCTGGAATTGTATTCAGTTTTAACTTTTTAATTGCCTTTTTAATTTCATCTTCTGTTATAGGTCAGTTGAGAGCCTCTTTTTGTTGATCTGTAAATTTTTTAGTGAACTGATTGGATGGGGTGCCCATTATTAATGAAAATTTGATAAATTGGAAGGTGCATAATTAATTAGTCTATTTTATGTCATTTGCCTGATGATGGCACCCTGCAAATTATGTCATTTGTACCTTTTATATTGTGGAATCAAAATGCAGGACACAAAGGCAAAATAATCGAGGTTTCACTGCAGTGTTTATTAGGCAGTACGTACTGGAGGGGGACCCCACCAAAGGTTAGTGGGAGGCACTCCCCTGTAGGCAAAATGGATGCCCTGGCATTTATACAGTTCTGCAAGAAAGGGGAAGGGAAAAGAGCACATACGTATATATATTCATATGATGCAGGCATACCTAAATACATATTCATATGATGATGTAGGCATATTTTAATGAGCAGTACTTCTCAAGTTACTTTCCCTGTTCTTGGCCGCTATCTACAAGGACGGAACAACTGCTATCTATAAGGAAAGCAATAGTGTCAGAGGGGAAGAACAAATTGTTCACGGTGCCAGGACGAAGACATCCTCCCTTACGTTGCTATGGGGATGTTTGTGATAAGGGGTTTACAATCAGCCTAGTTCATGTCAGCTTCAAGGGTGCTGCACATTCCTTTATGTTTCAATTTTATTAAGGCGATCCCATTCATCTGAGGCCTCTAAAAACTTCTTTCTTTTACCCAAAGATTCACCCAAAGATATATTTTTCTCATTTTCCTCACAATATCATTTGCGGGGTGATGTTATGCAAATTATGTAAATTGATAGAAATTACCTCATTTGTATAACAAGGTAAATCATTGCACATGAAGTCCACTGCACTGCAGTTTTCATGGTAATTTGCAAGTTGTGATTTCTGGTTTTTGAATTAATCTGTAATTGTGACTAGTGTTTAAATCTTTAAGGCTAGTGTTTTAATATTTTATATGCTTTTTAGTTGTTAGGCAACCTAGTATCAGATTTTGTGGATTCCTTCAGGCCTACAGCAAGGATAAATTCCATCTGTGGTAAGCATTTACTGTATATGTAGCAATTGTACTTGTGGAAACTGAAGAATTAGTTCTCTGTGTTCTATAAAGTTTGAGGGCATTTGGTATGTCTGTTACTACCCGTAGTTACCATTGGTTCCTGAGCTCCAGTAATCTGTCACTTGGTGTCAAACAAAACAGCTCTGTTAACAGAACGGAGGCTACAGATTTGGTCATTGGGCTAAACATGGCATGATAAGTTTTCAAGGACTTATTTATTGCTTTTCTATCCCTCCTTTTCTTTTGAGAGCTCAAAGTAGTGCATATACAGTGGGGCAAAAAAGTATTTAGTCTGCCACCAATTGTGCAGGTTCTCCCACTTAAAAAGATGAGAGAGGCCTGTAATTTTCATCATAGGTATACCTCAACTAGGAGAGACAAAATGAGAAAAAAAATCCAGAAAATCACATTGTCTGATTTTTAAAGAATTTATTTGCAAATCATGGTGGAAAATAAGTATTTGGTCACCTACAAACAAGCAAGATGTCTAGCTCTCACAGACTTATAACTACTTCTTTAAGAGGCTCCTCTGTCCTCCACTCATTACCTGTAGTAATGGCACCTGTTTGACCTTGTTATCAGTATAAAAGACACCTGTCCACAACTTCAAACAGTCACACTCCAAACTCCACTATGGCCAAGACCAAAGAGCTGTTGAAGGACACAGAAACAAAATTGTAGACCTGCACCAGGCTGGGAAGACTGAATCTGCAATAGGCAAGCAGCTTGGTGTGAAGAAATCAACTGTGGGAGCAATAATTAGAAAATGGAAGACATACAAGACCACTGATAATATCCCTTGATCTGGGGCTCCACGCAAGATCTCACCCTGTGGGGTCAAAATGATCACAAGAATGGTGAGCAAAAATCCCAGAACCACACGGGGGGACCTAGTGAATGACCTGCAGAGAGCTGGGACCAAAGTAACAGAGGCTACCATCAGTAACACACTATGCCGCCAGGAACTCAAATCCTGCAGTGCCAGATGTGTCCCCCTGCTTAAGCCAGTATATGTCTGGGCCCATCTGAAGTTTGCTAGAGAGCATTGGATGATCCAGAAGAGGATTGGGAGAATGTCATATGGTCAGATGAAACCAAAGTAGAATGTTTGCGTCTAAACTCAACTTGTCATGTTTGGAGGAGAGAGAATGCTGAGTTGCATCCAAAGAACACCATACCTACTGTGAAGCATGGGGGTGGAAACATCATGCTTTGGGGCTGTTTTTCTGCAAAGGGACCAGGACGACTGATCCGTGTAAAGGAAAGAATGAATGGGGCCATGTATCGTGAGATTTTGAGTGAACACCTCCTTCCATCAGCAAGGGCATTGAAAATGAAACATGGCTGGGTCTTTCAGCATGACAATGATCCCAAACACACCGCCCGGGCAACGAAGGAGTGGCTTCGTAAGAAGCATTTCAAGGTCCTGGAGTGGCCTAGCCAGTCTCCAGATCTCAACCCCATGGAAAACCTTTGGAGGGAGTTGAAAGTCCGTGTTGCCCAGCGACAGCCCCAAAACATCACTGCTCTAGAGGAGATCTGCATGGAGGAATGGGCCAAAATACCAGCAACAGTGTGTGAAAACCTTGTGAAGACTTACAGAAAATGTTTGACCTCTGTCATTGCCAACAAAGGATATATAACAAAGTATTGAGATGAATTTTTGATGTTGACCAAATACTTATTTTCCACCATGATTTGCAAATAAATTCTTTAAAAATCAGACAATGTGATTTTCTGGATTTTTTTTCTCATTTTGTCTCTCCTAGTTGAGGTATACCTATGATGAAAATTACAGGCCTCTCTCATCTTTTTAAGTGGGAGAACATGCACAATTGGTGGCTGACTAAATACTTTTTTGCCCCACTGTAGGGTCTCCTTGAATGTTATCCACCAAGAACTGCCCTGTGAAATAGGTTGAACTAAGAAAGAGTGGCCCAAAGTCATCCAATGAATTCAGTGATCAAGTGAAGCCCAGCACTTTAACCGTTGCACCACACAAATGACTTAGGCAGCGTTTCTTGGGTTTGTAAGAAGCAAGATTTACAGTAATTCTGCTTATCTTGCAGGCCCATAAAGCAGCATAGGAAAGAGGGCTTTGTTCTAGCTTCCTGCTCAGTGGCAGCTGTGGGTAGAGGGCCTTTGCATAGGTCCATCTTGTGTGTCAGTTACATCCCTTCCTGAATGAGGAGGCCTTTCTCACTGTCACTCATGCCGTGGTCACCTCCTGCCTGGGCTATTGCAGTGTGGCCTACATGGGCCTTGAAAATCATTCAGAAGCTGTAGCTGGTCCAACATACAGCTGTGCAAATAGTTAAAGGTACTTCTTGTTTTATCTATGTAATGCTGCTGCTCCACAAGCTGCACTGGTTACCTGTGAGGTTCTGGTGCATTCAGAGCTGGTTGTTATGACCTATAAATTGCTTCAGGCTTAGGCCCTGGTTATCTGTAGGACTTCTTTCCTTGTTTCTGCTGAGCCAGTAAGATCCAGAAGAATTTACATCAGCTGTAAAGGTTGTCATCTTGTGGAACCTAGGAGATGCACCTTCTTGGTGGCTGTGGAACCTTCTTCCTGAGATCTGTATGGCCCCAACCTTGTTGGGCTTTCATTAAGTTGGAAAAACCTGGCTCTTTTTAGGGGGCCCTGGGGTAGGGAATGCTGAATACTCTCTAATGCATTCTTCATTTTATTTTTGAGAGTATATCTCTGCTAATTACCTTACTCTGATGTGTGGCAATTGTTGTCATTGATTTTGTCCTTTGTGTTGTTTTAATGCACTTTTACTAGTTGTTTTAACCCTGTTATGTCAGCTGCCTACAGTTGTACTGTTAATTGAGTCAGCATACAAATTGGGAGGGAGGGAGGGAGGGAGGGAGGAAGTAAGGAAGGAAGGCCTTTGCAAGAGGGCAGGGTTCAATGGTTAGGTCCAATTCCCAAGGCCAAGATAGCATTTCTAGAGAAGATTTGGAATTTGGATTGTATACTTTTGTCTATAAAATGAGAATCAGTAGTAGTAGTAGTAATAATAATAACAACAACAACAACCGGAAAGCTGAAATTTGGTACTCATATAGCTCAGGATAACTTTATTATATAAAATATCTGAAAATGAAACATCTTGACATTCAAAATACCTATAAAGTGCAATCTGCAGCCATCTGTGTGAAGTTTTGCATGTTTATAAAAAAGATAAGTAAAATATCCCAGTTATTGTAACCATTACATTACATTGTGAATTACTCTTTCTTTCTTTGGTATCCAATGCATTCAGGACGATGTAGTCTTCTTCCTGTAGTGAACAACTCTGGTGCTATTTGCAATTCATGGAAGCTGGACCCTACAACACTTCGTTTTCCACTTAAAGGCCTTTTGCCATATGATAAGGTATATGTGCATGTGACATTCATGAATGCTTTGAAATATAACTGCATAGAATAGAAAAGCATATTAGTCCTATTTCAAAAATTCAGTGAAATTTGAGATTTAGCTTGTTAATTGGATGTTTTTGAAAGAAACATTAAACAGGTGGTGTTTTTTTTCTAAACTCTTGGGGGATGCCTCAGACATTGCATTAATCTTGGAAAACAGAGAGATGGTTTCTTCCTTCCTTCCTTCCTTCCTTCCTTCCTTCCTTCCTTCCTTCCTTCCTTCCTTCCTTCCTTCCTTCCTTCCTTCCTTCCTTCCTTCCTTCCTTTCTTTCTTTCTTTCTTTCTTTCTTTCTTTCTTTCTTGTAGAACAGGAGGATAAAGCATCTTGCTGGGCTTAAAATGAGACTTAGAAAGATTTTGACAGCAACAAGATGTCTCAGAGATTCCCTTAAATATATTCAAAGCAAAGGAAACTATTTTAAAAAAGAGTCTTCTCATAATGCAGCAAATCAGGATCAGACTTGGGCATAGTACACACTATATGCAGTATCTCTTCCAATGTTACTTATGATTTAATTTGAAACAGTAAAATGCTGTCTGTGCTCCATCAGGTTTTAGGCAATTCACAACAAGTAACAAAACAATTATTCCAAACCACAGAAATGTAAAATGCAAAACATCAGCGAGAAGAACAGTTCAACAACAATAATTGGGAAAAAAAACCTGCCAGAAGATTATTAACAAGGAGATGAGATGGATTTCCATCAGGAAAAGATTTCAGAGCCACTGAAAAGCCAAATAAAATACAAAACACCTTAGTTCTATTTGGTTACTAAACAGTTATAGCAGCAACTAATTGGATCTACATCTTGAATAAGTCCTGCTTTTATACCAATTAAAGTTCTGTGGATAAATGTACACCTTTCTTTTGACTGTGATCCCTTGCTGTCAATTTTCCAACATAAAACGCTTGGAAAATAAAGCCATAAAGATGGTAAAAGAAATTGGGAATATGACTTCTTGTCCACTAGGGTTAGCCTCAGTGCAAATGAAGAGGCTTTTTTCCAAGTTTTTAAAGCAGTTGAATCTTTTGTAAAGTTCATGCAGCTGTTTCAAAAACTATCCCCAGTAATTTATACGCTGACAAAACTTTTAGCGGGACGGGCAATGAAGCAGAGTGGCTCTGTGCCTGGAGGTACCTGGGAATGTCTTCTGAAGCAGCCATAGGAGCCTTGTAGACATCATGGTCATTTTAATGATTCGAAGAGAGGTTCAGTACTTTATTGAGGCTGAATGCATTGTAAAGCTCCTCTTTCAGATGCTTTGCACAAGTCTAATGTCCCTGGCTATAAATAGATGATTCTGCCAGATGTTGTCTAATATTTGTAATGAATCGTCCTGTCATCTAAAAAAATGAAGCCTGAAATAAGAATCCTGCAGAAAAAGCATTTGAGATAAAAGAGACAGTTTGACATATATCAAAGTTAATGCTTTGCTTCAGCAGTTAGCAGTCTTTTCAGGTCTGCTGTCTACTATCACGTGCTTCTTTGCACGATAGGCTAGACATCCTCCTTGAAAAAAATGTCCAAAGTCTTGTGTAAGATTTCTGCCAATGTCACCCAACAATTTCAGTTTGCTTACAGAAAATCTTGTGAGTTCTCATGCGTGAATGCCTGGATATTGCAAGATTGGATGATCTTATGATGCAGCAGCCAAATGTTAGTGTATGTGTTTGTTTTAGCTGAAGGATTTGCAGAGGCTGTCTGGGGGTATCGCAGGTGCTTTAATGCTCATGGGGGTCCTGTTTGATTTCAGTTTTCAGATTTACTCTGTGCCAATAGGTTGGGATCTGTTTGCTTTTATTCTTGTTTTCAAGGATCTGTTTGAGCCTCAGACTGCCTTGTTGCGGTATGTGCTGGAGCAACCCTATTCCCGAGATATGGTCTGCAATATGCTAGGTCTGAACAAGCAGGTACTGTATTGTGCTGTAACGGCTTTTCCTTCGCGTAGAACCTGCACTTTTCTTTTCTCTTTTTCTTTGCTGTAGCTAACTAAGCAAAACAGTTGAGGATCAGATCGTATTTCCCCCTTCAGTATTATTGCATTAGGTTAATTGGACACAATTACTTCCGTTACTTACATATGGCTTTAAAGATTTCTAAATTGAAAGATAGTTTTTTTTTTTTTTTTTTTTTAAAGGATATTTTTAGCATTGCTTTTTTTCCCTATAAGGCCAGCCTCAAATATACCCTGGACAGATTTTGTTCTACAGCAGACAAACTTCTCATTTAATATTGATTGACTGATTGATTGACTGATGGGTGGTGGTGATAGATGTATTGCTTAGATGAATAGTCTATAGAATTTGTCTGTTGAATGCCTTGGCATGTTTTCATTACCTTTGTTGGTAATGAATAATCTACTGTTAAGTGATATTTACTTATTTTATTTAAAGTTTTTTATGCTTTTTTTTTTTTTTTTTTGCCTGACCATGTGGGTGGGCTTGGTCTGATTTGGGGTAACTTGAGGCTGGCCTCATAGTCACTGTTTTGTCTTTTCTTTTTTTCTTCCTTTATTTTTGTTCTGTCCTGTCTTGTCCTGCCCATCCTCCAATGCTCTAGACCTTGAACATTGCTCAGGTATGTTCACAACCTTACTGTTGTATTGTGACTAACGATACGCTGGCTGCTTTTTAGCCACTGATTCCAGTTCGAGAATACGCATCTGGCCAGGGCTTGAAATTGGTGGGACCATCACATGCAATGATAAGAACAATTTCCTCTTCAAATAGGAGGTTATGAGATTACCAAAGGACGTTCATAGCCAGTTCAGTACCTGGACAAGATTTATCCATTACTGTCCAATCCTTCCATCGTTATTTTTGTTCAGACTATAAAATGTCTAGAAAAACAAAGTTGGTATGAAAAGATCTGAAAGAAAATTCCCTTTGTTGAATTTAACACCATGTAAGATTTGTAAATAAAAATTCAACTTGACTAGGAAAGGTCATTCTCAGCCTCTGTAATAAATGCCCTCACAAGAAGCTCCAAATGGGCTGAACTAGGTAGAAGAAAAAAGGAGGAAAATTTTGAAAATTTGAAACTTTTACTTACTGTATAGACTTGCCTGTTTGTACACTGAAATATTGGCAATTTCGGTCTGTTTCTAATCTAACTTTATTTTAAGCAAAGTACAATGGCGTTGGTGTTTGCAATACTATAGTGAAGGTTGTGTCAGTGTTTTCATTTTGAAAAAACTCTTTATTTCATGGATTGTGCTTGACCATAACATTTGCTTGAAAATAAAACATTGGTACAGCAGACAAACAAACAAATAAATAAATCCCCACTTCCACAATCTTTGAAGCACTTCCACATGTTATTTTGTCAAAGCCTTCCACTTTATAGCTGAACTTAACATAATGCCATAATCCAGAATCTGAACTGTGTAGTGCTGATTGTGGCAGATTGAGCTGTTGGAACACAACAATCTCTTTCCTATAGAAGGCAAGAAGAAAGTCCTGTTACATGTAGAATATTCCTTCCCTGTATCATGGCTACATAACTGCCGAATTCAGTGAGTTCCCAGTTCACTTCAAAATTATACTGCACATTAAATTCCTTGTGTGCTTAGAGGTTTCATTGTATGACAGCATATCAAATTTTGTAGTGTGGCAAATGTGTTCATTTTTCTATAAAATGATAAAAATCAATTAGAATGGAGAACAAAGTACTAATCAATGGGCCAATTCACCTTTGACAAAGGGACATGCAGTGATGCTAGATTGCTAAACCCATAGATTTTAAGAGGCAGGCAGCATCTTCATGCAAATGAGAAAACTCCCTGAAGGTACATGTCAGTCAATCTGTTGTTATTTTCTGATGGTACCACTCTTCATAAAAAAAAAAAAAAACACACAAAGTGCTTTACAAAAATTAGAATAGCAACATAATTACAATTCATTGCTATTTTCCCCTCTACATTACTTCAGTAGTCAACTGTTATCAGTTCTTTGGTATTTATAAATGCATACTATTCTGTATACTATTTAGATGTAACATCCCATAAAACATATATACATAGCAGACTAACTTATAACATAAAACAGTAATTGATCTGTAGGGTTCACAGATCAGAGTTCATCATACTACAGGTAATCCTTGCTTAATGATAATTTGTTTAACAATGGTTTAAAGTTACGATGGCCTCGGAAAAAGTGCTTTATGACCTGTACTCGCACTTATGACTGTCGCAAACTGTCGCACCACCCCCGCAGCCACGTGATCACAATTTGCGACCTTTTTTACGATGGTTGTTAAGTGAATCACCATAGCCATTAAGTGGATCACATGGTCGTTAAGCAAATTCTGGCAAAAACGTCCACTGGGGAAGCTGGATTCACTTAATGACCACATGATTCACTTAACGACCATTGTAAAAATGGTAGTAAAATTGGGTCCGGTCACATGGTAACTCCCTTAATGACTGCCCTGTTTAATGACCAATTTTCCAGTCCCTATTGTGGTCATTAAGTGAAGACTACCTGTATTTTAATATGCATACCTAATTTTGTTAGCTTTTGTTAAGCTGTATTCTTGCACTTTTAACTTCCCTCTCCGTTAAATAGCTTCCTACAGGAAGGATTTTCTGATGTGATAGAAGAGATAAAAATTACAAAGTCTATTAACCATAAAGATCCTGAGTTTTTCCGTATATGGAATTAAAGCAATCCTCTTTTCCTCCCCTTCTCAGCACATTCAAACCATACTAAGTCCTTAAAGAGGCACAACTCGCCCCCACCCCCGATTGCTTGGGAAAAGGAGGTGAACTTTATATGGAAAAATATTGAGTTCCAAAAGTTTAAACAAGATTTTATTTTTATTTTATTTAATTTATATGTCAAATTTATATCACCGCCCAACTCCCCCACAAGGAGGGACCAGAAATACTGTCTGTATTTCCTTTCTGCTATGTTTATAGTCCCCTGCCTGCTGTCTCCCTCAAATCTTCTTTCAGCTTTACAGTATATTAATGCTTTTGAAATAAAAAGATTTTGTGGGTTAAACTCTTCAAAGCTTTATGGTACTAATTTTAGAAATGAAATTTAATAGTCATCACCTAATGCTCTTTCAATCTACATTGTGAGTTATGAAACACTGAGACTATTGCTTAGTCTAAATTTTCCTAGAGCAAACAATTATAGTCAAGCAGCAAAGCCTGGAATTAATGGTTTTTTAATGGAAATGCTGACAAACTCTGAGTTGTAGGTGTGCTGCCATAATAACAACAGTCTGTGAATTTTTTGTTCATTTGTCAGTGGAAAAGCATGGGAGGATCGTGTGTGACATTTCTTGATGGGAATTCAGAGCTGATGCTGCAAATTATATCAGCTGGGCAATATTCAAATTGTGCAAATCAATGGTTGGTAGATAACCTGCTGGGAAATAGGGATATATTGAGATATCTTTGGTACTTTAGACCTTAGACCACAATATCAGCTGCTTATAGTTTCACCCAAATTGCTTTCTTTTGATATTGCACATTGCTAACAAATCATTAAGTTGAAATACATTAAATATATGAGCCTGCCTGTTCACACTACTCCATGTGCCAAGTGTGTTTTTCACCTGCAGATAAAAGTCTAGGGATATGAAGTAAAATGTAGTATGGCCTATCCGTGTGATCTGTCTTCCTTGATTTTCTTGGGAACAGATTCTGAGGATAAGGCAAACAGTCTAAGCATTATTACAAGAGAATTCTTTTTTTTTAATTTGTGTTTTTGTTTTATATGAGAGTCCTGAGGTATGCTAACAGGAAAAATACTTTTTTCTGGCATTCTCTTTCTGTCACGCATTCAAATAATAATTCTGCCTTTTCCTTGATCTTTTTTTATTTCCAAGGATAATCCCTTTAGAGTTCTGTGTTAGGAAATACTCTCAAAGGACTTCTCCAATATTTGTTTCTGTAATTAAATTATCAAAGTGGCTCTCTTCCCTATTTAGTTGATCTGAATAGGACAGTGATGATTCATTCATATCACCTCTCTTAACAAGATGGGACATTGACTCTTAAGGAACACGCTGTTTGAAAATTGTTTCCTTTGTTTTTTTGCTTTGTTTTTTATTTGTTTTGTTTTTTGAAGTTGAAAAGAGTTTATTTCAAAGTTGTTTCTGTGTATTTCTAGTCCAAACAATAGCCCCAGATCTTATTCCATTTGGACTATATTTATTATGACCATCATCATTTGTATACTGTCCTTTTTCCCAGAGGAGCCCAGGCTCCAACAGATGCCAGGAACAACATCCGAGCTCTCTGTCCAGAAGAGTGCAGTGCTAGGAACAGCTAAGATGCTGCACAGAACCCTCAAACTCCAGGCCTCTGGTAGAGGACCCGAGATTGAGGAAGACACGTATCACCCATAGCGATGAGAGGGGAATTTATTTATTTATTTATTTTAATTATATTAAATTACATTTAATTTAATATAAATAAATTAAAATACAAGAATTAAAACAAACCTTGTATAGATGCTTGTGAAATTTCTCAGATATTTGAGCACTGAGAATCTAGACTCATTAATAGAAGAGAAGCTTGGATAATTCATTTTTTTATAACAACATCTTTCCTAGGTAGTCATGATTTATAGATAAAAGGGCTACTTCATCAGTCTTACTGACATCACCCCTTATTAAAATTGGTTTAAAAACTATCATCTTTTCAGTCCATATTATATTTCCTCAAGCAAAATGTTTATCGGTGTTCAGATTTTTCAAAAATCTACTTAAAGTAATAAATTGTTTGGCTGATCATAAGATTTGGTATCTGCCCTGCTTGCTGCAGCTCAGTATCTGGCTTCAGCCCAAAGTTAATGAAATAAACATTTAATTGGCCTTAATGGGTGTCAGAAAAGAAAAAAGAAAAGAACAGTTTCTTACTGCATAAAGATTTGTAGTCATGCATTGTTCAAAGTGGAACATGGAAACTATTCAGATCTGAACCTGTAAATGGGATAGATGCTGGAAATGTGCAACAAGGATTTGGGAGCTTGAAACTTGAGTAAATCAGCCAAATTGTCCCTCTTGCCTAAAGAGAAGGAGACTATGGAAACTTTGAAAGTGGACTTGGACAATTTTCTTTTAGATTTTTTTATCCCGCCTTTCTTATTTTTAAGAATATATTTAAGAATAATTCAAGGTGGCAAACATACCAATACTCCTTCCTCCTCCTGTTTTCCCCACAACAACAACCCTGCGAGCTGAGTTGGGCTGAGAGAGAGGGACTGGCCCAAAGTCATCCAGCTGGCTTTCATGCCTAAGGCAGGACTAGAACTCACGGTCTCCTGGTTTCTAGCCTGTGCCTTAACCACTACATCCAACTGGCTCTCAATGGAACTAATAGCTGGATTAAAGAAAGTTTTGGCTGTGCTGTCCTGTATATGAATGTCCATTTTGGCCCTCATTCAGTCTTTCTGCTTATCTGCACATTAAAAATTAAATCTGCTAGAGGCCTCAGCATAGGTGTGTAAGTATTATTTTACAGGGCAGTCCAAAGTGTCTGTATAGCATAATTGTTCTGCATCTACCACTGCTGAAATTTATTGCAGTGCAGGTAAAATGTGTAAAGCACACACTATCCCTCACTCTTCTCTGAGGTACACAGGCATATTGCATTGCTTTCAAAAGACCAGTTCTTTGTTATCAACTCAAATTAAAATTGGCAATTACATTTTGGTTGATTTTTTTTTCCAATGGTTATTAAAACCAGTTTTTTAAAAAATCTAAAATCAGTAGAAACTGGGCTCTGGATCATTATCTATTGATTTTCATATATCAAACCTTATTTTTATTATTCCTTTAAGAATGTTAACTTGCTATCCTTACAGAAGATTCTTTTCTAATTATCTCCTGATGCTGGTTTTAAATGAAATGAATTTTACAAATCAGCTGAAGAGGCACTCCTTGCCTAAGAGATGTATGATCTGTATGTTCACAGGTTGTGTACTTCAGAGACTTCTTAGAGCTAATATATGCACTAAGGTTCCACCATGTACTGATGCATGTCCCTACCGCAATAGCGACGATATTCATAGGCAAACCAGCTTTCATGTAAAATGTGAAATAATACTGAAAAAAAATTCTTCTCGGTTTTATGCAGCTTTCAAAAGGAAGAGATTCAGATTACAGGAATAAGGGTCCATATTCTGTACCTTACACATGATACCACGTCTCTTGAATTCCAATGTTTACAAATAGCTTAATTGGCAAATAGTTTAATACAGTTACATTTTTTAGGAACTATACATTTATATTTAAAAATGCTGGCTCTCTTCCAGTGACATTTGGAAACCAGAGAGTGAGGTATTATTTTCATTTATTCAATTGTTACCTAAGAAAGGGAAGCTTCTCTTAGAAGAGCTCAGAGTCATTTGGCTGATTGTGGTGGCTGATTGTGGTGGCTTCTGCACAAGAAAGTCATGCTAATCCTGTGACCATAGAAGCTCCAATATGTGCATATGTAGGCCCTTCATAACTTCTGAATGGATTGGTACACTTCTATGAGTTCAGTATAGAAGAACTAGCAACACCCATCATTACACTGTATATGGTCTGACACTTCAGCATGTAGCAACATGCGGTTCATCCTGTCTGGGTTTGAAAACTAAGAGTTGGGACTGGTTAATACTAGGATGGGTGAGTACTGAGAAATACCATGGCTATAGGGTAGACTGGTAATTTGACAACCTTCCAGAAGAAGGCAAGGACAAACAACTTCCATATGATTACCAAGAAAATAGTATGGATATGTCCAGGAAGTCAAGCCAGTTGACTTCATAGTTTGGCACTAACAGTACAGAAAGAAATATACTAACAAGTACTACTGGCTTTTGGAAGAAAACATGATGCTAGCCCTGAAGTTGAGAAGATCACAGGGGAGAGCAGATGTATAATGTTTCTCAGTGAACTTGCCTGTACCTTCTGTCAGGAACCATTTTTGAGGTGAGAATCAGATGTTGTCCCTCTAACAGTCTGAGTCTCTTTCCTGTTCCCTTGTGTCAAAGCATTGAGAGTATTACAGAATTTGCAAGAAGAAAACTCAGCAAACACCAAGATCCCAACAGTCTCCCTTGTTAAGCCTCTTTCTCTCATAGAACGAATGAGAACAACTGATAATTACATCTGCTGCTTTGTGGGTTCCATTTCCTGGTCAAGTTAGAGTATTGTGGAAGCCAAGAACTGGCTTTTATATTTTTTCCAAACTTAAAAAAAAATCATGAATTTTATTTTAATGATATATCCTGGCTTGATAATAACCACAACAATTGTTGTATTCTCTATATCAAATTATAGTGAATTTCAAGCCCTGAACACAGTAGTTTTGCATGCTGAATCATTAAATAGTTTGTAGTATTGTCTGTTGCATTCTGCTCTGCTTCATAATTAGCTGCATTTGGAAAAAAAAAAGTATTCTCAACTGGTGTTGATATTGCCCTTTGTAAAATTGTAATGTGGTTGATCTGTGATGATGGCATTGTGATTTTGAAAGAGAGGGTCAGAAGCAACTAATGCTTTCTTTTTTATTAGAATTCTTCTGTTTTTAAGCATGCTTCAAGAAAGCACAGCTAGAATTGTAGCTTGGGGCAGTTTTGAGCTGGCAACGAGCATGTGAAAGAGAGAGTGCTGTTCTCAGACTTTGTCCAAAATTTTGCCATTCTTGCATTGTATTGTTAATTTGAAAGCATAATCCCTTTTTCATGGCAAAAAGCTACCCCCACTGGTTTAGGCTAGAATATCTCTTTTCAGGGTTCTTCTTTTTCTTTTTTAATCCCAGAAGAGCATTGTAGGCTACCTGTTAGTCAAAGAACAATTCATTAAGAGGAGTGCTAAAACATTTTGAGTGAATCATATTTGGATACCCTGGCAAATTTTTTAAAAAGAAAACAACCGCCAAATCTCCTTTTTTGCCTCTAGAAAGGGACACAGCATTTTCATGATTAGATTCCAAGCAGCTCAGTATCTTTTCTGTATTGTCTCTTTAAAATAATATATTTTTCTTTATGCTAAAGCTGTGTTATGTTACAGGTCCATTATGTAAAACCAATGTTCTTTGAGTTTTTTTAAAAAATCTCAGAAATGGTTCAATCACTTCTGTGGCAACGTCTGGAGGGTGCATGAATCCAAACAATTATTTACTTCTAAAAATTATAGTCTCATCTTCTAAAGTTCCAGTCCAGGGTGTCCAAGTAAAAAAAGTTTAGTCTAATAGGCCATGGGTCATTTAGACCTGAGATGTTTACAAAACTGGAAATGTACCAAGGATAATCAAAACCCAGTCCAGAGTTCAAAACACAGAGAATTACTGTTCGAGTATGAAGTGTTTGGTGTAGACCATAGTCAAGGGTCAGGACAAGATTCAAATGTCCAGATAAATCTAAGCAGCACAACACAAGGCAAAGCTGCAACAGATATTATTCCAGCATTGGATATTTCAGTGGAGGGCTTCTTGCTACAACGCTGAAGTCTCTGCCCAAGCCCAGTAGGCTGTTTGGGAGTAACATGAAGAGCACAAAGCAGAGTTTAATGAGTGCAGTGACTACATTTGCATGCCAAGCCATATGGAGTTTTGGGAAGAAGAATGAGCAGCAAGAAGCCTGGGGCTCATACCCTCCTTTCTATGTCTTCTATACAGCTGGGAAAAGTTTAGAACTTCTTCACCAGCTTGCTATGTTGCCCAGACCTAGCACTGTTTTAAATTGGAGCATTGGCTACTTTCAGCAACCAATTTCTCAAATCACTGTTGGATGGTTTGAAACTAATTATGCTAACCACAGTTATCTGGGCAACATGACAGGCTCCAGTTAAATAAAAGCAGAGGCCTCCAGACTATTTCTGGCATTACCGAAGGAGTACAAAGTGCAACTTTGAGGTTGCTAAGGCTTATTTCTGCTCTTTCACTTATCCCCTGTGTCTGGCTTAGCAGGATCCATGAATGCAATCAGTTTGTCCATGGGTAACATCAAACCATTACTTCCACATGTATAACTTGGGTATAAGTACCTTGTCTTTTCTTCCTCTAACCCATTCTGCTTAAATTACTGAATTGCAGCAAATTAAAGACAGAACAAGGAGGCTGATGTATGCTTGATATCCCTCCCAGGTTTGTAAATCAACTTCAAACCATGCTTAATTAGTTATAAATAAAATAAAAAGCTCATAAGGTAAAAAGGCAAGAGCAGAAAAGCATAATCTGTATGGTAAACTACAGTTTGTTTTTACATGTGAGCTAATCCAGTGCTTTACACTACTTGAGTTTTTCAATTATCAGGAATAGGCAAATCAAACAAATCAGTTGCAACATTGTTTCAGGGTATCAGATTCCTAGGTTTGTTAATCAAGATGCATCATTCTTTGGGGTTGGAAATATATTCTCATAAACAGTCTTTTCAGTCAGTTCCATAGAGAAGTGGCTTGGTAAATGGGCATCATAAATAGGCTATGATTTAAAGTGACCTGTAACATCAGACAGTTTTAATGCATTGGCTTACCTTGTAAATCTTTATGTTGAGATCTCATGTTGTGCTTCCCAGTTTACTAAAGTAAAGAGTGAAAGTGATAAGTGCTAGTTTTTGGAATATTGCATCTGATTTCTGCTTTGCAGCACAAACAGCGATGTCCTGTGCTTGAGGACCAATTGGTCGATTTGGTGGTATATGCCATGGAGCGTTCAGAGACAGAGGAGAAATTCGATGATGGGGGGACCAGCCAGTTGCTGTGGCAGCACCTCTCCAGTCAGCTTATCTTCTTTGTACTTTTCCAATTTGCAAGCTTCCCTCACATGGTCCTGTCTCTGCATCAAAAGGTAGGTTATCAGTAGCAAGATCAAAATTGATCACTATTTCTCAAACTTTTTAAAATTCACACACACACATACACACACACACTCACTAAAGTTATTGCACCTCCGTGACCCTGCAATTTTGGCACCGGTTATTGGTTTGGCAAATGGATATCTAGAGATCTTCATCATGTGGACATTATATGCAAGAATATCTAGATCATGGCAAAATAGTATTCCAACAACGGGTGTTTTAACAATGAAGGTTAACATCAAGTATTTATAGCAGGAGAGAGCTAGCCAGTAATGAAAAAATACACTGGGAAGCGTTTGGTACATCACCTAGTAACAGAAGCCATCCATGTTATTCAGACTGAATGATGTGGAACACAAGAGCTCCTGGTTCACTTTCCTATTATGATACAAATTGTCGTCTTTCAGAAAGTTACCCTTCCTGTTTTCATAGACAAGCACGAGGGATATCCAGAGACTGTGAAGAAAAACTGCACAAAGCACAGAAAACATATGCAAAGCATATTTGAAGCAGCTTTATTTTTCAGGCCTGTTTCAGAAGCTATTTTGGGCTGACTCTGCATGTGTGCACAGCCCTAATTCTATTTGATAGAGGTCTCTCTATCGATTCTTCAATTAAACTTCGATAGAGGTCTCTCTCTTAATATATCTAATTAATTTTCGAAGTTAGCTGGGATTTTTAGAGGAAGCAGATGCCTTCAAAAATTTCTGATGTTTTTGACTGAATGTAGAATTTTGATTTTTAAGTCTTTCGGTTTTTAGTATTGAACTACTTAGTATCAGAACAGTTGGTGTTATATAAATGTTGGTAAATAAATAACTTGTGAGGAAATCATCTTTGCAGGTGTCAAAATATATCATTTTTAGAAACTTGTTAGAGTTTTCTTAGGAGTGTGTATTTGATTTTCATGGGGTTTGTTTGTTTTATAGTTGGCAGGACGAGGCCTAATCAAAGGCAGAGACCATTTGATGTGGGTGTTATTACAATTCATCTCTGGAAGCATTCAGAAAAATGCATTAGCTGATTTTCTTCCTGTTATGAAGCTTTTTGATCTCCTCTACCCTGAAAAGGAAGTGAGTCTTCTCTGTGAAATTTTTCTACTATTATTTATTAATTATGCTTTACTTTGTAACAGATATTCAAGGGATAAAACCAATCCTTTTCCCACAGGCCAGGTGATGATTTGGCAAAGGGGAGCCTGATGCTTCCAGGAGCATCTTTTTTTGTATAAGAAAGAGTTGGCCTTTGTTGGCCTAAAATCTCATCCCTTGAGGTTTTAACTTATACTTCATTATAGGTTACAACCATATAATATCACTGTCAGATCATCTGGGACTTGGACACCAGTGTCCCCAGCAGGTAGAAGGTACAACTCTCTATCTTCTGGTGCAACTCTCTCTCTCTGTATTTAGAGGGACTATAAAAGCTGTGTTGGATACAGTAACATTTTATTGAAAATACAAGTTCATAATCTGGGAAAGCTTATGGATACAGGCTTAACTCTAGATACTTTGATTCCTCTGTTGGCTTTCCCCAGCTCTGCATCTTTTGTAACCCTGCTGAAGACATTACGGTGATATTTCTTTCATGTATGTTGGAAAAGTCTGTATAATAATATTTATTTATAATTATATGTAATATTGACATTACAAACACTTTCAAAGAGAGTCTCATATAATATGCATTATATGAAACTATCTTTGAAAATTATTTAAGGCTTCAGATGTGATAGCCAGGTTCATACCTGAAAAGGCCCGTTGTAGCTACTCTTAAATTGTTGCCCCAACTGCAGGGAACAAGAGGATGGAATACTTTTTAAGACCTCCTATTGGTTACCGTTATAGCATCATGCAAAACAAGACTCCGACTTTTACTCTGTGCTGGCGTTTTTACCATGCCTACTGCAGCTAGTTCAGTGTGTTCATTCTGATTATTTATTTTTTCTTTTGCAAATCTATCAGAGTGCTTTCAGTTTGGCAATACAGTGGTACCTTGGTTCACGAACTTAATTTGTTCCGCGACTCTGGTCGCGAACCGAATTGGTCGTGAACCGAATCAAATTTTCCCATAAGGTTCAATGTAAATACGGTTAATCCGTTCTGACCCCTCCGAATTTGGTCGCCAACCGATATTTGATCGCGTCCCGAATCAAAGTTCCCCATAAGGTTCAGTGTAATTACGGTTAATCCATTCTGAACCATATGTTTTTGTTTACCGCAAAAATATGAAACAAAGTACAGTACGGAGAGAGAGAAAGCTAACCTTGCTCGACGCGACTTCTGGCGTGGAGGACAGGAAGGCGGGTGGGGAGGCGGATATTGCTTGGAGGGAGAGTCCCCCTCCCTACAGGAAGCTGCGACCACGTGTCACGGGAGAGAAAATGGCTGCAGACCCTGTTCGTCACCCGATCCGGCGTTCGCTAATGGAGGCAAAATTTTGCGAACGGAGCTGTTCGTGAACCGAATTGTTCGTGAACAGAAGCGTTTGTGAACCGAGGTACCACTGTATATATCTCTGTGATACTACTACTAGGAGTCATATTTTTATTTGATATATGCTTATACCTAAGGGCAATACAAGCAAACAACAGTAAAAATCACAACATAATATCAACAGACATACAGAACAGCTTACCCCTGAGGCAATAATGGTTACCACTCTTATGGCTTTCTGGATACTAGTTACAACCTGGCTCCAAGTTCTTCACTGATTAGCAGCTAGAGGGAGATCCTTGCCATTATTGTCTGTTACTGCTTACAATTTTATTTTTTTTATAATTACATTGTTCTTTTTACTGTGTTTGTACATTGCCTAAAGCTTCTAGAGTGAGGTGTTTCATAAGTATTATATATCAGTTTTACAAATCCTAATAAATTTTACCTAACCCTGGCACTACCGTAATTTAAACTGGTATTAGATACTGCAATTGAAAATAATGGATCGTCTAACTTCACAGTGGTCCTGGAAAAAGAGGCATTTTAAGGACCTTTTTAAATTTCAGGAGATCATAGTCCAAACATATGTAATGGTGTGTGGGAATGACCTTGGGAGACAGGAGGAAAAGCCAGTGGTCAGATAAGAGGCAGCTGAGCCTGTAGAAGGAATGGGGCATGGCAAACATCTCAGAAGGGACCCTCCCTAGTTTCTTGGACTGTAAAGGCGAGGGGGAGAAATGTACTTTCAGACTTGCAAGATTCTGTTAATGTAACCTTACAAGAAAGGTAGAATTAATACTTCTGGGTGTGCTTCTTGTCTGGACTACCTCACAAGGCCAACAACATAGTTCAGTGGTCTATTCCAAAGAGTAAAAGCTAGATTGGGAGAAGACTCTCAGAGATAAAGTAGCCAATCTGACATTTGGGAAAACTAAGCAACCCTGATTGCATGGTCAAGCTAAACAAAGAGAAAACATGAAGTTATTCAAATAAATTAGTGCCCTTGAACCCACAGCTCAGAAGATCAGCACTAGCAGATTGAACTGGTAACATGTTTTAAGAGATAGTTACCTCAATAGATACACAAGTTCCTGAAAATGTAGTTACTCAGTTTTTAAATTGTGATTCACCATATTGATGTACTAACTGAATGACAATATAATTTAATATCATGTTTCTTCTTTCTGTAGTGTATTCCTGTGCCTGATATCAACAAACCCCAATCAACCCATGCTTTTGCAATGACCTGTATCTGGATACATCTGAACAGAAAGGCTCATAGTGACAATTCTAAACTACAAATTCCAATTCCTCACTCTCTCAAGCTCCACCACGAGTAATTACATTTTGTAATCCCTTTTTCAGTAATGATCATCCTGGAATCTCTGAAAAGAGGATGAACAATTATACTCACACAAGAAGTATATATCTTAATCTTTTAAATTAAATGTGTGTCGTATCCTGTACCTATGAAGCATCAGTAATGTATGCTTAAAACCAGGAAATTTAATAAATAAAATCTTAATAACATTTGAAAGTAGTATTGCAGTTAAAATTGCAGGATGACAAAACAGTCTACAGGGTTAAAAGACTAATAAAGCAGAACAATTTCTACTAATAGAAGAGAATATATGTAGATCAAGGCTGAATTGTGGAATCCTTGGTGCTCTCTGAGCTTGGTTGTTTGCTTGCAGACATTTCATTACCTGACTAGGTAACATTATCTGTGCTAGTGACAGCTAGTGGCTGTTACAGTCCTTATGTCACATGTTGTAGATGACTCTTATCTTTTTCTTCTTGGGCTACTGGGCCTTTTGGTTTACTTAATATACAGTGGTACCTCGGTTCACAAACGCTTCTGTTCACGAACAATTCGGTTCATGAACAGCTCCGTTCGCAAAATTTTGCCTCCGCGAATGCCGGATCGGGTGACGAACAGGATCCGCGGCCATTTTCCCTCCCGTGACACGTGGTCGCGGCTTCCTGTAGGGAGGGGGACTCTCCCTCCAAGCAATATCCGCCTCCCCACCCGCCTTCCTGTCCTCCATGCCAGAAGTCGCATCGAGCAAGGTTAGCGTTCTCTCTCTTCGTGCTGTATTTTGTTTCATATTTTTGCGGTTTTAAAAAAAAAAAAAACATATGGTTCAGAACGGATTAACCGTAATTACATTGAACCTTATGGGGAACTTTGATTCGGGACGCGATCAAATATCGGTTGGCGACCAAATTCGGAGGGGTCAGAACGGATTAACCGTATTTACATTGAACCTTATGGGAAAATTTGATTCGGTTCACGACCAATTCGGTTCGCGACCAGAGTCGTGGAACGAATTAAGTTCATGAACCAAGGTACCACTGTATTTTGGAGGGCTTTAGTTGGTTTGTGTGCTACAGTAATGCCATGTGATTGTAATAGTCTGTTGGTTGTTTCCGAGATGTTTCTGATGTATCCTAGTGTTATCTTTTTCATAGCTTGTATTGGTTGTGCTGTAGTGGGTTGAATGGTCAGGCACTTTTTGATAAAGTTGTGCAGGTATCCATTTTGTTGGAAGATGTTGTATAGGCGGTCTGTTTCCTTTTTCTTTTTCTGGTGTTCAAGGGAACTACCAAGGAGACAAACAAACAAGCAGACAAACAATCAAGCAGAAAACAATACCCTAATCAAGGAACTACCAAGGAGAAAACCACACTGCCACCAACACTGGCAGGGCAAGCTATTGTATATAAACAGGGAGCAAACTCCACACTCACTAGCATTGATGATGTTACCTAGTTGGGTAATGAAATGTCTGCAAGCAAACAACCAAGCTCAGAGAGCACCAAGGACCCCACAATTTCTACTAAACAAAAAAAGGAAGAAAATAACCATCCTTGAGACTGAGTTTCATGATAGAAATGAAGCCCCTGATTCACCTAACTTCCTAGTAGCTCCTCTGTGCTTTAGGATAAGGATGGGCAATCTGACTTATTATAAAAGACTTTTGAAAGCTGCAGGAGGTATAAGGTATATTACAAATTATTTGTAACAGTGCAGGTAAGTTATAAATTTTACTGGTAATTATTACAGTGATACCATTTGATGGGGTAAGGACAAACTTTAATGCCCTATTATTTTTGTTCAGTTTTGTCAGGGTTTTTATTTTCGTTTCCTTTATTTTATTTTTTTTTAAAAGTAAAATATATTCAGCCTAGCAGAAGCTTGATATGCCCATTTTGCTTATTTGCAAGGAGGAGACATTGGAAAATTGTACTGCTAAATTTTGGCATCCCATTCTAGAATTGCTCTGATGGGGCTACCTGGGATCCATGGGTTGCCTCTCTCTTTGCTTAAAGACCAAATATTTAGAATTAGGCCATGTAATAAGAAAAGATCACTTGAGTATGTAGTGCACGAATTTCTCTATGAATTACTGCAAATAGTGTCTGTTTTATTCTACAAAAAAAGCTGCTGTCCCCGTGATTCTAACATAACATTACCAGATATACATTTTTTGATGCCTAGTGTATCAGATCCTTTGCACGTAAACAACTTTCTCCCTTTCACTTAAGTATCTTTGGGTGTCCAGGTTCTTGCAACAGAGTCTAAGGAATAAAAGTCTTCACATGAATGATTACAAGATCGCCTTGTTATGCAATGCTTATTCCACCAATTCAGAATGCTTTACGTTACCCATGGGCGTTCTGGTAGAAACTATTTATGGGAATGGGAACATGAGAATACCTCTCCCAGGAACCAACTGCATGGCTTCGGGCTCAATCACACCACTACCAATGAACCTCTTGGATTCACTTACGGTTCATGCCAAAATGAGGTAAAATGTAATGAGTAACAACAGTAGATGCATTCACCTGACATGTTTAACCACTCTGGGTGTTTTTTTTCAATTATTTCATTTTTATTTTTTTTTACATTCAGTAACAGCATAAATAAAAAATTATTCATAGTTTCCATGAAGCACAAGTTTGCCAAAAATAGAGCTATTATTAATGCATTACAGTACAATACATATAGTATTTCCAGATCCAGTAAAAATGCAATTCTTCCTTCTGTAAGCTTAGTGCATTACATTACAATACATATAGTATTTCCAGATCCAGTAAAAATGCAATTCTTCCTTCTGTAAGCTTCATATTTGAATTTTTTTGATAATTTGTGACTCAATTTCTGTAAAAATATCTTACCGTATAAAGGCCATAAGCTCTCCATAACTTCAGCTAGACTGGATAGTTAATGTGAATGTGGACCTCTCCTTAACCCTGGCCTCACCAGCTTCTTTCTGATAGCTGATGGCTTCTCTGTGGTTAAGCATCCCATGCCATTTCCACTGAGCCTTAATAGAGTTTGAAACCATCAAATAACTATGATTTGAATTCTGGTTAGTAGCAATCAGAGTCAGTGGCTGCTCTGTATTCTTGTGACATGCTGAATTATAGAGGAATCATATAATCATGGCTAAGCAGTCATGGGAATACTAAGAAAGTGATGTTCACCTTTGCTGTTGTGTTATGCAAACATGACTACTTGTTCCTGAATCCTAGAGCCCTAATTTCAAGAATTTGAAATTGGAAATAACACTCTCTCCTTTTTTTCCAGCCTCATTCATAGCATAGCCACCAGAGTAATAAAACTGGCCCATGCAAAGTCTAGCTTGGCCTTAGCTCCAGCACTTGTGGAAACATACAGTCGTCTGCTGGTTTATATGGAAATAGAATCCTTGGGCATCAAAGGTTTTATCAGTAAGAAAACTTCATTTCATTAATTAATATTACTGTTATGCATTGTTAATTTTTATGATGTAAATTCCAAAGTGAATTGCTTAGATTCATCAGCAGTTGTAATGATCTGTAGAATGTCCTTGAGAAACAGGAGGAGGAAGAGCTGCAGACTGGGCAACAGTCAGATAAAAGGGAGCTTAGCCTGCAGAAGGAATGGGGGCATGGCAAACATCTCAGAAAAGACCCTCTCTGGTTTCTTGGACTGTAGAGGCAAGTGGGGAGAGATGTGCTTTCAGACTTACAGAATTGATGTCAGTTCTTCAAGGTAGTCCAGGCAAGAAGATGAGTATTAACACTACCTGTACTGCATGGTTACAGTAACAGAATCATGCAAGAATTGTTTCAGCTAATTGCTTCTTTGCACATTAAAGCATCAGAGAAATTATTCCTTAACCCTATACAATACTCTAAGTAATATGTAGTATTATTTCTGATGAGGGACTCAGACTCTTGAAAGAATAGTTTTCTTGTCCTCAAGTGAGATGATGCCAGTCAGTTTGTAACCTTCCAGATATTGATGGACTGTAGGCTCCACACTCCCTGACCATTGGCCATATTAGCTATAACTGATGGAAGAACATGTACAAAACAAAACCTCTTCTGATTTAGGTATCTTTTGGTGAAACTGAGATTTATCCTACCCAACTCTGTGCCCACCAGAGACAATATTTATAGTACAATATATATTCTAATATTTTTAAATCATTTCTGCTTCTCGGAAATTTCAGATAAGATGTTTAATAACTTTGAGAACTGTAAATAACCTTGGTAGATAGTTTAGAGTAAAAGAGGGTGATTGGTCCAAGGTTATTTAGTGAATAACCTTATTCATACATATTAGGCCATAATTTCAGAAGCATGATTTGTGGAATAAATCATAATAAGGTGAATTCATACCTTATTAACTACAGTATTATATACAATTCACAATGTTCATATCACTGCTAAGTTGATTGTTCCAGCAAGTCATTTTCGACTCCTAGCGACCACATAGATAGATTTTCTCCACAATGATCTATCCCTAACCTGTTCTTTCAAGTCTCCCAATAGTACACTCATCACCACTGTAACTGAGTCACCTGTTAAGTTACAGTTAAACGTATACATTATGTCGTAATGTAGTGTGTAAACCCAACCAATTTTTTTTCTTAGATTTGTATCTGAAGCTACACCACAGTGAATTGATCTGTTCTCTGGTTTTTCTTCAGATTGTATAAATCTTTCGCCTTTTACTGAAGATCTGTTCTTTAAACAGGGTCATTTAAGCATGTGTGTAATGGAGTGGTGATTTAGTAAATACTATGACATTCTTAATTGTACAGTATTTATATGCCTGTTAAATGGGCTTTCTACTTTTCTGGTCCTGTGTTAAGATTTTTCTGTGTATCATTAGTATTCTGATATTGTGTTGAGAGTGGCCTGTAAATGTAAGAATCTGGGTGGATTTATGCTTGCAGGAAAGCTGGCTTTCTCTTAATTTTTCACTAGAAAATAATTGGCAGGACTCCTTTTCTTCTCAGGTCAACTGCTTCCTACAGTTTTTAAGTCTCATGCTTGGGGAATCTTGCATACCCTGTTGGAGATGTTCAGCTATCGCATGCACCACATCCAGCCTCATTACAGAGTCCAGCTACTTAGTAATCTTCATTCTCTAGCTGCCTTTCCACAGACCAATCAAAACCAGCTTCATTTATGGTAACAGTATTTTCAGGAAATCATCATTTTTGCTTTAGAGACAGTAGGCCTGTCAGGAAATCATAGAAGAAGAAAAATGGAACAAAATCCATGTATCTAAATTATGACAGTCCTGCTAATTTGCACATATTAGGAGCTTCTGAAAAAGTGTTTGATAGCAGTCCATACAGACTTGAATGATGTCATGCCATCTGCCCACTACTTATGCAATGGAGTTCAGTTCCCTCCTCTACAGATTTAGGGAACATGAAGGGTTCAGTGGGAAGGCATGGAAGGCAATTGTATTGCATAACTGGAAGTCATCTTGGATAATGGCTGGTGTGGGTCTTCCGGGCTGTGTGGCCGTGTTCTGGAAGTTTTGTTTCCTAACGTTTCGCCAGCACCTGTGACCGGCATCTTCAGAGTGCAGGAGCACAGACAGGAGCAGTTCTCTCCTGTTTGTGCTCCTACCCTCTGCTCCTGCCTCTGCTCCTGCCCTCTGAAGATGCTGGTCACAGATGCTGGCAAAACGTTAGGAAACAAAACTTCCAGAACACACCCACACAGCCCGGAAGACCCTCACCAGTCATCGTATGCCGGCCGTGAAAGCCTTCGACAATACATCTTGGATAACTCTGCATGTGACCCATAAAACTTTAAAGCTATTATATTGCTTTGGTAGGCTCTTGTAGTAAGTTGTTATATTTACGTATGTATCGTGTTTCTGGCTATGAGAGCAAAGCATTGTTTGAGCCTTACAAATCAGAACAAACTTGAGAGTGGTAGAGTTTGTAGGCATTTCTCCTACCTCTCCTATGCTTCTTCCTTTCATTGGGACTTGCGTAAGATTGCTTACTTTAAAAAGGGCTTTTTGAAACATGGTCCATGGAACAAACCATAATAAGCTCATTCAAACATAACACTAAGCCATATTCATGATCAATTCAAAAAGCTGCGCAATACAATAAGACCTCATTTTTAGCCAAGCTTTTTAAGTTTCAGCTATAGTGATTTTAAGGAGTTCTCTGGATTCAATGGCGGGACATACATTGAAACAATAAAAACAATAACATAATAACTTTGTGTTTCCTGTGAACTCTATCATTGTGGTTTAATTAAACCACAACTTTACTATTTTTAGTGGCAACTGGCTAACCAAGAATTTAAACCTCAGCTGCAATTCTGGTTACTGACTTGACATTTTATCCATCATTCCAATTTCATCTGATGATTTAATTGAACAATAGACTTATGTTCCAAGGAAGGAAGGAGGTGGGCAAGCATTCTTGTTTTCTACTTCTGGACTGTGATTTAGTAAGCACTGAACTGTTTTGAGAAGTAAATTCAAATTAATAATTTAGACACATGGGTACATTCTGGATTTCCTTCATTCAAATAGCCATTGGGTTTTTTGGAGGTTATTATAAGTGATGGTCTTTGTTATTGGAATGAGACAGAATCAACTTTCCATTTCATCTTCAGTGCAGCTCCATTTTGGGGATGGAATATTTTGCTTCATTGTTTGACATCTAGCCCCAGCAGATTCTAGTTCGAAAAACTTATCCATGAATTAAATCTGAGTTGTTTCAAGCAAAATGTAGCTGAGCTTAATTATAGTTTGTAATTTTAATTAGAAGTTAAAATATTTACTCCAGAGCCATGTTGATGACTAAAATTTGTTGCAGCATTTCTGTCGTGCTAAGCCACTTAAAATATACAAATATATCTCCAAAATATTAGACTATAATAAAAAATAGTGGTTACAAATCCAGATAGTGCTGGATTAAGCTCCCAGTTTATTTCTTTGCTGTAATGGCCTTCAAGAACCCATGTGTTTCACTAATCTATAATTTGAGTATGTGGAGATGTGGCTTGTGCAATTTTAGAATAAAACTTATTGAAACTAGGTGTCTTCTACTTCAATTTTCTGTAATTACCATAACAGATCCTTAAGAGTATATTCTTTTTATAGCGTGGAAAGCACAGCTCTGCGCCTTATTACTGCCTTGGGTAGCTCTGAAGTCCAGCCACAATTTACACGATTCCTTAATGAGCCCAAAACAGTGCTTTCAGCAGAATCAGAGGAACTTAATAGAGCGCTTATTTTAACTCTGGCAAGAGCAACACACGTCACAGGTAACCATATCACAATTTCATGGATCTTAAATAGAAATGGTTAGAAATATGTGAAAGAAAACAGTCTGAGCTTTAATTCAGAACTCTGCTAATTTTTTAAAGGAGCTTAAACACTATTTGTTGTTGTTCTTGATTACCTGTACAGTTAAACTTCTCAAATAGTACATGCAGATGTTTTATCTTGATATGACAAGTAGATTGTGGTGTAGGGCAATATTCCATGCAGAAGTTGTACGATCCTCCTAGAGGTCCATTCCTCTTGCAGCTGCATCAGGAATAGTTGGGTGGATACCGTCTGCTTTTGAGTTGAAAATTGGCTTTTGCATGATGGGCTGTAGAGACACGCTACATTTCCCTAGCTGAGAAAGTTAGGAGCAGAAACATTTGTAGCAAAGGCATAGTTCTGACTAGAATAACCATGTGGCATTTAAGTATTGAGTCATCATTTCACAGAGTTTAGCAGAAATGAAGAATTAATTGTGTTTTCTGTCATAAACAGCAACTGAAGGAATGCATACAGAATTACTATATGATGACTGTCATGTTCATTAATCTAATTGTGTTTGCTTTAATTATTTGAATAGTCAGTTATGTTTACCTTTCTGTTTTAGATTTTTTCACAGGTTCAGATTCCATTCAGGGGACTTGGTGCAAAGATATCCTGCAGACTATCATGAGTTTTACTCCCCATAACTGGGCATCTCATACTTTGAGTTGTTTTCCAGCTCCTCTGCAGGTAATAGTTTAGGTTAGATCAGTGTTTCTCAATCTCGGCAAGCTTAAGATATGTGGACTTCAACTCCCAGAATTCCTCAACCAATTCTGGGAGTTGAAGTCCACATATCTTAAACTTGTGAAGGTTGAAAAACACTGGGTTAGATAATCTATGTTATGAAAGACAGTAATTATAATCTTGTGTAAAATTTACTTCGAGCTAAATATTGTTTCCTGTCTGTTAGGGGGTTTTTTTGTGTGTGTTTATCTGTTTCTTCCTTCTGTTTCCACATTAACCTTCCCTTATTAGAAATCTGTACAAAAACGCAAATTTCAATGGGTATTTTAACATATCTGTTACAAAATGCACATAAATGTGCTCTCTTGTTATAAATTTTGAACTGAGAACTGCATTACAGGATTATAAGATTTAATCTGCATATTAGTTGTACTTAAATGCAATATCAGTAAAATCTTCAGGCACTCCAGTTCAGGTGGCTACTTGAAAAAAAGCTATATAATCCTGGGTTTTGTATATTTTTGTTTTAAAACCCTTATCAGGTTTAAAAGTTTTTAATTTATTAAGACTTTTAAAGCATGTATATAAAAGCAATACTAACAGGAATGATTAATTATATTCCATGAAGTCAGCATTGACTCTTAGTGATATCATAGATAGAGTTTCTCCAGATGAACTATCAGCATACCAAGAAAGCATTTTCAAACATTCATATGTCAATTTTATGTTTGTCTATTGACATGAATAAGAAAGTTGAGCCACTGTATTATAAGAGGCCCTTTGTTTAAAAGCCACCTTATCACCCGCTTTTAAAGTATTTTGTTTCTAGTTTAATATATGATTTATTTCTTTTAAGGCAAAAGTTAAATTGTCCAGACTGGAATTTGGTAAAACTGGGTAGAGAAGAGAGTTGGTCATAATTTAGGACAATAGTAGGAGTGATCCCACAAAATGTAATAAATTTTAGATTAAAAAATGAAGTTGTTTTAGTGATTAGTAACTTGCTTTATTTCAGGCATTCTTCAAACAGAACAATGTACCTCAAGAGAGCCGGTTTAACCTGAAAAAGAATGTGGAAGAGGAGTACCGAAAGTGGAAATCCATGACTATTGAAAATGATATCATCACCCATTTTTCTATGCAAGGCTCCCCTCCTCTCTTCCTTTGTCTCCTCTGGAAGATGCTCCTAGAAACTGATCACATTAACCAAATTGGTTATCGGTATGTTTTAAAAGATTAAATTGTATACCATGGCACCATACAGTAAAATAGAATAATAACTTTGGGGCATTGTGGATGTACAGTACAGAACATTTTATGCATAGCTGCCATTCATTTAACATATTGCGTATTTTGTTTTGCTAAGATTTGCAAAATGCTGGGTTGCACAGATACTAGTTTGAGGTGCACTTTTCCTTGTAATGCATTAATGTAATGCATTAAATAGGTTGCTAGTCATATGATGAAAGCCACTTTTATTACAGGTGCTTTCACTGCAGATCAGCCCAAAGTGTGCTTCTGCCAGCAGCCTTGAAAAAAATCCATTTAAAAATCAAAGAATTGAGCATCTCCACCCCATTTTACTGTGTAGTTTCATCACGTTTGTTTTACTCATGCATTTTGAGTATGCAGAACCTTTCAGGAGTAGAACTTTGAAGGTTGCTTGCTTGATAACCCAGCCTTTTTTTGGTGAATTGGTTTTCATATTACTTGATTAATGCTATTATACTTCTCTCTCCTCCTTTAGAGTGCTAGAAAGAATTGGAGCTAGAGCTCTGGTTGCTCATGTTAGGACATTTGCAGATTTTTTGGTCTATGAATTTTCTACATCAGCTGGGGGCCAGCAGCTCAACAAGTGTATTGAAATTCTTAATGACATGGTGTGGAAGTACAACATTGTGACATTGGATCGGCTGATACTGTGTTTGGTAAGGAATGCTCAGAGAAAAGCTGCCATTATCTCTTCTGAGATTTATCAGATATCACACTCACAATATTATGTCAATTGCTTCTGCAAAGACTTTGCAAAATTTCCTGAATCCAAAAGCATTGCTAAAATGCACATCGATTGAAAATGGAAAGAGGATCTTATTTATTTATTTATTTATCAATCAATCAATCAATCAATCAATCAAATTTGTCACTGCCCATCTCATTAGAAAACAACTCTGGGCGGTTTACAGAAAAGATAAATATTAATTTATAACAAATAGTCCTAAATAAATAATAAATATCTTTCAAGAAGTGGTGGTAGCTGGAAATTATTAGGCTTGGGGAGTGTCATCAGGGCACCAGTTACCCCCAGGATTGGTTAAAGCTCTTCTTGCCCCATGCAAACTGGCAGAACCAGGTCTTCAGTTCTTTCCAGAAAGCCGGGAGGGTAGGGGCCCACCACACCTCTGGGGGGAGAATATTCCAGAGAGCGGGGGCAACAGCAGAGAAGGTTCTCCTCCTGGGCCCCACCAGCTGACATTTTCTCACCAACGGGATCCGTAATATGCCTTCTCTGCCTGACTGGGTGGGACGGGTCAGTGTGATGAGGGTGAGATGGTCCCTTTAAAGCCCATGTAGGGCTTTAAAGGTAATAACCAACACCTTGAATTGGACCTGGAAACAAACTGGGACCCAATGCAGCTTCTGCAGCAAAGGTGTTATATGTGCCATCCTTGGGGCACCCAAGATTGTCCATGTGGCCGCATTTTGAACCAGCTGTAGCTTCCAGATACTCTTCAAGGGTAGCCCCATGTAGAGCACATTGCAATAGTTTAAACAAGAGAAGACCAGGGCATGAGTGACTGACCAGAGGGCCTCCTGATCCTGATACATGATCTTAATGTTAATCATGTAATAGTAGGCATTCAGAGATATACTAATGAGAACCAATTGGGACTAAGTAATGCAGTGTTGATGTACAAGTAGGAAGTTAACATTTTTGGTGACAGTCACATAATGGGCTTCTGTAAGTCTTGGTTGCTTCACCTCACTTCCTTAACTAGAAATGAACATTGTTAGTGAATTGTAGCATATTTTCTATACATGATTACGAAAGGAATGAAATAGTTCAAGTATTAATGTCAGTGGATTATCATGTCCTATAGAGAAGGCTATTTGATTCTTTGAATGGTATTAAAAAAATACGTTTAGAATTTCTTTCAACCAGTATAAAATGCATTTTTGAGAAACGCTGGTTTTCTTGAGCATGTTTTCAGCTGAAAAAATATGTGGGAAGCTTTACATTTAAGTGGGCTCAAATTCTTTTTCACTTGAGTCATACTCAAGGGAAATTGAAGATATTTTCCTGTGGGTATTTTGCAGGGCAGTCTTATAGTTCAACTTGATTCATTTTTTAAATTATTATTATTTAAGGCAATGCGTAGTCATGAAGGCAATGAAGCCCAAGTGTGCTATTTCATCATCCAGTTGCTCCTTCTGAAACCCAATGACTTCCGAAACAGAGTGAGTGATTTTGTGAAGGAGAACTCTCCTGAGCATTGGCTACAGAATGACTGGCATACAAAGCACATGAGCTATCATAAGGTACTTCTGGTTCATCCTCTTAATTACACTAAATACCAGTGCTTCTAAAACAAATACATGACTTTTCTTCCTAGTGGCAGAAGATCATCTTGTTAGGGATCTTGGGTAGAAAATATTTGAAGTGATAAATATTGGGGTTGATATCCCATTTTTTTTATTGTGGATTACAGATCATGTATATGTTATGAAAACTCAACTTGTGCCAGATGTTTTCCATTAAAATATGGATGTAAAGTATAAGAGGGGGATCTCATTCAAATATGTGGGAAGAAAGAACATTAATAATGAAATCTTACTAAAGCAAGGTGAATTAAATTAATTTAAAAAAATTTTCCTCCAGAAATACCCTGAAAAGCTGTATTTTGAAGGGTTAGCAGAGCAAGTCAACCCTCCTGTTCAAATCCAGCCACAGTATTTACCAATTTACTTCGGGAACGTTTGCCTCCGCTTCTTGCCAGTGTTTGACATTGTGATTCACAGATTTTTGGAACTTCTACCAGTATCCAAATCCCTGGAGACTCTGCTAGATCATTTAGGAGGCTTGTACAAGTTCCACGGTAAGTTCCTAATGGAAGTTATTTCATTGCTGTAATATTACTGAATTCTCCTGCACTGATAATAAATGCTCTCTGTAATTAAACTTCCTATTTATTCGTGATATATCTGAGCCTTACTCCAGCTATGTGATTATGCTTGTCTTAAAAGCCTGGTAGAGAAGTAATTGCATTGTCAGACTTGCTGCTAGAAAACTATTCCTAGGAAGAATGGAAACTGCAGACAAGCTGGTAAAGAATCCTTGGATCTAGATATATTTCAACAGTGGCAGTGCAGCAGGTCTGAGAAGTAAACCCTCATCAAAAATATTCAGGCATGTGAGTGCGTAGATGAACCCAGGGAGAGTTATCCTTACAGTTCCAGAAAAAGAGAAATTCTCAGCTTGTATTGAACACTGTACAAGCATCAAATCTCTTGAAGTTGCGGGAAACAAAGGTGATTCTGTTTCAGTAATATATCTGAGAAGATAAATATGACACTGCATTGTGAACATTTTCTAATCCTAATAACATGAACACGCTTGTCCTCTTTTTCCCCTCTTTCTTTCAAAATGTTTGAAAAGTCTGGCCTCCATCTCTCCATCTTTCTGCTTCCCACAGATCCTTGCAAAAGTCAAATATTTACTCCTTTAAGAAAGCAACTTTAAATATCTTTTTAACCTCTCATCTATAGAGCTCCTAAAATACTTATGTTTTGTTAGAGTAATCTACAAGGATATTTTCAATGCAGTTGAATATATGGTTGTCTCAGGATATTAAGGCTACAATTCTAGATACACTTTGCAAGGTGTAAATCTCATGGGATTCCTTGGCCCTTACTTCTCAATAAACACACAGAGAGTTGCATTGTTAATAAATTATGATCACTTTTGCAGAATACTCCTGTAGGAAAGAAATGATATGTGGCTTCCATTTTTAAGCATCCAAACATTATTCCATAAAGAACAATATTTGAGTTCATATTTGAGACACAACTGCTACCTTGTGTTTTTAATCAGAGCTTTTTCACTGGTTATACTGAATAGGATGTATGGTTGTATTTACCTGCTGACTGTGATTACATTTTGAGTTTAACTTGGTTTTTAATGGTGATTTTTATTATGGTTGGATGTTTGTTGAGTTTATTTATATTATTGTTTTATTGCTGTTGTTTTTCATCGTTGTGAGCCCCCCAGAGTCACAAATCTAATATATAAATAAAAATTGCTGAAAAAAAGAAAAAAAATCCCTTTTACTGTGCTGCCAAAGATGGTCGTACTCCTGAACCTTTTGTAGAGTCAGATCTGGGCAAATTATCTTCTTTGCATTCACTTCCAAAGACCTTACTTACCAAGATAAATGCAGGTTGTTATATCATATTATTTATCTTAAAAATCCGACATCAGGAAAACTGGTTGCTGTACTGAATGGAAATGGAAAGCTGCACATAAATAGTTTCAATTTTCAGCTTTTGTTCCAGGTAAAATAAAAAGCACAGATATAAAATTATCTGTAAGGACTGCTGTGGATTGATTCTGTTCAGCATTGTTTAACAAGTGTTTAAAAATTGTAAATTATTTCTACAAAATAGACTGTCTAGACAAGTCCTTTCATTGTGAAGATCTTTATTTCAATCCTCTTGTTTATCAGAATTTTTTTTCAAATAGAATTATAATTACTAGAATTATAGATAAAAAGAATAAAAGCCAATACAGGCTACAAAAATACAAACAGGCTACAAAAACACAAACAGAAAAATACAAAGAAAAGGGAAAAGTGTGGAAGAAAAGAAAAAGAAAATATAGAAAAAAGAAAAGAAGAAGCAACTTCTTCCTTCATGTCAAGAAGTAAAAACAATCTTAGTAACTTATCACTATCTCTAAATACAATATGATCTTTCTTCATCCCATATCTCATCTATTGAATAAAAACAAAACAGAGTCCAAATCCTTTGTCAATTGTTCTTCGTCAGCAAAAGTCCAGTAAGGGCAACCAGATGTAACTATTTTTCTCCTTTAGCCCTGGTCAAGTAGGCCAACATTGTATTCCTTTCCTGAGTTTTTAAAAATATCTTTTAACCCCTTCAAAAAGAGTCCCAGAGCTAGTTTCCTGTTCATCAGTGTTTCAAGCCAAAAATCTTTCTGAACTTTAGCTAATTTCTTTTGTATATCAAATAAGTACAATTTGTCCTTTTGTTTGTCATTTCTAACAAAGTCCTTCAAAACCTTGACAGAATTTTTTGGTATATCCAGTAAAAAGAAGATATCCAAGTTGGTTTCTTGATTCAATATTTGTCTATCTCCTTTTGGGAGTAAATCATCCATCAGTCCCATTTGTGTGCCCATATCTTTCTTATTGCTTAATACATTTAAGTCCCTCTTCCTAATGATTTCAAAGCCCTCCATTACAACGTTCTACAAATTCATTATAGCATGTTCTGTCATTTTTATCAAGAAGTTTATCAGTTCTGTCAAAAAACTCAGCAGACAGACTTTCTCAAATTTGCATGATAGATTTCTGGTCCATTTTCTTTATCCTCTAGCTCCCTCTAGTATCCATCCTTCAAGGTCCCCTTATAATAAAAAGAACTCAAAACATTTGCCATTTTCCCTAGAGGAAAAATTGTTCTAATTAATTCAAAACTCTTTGTGGGCATTTAAAACTATAATTCCAAGTCCATCCAAGCCCTTAATCTGTTGTTAAACTTTCTAAAATCCATATTCTGAGCACCTTTTTGCTGTCTAATCCAAAAATATTTTTCAAAAGTCAAATTTCAAAGTTCTTTCTCCAAGGAGAAGGAACTCATCTAGTGAATAGAGTATAACTTGCCATTCTGAAGGGTCCTAATCCTTTTTAGGCAGCAGAAAATAAAAACAAATCCAAAGTGATTAAGAAATGAGGTTCGGTTAAGCTTAATGTCCTTTAAAAAGGCTGCATTGACTATGAGCAAAGATGGTTCCTTCCTTGATTCCCAGCCACTCAACCCATAGGCAAACCATGAAATGACAATTACTGTAGTTTACTCATGAGGATTCTATACAGAGTCACATGGGGTATCTCAAAGATCTCTCCTTGATCCAGAGAGCATTTTGGCAGCCAGGATCCCACATCCTGTGCCGATCTCCACCGCAAAGTCGTCTCTTTGCAAAGGGGTGTTTAACTCGCCATGGCTTTCAGACAGAAGTGTTGAGAATTTTGAGGTTGGGCAAGCCTTTCAACTCAGGCTTGATCTTGTCAGGTAAATTTGTTTCCCTTCCATAACATCTTTTAAACACAATCTATAGAGGCAGATGCTTTTAAAATTAACTTCTGGGTCCATTGTTCAAAAATATCCTTCAATATGTCCAATGTTAAAATATTTTGCTTCATTTTGTAATTGTAAGTTGAGTTTGAGTGTTGTCCTTTAATTATAACCTTTAATTCCCTATAATTCCCTCTCATGTCCAATTTTTAAAGTCTTAATTATGTTTTTTTTTAAATTCAAAACGAAAGCATTTTCCCATGGGGAGGATTCTTTATAATTAATTCCAAAATCTTATTTCAAATTTATCTGGACCCTTAATCCATTTGTAGCTTTCTAAAATCAAAGTTCTAATAACCCTTTTGCTGTTTATTCCAACAAAGATTTTTTTTAAGTCCTTAAACTTGTATTTAAAACTTCTTTTACTAAGGATTGAAGGAAACTCACCCAATGCTGTAAAACTTGTCAATCCAAAGCTTCCTAATAGCTAAAAAGCAGTTAGCAAGCAATTTCCAAAAGTGATTAGAAAAGGAAGTATGAGAACCCAGCGTCCTTTTGAAGGTGCCGACCGTGGCTTAAGCAAGATGGCTTTCCCTCACCTCCCAGAGCTCTGAGCCTGCTGGAGACCACTATCTTCCGATCTCCTCATGAGTAGCAAATGTATGGAGCACTTGTGGGTAATCTCAAGTCCTCTCCTTGTCTGGAGAAGAATTAGGAAGAGCCAGTCTACTCACTGTGTCTTCATTCTGCCACAGTCACCTTCAGTATGCCATTTCTTTCCTGGAAGTCCCCCACTTATTCAAATTCTTATCCTGTTTTGCCTTAATGTTTTGAGCAGAACTGTAAACAAACATGAATGGAAGTAAACATATTCTTGGGGCAGATTAAGCTTCCAGAAAATCTCTGCTGCTTTGTTTTGAAAATTTCATTTTTCTAGGTCATACATGTACAAAGATGATAATAAAATAATGTGTATGAAATCTAAAATCTCAGAAGCCCAAACAATTGCTAAATGAGATTCCCATGTCTGGGACTGGCTTACTTCTATAACTGGTAAACTACGTTAAATTATGCAAAAGCCTGGAAAAAAACCAAGAAAGAATAACATGTGAAGAATGGTCAGTGTGTATAATTTGTACAAAGCACAGATCAGGTTCTTGGCATAAACATACCTTATGGTAGTCCTGACTCTACAGCTCTAGCTATAAGAGTGCAAACACAGTGGCTTAGGAGTTTTTTCTTGGCAGATCGGCCAGTGACCTACCTCTACAACACCCTTCACTACTACGAGGGACACCTCCGAGAACGAACCCACCTCAAACGGAAGCTTGTCCATGCCATCATTGGTTCCCTCAAAGATAACCGGCCATTAGGGTGGTGTTTAAGTGATACCTATCTTAAATGCGCTATGAATGCACGAGAAGATAATCCGTGGATCCCCGATGATATGTATTATTGCAAACTGATTGGGAGGCTGGTTGATAATATCCTTTCTAAAACAATGAATGAATGTATGTAAAATATTAGAATATAGAACAGTGGTTATTCTCATTAAACTAGCTGTGCTGTGATGTCATTTCTGTAGCATTCAGTTATTAATAGTTCTCTGTCATAAACAGTAGCATTCAGATTATCACTGCAAAATATGAACAATATACAGTATATAGCTGGCTGGGGAATTTTGGGAGTTTAAGCCCACACTTCTTAAAAGTTCCCAAGGTTGAGAAACCTGCATTAGAGCATCCTTTAGAACGCTTGTGTGACTGCTTGGAAGGTTCTCCCCAACTGAGAGTGTGTGTTTGCATACACAGCCTTTTCAATTTGTTGACTGAAGAGTTGTGTAGACATGCCATAGCTTTCATACTTCAAGGAGGGCTGCTTTGTGACGCCCCTCTCTTGAGTGCTTGGCACCACCCTGTGTATTATAATGCTGTGATAGGGAGCTAAGTGATGCTTCCATGATCCAATATAAGACTTCAGCTGACCAGACGAACAGCTGATTGGGCCACCCTCCCTCCCTCCCAGGTGGCGAAATGTCTTGTGGTGATCCTGCCAGGAAGCAGCTGTCAGGTTTGTGACCTCTTGTTTCAATACTTGTTTCCTATAAAATGCAGTAGTTTATTATCTTAACTGCAATCACCGATGGCTGGTAAATCATCTAGCCCATTCCCAAACTGTGATTGGAGGTTCAATGAATTTCCTAACCCAGCTGCCCATGCGCTCCATGTAACCTGTGTTGAACTCATGGCATTGGCTGTTCCAGGGAAGGATGTAGGCAATGCCCTTCTGAATGTTGTTTTGAAGAGGTATGTAGAACTTTTTTTTCTCTTTTTTTGAGAAATAACCCCAGTGTTATAAAGCTAGAATATAGAATGGTATTTGTTTAATATGGTCAAAAGAGGAAAGGTTATTGAAGCTTACTTAGTTGACTTGTTTCTAAAATTTTTACATAGCTTTAATGTGCCTATACCAAAATAGTAAGTACAAAAACAGTGATTTTCCTCTTACCTTTCTAACAGCCAGCCTCTGGTGCCCAGAGACAATATCACAGCCTGGATGAATGCAATTGGATTGGTTATCACTGCCTTACCTGTAAGTTACCTGAGGTTTAAAATCCCAGTTAAATGAAGAGAAAGGGAGCCTAAGATTAGGTGCAAAAGTTCCAACTCCTACACATGAGAAATAACTAGAAATTGGAATGAATTGGGTTTTTAAAATTTTCTTTTACTTTTGATCAAAAATTTGTACAACATTTTGAATGTAAAGAATCAAAATCAGCTTCTAGAAACTAGAAATGCGGCTTTTTACTCTCTGAGGTTGGCAGGTACTTTATATGTTAAAGGTAGATTCTTTTTTTGAATGAAAACTGATAGCTATACCATGCCAACTCTTTCCATGGCATCATTGTCTTTTGAGATAAGTGAATTTTTCTCCCTTTTGGATCATGAAATTATAATGATCACGTGTTTGGTTCCTTGCAGTAAATACAAAGTACCAATAGGATAAAGAAAGGACATGTGTTTATATTATATATTACAAGGTATATGTGGTTACATGCATACTCATTCTGTTACAGTTGTTAAGCATTGGTCTCGTAGACTGCGTCTGGAGTATGCATGGCCATTCAGAATGCATGATTTCTTCAGGCTTGCAAAGGGCAGCATAGCATTCCAGGAACTGCTGTTTGAAGATGTAATGTGATTCTGTCTGGCTGTGCTATTTCCTATATCCGTAGCTGATGCCCACCTGGCTCTTCCCACATGATTCCACCCCTTTCTACTGGTTTCTGAATTACTGCATTGCTAGAAAATTGTAGTATTGAACTAGAAGGGACTGATAGCTAGACTGCTCGTAGTATGTAAGAATTAAGTTTCCATGTTGTAATAGCTTGAAACCACATCTTGTGATTGAGGCTTCCTTTTTTGGGTTATGGGTATACTAGCTAAAAACTAACCTTTGTTGTGGGGGATGGTTTTGTTTTCCAAGGAACCCTACTGGATTGTCCTCCATGAGCGGATTGTGAGCGTTATCAACAGTCCTAGTTTGACTTCAGAGACTGAATGGGTTGGTTATCCATTCCAGCTCTTTGACTTCACGGCTTGTCACCAGTCTTACTCTGAGATGTGCTGTAGCTACACACTAGCATTGGCACATGCTGTCTGGCACCATTCAAGCATTGGCCAGCTTTCCCTCATTCCAAAGTAGGTATAGTGGGTGTTGTCTGCAATTGGTGAATATCATCTTCAGTAGTTTGTATGTGCTGTACATAGATCACAGATTTCATAAAAAGCTTCTGTTATATACACATGTAGTAACATTTAATTATTTGTGTCCTATTGTTATCAGTAACAATTGAGTCTTGGTAGAATTTAGGAGCTTTCAGATGTATAATCTTAACCACCTTCAGTTGCTTTCATTTTTGGAGGGTTTATTATAGCTTCTGAAATATTACAGGTTTCTCACTGAAGTGTTGATTCCAATAGTGAAAACTGAATTCCAGCTTCTTTATGTGTATCACCTTGTTGGCCCATTTCTACAGCGGTTCCAGCAAGAGAGGACAAGATGCATGCTAGAGGTAGGTGGCTACAAGAAAAATAGCTGCACTGTTTGTATTTTGCAAAAGGATAGGTCAGAAATTCTCTGAACTGGGCAAAAAGTTCCCTTTCTGAAGGGAAGTTTGCATCAAATTTCCAAGATTGTTTTTATGAACTTCCAAGCATAAAAACTTCACTGAGTTAGTGAAGAAATATTTGTATTCTTTCACTGGCATTTCTGCATCAGGGTTGTTTTATCTGTGGAGGACTTCAGCTGTATCTGCTGTTCTAGTGAAATGGGCTATGAAGCACTATGATTTCTTAGTATATTTCCACTATGAAATTAAGATCAGTCCATATTATTTAAGTAAACTTAGGGGTCTCCTTTCTTTTTGCTATCATGTATTGCTGATTTAGTGACTTCTTATAGCAAGAGGACTGCCTATTTCTCCCAGGATCTCCATTTGGCAGAGGAGCACATGTCTAAATGCTGTTTGTATCAAGGCACAGCAAAAATAAAAACAGTGCATTAGATTTCAACATTCATCACCTTGTTTCTTCAAACACAACAAAAAAAAGTTTAAAAATAAATTATCAAGTACATTTTGGGTGTCAAAAAATTCATCACATCTCACCATAAGTAGCTAAACATACAGTACTGTGCAAAAGTTTTAGGCAACTGTGAAAAAGTGCTATAAAGTAAGAATGCTTTCAAAAATATATATTGTAACTGTTTATGTTTCTCAATTTACAAAATGCAAAGTGAGCAAACAGAAGAAAAACATAAATCAAATCAATATTTGGTGTGACCATCCTTTGCCTTCAAAACAGCATCAATTCTTCTAGGTACACTCGCAGAGTTTTTGAAGGAACTCGGCAGGTAGGTTGTTCCAAACGTCTTGGAGAACTAACCACAGATCTCCTGTGGATGTAGGCTGCCTCAAATCCTTCTGTCTCTTCATGTAATCCCAGACAGACTCGATGATGTTGAGATTAGGGCTCTGTGGGGGCCAAACCATCACTTCCAGGACTCCTTGTTCTTCTTTACACTGAAGATAGTTCTTAATGACATTGGCTGTATGTTTGGAGTCGTCGTCCTTCTGCAGAATAAAGTTGGGGCCAATCACACGCCTCCCTGATGGTATGGCATGATAGATAACCATCTCCCTGTATGTCTCAGCATTGAGGACACCATTGATCCTGACCAAATCTCCAACTCCATTTGCAGAAATCCAGCTCCAAACTTGCAAGGAACTTCCACCATGCTTCACTGTTGCCTGCAGACACTCATCATTGTACCGCTCTCCAACCGTTCAGCAAACAAACTGCCTCCTGCTATAGCCAGATATTTCAAATGTTGACTCATCAGTCCAGAGCACCTGCTGCCATTTTTCTGCACCTCAGTTCCTATGTTTTTGTGCATAATTGAGCTGCTTAGCCTTGTTTCCACGTCGGAGGTATGGCTTTTTGGCAACAATTCTTCCATGAAGACCACTTCTGGCCAGACTTCTCCGGACAGTAGATGGGTGTACCTGGGTCCCACTGGTTTCTGCCAGTTCTATGCTGATGGCACTGCTGGACATCTTCCAATGTCAAAGGGAAGTAACCATGATGTGTCTTCTGTCTGCTGCATTAAGTTTCCTTGGCCGACCACTGCGTCTACAGTCCTCAACGTTGCCCTTCTTCAAAAGAGCTTGAACAGCACATCTTGAAACCCCAGTCTGCTTTGAAATTTTTGCCTGGGAGAGACCTTGCTGATGCAGTCTACCTACCTTGTGTCTTGTTGCTGTGCTCAGTCTTGCCATGGTGTATGACCTGTGACATGAAACTGTCTTCCACAACCTCACACTAGTAGCAGAGTTTGGCTGTTCCTCACCCAGTTTTAAGCCTCCTACACAGCTGTTTCAGTTTATGACTGTGTTTCAACCTACATATGAAATTGATGATCATTAGCACCTGCTTGGTATAATTGGTTAATCATACACCTGACTCTAATCCTACAAGATCCCTGACTTTGTGCAAGTGTACAAAGTGTGCAAGTGTAAGAATTGATGCTGGTTTGAAGGCAAAGGGTAGTCACACTAAATATTGATTTGGATTTTTCTTCTGTTCGCTCACTTTGCATTTTGTACATTGATAAACATAAACAATTACAATATATATTTTTGAAAGCATTCTTACTTTACAGCATTTTTTCACACCTGCCTAAAACTTTTGCACGGTACTGTAGCTGACTTCAAGTTCTGTCTGAAAGCAGGGAGGAATATCCGTGTGGGTGTTTTAGCTCAGCTCTCAATAGCTAGCCAGGTAAAGATGCATGAAATGCTTAATTAGCTTACTTAGTTATTTTTTTTACTATACTCATAATAAAGTATTTTCACCTTTTTAAGTACTCTTTATAGATGTGTGAGAATTGGCATAAAGAAATTCCATTTCCAAGGTCAAAGCCTGACATGCTGTTTTAGCTGCAGGTAGTTTTTGAATCATCCAACCATTTTGACAATAACTTTCTAATACAGACTCATGGATGTGAAATGATCCTATCGATCTTTTATGGAATTAGAACACCAGTACAATTGATAACTTATTATTGAAAAACCGGTATCCAATTTAGTAGCCATAGGTCGTCTCTTCCTTTAAAGTTCCATGGGTTTAATGTGGTCTTACACCTGATATTCTGATTATTTTATTTGACAGAATATTACCTGTTGGTCTTACAACTGATATTTTGATTATTTGACAAAATACGATCTGTAATCTTAATCCACAGATGATATGCGACAGTAGGTATAAGAATAACACAAGACATTTCACCTAAAACATTTAGTTATGTGTGCATACTTCCGAAAATCCATCTTACAAATATTTGACGTTATTGATGGCATTTTTGCATACAGAAGTCCAGGTGTTTTATATTAAAGGTCATTATGTTTTTCTTCTTCATTGGTTACTTTTGTATCCTTTTATTCTTTCCCTCCTGTATTTGGGATATAAACCCTAAATGTTTTATTATTTTTATTGTTGTTGTTAATTTCTTAAGTTTTACAGAAAGGAATGAAAAAAATAGAAAATAATGTAATTGTAATATAAATGTTAACATTGTAATATAAATGTTAGAAATAAAAAAAAAATCAAGTTTAAACTGACATGACAAGGAAAAAAATATTACCTGTTTTCAGTAGAGTTTGTGTTTGTATCTGGCTATAGATTGGAGTAGCTTTTTATGAAATGCTTCTGGAGGTGGATCAGTGCAATACACATCTCAACTACATGGATCCCATCTGTGATTTTCTCTATCACGTGAAGTATATGTTTACTGGAGACAGTGTGAAGGACCAAGTAAGTGAACAGTAGTTCTCACTAGAAATAAGCACTCTGCAGTAGAATTCAGTTTATGCGCTGCTTTCCATCTGAGGTCAGCAAATGAAGATTCCACTGTAGAAGACCCATGCTGTGACTAGGAAGAAACGAACTGAACCCTTTTTTCGTCTCTTCAGGCTTTATGCAGAAAAAAATTTAGACATTTTGAATCAAGTATGAAGCATTTTAATGTCATTATCTGTTTTAAGGTTTTTGTTTTTTAATATCCTGTCCTTTTAACGTTGGTAGACCATTTTACTTAGGATTAGTATTAATGACTTTCTGGAGTCTCGCTGCTACCGTCTTTGGTGTATTGCCATTTAAACTTTGGTGTATTGCTACCATCTTTAGAGTAGAAATCAGCTTAAAGTGGAAATGAGATGGGACTGCTGGCTGTTTGAGAACTGATGTCAAAAACAAATGACCTAGGGAATAAGTGCATGATGTGTGCAAAGGTGGTTTTGGAGGTGGGGAGGAAGTGTGTACTCCATAATTTGTTAGACGTTCTTAATCTTTGTTTCTCTATCCTCATTTTAAATACAGAATTGTAGCCCTGGGGTTTTATATTTGGCTATTACTGCCATCCTGAAGCCTTAGAAATCTAATAAATAACTAAAACTCTGAGACTTCAAGGGCAAGCAGGATAAAAACCAAACTTACGCTAATAACTGCATAATTTATTGTGACATTTCTTTCACCTTTCTTTTTATTAAAGGTTGAGAAAATTATCTGCAACTTGAGGCCAGCTTTGAAACTTCGTCTGCGTTTCATACACATCAGCAAAATGGAGGCAGCTTCTGTTCCTCAGCAGTCGATCAGCAACATTTCTCCAGCACCTCAGCCCAGTCAGGTCCCAGTAAATGTTGCTTTGCCAGTGTCACAGTAGAATAAAGGAAGATGATCTGGGGACTTTTAATTTTACCCAGGATGAAACACCACTCAGTAATACCTGCAGAAAAATGCCCTTTATATTCTTCCTGATCATATATTTGCTATCTTTTTCCTGCTCAAAGGAACTCTAAGCAAAAGGGGCTCTGAGGATTATAGAAAGAGCAAATTGTTTAAATAACAGTTCTGCTCATTTCTGCTTGTTTTTCTTAATGACCATTTAATTATTTTTCTCGTCACCATTAACCACATTAGAAAATAGGGCATTGGTTTTATAGCCACTTTTAGAAAATGACATGACAGTCAAAAACAAAGGCTGTGATCCTCAATTTGATACAGAATGTAATCAACTAAAAATGAAGAATTATGAAACCAGAATTTGTGGTTGCTGGCTGTGCCTTCACCATCAATGCTGCAGAAAATAAGGTAATAAAAGTATTAATTCAAACAGTAAGTAATAAATTCAGTTCATTCAGCAGTCACTTGACTTACGAATTGTAATTATGTTTTAAAATCTGTATATTTCTGCAATTATGTGAGCTTACTTAAGTTTCTAGTGTTTGTATTAAGTATACTTTGTTTTAGACTTGTATTTATATTTCTTTGGTTGAATTTTCTATTTTACTGAGGTCTTAATATAGGCATATGTTTTATAGGGGGAGTTATGATTTGACAGCCATTAAGATTTGTAAAATATTGCTGATGTTGGATAGAATTTGAAAAAAAGGATATAATAAATAGTTTTTACAACTGATTAAATATTTTCATTAGAATTATTTAATATCAATGCTCCTTATTTTAGTTTGCCAAATGCTGCAAAATTATATTTCCCCAAACTAGTAACTGGAATACACAAATTCAGAAGGTATTTTTTTCTAAAATCTTTTTTTCTAAAATCTCACTTCCTATGGAACATAAAGGATGGGTATTTTTCTCCCCACCACATTGACATTTTTCTAAATGTATGTAATAGGAAAATGCCTCTAAGCTCATATTGTATTTTATACTATATTCTTAGAGTGAATGCTAAATAGTTGTACTCAATCACCATCTGTAGCACAGTGAAGAATAAAGAATTACAAGCCTAAACCACCTATCCACTTAACTAGCTATCTTAAAAATGAACTGATCTATTTAGTCTCCTGTATCAGGGGACACAGCAGTAGGAGATCCTTCTACGTGAAGCTCCGAAACATGACAAGAGCATTGCTACAGCTGAGCTGGTTGTGGTGTTCACTTCCTCTAGCGCCTTGCCACAAGCTAGGTTGGTCTCCATTATATCCACAGCTGATAGCAACCCTGTAAAAATAAAGGCCAACTTCATTCTAACAGTGCTAATCAAACAACAATGTTATTATTATTATAAAATAAAGGGGGAAATAAATAAATAATAATTTTAAAAAAAACATTCGGAACTGATGAAAGCATTACCAGACATATTTAATTTTGATTCCTGCATCGCGATGGATTGGAGTTGGTGGCCGAAACAGCTCCTTCCAACTTGTAATTCTGTGACATGAAATCTTAGGGTCACAAAGAGTATAACTTCAGTGCTAATGAATGGGCTAAATTAGCACCCCATTTTAGTCTGTTCCAGAAAAGCTTCTGTGCACTAAGAAAAGTTCTTACTGGACAGAACTTTTCTCTCAATTATCTTTATTTATTCTTGTGTTTTGTTCCGTTGAACTGAAAATCTCCTGCCACTAAGACTTTTCTTGGTGCTTAAAAAAATAAATATTTAAGGACACATGTACTTAAAATAATACATACCGTATTTTTCCGACTATAAGACGCCCCCCATTTTTCCAACCCAAAATTAAGAAATCAATATTTTAAAGATAAAGCAGAGCACATTTTTATTTAGTAATTAGGTAACATTTACCTGATACACTCAGTGGGAGGAGGTCCAAACTGTCTCTCTGCAGCTCTGTTTCCATGCTGTTTTGCAAAACTGATTACATTCAGTTTAAATTTTGCACAGTAAGACATTCTCTTATTTATATTTTTATTTTCTGACATCTTTATGGGCTCTCCACCTCCAATGGGATGCGTTCCAATAGGTTTGTTCAGCATCAGCTGACATCAGTTACATAAGGCTCCTGATTGGAGGAAGCCCGTTCGCAGAGACAAAGTATGGGCAGGTTCACTCGTGGTTGGAGGCTTGTGATTGGAGGAAGCCCATTCGCAGAGACAAAGTATGGGCAGTTTCACTCGTGGTTGGAGGCTTGTGATTGGAGGAAGCCCGTTCGCAGAGGCAAGGTATGGGCAGTTTCACTCGTGGTTAGAGGCTAGCAATAGGAGGAAGCCCGTTCGCAGAGACAAGGTATGGGCAGTTTTGCCACCGCGCAGTTCTCTCTTCGGCTGACTTCCTTGAATAAGACGCCCTTCAATTTTGAGCATAAGGATTTTAGAAAAAAGTATCGTCTTATAGTCAGAAAAATATGGTATATCATTTTCAAAAGCAGTTACTCTGCCTGTTTTATAGTTCCTTGGCAACATCAAGCCATTCCTCCAGGACTGGGGTGCCCATGGCTGGTGCCAGTGACGGGTCCAAGCCATCAGTATCAAAACTGAAGTGAATTGGTCCCTTCTTCCTGAAGAGTAGAAACAGTTTTTTGGTTTGAAAGTTGTGGCTCCTTTGAAGAACTTTAAAATAATAAAACAACAGTTTGCTTCCTTTACACAACCCAGTGCTAGAAGTTTCATGGGTGATTTTTCTTATTCTTCCCAATTCTGATTGCAACCCCAGTCTCTGTTTGTCCCCTCATTTAAAAAATTTTATAAGCATGCACTTACTTGGCCCATAAATATGCAAGCGTTTCTTCCATCATTTTCCCAATTCCAAGTTTATCTACTTCAGACATGGAAAAGCATTTGATTCCAAGAGAGTTCACAAGGTTACTTAAAAATGTAGAATACAGGATGCATGAGTGACTTTTTTTCACCTGCACCTCAAACTAATACTGACTGTTGCCAGTCTTCCTGTTCATTTGTCCCAGCAGCGTGAATTCTGCATCCAGCACGTTTGAACACTGTGAAAACACTCCATTTTCTATACTGTTGGCATTTCATTTAAGCTCCAGGAACCCGTGGCATCCCTTAGAAAGTTAGCAGAGGGATCTTGATGAAAAGATTGTGTTGTGAGCCCTCAAAGACAATGGCCCTTTACATGCTCACTTTAAATGGGATGAGGCTCCACAGAACTGGCTTACGCTCTCTCTGAATTAAAACCGCACCTTAGAACTTAGGAAGAAAGGCTTGTTCACATTTCATGAATTTATAATTAGATATTGGGCAATGCCAATAAAGCCAGAGTTAAAAATCTTAGTTCACTTCCTAAAAAGTAAGTCCTGTTTAACTCAATGGAAGATCCTGAGTGTAATGTTAAACTCACAGTTCTCCAGGATCCGCATCTCTTATTCCAAGATATACAACATTTCTGGCTGACAAGCGTGGCTTCATCTAATAAAATCCAGGAACATCAGGCATCTAAACAAATTATTTTTCAAAAAGGTTGAGTTAAATGATCATACTGCTAATTGAATCTCAGCTGAAACCCTACATAATAATTCTTTTTATTGAGAAGAGCACTATCACCACCACCAAAACAAAAGTGTAATTATGATCAAGGAAAGCATTACAGCATCACCATGACTCACATCCATTTCTCCAACATCAGCTGCTTCCCCAATTGTCATTTTTTTTTTCTGAAGAGTTATGTAGAGAACCTGAGAGAATGTTATGTTATCTTTGATTCTTAAGCAACCTATCCAGAGCTTGTTTTATGCTTAAAACTGCTGTGCCCAGGGAGAAAATTCATTTAGAAGCCAGAAATTGATTTTAAAAAATCCTTTCTTTCCAAGTCAGACAGACATTTACTTGCAAATTACATATTCTGTCAGATGTGTGAGCCAGGGAACAAGACAATTCAAAGATAACAACAGAACTGAAATTCCCACTGAATCAATTATTTTGGAATCACATGAATCCACACAGCGACTTCAGTACTGCTTAAAAGCTCCATAATAAGGTCTGTGTGAGAGAGGGATCTTAGTTGAATAAAAACATTTATTTAATACTTTTGTCATTATTTATTCATAACTAATAATTATTTTGCCTTATATGTTTACCTGGACAGAAAAGATGGACAAGAACGCTGGGCTAAACCTTCTCAAGGCCAAGCAACACTGAGAGTTAGATAATGCAAATCTTTACAGGTCACAATCAAACATAAGATAATGTTTTAAAGTACAGGTAGTCCTTGACCTACAACCATTTGTTCAGCAACTGCTCCAAGTTATGACAGTGCTGAACGAATAGTGGTTGTGTGACTAGTCCTCAGAGATCCAGCCATCCCAGCACCCCCACGGTCACATGATCACAATCTGGGTGCTTGGTAACCAGTTTGCACTTACATGATTGCCATTTGTAACTTTCCCTGCCAGCTACCCAAGAAAGTCAGTGGGGAAGCCAGCAGGGAAGGTCGCAAGTCACTGGGGTAAGTCTCCCCCACCCACTCACCCTTCCCCAGCTCCTCTGTGCTTGCGCCATGCTGGCCACTTGTGCACTGCTGCGCACCTCCCCAACCCGCCCCACACCTCTCATGCACCACCTCATGTACCTGCCCTGACCCATGCCACGCCTCTCATGTACTCCCTTGCACCCTCCTGCACTCTCCCTGACCCACATTGTGCCTCTTATGCACCCTTCCCAATCTTCCCCTGCATTCTTGTGCACTCCCTCGCTCTCTCCCCCACCTGGCAGCAGCCATTTACCTGCCTGCGCGCCTGGGACTTACAACTTCCTGCTGGCTTCCCCACTGACTTTGGTTGTGGGAAGCTGGCAGGAAGTTGCCTCACCTAACCACCGTAAGATTCAGTTAATGATGGCAACTGGGACTGCAGGGATTGCTGTCACTAAGTGATGCAGTCACACTTTACAACCACATTGCTTGGTGATGGAAATTCTGGTCCCAATTGCCATCGTAAGTTGAGGACTACCTTAATATTTGATATCTTTTAGAAACACAAAAGAAATAGAAAGCTATGTTTTCAAGTAGTAAGATATATAAAGCAATAGCTTAACAGAAAAATTGTTCAATGGTTTCATATGTGGATAAGCTTGGATGTGCCTTAAGTTCTTTTATGAGGAAAGCCAGGGGTTGCCCGTGGAGGTTGCCACTTAGAGATGTTAATGGGGTGTTGATGTCAGTGGGGCCATCTAACCAAATTAAGCAGAGATCAGGATGAACTGCAGCATGCCCAAAGATTGTCCCAATTGCCAGGCTGCAGAAACAAGGGAGGAAAACAATTCAACAATTATGCATTGTAGTTGGAAATTTAGATCAAAAAGCACCTTTTATCACAAAATGGTAAGAAACAATGGTGGACTTAATTTCTGGAACCTGGCTGGGGTTTTGGTTCTCTGTAAAACAAATACCTGCCGTCTCCACCAAGAACTAGTGAGATTTTCCCATTTCTCTTTACATCTTTAACAACACCAGCTAATATTTTGTTCGCTTTCCCAAGTGAACTTGGATTCTTCATTTTATTAAATGGGTTATCGTTGGGCAAGACATCAAAGTACAAATTTCCATATTCTTCAGCACTGCATCCTGGAGAAAAGGCAGGGAGAAATGTGCATAGCAAAATTATTGTCACAAAGAATTACTTGCAGACAAATAATAAATAATGTGTTCTGTGTCAAACATACAGAGTAGAAATGAACAGTGGACAAAATGTCAACTATTATATTTGGCTAATACATGTTGAATAGCCCTGGGAAATCATAAAATCTAGGAGGCCTAACCAGCCTTACTTGGACTCAACACAAGATGCAGAACAAGTCTTAGAATCCTCTTCTACAGGGACAGGCATTCCACTCTCCAGAGCCTACCTGTGAGTTCATTCAACCCAGACGGTATGCCCTCTTATTGTCCCCCAAGATTTTACAGCAAATCTTTCTTGGCAAATCTTTTACTTTCCCCCGCCCCAAAATTAAGGCTGAAAACTATGCAATAAATCCAAGTTTAAGGCAAAAGGTTGCTTTGATTCCTTTAGGTCCATGAAAAACATGCATAAAAAAGATCTGAAAAGATCAACCTGCTCTGTCCAGTGATATCACTAACCCACAACACACACCCAACAGTTCTTGCAGTAAAAACATCCACTTCTGCTTTATAACAACGTTCTAGGAGGTTCCTCGGCATTTAAAGTCATGTAGAAAAGATGTCATGACAGCAGAACACTATCAAATTGCTTGATTGACCAACTATTTGATCGACTCCATAGCAATCCCTGAAGTCCTTGATTCATTAACAAAGCTTAAACTTCAGTATAATCAACATGGAAGCTCTTCCATCATTTTGCTGAAATACGGACACTTCCTTTAGTATTTTTGGATCCACTTATAATCTAAGGAATATTATATTTTCTATTACCTTGTGCTCTTAATCCGTTCAGTAATCCATCTTTTTGTAACACTACAGGACCTTCTTTCACCTCTTTTTGGCCCTACCAGGAAAAAAAAAAATCACATCAACACATTACATTTGTGTCTACAAAATCATGCCATCTATACCCAATATCTAATACTGACAGCTTATGATTATGTAGCCAAAATACTACTTCTCACCACTTCATTGTGGCTGCCAAATGTTGACTATTGGGAATAGGATGAAAACAGGCTAGTGAAAGAATTGGAATGCAATGTCCTATAGCTATGTGTCTTAAACCGTGAGTTGTGAAATAACACTGTTCCCAGAGCAATCTGAAGCTGATCTAAGGGACCCAAGAGGAGTTCCTTTTTGTGGATTTTTTGTGGATTTTGAATCCATTCAATTTCACTACAGGTAGTCCTAACTTAACAACCACTACTGGGATTGGCAACTCCATTGCTAAGTGACATGGTCATTAAGTGAGACATCACATGACCGTGACTTGTGATTTTACTGCCAGGTTCTCTATTGACTCTGCTTGTTGGAAGCCAGCTGTGAAGCACACAAATGGCGATCACATGACTACCAGACCCTGCAACAGTCATAAGCGCCTGCCGGTTGCAAAGTGCCCAAATCTCAGTCACAAGACTGCAGGATGTTGTGATGGTCATAAGTGCAAGGATCGGTCATAAAGTTACTTTTTTAGCATCACCATAACTTCAAACAGTTGCTGAACAAGGCAGTCATTAAGCAAGGTCTCCCTGTAGCCAAACAAGTAATTTATCCACAGAGGAGATGTTGGCAAGTCTCTCCTCAGACATCACACTGAAACAGCTGGGGGGGGGGGAGTGTTTGAAGACTTCTGAAAGTTCACCAAGGACATGAGTTTTTAAGTGAAAAGACATGGAAGGGTTCACCATGCTTCCTTCAACATAGATTGGAGAAAGTGGATTTTAGCAGTCACTACAACTAAGACCGAGTGCCAGGATAGGCTGCATGTTTCCCTGACTCTAAGGCTTTTGATGAAATATACCTTTACATCTGAACACATACATCCCTTTAAAATTTTTAATCAGTGCATTCATGGGAAGAAAAACAATGAATATCATTAAATTATTTATTTCAATTTCTTCCCCACCACCGATGATCTTTTGAAAAAGGAAAGGGTGAAACATATTCCATTATTTTTAAAAAATTAAAGATTTGAAAGGTTTAGGGTTTCATTACATTTAAATCCTGCCTTTAGTTGAAACAACTCAAGGCAGCGTACATAATGTTCCCTCCTCTAATTTTCGCCTCAACAACAACCCTGTAGGGGGTTGGACTGAGAGAAACACTGTCCTGAATGACTAAGATATTAGACAAGAGCATTTACATTGCAACATTTTGTTACAAGTCAAATTTATATAATTCTAACACCTCATTTTTAGAAATCTAAGCTATATGCAAAACTATGTTCTTGGATCATGAAGCCAACTGATCCATTTGTCCTGCTGTGGTGGAAGAAATCCCTTTGGCCTTGCTGGAAGTCATCACGTTCTGCTGTCCAAGATTCAAAACAAAAAGCCTAACTGCGCACTCATACAAAAAGCTTATTTGGATGGCAACTGCTGCCGATGACTCACAGACTGATTTCTGAGTGATAACAATTGGCAGCAATCAAGAAAAGAAACAAAGGCTTCCTATCAAACAAATCCGTGGCATGGGCCCCTTGAAGCAGGTAATATAATGAGAAATTTGGGGGGCAGGGGATAACATCAGATTTAAGGTAAAGAAGTGAGTGTTACATTGCCATTAACCCTCATTCTTAGTCAAGGTTCTTGCATCTAATGGAAAGCTCTTTCTTCCGCTCTTGGCTACCAGATTCCCACTTGCTGCAACTGGATATGGGTGGATTGTGCTTCTTCAGAGGGCAATGGTTTGATAGTGAAACCATGGCTGCTTTCCAGACCAGAGATACCATGCCTAACTGCTTTACTATGACATGCAGTCTCCAGAATTCCAGATGATCAGGAGATGGCAGAAAAGGGATGCAGAAAACTCTTACTCTTTGCTGCCATCTAGTGATCATCTGGATTCTTGCAGCCCACACATGGTAGTCCTAATGTCAAGGCCAAAATGCCTTCCTTAGTCTTCTATGTTCAAGTCAAAATTCTGGCCCACTTGAAGATTAGAAAAACACCCCCAAGAGAGAAAGATCTGCTCGGATCATTCCTAGTAATCATAAGCCACTGAAGATAATGATTGGACTTGCAGATGATTGCAAATTTAAAAAGAATAATTGCAGCAAAAAGACACTTTGAAGTCACTTTCAGGAACTGCAGAGGGGTAAGCAATCCCAGATCTTGTCCTAAAATGCCTGGGGACCACTGGTATTAGGTTTGTTTATTATATTTATATCCTGGGTATCCTGGATTGGAGTAAGAAGGAATGATTGCCCTTGGGCCAGAAATCACCTAGCGAGTTCCACGCCTGAGGGAGAAGGAGGACCCAGGTCTCCTGGTTTCTAGGCCAGGACTTTAACCACTACACTAAAGGATTGATAAGTTCATTTGGTTTCTGCCAATTTCTGTCACAAAAGCTTGGTATCCTCTAACAGGGCTCATGTACATAATTGGTTCCATGTTCTATTTATTGTTATAGGAACACATTACAAGTTACTTTAATTTTTATTAGGGAGGGACAATAAAAAATATCAGGCCAACAATGTTTGGAGCTTGGAAACTATGAAACTCCCATAGAATTTATAATAGCTTCCAGTGGATTGAAATTAATACCACAAGCCAACCTATTTTGAGACAATGAAGGAGCAGATTCATGAATGTGAACTCCAATCCTGACTTTCAGGCGTTCTGCTGGTACACAGAACGTGGTTTTTCTGGCAAGAAAAACTCATTTCCAAGAGGTGCAATGACAGACCTTGTTGTGGTCAGTGATCCAGTAATGTCAGGCCTAGCCCAAGGAACTCCAAGAGACCATGTAAATTCAGTCCAGCAATGTTTATTAGCTACAATCTCTAGCAAGAATCTTCCCAGACTGAAACCCCAGTTCCCAAAGTCAGCCAGTCACAACAGTGTGAATTCCTCAGGGAGGTGCCAGCCTCATCCTCTTCTCTCTCCCTCGCTCCTCAGGAGACGAAAGAGCATGTTTTCCTCCCTGAGTTTGGCCTTCATAATTCCATTCCATCACAAGTACGTCTTTTAGATAGGGCTACCATAGTCTTTCGGGGGAAGTCATTGCATCTACTGGCTCAGCTTTTAGACCAGACTTGTTATTCTCAGATGTCCCTATTCTTTGAACTATGCTCCTGTTGCATGGAAATGGATATCTGGACAAAGTAAGTAAATTCTTACTGCCCAAGTGTTACCTAAAAGGGTTATTCTTCAGCATTGGCAGGACACGGATACGGCCCCAATTACTGAACAGTCTCACCATTTATTGAAATGCTTATATATAAGTTTTAAGTTTTATACATGCATCTGTGGATATATGCCCTGTATGATTTTTCCTTTTGTTTTATTTCTTTGTTTCTTTATCACTTTGTTTTGTTTATCTCTTCTTGTTTATATTCAATTAATCCAGGCTTCATACTTTAGATGACCACTAGATGGTAGCAAAGAGTTAGAATTTTCTGAATCTCTTGTCCACCATCTAATGGCTGCTTGGGTTTTGATAGCCCAGATCTGGTAGCCCTGTTTAAAGTGAGAATCAGGGCTCCAAATCAAGCTAAGCCATTTCATTTTTTTAAATGAGTGTATCATCTCACTCTAGGTTGAAGATTATGGCTCAGTTAACCCACCGGGGTAAAACAGCAGCCACTGCACATAATCATCGGGCTTTTTAGCTTAATGTGTTGTTGAAAACACTTACTGAGCATCTTGCTAATATATCCCTGAAGTTTATTTGTACTTATTTCTTTGCATGCAACTACAGACTAATCTTTTCCAGTGGCCAAATGCAAATCCAGAGGCAGATTGGACCAAGAATGGATTTATCAGTAACATTACAATCCTATGAGTGAGGAATCAATCTACATTTAATTTGCACTAGATCACATTGCCTGGGATCGCTTTTCATCTCTTCCTAGCCTCCATTCAACTGGTTAAGAAACTGGACTAAGAAATGGAAACCCAGGTTCTAGTCCCCCCTCAGCCATGGAAGTTCCCCAGGTAACTTTGGGTCAAACTCTCTCTCAGCCCAACCTATCTCACAGGTTGTTGTTTTGAGGTGAAAAAAAGAGGGAGAGTCATGTATACCACCGTTTACACCTAAATGAAAGGCAGAATCAACATCTAATAAAAAAAATAATAACATCCCAAAAAATTATCCACTACTAAGCAGATACTCAAAAACCACCAGCGGTCTAAAGCAGGACAACGATATGCTTTCCAGGGCCAACATTATAACAGTAGAAATTTTTATCAATTATTTATTTTCTAATCTAACACGATCGGTCAGTTCACAATAGTTATATCCCCAACCTGGTGCCTCCAGAAGTACTAGACTGCAATTCTCACCATCCCCAAATAACTGGACATGCTGGCTTATGATAGCGAGGATTTTTCTAGAACACTTCTAGATGGCCAAAGACTGGGGGAAAGCTGGCCTACACTATGGCACCCCAATGCAATTCAGAGAGTATCACAGCATTAATAGATTCTGAAAAGATGTTCTCAACTGGCACACAAATGAAAGCTCTCCAGTATAATTAAACCATGCCTACTTATTAACATTCAAATGATAAATCTTTTTCTCAGAAGTGTGTTGGCACTGTATGCTCTGAGCCTATTAATATTGATGAGAATGCAAACCTTAAGTTAAGATGTTGTCTGGTTATGATAAAATTGCTCTAGACTATAGGAATTTGTAAAATCTTTCCCTGCAGATGCCTTCAGGATATGAGTAACAACAGAGATAGAACAGGTCCCCACACATAAATCTATCTGGTTAGTCACAAGCAAATCAGGCTTAAATATCTGAGTGTAGAAAAGAAACAGGCTCCAATTGTTGACAGGACAGGAATTAAGCAAACTTCTAAGCCCTGACATTTACTTCTTTTTAAAGGTGGCATTTGTTCGTAACATTGGAGTTCCAAATAAGTGCCTGCAATCCTGTGAAGGGGAGAAAGAAGAAAGGTCAGAAACACAAAAGGGGTGTTACACACTCTTTTTAACCTTTCCTCAGAGTGAGGGTTTGGAGTTGGTCTACAAAATAAAAGTGGTACAGAAATGCAAAAATTCATGCTTAACTCTTTGCTGCAGAAACCAAGCATGGAATTGTTCTCACATTTTCTTCAATCAATCAATCAATCAATCAATCAATCATTTTTATTACAGTCATAGACCAGTAACATTTTCTTCATGAGACATTTATTCTGCTAACTATGACCATCATTCTATTAGAATTGTGTATTTCCATTATTTTACAAAGCAGTTAACTTCATCAAACACTCTCTCAAGAACAGTTTCAATGGTACAAAAACTCTGTTTTAAAGACTTTACAACAGAAATCAGTGCAGATTACTGTCCTTTAGAAAAGGGATCACCTGTTATGCCAATTGCAGCCTTATTCTTGAGACTCTTATTCTCCCTCTGAGATCTCCAGGATGGATTATGCCAGACACACTTCTCTGTGCCTCCTTAGATTTTTCATATATACTGGGGTGTGAATGAGGTCTTTCCCCCTCGTTCTCCACCTACTGAGCAAAGGGGTTGCACATGGTGCTGCTGCTTGTCCCAATAATGAATATTTATGTCCTAATAAATGCACTTGTCTATCAAGAGCGATGTTATAATTCGTTTTTGGTTTGTTTCCTGATGATTTCTGGGTTTTGCACAGCTATCATGTATGGATGAATCAACTACAAAATTTCCATGCTGCAGGTTTCACGTATTATTCCCTCAAGAAACCCAAAGCTAACAATAGAAAACCTGTTTTAATTCACAAGTCTCCCTGATACACAAAACCTTGTAGGCAACTTGCCCTAAATGTATGGTTTTAAAATTCAACTATCCACAATAGACACTTTTTGAAGATGTAGCTACCTCTAATTTATATAGGAGGGGAGGGTATATTAAGATACAACACATCTACTTTTTGAATGATTTTCCAAAGTGATCCTTTGTCTTGCAAATTTCTGAACAGTGAATGACAGATGCCAGTCACCTCCACCCATTGCTGCCTATGGATGCTTGGGATGGGATGGCACTGATTCTTTCCTTCTGAAATGCTGGGCTAAATTTTACATCCTTTGGGGCTGTGCACACAAGTGCGGGCAACAACTGCCTGAATTGACTTCCAAAGCAGCTGCTCAAGTCTGGAAAAGATTGGGCTACTTGAACCTTTGGAAAAGTGTTTTCTACATCTTCCTATATGTTCCAAAGCAATGTTTTCAAAAAATGTGCAAGGTCGTATATTATTGTTTAAATTATTTTGAATATAACTTAAAATGAGATAGGACATCTGATTTTAATATTGTTGTAATTCTTTACTTCTGACGTACTTTCAAATCTATCATTTAATGTGGAGAACAACCCCAGGTCATCTGGAAAAGATAATTCAGTATGGAAAACAGACTAATGGGAAATGTAATTTGGATTAACAATTAATGGATTAGCCATGCTTTAGTAAATAAACCATAACTAGTTGGGTTTATAAATACAGTCAGTCACAAACATGATTAACAAGCTACATTGGTTGGGTTCGTACAACATACTAAGCTAGAAACAAAAATTTTGGCTTAGTGTTTTGTATAAGCCAGGCCACATTTTCACTCATCATATTCTGTGTGGTTTTTATAACTGAACAATTTTAATTCTGCAACATAAAACTGCTGACCAAAAACTCTGTTTACAAGCAAAGTAACGTTTATCGAAACTATACCAATTGCAATGTTGGCTATGATTTTAATTTTGGGATTATGTATGTAGCCTAAACCTACAGTATATAAGAAGTAAATCCTGATGAATTCATTCAATCTACTTCTTTTACCCTGTTTCATAATCAGAAGAGTCTACTATTCCCTTGTCAGGTGATGGGAAGATGAACCTTTGTAGCTGTCAGTCAAGTGATCAGGGCTATGACACATCACTTCTTGTTCAGCAGCATCATTGTAGGTCATTATTACTCAGGTGATTGAGAAAGGTTGTGAATTCAAAGCCCTTATCATATGATGTAGTCACTATTGCAAACACTTCTCTCCAAAGAAGAGACAGATGTTTGTTCTGCAGTGAAAGATGGTAGATCTTTTCCCTGTTGAGTTTAGAAAATCAATATTATGCCAACAACATTAATCTTAGTCTAATTCTCTGATGCAAATGTTATTAATCTCTACAGAATTGTAGAGGCATTCAGCTAATTCAGGCATGTATTAACTGCATAATTTCTCTCTGAGTGTTCACTGAGTTGCAAAGCACAGTGTGTGAAGTGAAGTATACTCATCTTTGTGCACAATTATCAGATGGTGAACTCACGAGCCAGCCCACAGAAGGGATTCCATTGGGCATCTGCTCTATGGTAAAATATCCTATGGCCAGCATCTATGTGGTATATGCCTATTAAACCACTTCTTGATGATGAGGTTCCTACCATTTAAGTTAGTTTCCAAATTAAACTATGCAGCATTATTGTTTTTTTATAATTGTTCTTATAATTTTTCTCTCACAAAAATAGTAGATGACTGAACTAGTTCTAGAACTCAGGGAAAGAGATCAAAGTTTACAACTGATCTGGGCAGACAGTTTATTCTCCAAAATACAGTTAATGACAAGCTCATATCAACCTTTCTCACAGCCGTACAGCAGCTCTTTTAACAAGTGACATCTGTGTGTTCTACAAACAAGAGATAAATCAATACACAGAGTTTTGCTTTTTCATGTGACAGCTCAAAGGCTCTGCATGTGGAAAACTCAGCTGAAAGAAGAAAATGGTTAGATTTCCAACATGAATGCAAGCATTTAAGCATTAATTAATAATTAAAAGTCACAAAGAGGTTCATACTGTGGCTGTTAGGCTGGAGCCTCTCTAATTATCATGAAGCCAACTTACAGTTATACTGTAAGAAAAGGCTTACATATGTTGAGCTTACTCTATCACTGTACTCATATATTGTTTTATAGCCACCTTCTTGAAAAAAAGAGGAATACCCCAAAAAAGAAATGACCAGGCTGTCAGGTTGTATCACTCTGTCCCCAGACCAGCAGGGTTGGGCCACCCATTCTACAGATTCTTTTGGATTTGGGAGCAGTGACCACACCAATATGAGTACTTAAGGTTTTTTCCCAAGGCAATATAACAAAATAACATAATCACATCATATTAGACACTAATCAAAGAATATACAGGAATATAAGATAAGCCAGCACAGCAATAAAAGAATATTAACACAAGACAGCAATAATATTCAAGAAGACAATAAAAGAAAGAAAGACCTCTGCCCCTTCTACCAGCCAGGGCACCCCAGAAAGATTATGGCAGGTGGACCCCTTCAAAGCCAGCAAATGTGCAGCACCCTCTGAGTTAGCCCTGCAGGGAGACTCCATCCCATGGCGCTTTCTGAGTAACATACAGGCTCTGAGCCATAATTAAGGGCACCTGTTTCCAAAGGTTTCATCTCGCGGGATTTTCCAAGGAGGAGGAGGAAAGTCTGTCATCTTGGAATGCTTTGCCCTCCTGCCAAGAATGAGACCATCAAGCCAAGGAGTCTTTGCTTATACTTGGTAGTGATAGGTAGTGATGAAACCACCTCAAAATTAAGGGGTAGCCATTTCTAAGGGTTAATTGGATTGAAAATGAGAAAGATCATCCTACTTTACACAGGTGTCTCACCAAGAACAAGGCAGAACAAAGAATAATCCAAGTATGCCTTTTTAGTGAGTTAAAATAAATGCTTGCTTAATTCTGCACAACAGTACTGAACCGTTACATGAAAAAATAAAATCATACCGAGTTCTATTTACCATGCACCTACGGAAAAGAGGTACACACCACTACTCAATTTTTCCTCACCAATCCTTCAGTAAAACCATCAGCACTACACAGCTGTACCATGCCAAAGAAACAGGGAGGAGTAATTTCACAAAATACTTTCCCCAATATACCACACTTGTGAGATTAATTTCTTGAATCTGTTTGCAAACAGCTGCAAAATTATTTGGGAGGGAGTGAGGTCAGGGAAGTGGAAATGTATTCCTGTTACCACAATAAACAGTTCATTGTTAGTATCATTAGCCAGTGTGGTATAGTGGTTCAAAGGCTGGACTGGAAATGGAGAGTGGAAACTCATCAGGTGATTTTGGGCTAGTCCCCCTCTCTCAGCCCAGCTTACTTCACAAGATTTTTGTTGTGTAGAAAATTGGCAGAGGGAGCACTGTCTATACCACCTTGAGTTCCTGAATAAAAGTTGAGATATGAATCTAATACATTATTTAGGTAAATGATATTCATTCCCTCAGTGATCCCATGCAGAGAGCACCTTTTATCCTATGATCACTAAGGACATCTGGAGTGGAAACTGAATCCCTCTTTGCTCCTTTGCTTGTCTTTGGTCTTTCCTTGATCAGAAGACAGCTACTCCTGGGCTCTTGCCTTCAGTCTGTTTCCTATAGGACAAATAAAGTACTTCTTTCTTCTCCCACCATGAAGGCAGAAAGTTCAGAGATTCAGATTTGGTATTGGCACATGTAACCCCTTCCTTTCAGCACCTTAAAGGGCTTGGTTCTACTCATACCCTCTGCTAATCATAAACCCAGGGAAAAGGGTCTGTCCCGTCTTGAAGTTGTTTAAACTTTTTCATGGACAGATAATGCTCTGGCAAGTGTGAATCTTGTAGTGCACGTAGCATCTACAACACAGAAGTAATCTCTACTGAAAAACTAATAAAAAATGATGAGAGGCAGCAGAAACATATTTCCCAACTATGACTGGGGGAATTGCAAATCAGCTGAATGGAAAGAATTGTGTAAGAATAGAAGAAAGAACTAAATGAGGGTCAACATGTTTAAGGGCTATCTCATCTGCACTGTGATTTCACTTTGCTACACAATCTCTGCCATTTTCCCCAAAAGCCAACAAAGCTGAGAAATATCCTCTCAGCCTCAAGGAGCCAGGGCAGACAACAGAGGACTTGAAGACAGCTGCTTTTTTTAGTCTCAGGTTTGCAAATGCCTTGATTAATGAGCATTTGGAACCAGGTCAGTTTTAAGCGATACTTTGAAACTTTCTATCCATGAAGATAATCATGTCCCGTGTGGTTTTTGTTCCTGCCATGTGACTATTTCTTAAATGTTTTCTTCACTTTTAATTTAAAGTGCAGTGTAAATTCTATGTTCCAGAAATACATTTTTTCCACTTTCAAATTATAGCCCTTGCCTTTGGATCTTTTCACACTCCACATATGGTTGCTGTAGCTGATATACCACAAAAATGGTGTATTCCATTAAGTAAATGTATTTGCATTCCTTTTGTGCAGAGATTTCAAGGCAAGAAGCACATAAGTGGGAAAAAAAACCCAGCCACAATAAAATGCAATTATAAACTCAGTGAGAGGAATAAAAGCAAAAGCTATTACCAACTGATAAAATCCAACTGCAGCCATAAAAGGACTGGCCTGGAGTACATGACAAATATTCCACTACCCTCCCCCCCCCACCTGGAACCAAAAAGGGATCAAAGCTGGCACCAGGTGAGTTTCTTTGATGTGAGTATTCAACATGCAGGGTAGCATTTTCTCTAAGGCAATGTTCCTCAACCTTGGCCACTTGAAGATGTGTGGACTTCAACTCCCAGAACTCCCCAGCCAGCCATGCTGGCTGGGGAGTTCTGGGAGTTGAAGTCCACACATCTTCAAGTGGCCAAGGTTGAGGAACCCAACTTTAAGGTCTCAATCACCATGGAGGTTCAAAAGATGATTCCCATCAACAGCAATAAGATTTAGGGCAGGTGGTAGATCTGTGGCCCCCAAGCCCCATTTTTCCAACTCCAGAAACTCCTTGTACAACTAATGCCCAAATTCATGGGTATGGTTTCTTGCCATTTCAAGCAAGGTGAAAACTGGGAAATCCACAAATCTGGAGATGTCCAGGTTTGGGCGGGGGGGCTGCTCTTGAGGATTCATTTGTGCACAGGGAACCAACAACAAAGGGGAACTGCAGCTGCATTCCCAACCCTCCACAAGGCCCTGTTCCTCTGCTTCCAGATTTTGCTCCAGTTACAGCTTTTCCATTTCTCCTCCCTGCTTTGCACAGCTTACTGCTTGGCCTTGTTCCATGGTCTGCTCCCTGTCAATCTAAATGCCTCTGGCTGTTCAGTCAGTCAGTTCAATCAGAAGGGAAGAGCTTCACCACCTCACAGATGAGCAAGGAGATGGTGAACTTTGAATAGGCACCAGAGCAATAGCAACACCATCTGGAGAACAACCTGAGGTGGAAGAGAGTGTCTCATTCATAAGTTCCATGGCACATTGTTGTAGGTGCCAGACACCCATGGACACAGCACTGGAAATCTCAGATAGGAACAAAGCTTGTAGAACACAGAATTTCCATTTCAGAACATTTTGGCTTTGAATAAATTGACTTGGTTTACATTAGTCTGTCAAATTCCTAGAAAAAGAACAAGGCTGGTTCATTTTCTAGCAGTGTTCAGACTGATGCAGTTCTTCCCAATGAGGCCCATTTTTAGCATCTGACAAATAGAAAGAGGAAGCCAACATTATCATCACCCACAGAGTTTCCTAAATATAAAATTAAGCACCGCAATCTTATACGCATGTAACATAAATAACCAAGGAATTGTTTCAGAAAATCAAGGATGCTTTCCATATTTACCTGTCTAAAAGACTGATGAATTCAAGATTTTGAAAAGGTTGCAAGCAAAATATGAAAAAGACCAAACACTCAGTTAATTAGGATAGAAGACCTTCAAATTGCAGATTGAGCTGTTTCTGGAATCTTACCAATCACACATTGTTGTTTTTCCTTCCAACACGTTGCCATGCCATTGTCACTTTTATCACATTCCATTTGAACACATATAGGATAGTGGGTCTCAGGAGTGAATCTAGAGCACTGGAGAATTTTAATATAGATTTGAAACACTGATAGCAGAGAGGATCTTTAATGCACATCCTACAGGGAAAGTGACTGCATTTAAATGATGGAGGAAAGCTAGAGAAGGCTAATGGGTTTTTATCACTTAAATCTAAAAGAGAATAAATGCCTTGAAATCTGCACTGGAGATTTCAGGTAGGGAAATTTTTTGCTTAACTTCACAGCATGCATGCCAAACACAGCATTGTCCAGCTACTTAGCTGTGTATGAATCACAAGCAAGTGTGGATTTAATCCTGTGAAAATTGAGTTATTTCCCCTTTAAAGCCATTGCTTTCAAACAAGAGAAATCCCACTGTGTATCAATTAGAAGAAATAACGTGATAAGTGGAAGCATAAACATTGCCATCTGAGCCAGAGGTCCATCTCATCCAGCATTGTTTTCTACAGAAGATAGCAAATGCCTTTGAGACATCTCAGTGCTATCATCAGAAGTATATTATCACTGACTGATCAGTCAGTGGTCCATTGGACCAGTTGCGTCAGATTATGTAGAAACATGTTCATATGTGTAAACACACATAATGAAAAACTTGGTTTACTTACTCATGGATGCCAATATTTCTTAGCTACCAAAAACTGTTCTGAGGCTTACAACTTTAACTGGCCAACTAACAAAGGTAAGCAACCAATGTTTATTTACCTAAAGTCAGCAATATTCAGAACTGTATCAGGAGTTCCAGAAAGAAAAGCTCTCAAAGCTTTGTTCAAATTAGTTCTTGAGCTAATCTAACGGGGATCTTTTTCTCCCTCATTACCTTCTTCATCTCTTATCCTTATTCTGTGTTGTCTTAAAACAATGAGAATCTCATCCTTTGATGGTGTTCATTTATAAGTATTCCCAAGTATCTTCTCCTTTTGGGAGGGCTCCGTAGCTTCAAAGCTCTGATAGTCATGTCAATGGGAATGCAGGCCCCAGTTTGGTCACCCTTACTGGCAAGATTGAAGGGGCAGGTGGGGTTCTACAGGCAATCCACCCAGAAGGACAAATTCCAAAATCAAACCTGGAAGAAAAGAATGGCAAGTTACTTCCGTATGATTATCAAAAAAACTATATGGATGGAATATTTAGATATGTCTGAGGTCCAGATGATGAAAACCCTCCCCCCAGATCAAAAGGCACTCCTCTAGTCATTGGGGAATAACCTTCCCAAATAGATACAGAGGTGATGATGCGACCAAATCAAAATCACAAGGAAGTTTGGTTACTTATGATGCCAGTATACTGAAGAAGAAACCAATGTGAAGATTAGCAAGCTACTGCTCCAATTCCTCGTATAAGCTAAGTTCTACTTAAGATGTTACCTACAGCAACGCATGGAAAAAGAAATGCCAGATTAACAGGCAGAAGGACACAAGATCAGATAGCTAACTTAATTTGGATAATGAGCATGCAATGGAACGGCTTGTTTCCAAAAAAAAAAAAAAAAGGCCACAAGACCATCTTTGTGTAGATCTTGCCAGAAGGTGCAACAAATGAAAGCTCATGAGTACACCAGAATACCTGATGATTCTTCTGAGGAGCAAGAAGTTGCTGTGAGAACTGGATCTGAAGAAGTACAGTGGTTCAGAAAAAGGAAGGGGGGTGAGACAAGGAGATTTATTATTCCTGTATGAGTTTTTGATTTGTACGTTAGCTATGACAAAGAATGGCAATATTGCAAGAGGTGATACTTGGAATTCAAACGGGAAGTAGAAACATTACTAATTCGAGATATGCAGATGACATTGTTTTGTTAGCTTAGACTAAAGAAGATTCAGAAAACTTCATTATGATAATGAAAACAGAAAGTGAAAAATCTGGGCTATTGTTAAATATTAAGGTGATAAAAACAAGGTCAATCAGCTTGCCCAGTGAATTCAACATTGATAGCAAATGGTAGGTTGTCTCCTTGCACTCAAAAATAAAGATAGAGAGTTAAAATGGACAGTGTGTGGGAAAACTCAGTCTTAAGAGGGAAGGCAATGACAAACTTAATATCATTAAGGATAAGAACATTTCTATGACAACAATGATCAAAATAGTTAAAGCAATTACTTTTTCAGTTGTAATATATATTTTTGAAAGGTGGACATTGGGAAAGAACAAGAAAAAGATAGACTCCTTCAAATTCCGGATTTGGAGACAATTATTAAGAATACCATGGACTGCAAGAAGAACCAATTAAACTGTTCTGGATGAAATGAAAACTAACTGCTCCCTTAAGATGATCAGCAAGGTGAAACTCACATACTTTGGGCATGTTTGCAAGCAGATATGGATTAGGGGGGAAAAAGGACAGCCATGCTTAGCAAGATTGAGGGAAGTAGAAGAAAGAGAAGACAATGGATAAGGGGGATGGATGGGATGAAAGGAGAGCCAATTTGGGGTAGTGGTTAAGCACCAGGCTAGAAACCAAGAGACCGTGAGTTCTAGTCCCACCTTAGATGCAAAGTCAGCAGGGTGACCTTGGGCCAGTCACTCTCTCTCAGCCCTAGGAAGCAGGCAATGGCAAGCCACTTCTAAAATCTTGTCAAGAAAACTGCAGAGACTGGTCCAGGCAGACACCAGGACTCCAGACTGACTTGAAGGCACAAACAAAATGGGATGAAAGAGACTACGGGAATGTCCTTGGAAAATCTATGGCTTCTCTCCCAAGAGAGATCAATATGGCAGCCATTTGTCTGTATAGTTACTCGGGGTTGGTCTATCTCAGTGGCAACTAAGCCAAATATCCAAAGTTATTTCCACCTATTTTGTACTCAGAAGCCATGTGTTATTGCAGTCACCTAATGGGTCCATGCAGCATTATTTTAATCACTTACTTTTGCCTGAACGCACAAACACATATCCCTAAATAATTGCATTTCCTTCTCTGACAACACTGCTGCCAACTTTGAAGCATACATCCTGGCTATCTGGAGTATGTTTGAAACGAGGGTGCTTAAGAAAAGATTAAAAACAAAGTGGTTAAGTGTTCAAAAGCTTTGGCATATCATTTTAAATTCCTCTTGGGAATCACATCTCTCCATGTTGTCATGGTGAGAGAAGAGATGGATGTCTTGTAAAACAAAAGAGTCATAGTTCTGAAAAGACTAAGCAATGCAATGGGCCATCAAAATACTCCAAGTTGAGATATTCTTATATATTTTTTAAAAATCCTCAACTGATGCTAGCCTATCTTTTCTTCTGGCTGTATTCTACCACTTTAGAAATACTCTACTACTAAAAAGCTTTTGTAATTAGCTAGTTGTCTTAATATTTAAACCAAATTTAATTTCTTATTTTGATAAATATACTTTCTAAACTGCATTTCATCCTATGGATTCTAGGGACAGATGCATAATAATTAACTGCACTGTATAAAAATGGTATGCTACCATCCTTCATGTTTCAGAGTTCCCTTTTCTGAAGAAGATTTCCTTTATATGTATAAATATTGGATTTAAGTTCAGGGCTTGGAATCAAAGAAAGAAATTTCCCCATCCTGATTCTGGAAAAAGGTAACAAGAAGATAAAACTGCTGCTTTGACTGAGTCCTAGTAGTTAAGAGATGTACTTTCTAAAAAAAAAAAAAAAGTCTCATCCTGTTTAACTGTATTTTTAAAGATATGTTTGTTTGAAAATGAAAGAATAGCCTAAACTTAATTAAATCACTCTGGGTTGCTAAATACATACATATCTACCTATCCAGTATGCCTCTCAGTCAGGGTAGGCTTTTCACAATTTTTGACTAATCCAATCAAGAGTGGGTTTTCCAGCTAATGGGCTAAAAGCCTGAGTACATTTGAATAATAATCTTTCTCAGTCTCCCTCCCCCTCCCCCGCCCCAATGACATCATTCTTCCAGACTGCCTTTTGATTGCCCTGCAATCAAGATGTGCTTTAGTCTTTCTGTCCTTTAATTAGGTCTCTCTAGACACTCTTTGGGTGGATCCACATGCTTAGCCAAGCAGAGCTGAATGTCCAGAGCCCCAAACTCCGTTCTTCTCCCCAACCCCAAACCGACCCATACTTCTGTTCTTCCAAAGAAACCCAGAATAACTGTATGCCTAGAGAAAGAAGGTGTAGACCACTGGTTTTGTGAAAGCCTTGGTGGCCCAGCAAGAAGATTCCCAAAGACCCAAGAGAAAATCCCCTAGTTTTCCCAGACACACTGATAGATGCCTCCTACTCACTAAGGCCAGGTTGCTGGGCCTGTCATCTGAAGAGGTTGGCAGGGCTACTGGGATCGAACTGAGACAAAGTTTCTCCAGGATTGCAGTAAAAAGTAACGTCATAGCAGTGAGGTCCTGTCCAAGGAGGACAGAAAACAGGGAGTTTTGTAGCATTTCTATTATTCTGCAGTTTAGATTCAAGCTACTTCTGTATTCCAGACACTTTTAGACTGGTTCTACAGGACCTTTAAGAAAGCTAATATTTTGGAACCTCCCCCGAGGGTTCTGTCTCTTAATTGGGCTTCCCCGTGTTCTCCACCCCAACGCCCTTGAACTGAACTTATGTGCTTGTCTTTTTCCACTTTCTGACTTCGTATTTTACTCTTTATCTTGAACTGAATCACAGGCTTCCCCCAGTTAGAATGAAGATACTCTGTTGTCTTTTTGCTGCTGCTGCCTAAAGAAATTACTTAAATACTTTGATTCTGTGTGCACTATGTTTTCCAGTAAAAATTATTTTAATTGGAAAAGTTCAGTAACTGGATTCAATTCAGCAGAACATACTTTTTGCCGTTACTTTAAGATCTACGGCAAATGTGTTTTAGGAGGTGTTTAAAATTTGCCATGCTCCTCAGCATATCTCTTAATATTTGTGCATCATAAAACTAAGAAACATCTGAAAGGAGTAGAAACATGTCCAGATTAAAGGTTTGGGTGCCTCCCCAGAATCAAGAGCACTGAATCAGAACTGATGTTGTATGCTCTATCTGTAAAAATAGGTGGCATTAAGCAAGGAGAACGTGCAGGGAAAATCAAGCAAGCTTTCATCTTCATCCCAACATGGTGTCAGAGTGTGGTCTAAAAGTACTATTACTAATTCACAACAGACATACAAAGAGGGAAACACAGATTCAAAAGAGAAGGCTCTGTTGGGAAAATTGCTGCTGGAGAGAACAGTTCTAACCCCTGAGGTAATACGGGCCGACAATTTAGGAAGTCTGCACCAGAGACTGTTGAGTATTTAGGTTTACAGCCTTGCCATTCCAACTGCTATTAGTTTCCTTCACTGACAGCTTCTGTCATTGGAAAGGCATCCAGCTAGATTTGCAGCCATCCTCCTTCCCCTACAAGCACTTTCTAAAACTGCTCCAGAAAGCAGGAAATAGTTAGCAGGATAGAAAGGATACAGGGAAAGAGAGTAATCACAAATCTAATGCTCTTTACTTTTTCTTAACTGAAGCTTTCTGTCAGTGAGGGAAATCAGTTGGATTCCAGCCTTCACCCTGTAAGCAAAGACACCATCACCAATGAAGGATCAGAAGAAGGGGGTTAATCTCCCTCCCCCCGGTTCCTATGTAGAGCTAAGGCCATACCAACACCAGGTTGAAGAGGAATGAGCCTGACCACCCGCTGTTGGGGCAGCTGTTAAGGGGGGGGGAGATAACATGCTGGAACGCTTGCAAGAGGGCCCACAACCTGGAAAATAGGATGTGTGAAATTTAGATATAGGCTTAAAGCAGCTTGTGCCATATAGAGGGGAGAAGAATGTAGATAGTTACGACAGGGTGCTGTCCGTTTAACCGCAGCCTGCAGAGACACAATAGCCTTTAAAGTGACACATAGACAGAAGCCCCAAATATGGATAACTGTAAATAAGGGCAAGGGGCTTCAGAGGAGAGTAGTGGGAGATGTAAACTAAGGCAGGACAAACAGAAGTTGTATTTGGTGTATCGGATAGGTTGTGAACCCCATAGTACCTGACCAGTGAAGAGCTGGGGAGGGAATTTGAGAAGTATAAAGATTGTGACCAAATTGTACTCAGGGCTCCTGCCGCCTTACAGGCTGGAGTCCTTTTGTTTTACCTTAATAAAAACAACCCTTTATTCTGCACCTCGTGTTTGGATGTCTTTTGGCTTCAGCACCAAGCTCAGACTCGTTTTGTGGCAAAACACCACCACCACCGCACCATGCCGTCAGTTGAAAGTAGTCCTCTTTTTACTACACAGATTCATTCATTCATTAACTTCTAATCTGCCAAGTATTAAATGTTGCTAAATACATGCAATGTCCTAGCAGACAAAGCAAACAGTGTACAATTAATAAACAGAAGAAATACATAGAACATATAAAACCTACTATTTCTATACAGAATGGCTACTTAAAACCAGAGTTTTAAGGCATTTAAGGCATTAAAAGCATAAAAATGCCTAGAAGAGGATTCTCTTTGCCTGGGGCTGAAAAAAGTAACATGGTTTCTAGCTTGCTTATCTGGTCAACAAGCAGAATAGACACATCATTTTAGTTAATGAAGGAAAAGACCTGTTGTTGTTTTTTTCCTGTGAGAAGTTTTATGCCACTCAAACATTTGAATCAGAAAAAGTCACTTGATTACATCAGAAAAACTCAATAAGAAGAGTCCCCAGACTCACCTGATCCAATCTGGGCAGCACAGCTGTTGAAGCTAACACTTTATATAGGATATTTGAATAAAAGAGGGAATTCCAGATTTTTCTTCTTGTACCTGATTGCCCTAAATCCACCCTTCATTCAGATTGATTGGCTGATTATATGCCATCAAGTCACTGTCCACTCTTAACAATCACCCAGATTGATTTTCTCCAGGGCACATTCAGCTACAGGCAGGAAATTAAGAAACCCAAGATGGTTTAATATTTGAAGGCATAAATGTCTCCAAAAGTTAGAGGTTATGCTGTGAAACCTATGATGTCATTTTGATAGATGTCCTTATTCATTGGCTTATGAATTGTAGTCACTTTCAAGAATTTGGCTCATTCAACTGTAGCTTCTTTAAACTGGCTTCTATCAAAAACAGAGCAGCAGTCATTACAGGATGCTCTGCAAAAGCATTTGGCAAAGACTATTGGAAACTAACAAATGTTCTACATTACAGCACTAGTTAATTACACACTTTGGTACTATGCCTTTTATTTTAGGGCTGAAATCAAATGAAAGCTGGGGAACTATAAACTGAAAAATATACACAGGCCCCAAAATTATGCCATGTTCTCTTTCCTGCCTCCCAGAATCTTCTCAGGCAACACTTGCCATAGTGATAAATTCCACATGACTGGCATCAAAATAGCATCCTCATAAAAGATTAGTTTTCCTCTCATTCAAAAGCAAGTGTTTTGCTTGCCTCATCCAAAACCAGAACTCTTATTCCTGCCATGTGGTAGGTTTTTGTAACTCGTAATGTTATGGAGGTGATTGGATGAGATGCCCTCAAGGTCTCCCTTCATTTCATCCTTTTCTACATCCTTGCTGCTGCTACCCAAATGTCCCTTCCTTCTTTGGTCCACTCTTTATCCAGGTGAGGTAAGTAGAGGGTACTTCTTCTCCCAGTTTTCAGTCCCTGCATCCTTGGGAAGAATAAGCAAGTAATTGCAGGGATGGTGAGAAGGAGCCCTGGATGGGCCAAGGAGGTCTGTCTGGGTATTAGGGCAGGCCTTGCTAAGTAGCAGGCTACATCAGTCTCTCAACAATGGCCCTTTCTTCATTTGTATCTAACCGCAGTACACACACATCTGGTGTAGTGGTGAAAGTGCCAGCCAACCAGGAGACTGTGAGTTCCAGGCCTCACTTTTCTCTCAGCCCAGCCCACCTCACGGGGTTGTTGTTGTGGGGAAAATAGGAGGTAGGAATATTAGGTGTGTGGGCTACCTTGAGTTATGTATATATATAAAAAGGCAGGATAAAATTATAACATCATCATCATCCTGACAACATCTTTTTTTTTCTGCCATGTCCCCACAATATCACCTTCATCTTGTCCAAGCCATGATTGAAATAGCCTTCAGTTATCCTTAGCTGCACCCCCTTAAGCTGGCAGCATCCTGCAGAGTATGCATAAAACATGGTATGCTTTGCTGTCCATTGTCCTGCTTCAGCTTTCAATTACACACTCACGCACAGTTGCTATGAAGATTAGCAGTTTACTCAAGCTCAGAGAGAGAACTGCAAACAAAGAAATGCAACCAAAACAGGAGCTTGCCTGAATAGTTTTGCTTTAACAGGACTGCACAGAAGAATAGTCCAAATCCAGTTCAGGGTTCCAGGAGCCAGGTCAGGGTTGGTTGCCAGCCAGCCTGACCACCCAGAGGTCAGAATTGCACGAGCAGAATCCATGTGAACATCACACAAGAGCCAGATAACAGACAGTTGCTTCCAATGAGGGATTATGGGTCAGGGCTGCCTCTTAAATCAGGCTACAGCCAGCTGTCTCTAATCAAGAGATTTATTCCCTTGCTTGGCAAGGAGCCTCATAGATGTCTCTGCTCTGCCCTCTACTCACTGGGTGCGGGGACTGGGCAGCCTGACATCATCCTCATGTGACTTCTCCAGCTGCTCAGGTGGTGCCTGTGTGTGATCAACCTCGGCTTTGTGTCTCCTGAGGCTGACGTTCCAGAGGTCCTGCTGGAGCAGCTTCTTCATATTCAGGGTCATTTGTCTAATTCCTGGGTCATGACAGCCCATTGTATGGGGGATGACTCAGGTGACCCATAGCAAATAGGATCAGCCTAGTGCTTATTGGCAATTATGGACTGCTGCAGGAACATGCCCTTCTCTCCAATCCCCTCCATCATCACCGGGCTGGGCTGGTGGTCTGTCAGAACTGGGCAATACCATTGGACTGCCTGGCCAGCGGTCACGTGAGTGCTTTAGCACTAGGGCGCTTACTGGTTTAGCACAAGGCTGAAAAAGCAAAACAGTGAAATGATATAACCAATTCCATCTTCCTTGCCTCTCAAACAGAACACAGGATAATTTAGAATTTGGCATTTATTGCTGCTAAATAAAGTAAAGAAAGAAGAAAGGAATCTTTTTAAAAAGTGCTGCTTGGGACTCATTGCCTTTTATGAACTTTTCTTTTTTTAACTTCATCTGGGTTACAGGGGGGTGTTGGAGGAGGGACACAGGAAGCAGCCTAGAGATGACAGAGTCCCACAGACTTTGCCACAGACCATCCCTGGTCCAATCACCAACACCAGCTAGGGGCATGAAAAAGAGGGAGAGCAGGCCTTCCAGGGAAGCAATGGCCGACTGAACAATGCAGCTGATGACTGTAGGGGAACGAGGAGCCAGTGAATGGATCAGCGCCTTGGAATTCCTCTCTGGATAAAGGGGAGGACCTGGGACCGCCCACAAATGCTCCATACAGAAGCTCCCCAAAAGAAGACCTTAAGACAGCAGTCTCCGGTGGGTTTTAGCCAAGGGAAAGTCAGCTTTACCAAAGCTGCAGTTCAGGGCCTTCAAACAGACACTGGATTTGACCACTTCCTTTCTTAATCACTTCTGGAAATTGCTTGTTAACTGCTTTTTGGATATTGAGAACCGTCAGAAAGACAAATTTCATCACACCAGGTGATTCTGGTTCAATCCTCAGCAAAAGGATTTTCATGTAAGTTTAAGGATTTGAAATTAATTCCTTAATTAATTTTAAATTAATAGTTTAAGATTCAAAAATTATTTTCAAATAAACAGCAAAAGAGTGATTAGAATGTTGATTTTGGAAGGTTATAAATGGACTAAGGGGGCAGATGGATTGGAAATAAGATGTTGAAATTAATTATTAGAATCCTTCCTGTGGGTTGTTTAAGATCCTATTAAAATATATGAAGATTGAATCTAAGTGTAAGAAATCGTCCCATGGGAAAATGTTGTGGATTAGAGAAAAACATGCAAGAGGAGACTTTGAAGGCTGGACACTAGAGGAAAGAACCAAAGCTTGCGATTAAAGGAGAAGAGACCCACTAATGAAGAATGGAGAAAAATATTTTAACTTTGGAAGAATTCAAGAATATTTGGGAACAATGCACTCAGAAATTTTGCTTAAGATTTTTAAAGCCATTTTTATGGTAGCAGACAGAGAAGATAGAAGAGAATATGACTGAGAATCAGGCTGTTTTGGATGTGGCTTTAAAAATGACAAGTTACAAGAATGATATGGAAAAAGGTGTTACACAGGATCTACAGATGAAACCAGTCTTAATAACTAAAAGGGACACACAAATAGTAAATCAGAAGAGTGACTTGGACAACTTTCTTATCTTCGACTTACAAAAGAGATGTGTTAAACTTATTAAAGAGTTCCTGAGAAAAGACAAAGAGAAAATGAAAAGAAATCAGCTTTTGGGACACTATTTAAAGGGAATAAACATCATGATGTTTAGAAGCAAAAGGAAGTAAGTCAAATAAAGTTGACTTATTTGATCAAGGTTAAAATATATATGATGCTTTTTCTAGTAGCTCTATGGGTTTTTCTGAACCAGGACTGAATGACAAGGCTTTAAAATTTGTTTATAGCTAAGAGATGAGATATGGGAAGAAGATAACTTTTGTTATACTATTAGAGAAGGCGATAAATTCTGAAATTGTTTTTACTTCTCTTGTCTTGTTGAAGGGAGATGTCATTTCTTTATATATCTTTTTTTCTTTTCATTTTTTTTACTATTGACTATTTCTTTATTTTTCATTTTCATTTTTTTCTCTCTGCACTTTTTTTTACTTTTATGTTTTCCTTAGTTTATCTTAGTCTTTTATCTTTATATCTGTAAACTTTAATAAAAATTATTATTAAAAAAAAAAAAAGAGGGAGGGCACCAGAACCTCTGCTGACCTGTAAGGTGCCTTTGTGCAAAACATTGTCTGCCACCAGAGCATCAAGTCACGTTCTGTGGCAGCTGTGGCTTCCTGGCACTTCATTCTCCCTTTTCTTCTACAGCGCATGCACAGATGTGTGCAGTAGTAACTTGATGGGCTTCTGTCCCCAACCTGGCACCCTGCAATGCAGCACTGGGCCACTACCATTCCCATCATTTGGCATCCCCATATCATGGCACACCTGCTTGCAGCAGCTCTGGAGGGCAGCCAAGCCAGAGGAGTCAACCAATCACTTTGCTTATCACTTGCTGCACCCACAAAATCAGGACAGCACCATTTGACTTTGAATCAGAACAGATGCAAGAGAGCCATGACAGGAATCAACAATAAGGCAACACATTTAAAGCTGGTGTTGTTTTCTGCCAACTCAAGGGTGGGTGGGTGGGTGGATGGATGGATGGATGGATGGCACTTTAATTTATTAATTGGGAAGGGTCCAGTGCTAACGCCTGATATGAGCCCTGCTCCATATTTCACCACATCTTTTGACCGAAATCAGTTGGGAACTCATAGCACGTGAACAAGTGTACAGATGACTGTGTAGCTGTTTATGATCATATACTGCATACTCATTTGTGTGCAAGCAGGTGTGTAACTCACCCAATCCATTGTCTGGCTTGGCATGGGAGTCTCAGGCTGCAGTCTTTGCCTTTCCCAACTTCAGAACATCTGAATCTCCCCCAAACCTTTTGTTCTAAAGCTGCTCTTTACCAGTTGACTACAACTACTTTGCTTTTACTTGCTGGACTAAAACCCTGCCCTTTTCTTACCCTCCTACTGTTTCTTGGCACATGTCTCCTGAGCAGAATATCTCAGCACCCAACCTGGCAGGCTGCTGTGAGGTACATTCTCTGCTAGGCTGGACTGACATTCATTTTCAGCAATCAAACCAACACACAGGGCAGCCTCAAGCTTACACCAACACTATGCGGGATAGCCGATGATTCCCAGCAGCAAAAGATGTCATGCAAATTGAGCTACAGATACTCCAGCTGGCTCTGCCTGCGCATTCCGTCACCTCGACGCCTATTCAAGGTTACGAACAACTGCAGAGCTGAGGTTCAGTCGCCACTGTGAAGATATTAATTAAGAAAGGGGTGGTGAGGAAAAGCAGCTCACAACCCAGCCAGCTACCACTAAGCCAAAGTCTGAAAGCAGAACCACCTGACAGAACAGGAAAGACGCTGGGGCAAATTGGTAGGTGGTCCTTCTTGGTCTGAGGCTTCTGCCTGACATTCTCAAATATTGGATATCGATTGGCACTCAGGATGACATTTCAGACCAAGGGTGAATCTGGGGAAGCATTGGCCACCTCGTAGGAGGCATCATCTGAAGGTGGCCATTTTTTCTATGTTTACAGTAGAAGGAAAATTGTTCACTTTCCTAAACTGTCCTCAAGAATGAGGTCAACAACAGTAAGGAAACAGCTCTGTTTTGTCAGCTTGAATAAAGACCCAGCTTTTGAACAATGATGGCCAGTGATCAGGAGCCATTTTGCCATTCATATTAACAGGATGATATATCTCTTAAAAGCTATCAACAATTTAAAAAACAAAACAAAACACTTCTATTCTTTCCTCTGAGTACACAGACCCAGTTGGAGAAGACTTCTGAGAATACCATGGACAGCCAAGAAAACAAACTGATGGATCATCAAACAAATCAACCCAAAGTTCTCACTCAAGGTACAAATGACCAGGCTCAAATTATCCTATGTCGGACACATTACACGAAGACTTTGCCCTCTGGAAAAAGCTCTAATATTGGAAAAGATGGAAGGAAAGAGGAGAGGATGACCAGCAGCAAGGTGGATGGACTTGATTACAGCAGCAATGCATGTACTTTTAGAAGACCTGAAGGGTCAGATTGGAGACAGATTGTCATGGAGAAAATCTAACTATGTGACAATAGAGTCGACAATGACCTGATGGCACATAATCAATCAACCCATATGCAGAAAAGACCAATCTACATATTCACAAGGGTCCAAAAATTCATCTTAGGACTTTCAAGCCAGAAGTATATTTTTCTGTTCTAGTTGTTCCCCTAAGCTGCTTAGCCTTTACAACAAAATTGGTACCATGTAGCAGTCAGCATTTCTGAGTTATGGGGCAACATCTACTTTGGCCTACATGACATACAAAACTTACCTGTTACAAGTATTCTATGTACAAAATTCAAAATGTAATATTAAAGAAAAGAACTTTCCATTTTCTAAACAGGGAAAATAGTATTTTTTCATGTAGAATTATGGACAATTTTTACAGTAAACTATAATATATGTTGCTGTAATAAAATGAGATTGAGCATGAAACTGAGCAAACTCAGGGAGGCAGTGAAGGACAGGAAGGCCTGGCACAATATGGTTCATGGGGTCACGAAGAGTCGGACACGACTTAACGACTAAACAACAACAAATAAAATGAGATAGAGCCACCAAGATACTATTGCATCAGGGGCTGGATCCAGCCGACAGGCTGCTAGTTGAACCACAGCTTTTCTAAGGAACCAAATGCTGGGACAGATTTATACACTGATGCCCATATGCTATGAATCTTCAGTTCCTAGCCAAAAGGCTGGAAGCAGTGTTGCTGCCATCACAGAACTATTGAACATATAACCATATATTGCAAAAAACAAGAACAAAAAAAATGCATTGTAAAACTCACAGGCTAAATGGTACTTAACAGAAGTATGCATGAAAAAGAAAATGTGTTTCATTCAGACACTGTAGGCTCAGAGTTTGGGCAGGATCAGGTCTGAGTAGATCACAATGTGGCCAAATCAAACCTCTTGATTGTTCTGGGTTTCAGCCAAGTCAAATTTCAGCCAAGTCTTGTGGGATGAGCAAGACAAGTCTGGTGTCTCTGTCTCTTCTGTGCGCCAGTCCACACATCAGTCATCCCAGGGCCTTCCTTCCCCTTCTTTTCACTGCCAGGCCTGGGCTTGAGCTCAAGTACCGAATAACCCACTGGCCCAACTGCCCCTTCCCGATTATCTAAAGACCTCCTTTCCCTTTGCTGTTCCTGCTATGTTTGAATCCAAGCATGGTGTAACCCAACCATGCTATGTCCACCGCCCCTTCCTTCAACTGTCCCAGTGCCTACCTTCCTCTGACCTTCCCTTAACTGCTGCTACACATGACTGCCAGCTTTGCCTCTGGAACATAAACAGGCATGTGCTGGGCCCAAGTCTAGAGCATGTATATTTTGGCTTGGGCACAGACTAGGTGAACATGGCCGTTCCAAGGATAGAACAGAATGTATGGAACATTTTCTACTTTCTTGGTACTTTATTAAGGCTACAGAAATCACTAGATGGCAGCAAAAAGATACAGAAACTCTTTTTGCTGCCATCTATTGGTCATCTGAATCTTTGCAGCCCAGATATGGTAGCCTTACCCTTTTTTAACTTTTTTCTTTAAAGAAATATTTTATTGCTTTTGATTTTTTATTAAATGTGTATGTTGCCTGACTCCCAATGACTCTGGGCAGCTCACAACAATCAAAACAAGGAAATTACAATAAAACCAATTAAAAGGAGAGGAAAAAATGGCAAGAACAGCAGACCAGATGGAATGAAACAAGGGCTCTCACTCTTTCTCACCAAGGGCCTGGTGAAGAGCCAGGTCTTCCCGGCTCTTCTAAGCAGCAGCAGGGCGGGGGCCATCGGATCTTGGGAGACCTCATTCCAGAGGGCAGGCATTGCTATAGAAAAGGTGCGCTTCTGCAACCCCGCTGTTTAACTGAAGGAACCCGGAGCATGCCAACCCTACAAGATCAAATTATCCAGGTAGATACTATGGGAGACAGGCAGTCCTGCAAGTAACATAAAAGAAAAACAGTAGTCAAATGCAATAACATTTGGTACTAGCAATGCAAAAGAGATCAGAGAATAACTGAGGAGGAGGAGGAAAAAGATAGAGGGAAGGGGAAGTGAGGATTATCCCAAGTATAATCTCCAGTAGATCATATATCAATGTTGGGTCAGCTGCTACAAGTCCTTGATGGAATGGAGACTAAAATGGATGAGTCTACTCACTCTGTCTTTTTGACACCTGATTTTTTTTCTGTTTCTGCCACTATTTTTTTTCTCTCTCATTCACTGTTTCTAACACCCTTTTCTGTCTTTCCCAGAAGGAGAGAGAGAAGCTTCACTAATGATCTTGACTGAGCACTTGCAGATGGATTTTGACATGAGGACAAAAGCCAAATTAAATTAGGCAGAGAGCATCATACGGTGCTGCAGCAGCAGGATGCCCATTTTGGACTAAGAGACTGCATGACAAAAATAAAGCTGTAATTTACAGCACATGCATGCATGGAGACAACTGAGCTTTTCATCCTACACACCCACACGCATGAAATCTCAGCAAAATCCTCCAAATCAGAGGATGGAAATGACGCACTTCAGGAAGCTGCAGTAAAAAAACAATGGTGAGGAATGCTGTAAGGAAGCACTCGGAGAGACTCTGGGATCCAACGTTCATTTTTCACATACTGTTCAGTGTAATATGATTGTAAACAAGATAATGAAGGTGAAAACCGAAAATAATAATTGGGCTGTGAAAGATTAAAACAAGAAACATTATTTGTAAGATTAAAGAAGAATTGGTTAAATTAACTGAAAATTAACCATGCCTCAATTCTGAGTTGGGCAGTTTTATTCCTCCTCAGTGTATATTTGATGCATACTCAAGTATGTGTTTGTCCCTCTGTGTATACTAGCAGCCATTTTTTGGCAGTTTAATATTCTCTACAGTATCTTGCCTTGCTAACTTTACTGATAGTAAATATTAATTCCATTCTTAAATAAATCTGCAGCATTTAGGCATTCTATAAACTGACAGTAAAATGAAGGAGATTCCCTTCTTACATTTTCTCTCTCCACATTACCTCTTCCAGCAGGTTGTATTTTCAGACTCAGCATGAAATCAGGAAAGCTTCTTTAAAACATGAAAGTCTGCCAACACTGCCATGTAATTTCTTTCTGTAATGAGATTTTACCATACCTAATTAGCAGAAAGCAATGGGTGAGAATGTTTTGAACAGTCCAAAGCTGAATATTAACTGAAAAGCAGAGGTTTTCCAGCAAGGGCTTCAATGAAGTGCCCACAAAAATAAATGCTGGTTAGCTATTCCCCCACCCCCACCCCCACCAATCTCATGAACATTTGTATATGTATATACAAAGTAGACTGCCAGTTGTTTTATTTCATGAAAACCAGGAATGTTAATTAAGTCACAATCCAGAGATGGATAGAGTTTCCCCCTTTGTCTGAAGAATATTATCTCTTTCAGTATGATGCAAAAGTTGAACAATCACTATGCGTTCAGGTTAGTTGCAGCTGTGATTTAAATTCATTTTGTGTAAAACTCCTTGATGTGGTTTCTTGAGTAGCATCCAAGATTCTTAATGATGTTCCTGTCATCTCATTTCAAACATAGGTTCTCTTTTTACCCTAATAATAGCAAATAATTCACAGAGGAATTGAATTATGTATTTTGATCTGACCAGTTTAACTTTTTCTTCTCCAAGGGTTCTGGCTCTGTTGAGGTTGGACCTGCCAAATGAGAAATCTCAAATGTAACTGTTGGTTTTCAAAAGAGGGATGAGGAATTTGATCTTGTTGTTTTCTCAACGTCCTATTTTTCATATTCCCAGCCATAAATTACTTGCAGCCTGTCTCTGCATCTATTTGCTAATTCAGCAGGAAAAATAGCTGATACACCTTTCTCTTAAGAGACACAGTTTTCTATACACATTCCCTGTCTTAACAGTTTTGGTAAGCTATAGTGTTCTAGTAAAATATGTTTAAGTGTGTGCTTTTTTTTTTTTTTTCTGATACAAGCATTTTTATCTGCAGGTTAATTTTGTGAATGAATTTAGCATACTTCCATGTGGTATAATTATTACTCCATTTCTATCACTCACCCACCCCAATCCTTCACCAATCAGTTTGAAGTTGACCCCGATCATCTTCCTTTCTATACTTGGGCATGTGTCCAGGAAGGCAAAGAGGTATAAATGGTGAAAGAGTAAGATGTCATCATATGCATGCCAAGATTTACATACCTGCATCAGAGACTGGGCATGAGAATGTAATGGCTTCATTTATATTATGATATCATCACATTGGACACAAAAGAGAAAAGGATGACCAGCAGGAAGGTGGATAGACTCAGTTACAATAGTGATCAATGCACCATTGGAAGAGCTGAAGAACCAGGCTGGGAACAGATCGTTATGGAAAAAATCTATGAGGTTGTTAAGAATTGACAATGATTTGCTGACATGTAATCATCATCATAATCAATCATCACAGTTTACTGAGGATGCCACTGTTTCTGCCAGCTGTAAAATGCTGAAAATAGACAGGAGACCCCATGAGTCAATCAGTTTTCCCTCCAAATAATCAGTAGGAGAGTAAAAAAAAAAAAATCAGGACCCCAAAATAGGTTCCAGAAAACACTACTACAGCTCCTGGAGTAATAAAAATCTCTTCCCCATCCCCCCCCCCAATTGACAGCATGCACCCCACTCTAGGTTTTTGGAACACATGGAGTGCTTTTGCTAAGTATTTACAAAAATAGAATCAAACTGAACAGTTGCTGAGGGAGAAGCAACTCTGTCATGAAGGCATCATTCTTCCTATTTCTGTTCTGAAGCCTCTGCAATCTGGCCTAGTAGAAAGATCAGATGGAGGCATTTTTGCTTTTTGCTCTAACTCTAACCTCAGATACAGGTTGCAGGCTGAACTTCCCTGTGCCGGTTGGGATGGGTGGTGGTGGAAATAATGGCTCACTACAGCCCAAGGTCAGGATGGGGAGCGGGAATGAAACAAGGCTTTGGTGTATGCTGCTTATAGAAGCAGAGAAAATCAAGCTGAACAGTGGTGGTGCTGGTTTTTGCAAGGCTCATGAAACAGAATGCAAGCCAATCAGAAGGATTAAAATGGATTGGCTGATAAAGTCTGCTTGTACCACTAGGGTATGTCAAGTCTTTGTTTCACGCATTGTGAAACTGATTAGGAGGATTAACAGGAGTCCCCGATCTGGTGGCCCATATTCCTAGCATAGCTTTGTGACTGTAGGTTGCAGATGACTTTAATCAAATCCTTGCTTGCATCCCAGAACTGAGGTGTAGTGATGCCAGATCAAAGTCTAGGTATATATTTACCTACTTCATTTTAAGGTATCCTCTGCCTTTCTGTTGATTCCAACCCTTAAGAGGGCCTAAAACAATGAAAACAGACCACATAGCTGATGCAGTTAAAATCAAAACCATAGTTAAATCAATGTTGAATAAGTTATTAAACAATTACAATCACTTGGGTTTTTTAAAATAATTTTTTAGCTGAGCTTCTGCAGTGAGTGGGGGCAACTTCAAAGGGCTTCTCCTGCTGATCTGTTATCTTTAGTAACTGGGCAGGTTCAGAGCAGGAGAAAGAGTCCTGCAAATAATCAGACTCTAGGCATTTAGAGATTTAAAGGTCAAGGGCAGTGCCTTAAATTGTGCCCACTAGAAAACTGGATAAGAGTGTATTTTAGCCCAGGGAGTAGAAAGGCTCTAACCTGGAGGAATTACAGATGTCCATTTGCCCTAGCATTGCAAAAAGAGTTCCAGCTTTGTTCTGTTTCAGATGAACTAGCACACAGCCAAAACATCGATTCAGCCCTTGAAATCAGCAAAATATAAGATCACCAACAATAAGCTAACTGGGGATGCTTCCAAATAAGGCTTTGATTCCATAATTAGACCCGTCAGAATGAAAGATGTTTAAAAAGAGCCAGATTACATTTCCTCCCATTTCTTACTGCCCTGTGTTTTTCTGCCTCCTCTTTTTTATCCATAGAAATCAGTTAAGGACAGAAATATGAATTAGCTATGCAATGCTTTTGCTTGATAGCCGTATGATCTTCCTCTACAGAGGCAACCACAGTTACAAAAGTTGGAGTGGAGAATTTAGGCTTCTCAGGAGAACCTTTGACATTTATTTACTTATTTATTTATTGTATACCATCAGATTCAGAACAGACAAAAAATCAACACAAACGGTGCATAAATTCAATCTTCCATGATAAAAATGATACGTTAGTTATTAATAAAATACTTTGTTATATTTCATTGAAAATTAAATAACAGTGACCAAGGATCTTATGCTTATTTTAAAGTAGTGGTTAAACATTTTTACAAATAGCTTTTAAGCACTGTGTAACTGGAGTCTTTGAGCCTTTCCCCAGTTGCCCCTAACATGGCACAAACATTCCCCAACAAACATTTTTTTCCTAACACATCTTCATCTCATCCTCAGCCAATGAGTAAGACAAGCTTCAGTCTTCCTTAGCTGGACTGGTCTTAAAGTCCTCTTTTCCCCGACCACCCCCTTACCTTGACACCATCCAAAAGCGAATGTATAATGTACAAAGCTGTTAGACTTTGCAATCCATAAGCTTGTAACACACAATACAGCTGGCAACGACTGGGAAAAGGAGCAGGATGGGCTCTGTCAACCGGTATAGCAATTTTCATGCTGGCAAGTTTTCTGTCAGCTCAAGGAGGGGTGGAGAACACTTAATTCAGCAGAAAGAAAAAGCCCTTTAAATGAGTATACCCTCTTCATTCTTATCTTAGGCTTTATTGTTGCTATTTATTATTTATTAATAGTATTTGCTTATAGACCACGCCAATCCATATGGGCTCTATTTGTGTTAGCCCTGCGAGGTAGTCCAGACAAGAAGCACAACCAGGACTACCAGCTGTATGTTTACCATCAGGTTACATTAACAGAATTTTGCAAGACTGAAAGTATTTCCCCCTCCTTTCCTTTTACTCTCTGGAAAATAGGGAGGGTCCTTTCTGAAATGTTTTTCACACTCTCCCTCCTTCTGTGGGTTGAGATATCTTTTACACACCATTTGTTCAGTCCATGGCTCTCCCTCCTGTCTCCCAAGGTCATTCCCACATACCACTACATCACAGCAAACAAGAATTTCCAATACACAATAAATTAAATATAATCAGTGATCATCATCATCATCATCATCATCATCATCATCATCATCTGCCTGTGGACATTTGAATACAATAATGGGGTGAAAGCCCATTGTAACAGTTCAGTTTTGACTCGCTTTTAGAAAGCGCAGAGATTTGGCACCATCTATATTTTTGTGGGGGTGGGGGATGCCTTCGACTCAGTTTTTGACTCCTGCCGACTGTCTGGATAAGTCCCTGTCTTTCTTGGCAAGATTTTGGAAGTGGTTTGCCATTGCCTTCTTCTTCCCAGGGCTGACAGAGAGTGACTGGCCCAAGGTCACCCAGATGGCTTTGTGCCTAAGGCAGGACTAGAACATACAGTCTCCTGGTTTCTAGCCTGGTGCTTTAACTGCTACATGTAGTCTTTGGGTTATGACCACTCATTCAGTGACTGTTCAAAGTTACGATGGCACTGACAAGGGGACCTACAACCAGTCCACAAAGTTGCAGCTGTTGCAGCATTCTCGCAGTCACCTGATTGCAATCTGGGTGCTTGGCAACCAGCTCACAATTATAATGGTTGCAGCATCCCGTGATCTCATGATCGCCATTTGCCACCTTCCCTGCCAGTTTCTCACAGACAAAGTCAATGGGGAAGCTGGCAGGAGATCGTAAGTCACTCCCACTCCCTCCGCTTTTTCACCCATCCACCCAGCCGCCCATGCTCCATAGTGCCTACCCACAGCACCCACCCGCCCACCCACCCACCCGTGCTCCATAGTGCCTGCCCACAGCACCTTTCCACCTGCGGCACCCACGCACATGGCACTTACAGCTCTCACCCACTGGCTGCTTGCCTGGGACTCCTGCCTTTTCTCATGTTATGGTCACATGAGGTCCTCAGTTAACAACCTCCACGGTCCCGGGGTTATGATGGCAACCGGGACTGCTGGGATTGCTATCTCTAACAAACATGGTTACGTGACATCACATTTTACGACCACATCGCTTAGCAACAGAAATTCTGGTCCTAATAGCCATCATAACCCGAGGACTACTTGTGTACCAAACTGGCTCTCTTATAATTCATTGTTTATAACACATTGTTTTATTGTACGCCACCTACAGTCATGTACATGAGGTAAGTGGCTATATAAATTGTAATAATAATAATAATAATAATAATAATAATAATAATAATAATATAAAATAAAATAAAATAAAAGTCTGGGTAGTGGACATTGCAATACCTGGAGACAGCAGAAGAGAAGAGAATTCTGGTCCTAATAGCCATCAAATCAGAGAAAATCACAAAGACTGGCAAATAGAAATAGAAGAACCATGGCAAAAGAAAGCAAATCACTTGAACACCGTCAGCACTGACAAAATCACTATCAGTCAGTGCAAAAGGCAGCTTTACATGGAACAGCTTACATCATGCGACAATACGTTTAATGCCATTAAATAACAACATCTGCCCATCCCAGGTCCTTGGGAAGGACCCAATAGGTGGATAAAAATGCCAAATCCAGACTAAACATCTGGATGACTGTGTAACCAACCATAATAATTCCATAGAAGGAAGGCCACTCCTGAGGTCACTGGTGTGCATCCCATGGAGGAAACAAGGGAAAGAACCATAATTAATTCAAAGCAAGGGTACAGCTATTCTGTTTTTCCCTCTTCATTTACAATCTCTTTTGTATTTTATATGAAATAGTTCTTCATTTCACAATCTGGGTTTTGTTCTTTTGTGTTTTCTGACAGGAGAGATTTCAAAAACTGTCATTGGTAGGAACATTCTGTTTTTGAAACTATTGGTAACCTTAATTGCCCACAGCAGGACTGAAGAAATGTTTCCTTCAAAAGAACCAACATCTTGAAAGGTATATCCTCATTGATGTGAAGGATATCAACATGTTTTATCGCTCGCCGTGGAATTCAAGAAATAGGTTACAATGTGAACACAAATATCTATTCCATGTTGACTAACGCTGCATTTGAAATCATTATAAATGAAAAATACTCATGGGATTTTTGCAACATGTCATGTTTAATAAAATAAACAGGTAGAATAGCACAATAATAATAATTTAAACATTTTGAAATAGACAAAAACATAATCTAAATATGGGATGGTAGGGCAGAAACTTGAATTTGGATGAAATATCTGATACCTTTTACTGTGATTTTTATCTAGAATTTATCCTTGCTAACACATGGTAGGATTTTAGGGCCTATTGAGTGGTTCAGAGCCTCCATCCTTGGCAGCATCAAATTACCAGTTGCAGGGAGTGGTATACAGTAAGTGTCAGGAATCAGGACCTCACCCGAAGCACAGTGTGAGAACTGTATCAAGAACATAGTATAAGAGTTTTTGATGTTGGTTCTGACTCTTCCATAGCAAAGACTACTCACTGAGAGGAGATCAATGAGAAGTCTGCTTCTGCTAGGTGATTAACTTTGTTTATTTAGGAGAACGGTCCTTTTAAATTTTTTAAATTGTTTTCAATTGAAGCTTGTGGAAACACTAGATTAAATCCCTGGAGACTTCTTCAAAAATGAAATGCACCAGTAAAAGAAAAGAAGATGCAAATTTCCATGGCTTATACAGAGAGAGAAATGCAAATCCAGACATCCCCAATTTAAATCAGGGATAAGAAATCTGGTGACTCTTTTGACCCCTCGGCCTAATTTCAAATCCCCTATGAAAGGGATAATTCAATATTAGGAATTAAAACCAGACTACTCTCTGCAGTTGCTCCTGCAGCCTCTTGCCTGGGGGTGTGGGGAAAGAAATGGGTATAAGGAAGAAAACAAAGGGGGCAGGAGGGGGTAGACCATGAGTGTAGCATAAAAAATAAGCAGACAGAAACACAATGTTCAGAAAGCATTGTCACGTACGTCAGCTAATTTAACTGGATCAAGCCTCATTTTAGTCATAGCTAAGTGAGTGACAGGTGAAAATAAAAGTATGGTGTGGCATTGTGATTGTGAAGAAGATTGAGATTTCTGAACAGGTAAACATTTTGAAAGAATGAACAAATGAATGCTTAAAACAGTACAGAGATGCAGTGTAGATGGATGGAAATTTGTTTATTCCAATATCTGCAACTAAGTACAAACCGCATTTGCTCTTATCAAATATAACGATGGACAGACACACATTTAAACAATAATAAAAAGGGAATATACAAATTCACAGAGGAAAGGGCCTTGAAGTCTGTGTGACATCATCTGAATCACAGGCTGCCTCTTTTGTATCTATCAGATCATTATGTGAGAGAGAATGCTAGAGGGTCAGACAGTCCTTCACTCTTTGTACATTCTTACGAATACACATTATTATAGAAGATTTCTGATCATATAGATTTTTTCTACTTTTTATTTTTTGCCATCTCTCTGAATATTTGCTCCAGAATGTCTCCCACACCAGATCTGGGAGTACTGGAGACCTCAAGATTAAGAGAATTAATTCAGCTGGCAGATTTCATTCCATTAATCAGTGGGTATATTTGAAATTCACCTTACGTTCTATCTTGCTGTGATTTTTAAATGATATGTTTTTTTAAAAATTCTTCATAATTTATGAGAAAGACTTATGTGGAGTAGAAAAACAAATTTGAGACTAATGCAAGAGCAAATTTTCTTTTGCGTATACAGGATACCTCAAAGGAAGTTGAATAAGCTTCAGATACAATAGCTTTTTACTGGAGATGTAATTCAGGAGTTGGAACATTAACTCATAGGGTCTGGTCCAGACTCATTACCGTATCACTACATTTTGGGCTGAAATCTAGATGCTTGACAATGTAGAATCATAGTAACCATACTGAGTTAACAATCCATATGATTTGCTTAACTATATGTCCAATATTTGTTACCTATTGACTTTTTGCAGAAAGAATATGGCCAAAATAATTATTATACAACAACACTGGAGGGTTAAAATAAGATAAAGACTGGACAAATATCTATTTTTCAGATTAGGATTGCTAATCTGGATTGCTGACGTGTTATTTTTTAACATTTGAATGGTCTTTAGGCCATTCCTCTTATCTGAGTTAGCATAACACCTAAACAGATCTAACTATTGACAGTTAAGTGACACCAACTAGGTGACAGTCCTAAACATCACCATTTTGCTAATCAAGACATGTCCGTGGTTACTGCAAATCATTCCTAGTACTTCCAGGGTGATACAGAAAGGAAACATTCACACGTCCCACAGGAGGCTTATCCTGTGCTGACAGTGATCAGAAACAAAATTCAATAGCTTCTACTCAGCAGGTCGCCTGATGCCCAGCTGTTGCACCTGCTTTCTCTTTTGCCAATAGACAACAGCAACAAGCGCAACAAGAATAAAAACACCTCCAGTGTTGGGAGAGGAAGCAATCCCATATGCTACTGAGGGGTAAAAGCATCTTCAGCAGCTTTTGTTGTGTTGTGTGATTATGTAAGAGTAAGGCAAACAGAATTAGCAGATGATTTTTGTGGACCCTGAACGTGGTGCCTGGTTCTGTTCAGCACCCTCCTGATGGTGCTGCTGCTGCTTCAGGACCACCAACATGCGTAGCAGAGCAGTTGCCATTTCTTTCCACTGTTGCTTATCTGTCCCAGGAACATTGAGCTGGCTGTGATCCATTCCACAGCAGCCACCATGCTAGATTCCCAACAGGAAATGCCAAAGAGGGCACGAGTGGGAAAGACAGCCCCTGCCCCCGCAATAGCTCTCTGTCAAGAAGACCCAGAGAGAGGGTTGGTGATGGACCTTCTGAACTCTTGGGCCTTGGCAGAAAACCCAGCCAGGCCAACCTCTGAAGCTGGCTCTCTCAAAGACCTGGTCCCGGTGGAAGCAGCATAGGAAAAAAATAATAATAAGCAAGGAAAAAAGAGGAATTCAGATCTTTCTCATCTGCAAAATACTGTGAAATACTGTTGACAGGAGGATCAGAAAAAGCATATGCCTAATTAATGGATGAATTTCAGTGTCTCCAGGCCACTTAATTATGTTAATTTTCAAAAGGATGGGACAAGTATACGATAAATGGATCCTGCCCTCAAGTTAAGGAGCATAGGGAACGTGGGAAGAGATAGAGAATCCATTAATAAAAGGGCAGAGCTCCAGATAATTCTCTTCTATTTCAATCCAATCTCCCACTTCATAGGCTTCAAAAAAGAATAGCAAGAAAGCCTGGAATGAAAGATAAGAGTTTTTCCTATAACATTAGCACTGAATTGGTATAATGGGCTATATAATGAAAACAAACAGTACAGCTGACATGCCTTTATCATGCCTTGGGATTTACATATAGAATAAATTTGATCAGTGTTGATATTCCCTAGCAAGTAAGCTATTTCATTTCTATGCAATAGAAGTAATGTTGTGTTAATAGTAGTGTGTGAGAGAAAGATACAGTACAGGGATGGATAGATAATATACACTGTAGTTGATTGCACACGAATCAATGCACAAGAAATGAGAAATTAACCCAGTAAGTATTTGTATTAATCACAGTCATCCAAATCTACATCAGAACCAAAGCCTAGCATCAAAAGGGTTCAAGTCCATTAGCAATTCCCATGTTGTATCTTGAATATCCCATTCAAGAGACAGCCAAGACTTTTGTTATTGTTTTTCTGTTAGAACCTGAAGGTCATATTATCAAACATTAAGGAAAGGGATACATTATTTACCACTGTATTTTAATGAAATAGAAGTTTCTTAAATAAGCTTTCTGATGCAGCCTCTGTAATATAATTTTGTACAGCCAGGACAAATCTAAAACCCATTAAGTGAAGTGCTAGACTTTAATTATCAGAGGGGGAGTTGTGTTAAGTCAGTGGCACCAAAAGAGGCAAGTAACACCAAGGTTAGCAAATTTATGAGCCTGTGAGAAGCTTATAATAGATGTGGTAGTCTTTAAGATTTTGCAATAAGTGCTATTGCTTAGATGGTATTTAATGAAGATGGCATGTATCTCTCACAGATTGGATGATAAGTATTTAAAATCACCAGTTTGTTTGAACATGGCAAGCAAAAGACAAGCTCTTTGGTCAAGAAATGAAATCATCTGAACATCCTAATCTAGAAACAGAAATAAAGCTGGCTTCAGCTGTTCTGAAACCAAATTGAAAGGATGAAATGTGTTGTCTTTTTAAAAAAGGTTTTAAATACGCTACAGCTTACTGTATGCTAAATAGCATCAATCTTTTTTTTTTTTCAAATTTAATATATTGGGTCATAACTAACTGGGAAGTTTTGCATAATTAGCATGTAGTATAGTGATTTTGGACAGAAAATATTCAGGAACATAGCAATCAGGAGTATCTATTGAGGGGAAGGGTAAAAAAAGGCAAGATGGCTGCCTTTATCATACTGCTACCATACTGACTTTTTTGACACTCTTACTGCAGAAGCCTCAATAATAATTTATTATCAGTAGACCACATGTAGTCTCCAAACCCAGTTTTTGCAGCTCCCACCAGCAAATTGTGCTATTAAATTTGGCAAGAAACAACTGAACATCTCTTGCATGATTTCCCACTGGTTCCCCACAGGAAATTAAAAAAAAAAAACAAGTTAAACTACCAGACAAAGGACCAAATAGTTACGGAGGGAGGAAGCACGGTGTTTCCAGGCTTCCAAACAAAATACTAAAAATAATGGTGAACCCCCTGCTTCCAGCTGCCAGAAGGCACCAGTCCTGTTCTAGAATAATATCCAAAGTGGTGCTCTTGCAGGGTTCAGATGGTTTCAACAAAGTGAACTTACCTCACCTTGCAGCAATGGCAGCGAGTGAATCATTTATCTCTTGATAAACTTCCCACAATGTTTCTTCATACCCAGTGCGGTATCATCCTGTAGTTTCCCAGACCTAACGATATAAAGTGAGGGCACCTATGAAATTTGCCATCCCAGGTGCTGAAGCTGACCTATGACCTTCCATGATCCCGGCTCATAAATCCCATTGCGTACAGTAATTGTATATGACACATTAGTGGCTAAAAAACACAAATTTCTCTTCTCTCCGCACAGGCTGATGTTTGTCAACTTAGCTTTTCTTTGAAATGCAGCAGCAGCAGATGGATTACAGAACAAAGTCCCTGGAAACACTTATTATTAGCTTTTTTCTTTTTTTTTTAGGCTACCTTAGTCCAGCTGGGGTAGGGTTTTTTCCCCTTTATAGGTGATGAAAATATTCACAAAAAATAACCCATGTGTTGTCTTTTTAAAAAAAAATTGTTTAAAATAAATTGCCAGCATATATGCCCTTTTGAAAACAGCCTATCTTGTTGTTTGCAGTGGATTTTTAAAAAATTGTTAGCTATCTATTTTTGTACCACAACCAGCATTATCTTCTCCAGCTATAAGGAACTAATTTAATTTCTCCTGGCAGAACCATGAAATGCTTCAATTGCTTCTATTATGAACAGGGAAAAGGCGTAGAAAAGAAATGTATGAAAGGTTGAGGGAAATGTTTAAAGGCCAAAAGTGAAATATTATCTGACAGTTTTTAAAATTATATTTCTAGTTATTTAAGTATTCAGAGTGGAAGAAAAAAATGTGTGTAGGGAATTATTCTTTCCAGGAGCATAAAGCCAAGTTAAAGATGATAAATTCTTCTTCCCTCAGGAAAATAAGTGAGATCCAAACAAATGGGAATGGGAAATCTTGAAGGGATCTCAGAATAGAGAAGAGGGTGTGATAAGTCTGAGGTCCTGAGGTAATGATTTCTACAGACAAGATCTCAAATATCACAGTAGTAAAGGCAGATTTACATGTTTCATAGAATCATAGAGACTGCTAAAGTAGGATGAGAAAATAAGTGTAAGCAATAGTATGGCTTGCTTTGGTTTTTGCTTAGTCCATTGTCCATAGATCCAAGCATGTTTCTTTTTTAAAATTTAGAGATATAAAAAATCTGCCCCAAACACTTGGCTAGAAACAGAAAGGTGAAGAGCTCCTCAAGTGAATCCTGTCTCCTGCAGATTCATGAGAAAAGATTCATAACCATGAAAAAAGGAAATATGCCTCAGAAAAGAAACAATCACCTTCTCGGGGTGAAGAACCAGAGGCCTTCAGGGGTAGAAATGTGTACATTAAAATAAACAAACCCTTTTCATAAATCAGTTGATGGCATTGGCTCTGAGAGGAGGGGAGAAGGAGAGGAAGTCCAGCTAAACCAGACCCTGGGATAGACCTCAGCTGCCTTCCATCCTTACTCTTTCTTTAGGAATCTTTCCCATAGAACAGCATATGATGGTGATTTTATGGTTTATAATGACATAAAAAGCCAGCCAATCACAGGCTATTCAATAAACTGGCTTTTAAACAAACCATGGCTTAATATGATATATAACCCAATTTTATGGGTTTATAATTGGGTTTATATATCATATTATATATAATCATCTCTTGCTTATATATGGCCCCTCTCTTCTTTAGGGTCACGTATCCCATTGTTTGTGCACTGCTCCCACTTTATTAGTGGCTTTGGTGAAAGACTGTATTATGAGAAAGGAGAAGACTTGATATGGAACAGAATGTTTGGGATGGGGTCCACCACATCTGGTCCCATGCACAGTTGTATCCCAAGGTTCTAGTAATCAAGAAATTCCCTGCCCAATGCCCCTCAAGACAAACAATTTTTAAAAAGATGTTGAATCATGGATGCAACGGACAAGGAAACTCTTCTTTTCATCTTGTTTATGATGTAACATGGAAAATGATATGTAAAGTACAGTGTGGACATCCCTACTTCCTCTTGTTCAAATCTGTACAATGCTGAGATCAGGAAGGAGGGAAGCTGTATCATATCAGACCATCTTTATATGACCTGATGGTGCTTTTCTAAGCCATGCAATTACTCTGCCCAATTTACAAAATGTTGCCAGCTGCCTAGACCCTGTTATCCCCCATTAGCTATTGTGTCTTCTATTTCTCTTTCCACAAAGAGACCATTCTGGGGAAAAGACAATATATCCTTGAAAGCATGCCTGTTTTCAGCTACAGGTGACACAGAAAAAGTAAAGGAAAAAGGTGATAGTATTCAAGGTTGTTGTACTTCCTTTTCCCAGAAAAGAATGGAATCACCTGATGAAATGTTGGTAGAGCAGGAAAAGGAAATTCATCTCTTAAAAAAATTGTTTGAGCTCATCTAGTTAGAATACCTAGTTATTTCTGTGATCAGGAATAAGACTTCTGTTTCAAGAGAGGCTTTGTTGTTTTAATTCAGTGAAGGTTTTGCTTCTCATAGTTAATTTGGAAGAGAACAGTGTTAATCTCTATGAACAAATGGTTCACAAAGGGCCAACATCTAATGTAAGGCACCAGTCACACACAAACTCAAACATTATCCTATTAATAAACACAGGAAGAGTTAAGTACTTACAATGCCCAGTTCAAAGACATTGTAAATACTTGATAGAGGTGAGATCATATTGTTATGGGTAGGTACTTAAGTCACAGTTAACCCATGGGACTACTAAAGCTTACTAATGATAAGATTTCTAAGTAGAGCTAGAAGTAATGTCTCTTGAGACTTAACAAAGAGCAGTTGGAAGCTCTTTGTATTCTAATAAAATGTTTCATTGAGAGCCAGTATGGAACAAGAAGGGAAAGGAGGTGTCAGAGATGATTCATCATTCTTATCCCATTAGCTGAGATGAGAAGAGTGAGACCTATATGTAGTTAGAAATTACTGTCTGATAGCTGGTTCTGAAAGGGAATCAGAGATCTAACTTTGCTGTCCATGTCAATATGATTCTAGACATCCCTATGCCAGAGTTTGAAGTGTTAAAATGCTTCTGTGCTGAATTCTTTAAAATGTTCAACCAATTACCTTATTCTAAGGAATTAATCTTTGGGTATGGACTGGAATCCCTGAAAATTCTCAACACTTTGAACATATATGCAACAGTGTTTTTACTAGTTGTTGTACAAGTGGATAATATTTGTACTTAAGAGAAGCTTTCTTCGAGTCACCTTTCTTTCCAAACACTTTACAGACTCTCTGGATTAACCTCTTTATACATCTTTCTCTAGCTTCAGGCTCAGAACTTGTGAGGGAAAAAATCTTTAGATGCCAGGTGGAAAAAAGTCAATAAAATAAAATAAAATCTGAAATAGATTGAGAAATAAAAACAACTAGTCTGGGAGCTAGATAATGAATGGATTTTCAACATTGCCTGGAAGACCTATTGGAATGAAGTCCCACTTCAGGATGTGTGACTACAGAGTTTCTTTTGTAATGACTTCAGCCTTGTCACCAAATTGTGCTTAACATTGTGCTTACCATAAAGTGATAGATTTGATGTTGGCTTAATGTGAGTTATGAACTGAGATATTGTGGCTTGCAAAGTGAGGTTTTTAGCTTAGCATTATGCATGAGACAGGTCCCTGTGGCTTGTTAAACAAACCAGGTTTGTTTAGCCTGTAGTTCAAACTATTGCTTAGCAAAGTGTGTGAATGTAGAAGCTAATGAATGTACAAGACAGAACCTCCTGCAGTCTTACTGGATGGAAGGGGTTTAGCAGAGCAAATCAATATTACCTGCTACAAGAAAACAACATTATTACTATTTCAATGTAGCCAGCTTAATCACAATCAGTTGGATTGTCTAAGCGCTCCAGCATGTCAAACTGTATCAAAGTGAGCTATTAGCAATTTCATCTGAGATTATTGAATTAAAACAAAACAAAACAAAACTGAATACCTTATTATGCCATTTGTTTTGTGTATTTCCTGGCACACACTTCAGTAATTGATGGGAAAGAGACTATCTGGGCCTAACACTTACTCTCTAGATACTCTAAATGTACCTTGCTGAAGATTGATAAATGCAATAATATTCTCATAATCACATGGTGGCTAATTACATACAGCGAGAAGAGGAAAAGACACAGTCACAGTGGATAGAATTTTTCTCCTTCTGTCATAATAATATAGTATAGGAAAGAGATTTAGACTAGGTTCATTGTAAATCTTTTTGGTGCAACACAATATCAACTAAGAGAATGCAATACCATATAATATGGGGAATGTCATCAATCAATGATTTAAACAATTCAGACAAAATCTTAGGAGACCTGGAACAGCACAGATTGGTTCATCAAATAACTGTGATCTATGCAACTCCAGCTGCCCTCCTTTGGGTATCACTCACTGCAGTGGTAAATTGGGATGGAGATGTTGCCATTCTTTCTTCCACTTCTAAATTCTTTTAAGGTCAAGTTCCTGTCATGACATTTTTAAGGAAACTCTAATGAAAGTATGAAAGAGACAGCAACATTCTCAGTCATCTGCACCACATTCAATAAGTACAGCTATTTCTAGCATGGAGAGGAATATATTGTACATTCCTGCCCATATTAAAGATGAACAGACCTGTAAGGAGAAGGAGGAACCCTTCTAATTCAGAACTTCAAGCATGATTGAATATATAAGAATTCAAGCCCAAACATTGATTCAACCATTTGTCTGGACAAATATTTCAGTTTCACATACTCCTACATTCCATTTTTCTCAATTTATCTCTTAAGTCTTTCCACAATTCATGAAATTAATTGTTAATGTTCATCATTCTTATCAACACACGACTGAAATGAAATTCTCACCCATTCCTAGTGGGTTCATAAATTCATAGTTCTTACATACTATGAGTCCATGAGCCTAGCAAAGCGACCGCAGAGAGACTGCATCTGACTCTAGAGTTACAAATAATGGATGCTCACTACAATCAGTGGAGATCTGATAAATTTTGAAGAATATTGCTCAGCAGGACCAGGCTTTTAACCGTATGCCAAGAGGAATTCGTAAGTTTGGATAGATGTAGTGATTCATGTCCCAGCAGGCCAAGCTTGGCTGATGTTGAAAAAGCTAAGCAGTTTCAGACATGTTTAGTAGTTGGATAGGAGACTATAAGAAAAGGAGACTATATAGACTTGACTGGGAAGTGAAAAAGATATCCCAGAAGAAAGTAATCACAAGCGACTTCCATATTGCTGCCAGTGTTCATGTAGTAAGTAGGAGTCAAGCTTGACATAAAGGATTTTTTTTTTTTTTTATCTTGCAGAGTCTGCATCTCTGTCTCTCCATGACCTTCAGTGGATAATTTTGAGCTAGTCATTGTCTATGCCTTGCCTACCAAACAAAGAAATCATGAATCTTCCAAAACACCCAGGTTTATGCCACACTAGCAAATACCACTTCAGATGATTGAAATGTTGCTCTTGCTATGAAGAAAATATCAGAAATCCCCCCCCCCCCAACGTTCTGGTTCATTTGCCATGGTGGGGGAGCAGTCTATGGTATCTAGCAGCTTCACATAATGTATCTGGAGAGCTGAAGCACAAAGGATTGAAGGATGATATCAAGACGCCCAGGCACTATCATCTATATAGGTGAGAACAAAATATATTTTTCCCTTGCATTTAAGGGTTCATGTAACTTTCATGTATTTTCTGCAAGGAACTACACCTCCCATTTTCAACAGGAGGGGGTGTTGGGGGCTTCAGCAATTACAAACAAGCTTGTGGGCCACACATAGAAGCAGACTGTGTTGCTTTATAGAGGAGCCCTTGAAGATTCAGTGACACAATACTGATGTTCATAAGTAGAAATCTTTATTTATACATTGGCCAAGGACACACTTATCTATCTGTCAAGTTCACAGCTGCATGATGAGGTTTCTAACAGCTTGCTTGTGTAACCCTGATAACCTTTATATAGTTGTAATACCCAAGAGATGGAGGAAGCCAAGAGCATTCACTTCCTTTGGTTATCCCTAACTCACATGACTCAGTGCAGAGAAAAAATAAAACAAGATGCTCTCATATCTTCAGAAACCTCCTGTCAGACAAAGAAATCATTGGTTGCTCTCACCGCACTCTCTAAATCATGTGCTGTCAGCAAGCATTATGAATGCCTTGTTCATTTTAAAACTCAATACTGTAACAGTCTTCTAAAGGCTGTCAGATTCTTGGAAATTTATAACACACTTGGATTACTACCAAGCTCCTCACTGGTTTAGCTAATATCACAAGCACTTCCAGTCTTTGGAGAGTACCCCCAACTTAGCAACTTTATTTCTCCACTTTCTACTTCTTCAGTATTTGCTCAATAGTCCTACAGTGCAGGAATAATTTCCTCCAAAAAGTATCAGGCTATTACACCAGGCTAAGGAACAGCTGCTCAGATCAAGGCCAACAGCCTATTCGCAAAAGACATAGGAACCACTCTCCATTTTTAACCACTCTGCATGCATAATTTGAACACACATATGGATTCACTATTATGGATGGAACATTTCCTAGTTATCTGTTTTACCCACTGAGTTGACAGTCAGATAGTAATAATAATAACATATGCTCCATTAAATGTTTGGATAGAGAAGCATGGGACTGTTTGCACTGCCCCTGCTCCCTATCCCCATGTGATGAATGCGTTCATATGTGCATATGACTAGGCATCTATTTCAGCAGCCACACAAGGATGCTGAAAAGTATTTTCCTGAGGAGGGTCCATATCTGCTCATCAACAGTAGGTTGCCTCATCCCAGGGTACTAAGTCTACAGTCCAACAAAGTGAAGTCTGAGACGCAGATTACTGGAATGAATAAATTGCCTATTTATGGGTTAGTGCATAGCCCTGCAAAACTCGCATGTGTTCACTCTCGATTTAAAATGTCCCAAATTTGGCATGGTACCTACAGAAATCTCACAATGCAAGGTCTTCTTTTTTTCTTAAAAAAAAAAACCTGTTGCCAACTTCTTTTTTTATCACTATTCAGGAGATGACTCCAAATACAGTGGAGCTCCAAGTCAAATGCTTAAAGCTCCTTAAATAATAAGAATGAGAATAAGAATTCTGAACATATATAGCTGTTTGCTTCTGTGTATCAAAACACTAAATAAATCTGATGCAATGGAGACACCCATAAGAAAGAAAGAGGGAATGAGCGAGTTGTAAAACAGAATTGAAAATAGCAGGACTGTACAAGGTCAGAAATAAACAGCTCCTTCTTCAAACCGCTAACAGGAGGGAAAATGTTGTCTGCAGGGCAGGTATAAATATGCAGAAGCAATATATTTAAATCATACAGCACATTTCTTTCCCACATCATTATAGTGGAACCCAAAAAAGAAAAAGGGCCCTGTTTTTTGTTTGTTTGTTTGTTCCCTACTGTATGCTGTGCACATTTCCTTGCTTCAGAGGGACACATGGGCTGGACTGAGAGAAGGGAAACAGTTTCTGTTCTCCATGTTGCCCTAATGTGTTGCTTTTCCACATTCCACTGCACACATTTGGAAAGGGAAAATTGAGTTCCTCCTGTAGGGTGGCACACACTTTAAAAACTATTCAGTCAAAGTGCATTAGACTTCAGAGGAGCACAGCCCTCCTCTGCTATTCATTAAATCAGACTCTGTTTTCAGGTTGTTTGCACCAGTGTGAAAAAAAAAGCTTGATGCAACTCTTAAAGCATCCATATTTTTTATCCAGACTCATGAGGAAGTCTGGAAAAAATGGCTGCTGTAATGAATAGCAGGTAGTGTACTTGTACAAGGCCCAAAACTCTGCTCCAAATACCATTTTCAGAGCCTTGACATACTTGTTTTTTTCTTCTCTAGAAGGATCCCTTTGCATGTGGGTCATGCATATACCTAGAGTAGTGGCTATCAAGCAACAAGAAAGCATTAAAACTCTGGTTGTGAAAAAAAGACAAGCAGATCTGGGTGGAAAAACAAACTCTTCATTGAGGAACAGAAACAGTCAAATGCTACCATGATGAAGCAGCATGTACATTTTTCCTGTTGGTACAGTAAATTCCCTCTTCTGGGCAGCCATCAAGGTTCAACATCCTTGTTTACTTGTTTTCGCATGTGATCAGCCCAGGCAAACTTTGCATGCAAATGTTAAAAGTGTTGCTTGGGTGAAGATTTTCACTTTTTTTCATGGGCAATTAGCATTGGTAAGAGAAAATCATGAAGCAAAGTCCCGGTCAGGAATAGGATAAAACCAAGGAGTAGAAAAAATTAGTTATTTAAGGCCACTTTTTATGTAAAAAAAGTAACTATTGCAGATAAACCCTTCTACTTAAAAAACAACCACAGCCAGCTTTCAAAAAGAAATCCGTGAGGATTCAGAGACCGAATGCAAGGTTTAATTTTTTTTGTTTTCCTCAATGCAATGACTGATTACAAGCTTCTCTATCTAGAATATGTTCAGTTACTGGTGAAACTGTCAGATACACTGGAATTTTGATGATGGATATTGGAAAAGTATTTATTGTTTATTTATGACTAAGATTACTGTGCTGCTCTATTCCAGATGGACTCTGAAAGCCTTACAAGAACAGGAGATGCATTAAAATCAAGAGACAAAATCAATACTATAAAAAAGGCACCATTCATTGGGGAGGCACAAACTAACATCCCCACAGGCCTTATCAAATGGACATTTTTTTTACAACACTCCCCCTCCCTCGCCCAAATCAGCAGGGAGGAAGCAGTCTGGGTGTGAGAGGAGAAGCTATTCCAGAAAAGGATGATCACCCTTGAGACACCTCAATTCTAGGGTCTCTACAGATGAAACTCCCCTGGTGACAGGACCTTCAACAAGCCTTTTCTCCCCAATCTCACTGGATGGGCAGATTCATTCTGGAACACATGACTGTGTATTGTTTAATCTAGAGGTTCTCAGACTTTGAGACACCAGAACCCCCTAAAATAATTAATGAATTTATGTAACATCCCCCAATATAATTAATTAGTTCATTGGGGTTATGGTTGGGCAAGAAATAAATTTAAATTTAATGCATCTTAATTTCATTTTGTTCTGTATCTCCAATAAAACAATTCTATAGGGCTAGTGCATCTGGACAGCAAAAATCCACAGAACTGCTAGATGGCTGCAAAGACACCACCCTTTGCTTTATGGAGACTCTTGGATGACATCTGGTAGTTTTCCAGATTGCATACAGTAGGGTTAATTATTAAATCTTGCACCCTTATAATAATAAAACATTTCACTGGAAATAAACAACAACCAAAAAAAAAAACCTTATTTTTTAATAGGAAGGATGGATGAGGCTGCTTACATCTATGTAATTTCTGAAACCTTTCATTTCTGAAACAGCCACTCTCATTCTCCATTAATGTTTGATCAATATTTTATGTTTATACACAGCAGCAACATTAGAAAACCCCAGCTTGCACAAATAAGATGTTACAAACTTTCAGCAACTCTCCCAATAGACTGGTCTTTAGCTTTCTTCTTATGACCCAACAATTACAGGCATACTTCCACAGACACTCCAAAAACAGTGGCATAAGAATATTTTCCAGAAAAACATTCCATAACATAAATAACAATGTCAAGAATATAGGGCTTCCAGGGAAGAAATGGCTGATTGATCACAGCTCTGTTTTTTGTGGAGCTGATGCCCATGGCAGTTAGAGGAGCTGGCATAGGTTCAGCTCTTTGGAATCATCTCCAGATAAAGGACATTGACAGGATCACCCACAGCTACTCCTTACAGAGAATCCCTGTGAAGAGATTGAAATCTAGCAATCTCTAGTGGGTGGAGCACTCTGGGAGTCAAGGGAAAAACATTGATCCCAAGCCATGGTGCAGAGGCTTCAAAAGGACACTAGATTTGCTTTGCTTCCTCTTTTAATTAACATCGTAAACTGCCTATTTATGATTTATTTGGCAATTAAAAACCTCCTGAAAGACAAGTTGTTGTACACTGGGACCATCTCCTACTATCCTGGGAGAAAGAAGATTAAAGAAAGTTTAAAGATCAAAAAGAAATATTTTAATGACTTCCGGTGGGAACATGGCAACTTAGACACCTCTCCACAACAGGGAGAATTGACACCACAGCTGGATTGGTGGCTGGCAGCAAGTGCTGGCTGCCCAACTTGCTCTGGATAAAGGAGGAAGTGAGGAAATTGACACATTTGGTCTCCTGACAGCCGTTCCTCAAAAGCTAATCATGGAGACTGACTCTGTGAATGGCTCTCGAATGGAGCAGCTGGGAGATGGGGGAATCATCTTTGTTCACCGCTGCAGTGCAGCCTTAATGAACACTAGAGCCAACCAATTCCCATTTCTTAAACACTTTGGATTATAATTATTTTTCAACTTAACAGAGACTTTCCTTCACAACTGATAAGTAAATCTCTTGGGGATTATCCTTATTTTCGGGACTATATTTTTAAATGAAGAAATAGTTTTGAATTAAGCTGATTAATTCGTAAAAAGTTGGAGGAAAAGTGGAATTTAAAAGAAACTTAAAATTTACTTATAGTGAAAAAAAGACGATTTATTTGTTAGAATTTTTTTTTTTTTTTTTTACGAAATTCTATCTGCAGCAATGAGGTTTGTTTTTTTCTATGGGAAAGTTTCCTGTTTGGTTCAATTCTGTCTGCTGATTGGTGGGGCTTTAGAAACAGAGCTAGATTGTAATTTGATTCTCATGTGATTTCTTTAGTGCCTGCAATTTCAGCTTGAAAGGCACCAGAGGGCGTGAACTGCAGTTTACTTTCCCTTGCAATTAACTGCTATACTTTTTACTTGTCTAAAGGGAAAGAAAAAAAAAAGAAATGGCTAAAAGGGGCCCCTTGGAGCAGCCGCTAGAACATAAAATAACTCCTCTAAGTCTACTCCAGTCAATGTTTGATGAACTAGGAGCTAAATTCAAGTACCTTGAAAAAAAGATAAAGGAAAGAGTGGGTAAGATGATAAAACTCTGAAAAAAAGGTGGAAACTGAACTGAATATAGAATTGGAGCTCAAAAAGAAATTGGATTATAAAGGTGATATGAATTTATACCCTCCTGTTTTGTGTGTGTTTACTGTTTTTTATATGTAGCTGTTTTTATGTATTTTTTTAAATTGTTGTATACCACCCAGAGTCACCTTGTGTGAGATGGGTGGCTATATAAATATGATAATAAATAAATAAATAAATAAGTAAGTAAGTAAGTAAGTAAGTAAGTAAGTAAGTAAGTAAGTAAGTTGTGGATTCAAATATGGACTTAAGATGGCCAAGGGATGATATGGAAAAATATATTAGAATGGAATTACAAATGGAATCAATTGATGTTACAATGTTTAAAGAGGACATACAAATAATGGAGAAGAGTGAACTGGAAAGATTTAATGCTTTGGATGTGCAAAAGAAATGCATTGTATCAGTGAGGTCATTCCTGGGAAGAGATGAAGAGAGAATATTGGAGATGTTTTTGGGAGAAGACAAGAAGATGATGGGGAATCAACTGGTGAGATATTACAAGAAAGGACTAAAGTTTAAGCTTTTTAAAAGTAAACTGAAGGTTTACAAAGTGAACTGATTTGACTATGCTTAATATATATGTTGAGGCTCTCTGTAGTTATTAATGGGATTTATTTTTATGACCAGGACTGAATGACAATGTTTTAAGGATTTTGGTATAAAGTTCACTAAGATTAAGATATATTGGTTATTAATTTTATGGAACCTTTGTTTTTGTATATGACAATACCAGTAACGTTTCTATAAGTATAAAGGTGGAAGGATATGACATTATTTATAATGTTATTTTCTATATACGATAACAGCAGCAAGGTTTTTAAATGAATAGAGGTAGAAAGAAAATATATTATTTATAGTGAAATAATGGTTTATGAGGTGGATGGAGTTGGCCAAGATGGCAAAATTGTTGGTTTTGATTTGAGATAAGACAGTGGGTAATTTTAGTGTTAACTGGATTTTTTTAAAAAACTTTTTATGAGATATATAAAAATGAAATTGTTTTGTATAGGTTTGAGGATTAGAAATAATACAGGTTAATAGAAATAATGGAAGTTATGTAGTAAATTTAGAGCAAAAGTTTGATGTATATTGTTACTTATATCTGTTGTGGGGTGGGTCAGAAAACAATTCTTTTTTGTTGTTGTTTTTTCTTTTTTGCACTTTTTCTTTTTATTATTTTTATTATTTTTCTTTTTTTCTTTTTTCTTTTTTTCCTATTTTTTATTCTTAATATTAGTTTTGGCTAGTTTTGATTTTTTTTTAAAGAATAAAATTATTACAAAAAAAATATTTTAACATTTGGAAACAGCGAAAGGGAATTAAGAATGTTGATTGGGGACAGTTAAGAAGCTAGATGATTTTGAAACAGCTTTTTAAAAGATTGTTTCAAACGTTTAAGAAAATATAGCAAGTGAAATTGGATTTAATTGCAAGAAAATCTGTCCTGTGAAAATTTTGCTTCTGAAAATAAGCACCAGATAAGAGTGAGCTTTCAAGGTCAGAAGGAATGGAGACCAGTTAAAGGAAATCTCTCTTAACACAATGAAGGAGTATCCTTCTTTCAAATAAGACTTTTTAGTTGTTTAGAATCAGTGTGCCTAGGAACTATTTTTAAAATTCTTCTACAACAGAGGTTGTAGAAGAAGAAAAGACTTTACTGGATAAAATAGCAGTTGAAGTTGACTTGAATAAGGATTCTAAAATGGACTTTAAAGAAATGCCAGATTATAAGAGAGAGATGGAAGATATGGAAAAAGATGCTGTGGATCTGAAGATGGACTCGAAGTTGCTTGATTATGAGAATGACATGGAGAAAGAAGCTGTAATGGATCAGAAGAGTGACTCTGAGAATTATCCTATTTTGGACCCACAGAAAGGAAACACCAGATCTCTGAAACCTTTTCTGAAAATAGAGAGAATGGCAAGAGATTGCTATTTGGGGTTTTATTTGGAGAAGAAACTGAAGACTGAGCCTTTTGAAAAGAAGAGAAAGGAATTCAAAGTGGATTTATCAGATCAGGGTTAAATTGTCTATGTTTTGAACTTGAATGGTTAATACCAAATTTTCTTTTTCGGACCAGGGCTATAAAAGTGGTTTATTTGGTTTAGTTTAAAATACATATGTGATTATTACTGGTCTTTTGTATGCTTAAGGGGAGAGATCTTTTAGGTTTTATTTTTCAGAAAAAAATTAGAAGTTAAAATGCAAAATAGACTTATTTGTTTAAGTGTAAAATATATAATTTATTATTACTGGCACCTTTAATTGTTTTGCTGATTAGATTGACCGCTGAATATTTTTCATAATTTGGTTATTGTTTAGGGATGAGAAAGGGGATGAAGAAGGCTTTTTTTTAGTAACATTAGAGAAGCTTTAAATTATTGTAATGCATATACTTGTTTGGAGGGAGGGGAAAGTCATCTTTTATATTTCTTTCTTTCTCTTTTCTCTTTCTTGCTTTTCTTCCTTTTGTTTGTTGGTCTTTTAATTTTGTATTAGTGTGTGTGTGTGTATGTGTGTGTGTGTGTGTGTGTGTGTATATATATATATATATATATATATATAAAACTTTAATAAAAATATGTATTAAGAAAAGCAATTTCAAGAATAGAATCATGATGGTGATTCAGAAAACTTTTGAGCCTCTCTGCTAAGAAAAGAAAACAGATGAAAAAACAATCTGAGAAAAGAAGATGAAAAACCTAGGAGAGCATAGTAATGCCCCAAAGTCTGAGCCTGACTATTATTCCTAAGACAAACATTTTATTGAGGCCCCCTCCTCCCCAACTTTTAAGTAGCTCACAGCTCACAGTTTGAGAACCCCTAGTTTATTTTTTTCTTAGCCAACAACTAAGACAGGACAAGGTTAAGTTGTGGGGAGGAGTCAGTTCCATCCTCTCTAGCTACTGTGTATGCTGGCTGAGCTGAAGGAAACTGCATTCCCATAAGAGCAGGAGAGCTCCAGTTCCCCCACCCACCCATGCTGTATGGCAAAGATTTGCAACTTGCAGCCCAAGGACATTTACCCCATCCCCAAAAGCCTTAGATATAACTTCTCAGAGCCCTGGCAAAACTTCCAATGGTAATCCTTAATGTAGCAGAGGAAGAAAACTATGAAATTGTTAGGAAATATTCACATTACAGTTTTTAATCTGATTACATGAAATTAAATAAAATGTAATATTTCTATGGCTCCATCCCCTCTTTCAGTTCTAGCCTCATCTACTTTTCAGAGTGCAACCTAGTAGTCTACCTACAGCCTCAGTCCAAAAAAGTTGCATATTTTTACTATAGCTTATGAAATGAAAGATCCTCCAAATCAAGTGTGAACAATAGGAACGAAACAAAATAAGGAACATGCCTTGCATTTAGTCCATGACACACTTATTCATACCTAGACACACAAGCTGTAAAAACATACAAGCCATTATCCTATGTGCACTTGCTGAGGATTAAGCTCCCCTGAACACAGCCCAAGTTTCTTTCCAATAAAAATTCCTAGGATGTGGTTTTAGCAAACTCCTTTGGCTTGGCAAACCTACTTGGAAGTACAAGAACAAAGGAATTGGAATCCATGTGGTTTTTCAGTTATATAGTAACAGGACTCCAGGGTATTTTCAAGGTCTGCCAACATCACCTCAGTATACCCTTCTGAAAGGGAAACCCGATTTTGTGAACAATAATGTGTTTATCTTCTGTAAGTACCTAATTAAAAATAACCATTGCCAATTTTAAAGATTTAATTCTTTGCTTACCCTGTGCCAAAGCAAATAATCTTTATTATATTGAAGTATCTACAGAGAGCAATCAATTGTGCAATCCTGTCTGGGTTTGCAAGTACCAGAGAAAGCTTATTCATACACACTCAAAATTAATCCCATTGAGTTCAATGGGTCTTTCCCTGGATAAGTGACTATACAAGTGAACCATAATCATTTTCTCCCTCTTAAAAAAGAAGATGGGGACCAGAAATATCCAAAACAGTATTTGTTGTATTGAGCAGAATCTCCCTTTTTGATCAAGAAACAGAAACACTGAATTACGGGAATATATGTAGCTATATTAAGAAAGCAAATGATATCACAAAAACAAATGCAGTTATATTAAAAAATCACATTAAGAAAACAACTCAAAGAAAACAAATGGAGTGGTTTTAAGAAATCAGTGGGACAGATTCTGAGCATTTGTCCATATACAGTACTATAAAACTGCAGCAATCTTGAGTTCCTGGAAGAAAGATAGGACATAAATCTAACAACAATAACAACACAAGACACAATTGTCAAAGAAACAGTTTGTTTTAGATTTGCAAGTAAAACTTCAGAAGAAGGGCATTTTTCAACATAGGCTTTATTGCGCCATAGAGCTACCTCCTTAAAAATATTGCAAGGCATGCAAACATGATAGTCTTCCATTGTAATTCTCCTTTTCTTTACTCATTGCTTCAAGAGGAAAAGATGGGGTAGCTGTGGGATATCTCTGGATTTTTAGCAGTAGAAGCATGTTCAATGTCCTTTGGACATGGCCTAAGCTTTATACTAACTACACTTCGCAGAATTCCCAGTTAACATGGCCAATGCTTAGGAATTATGGGAGCTGGAGTCCCAACAGATATGAAGAAAACCAGGTTGGAGATGGCTTCTACAGAATGCAACCTATGCAAGCTTAGCATGTAGACAGAAGCCTTACAAGATCACATTTTCCACTGAATGTCTCCCAAGCTTTTATAAATCTAGAAGCTGAGGGAAATACACAATTATAATGTAAATACTACCAACACTGATCTCTATGGTGACATTAGATAATAGTCTAGCTTTAATATAACTGGAGTGAACAGAAAACTGTAAAGCAGTGCTGGCTGGAGAATTCCAGGACTTGAAGTCCACATATCTTAAAGTTGCCAAGTTTGACAAACATGGCTCTAAAGGCAGCCTATTGTCTCACTGGAGTCCCCCTCAACATCACCAATCAAAGGATGAGGCAGTATATTTTTATATTCACTGCAACCTCAAAATACTTAAATCTGGTCTCACTTCTTCCACTCTCCTGGCCCTCCCTTTCAATAGGATGAAAATCAACAAATGAGTTATTTTATAAACAAAAATGGGACATATGAAGTTTTTCTTGCTGTGATGATATCATGATCCTCCATAGAGGTAAGGCAACACTTGTTTATTTTATTTTATTTGGGCTGCTAGAAAATTTCATCCTGTCCAAGTCTAGTGGCATCTGCCTTTACAACTAGGCATTAAAGAAGAATAACACCAGGTAAAGAAATCCAATCATTAACTCCAAACCTCTGCATTGTTTGGCTTCAGCACACATTTTAAAACATACCAGAAGTGTTGCTGACCATTAAAGCAAACTTTTCATTTCACCTTTAATCAATCAATCAATCAATCAATCAATCAATCAGTATGTGAAATTACCTTGTGGCTGAAGAAGATCCCCTAGAGCATATCTCATGTTCCTTTGACCATGGACTGAATATGCCCTAATAGTTGTGAGGGGCACAGTTTTAAAATCCTGGTTTTAAATAGTGTTCACCTCTTCTCTTGCCACTATTTTTGTCATGGACACATTGTGGTTGATGATGCAGTCAAGGGCTGGGATCCACCTAGCTACAGACTCATGCAGGCATGCCTCCTCTAGCCACTCTTCTCCACCACCATTCTGGACATTCAACAAGCAGATCAATAACTAATAACTAGCTGCCCAATTAGAGGGTGATTAAACAAATTGTTCAAACCATTTGCCTATATTCACCCAGCTCTGTCTCACCACACATTAAGGAGAGTGATAGGTGGCTGTTTATCCCACCAGCAGATGACACTCTAGAGGAGAGGAAACAAGCCAAGAGTTTCCATAAATGTTTTCCCTTAATTTATCCTGCATTAACATAGTAAGGACAGCACCCCCCACTGGTCTCATCACTGAGGCAGAATAAGATTAGGGCATCAAAATTTATGCCAGCATTTTTGGGGGGTTAGCATGGCTATGAGAAAAAGCTCCAGGGACACAAGTCAGTTGTTGTTTTCAAATGCTAGAAGGACTGGATTCACCTATTTTTGACAACTGTGTAGAAAATCCATCACAATGAAGTGAAAAATACAACAGCTACTGTAATTCATACAGCTCAATCCCATGCATTTTTACTTGGAAATAAACCCATTAAAAATCATAATGGATGGTTTAAGCCAAACCAAGGAAATTACATTATGTCTTAGCACTATATGTGAGCTAGGGTTTTCTCTTAAAACTTGTGGAGGGCAGAAATCTTGACTAGAACTACAGAAAGAACCCACTTTCTCCTCTTCTTTCCCCTTTCTTGAATATCCTTGGTCTAACTCTGCATGTGGTTTAATAGCCAGCAATACAGATTCTGGGTTTATAGTCATTGTTAGTGAGAATGGAGCAGAGAGAGAGAGAGAATAGGAATAAACCAAAACAGTTTTTGAACATCACCTTCTAATTTCATTCAATTCCAGTTTCACCCAACAGTGACAATGAAATGATTTGTTGTTTTTTGCTATATCTTTTTCCATTTTTATTTAAGTCTTAAACTATTTCTGATAGTTATTGTACCATTTGCTTGTCTACCTTCCTCTTATAAAACCCAATCTAATTGATCAATCAGTCAGACAGCTTTCTGTCAAGAGACACACATTTGTAACTTAATGACAACTAAATCCTTGGCAATCTAAGGGCACTGGATCTTTGTATCAGTTCAAAATAAGCTCCAGACCTTCTTGTTCTTATGCCAGCAAAATTAATCTCTAAGTTGCTCCATTGCTAGATTCTCTATTGTACATACAAAATAACACCAAAATTGTCTTTTTTCTCAGAGTTGTGCAGAGCTTTTAGGCAGTCTGTTCCCCACTGGCAGTAATTCTGAACTCATCCTGCCTCCCATCTCTTGCCATTGCATTGTCCTCTATGTTTTAAGGCCAATAGGAATAAAGACAATTGCAGGTCAGCTTCAAGCACATTTTAGAGACTGGGGTATGGAAACAATGGTGAAACCCCTCAATTTTTCTTATAGATCTGCCAAATCTTCCATAAGGCAGCCATGAACATATCTTTGCATTCCAAAAGTTCCTGAGAGCTCTCTGCTGCTAAGAATTTGGCATGGTTGATAATTTTTTAACATTTTAGTGGGGATATTTATATTCCCAGGGAGCCAGAGTTTAAAGAACAGTGTTTTTCAGTGTGCTGCTGAAGTAGATACTGAGTTCCAATGAATCATTAGTAAAATTCTTAATTCTGAGATACTTGATACTTCTGTGTCTATATCCAGCAGAAATCATCTGGTGAAATCTTTTTCCATCTCCATGCTGGAGAAAAGTTTCATGTATTGATTATTCCCCAGGTAACTGATATTCAGACTACAAATACTACTCTTTATGCAGCCAAAACAGCACCACAAACACATATGCACATGAAGTCTCACTTTGGGAGAATGCCAACATTTGCATTTATTCTTTATAACCATCCCTCCCCCAAAACTGTCTAATGGGAATAGACTCTACTCAATAGTCCCAGAATGTTCATAGTTTGGGATGGGGAATAGAAAGGAAGGAATGCTTTGCAAGGGGGAAGGGTTGGCTGGCATCTTAATTAGGAGCACCTTTCACTAATGTGGATATTCTTTATATCACCACAGTGAAGGCTGGATGAAGTTACAAATTATTAGTGTTGATACCCTAACACATATACTGTATGTGCAAAATCCTTGGGCATGGGGGCTTGCCCACAGCGTTCAAAGTGTAGAAAGAGATGACTTTATAATCATTATCTTCCCTTCCTCCTCTTCCTCATTTGTCCTGCTTCATTGCAGAGGCTGTCTATTTTGCACTGCACTTCCCTAGTTTTTCAGTCAGCTTGTCACAGAGCCTTATGATGATTATGACTGAAAGGAAGTGACTGGCCCAAGGTCACCCAACTGGCATCCCTGCCTATGGGAGGACCGGAGCCTGAATCTCCCTACTTCTTATCAGGTATCTTAACCGCTACACCATCACGGTTCACTAGATGACTTTATAATACTATCCAATTTTTTAAAAAGTCATTCAAATGGTTTATTCTAGATAGTCTAGTCCTATGCTCAGTTTTTCCTGTGCCCCATCCTTAGTTTGCTACATTTCTACTGCTTCTGTATCCTTAAAAACAGTTTTAAATGAAAATGTGAAACTTTTCCTGCTGGCGGAAGCTAATCAAAAATATTCTTGCATCAGCTATCCTTCAAAGAACAAAGGAAAATAATGTGACAACTTAGCAGTGACAAGCAGAGACTGGAAATTCTTACCAAGCAAGCTACAAGTTATACTGATAGAGAGGAGGAAAACAAAAACAAAAATAAATAAAAACAAATGGTAGGAAGACCTCATAGCAGGGACAGCAATAGTGTCATCTGTGGGACTGATTGATACAGAGTTGGCCATGTTGAGTTGGAGCCATTTGGCAGCATCTTGCAATGACTAGCAAGGGTCTAGCACTGGTTATAGACAATCCGGCTTCATCTACAGTCAGCTTTAACTCAGTTTACTTCAAGGTGGGTGAAATTGCCAAAAAACAGTCATTGCAAGTTCGATACAGCAAATGATTGATTATGTGCTATCAAGTTGGTGTTGGCTGATGGTGACCACATAGATTCTTTTCCTAGGATTATCTGTCCCCAAATTTGTCCTTCAGGTCTTCCAACAGTGCCCCCATCACCACTGTAATTGAGTCCATCCACCTTGCTACTGGTCGTCCTCTTCTTCTCTGGTGATTGATACAGATTACAAATGAGCCCTCTTTGATGTTCAGCTCTCCAAAGGTGATGGGGACATATTTGGAATATAGAGAGCATGTTATGGGTGCAATCACAAAATTGCTGCACTGAGAGACTTGCCTATTGACAATATGGGTACCGTGGCAGGCATGGCCCATCACAGCAATGGCTTCCCTCTTCAGATTTTTCTTTAGAACAGTCAGTGGGCAGTGGGGGCAAAAGGGGCTGGCTTAGACTCTTTCTCATGCAGTTGTAACTCTGTGAGAGAAACATGACTCATTAGGATTTAGAATTCATCTTCATATAACTAGGGGGGAAAGCATAAAGCACTTGTACTGGCCTAATGCAAGCTAGAAGACAACAATAAACTGCCTAGAAAGAAGATGGATTAGCACGGCACACTACAGTATTGCTGCCTGCCATAATTTTTCAAACACTTCAATTAACATGCTGATAGTTGGGATTGTCAATGGTTGGTCTTTGATTTGGGGATGTTGCTAAGCTATAATGGTAGTTCATCCAAAGGAACAATAATCATCTCAATCCCTTTTTCAAGTGCTGAAAGAGGGAATGCTATGAACACCCTGCAGCATGTTATCTTCTGACTTACTAGCTCTATTTCCATTCCAAAATGCAAATAGAGAAATAGTCCCTTTCAAGATTATGGAATCACAGAGTGGGAAGGGTGAGGTGGAGGTAGCTGGTTACAGAAAATGCACTTCCTGTAGTCTTAATCCCTACTCTCCTCCTTACATTTTCACCTGTCTCCATTTGCAATGCATACAAGTAATAAATAATGGAAAATTAGCTTCGCTTGCTTTGGAAATAATATCTTCCTGCAGTTGAAGTTGAATTTCACTTTAAGTCTTTTGTAACTGTGCTGTTATGTCTGTTATTCCAACGCATTGCATGAATCATTAAGAGCTACCATTATTCTATAATTAGAAAGCTCTGGGTGAGTTTGTAATAAAAACATCCAAATGTTTTGAATCCAGTTATATGGAATGGAATGCATCCAAGGAAAAGTCAAGTTCTTTGAGTGATCTACCATGGATTATATTTCCCCCATGGTTTCTTTCATTTTATTCACAGTACTCCAAGCATGAGTAGATTCTGAACACATGAAAGGAAAACATGAAGGGGGCATATGTAATCTGTCTGGAACTGAACAATTTATGTCCTTTTCTTTATTCACAGACTTCAGAAAAAAGAATATAGAAAGCTGACTTATATCAAATTAAAGTTTCAATATGTTTAAGTATTATTGTCTATGGCTGAGAACAGCAATCTGATGTTTCAGGAAAGGGACACTCCCCGTTCTACTTAGGGATTATTTGGGGTGCCAGGGATTGAAACTGGGATAATATATATGCAGAAAGGCACGGACATTTTCTTCACAAGCAGGAACAGCCCAACTGAGTGCCTTGTATGCGGTTTCAGTACAACTACTAGTATCCCAATCATAACAATTGATAGTGGGGAATTAAGGGAGTTGTAGCCTCACATAACTGGAGGATGTTTGCAATTTTCTGTGAGTCTCCTGGAGGATGGGGAAAAAATACAGGAACTTTCCAGATATGCACACATAGTTCATCTGTATTTATTCTCTGCCCTTTTGTATGTTTACAGCTAGAAGGCAGTTATCCCTGCATCCAGGTGTATTAATCAGCCATGAAGCTTCTCAGTATCTACATGAGCCTGATTTTTGGCTTACAAGAGAAAAACCATTAATGCTGAGAGGATTGCATTCCAAGTCCATCAGGACAACTCACTCTGCCAGACTTGCAGACTGAGAAGGGGATGTTTGAATTTTTCTCTGCTGTGCACTGATCTAGCACCATATTGACTTGTGTCTATACTGGTTAGGGAAGAAGAGGGTTGGTCCAATACAACTTGAAGGAACCATTGGAGAAACTGCTGGAGAAAGAAATCCCTGTTAAAGGGATTCTCTTCAGTAAGGGACTTGCTCTATTTCCTCTGTATATCAAACTGATGAAAGAAAAAGGCTAAATTAGGGCATTTGCAGGACAATCTGCTTCAGATAAATTTCAGTTAAATACATACATACAATTCAGATAGAATCTACCATCCAGTATGCACATCCTGGGTAAGAATGTTAAGACTCAAAAGAAATAATTTACGCAAGATCCTACATGCAGTACAAGCCATTTCTGAGTCAGAAATCCAAAAAACAGACACAAATTGTTTCTGGTTTCAACAGGTGTCCATTTCCAAAAGACAAGCTGATAAAATCTGAAGACAAGACGACTTATATAAAGACCTATATCCATAACAAAGATGGGAGCCAATTCCCTAAAATCAATCCATTCTTTTATTCCTTGTTTTATACCTTTCCTTAAAAATACCTACTAATGTCTGCAAAATTTATTTCCATATTTTATCCAGATATTTAGATAACATTTTTCAAGACAAGATGCCTTCACAATAAAGCTTGCATATAAGTGAACTAGTACATAAGCCAATTAAAGAATACAATAAACTTATGAGAAACGCAACAAAAATCATTCAGAGAGCCTGAGCAAACTGAGAGGATGTAATCTACAGTGAGCTCTTAGATTTGAGCATTTGCATACAACAATGGAAGGACAAAAAGACCCCGAGGAACACTGTCTTCAAAGTTAAAACTGTTGGTGGCAGCACTCTCAAAGGCTTCAGATCATGAAGGATAGATCAAAGCTAAGCATGCTTTGGAAATGATCCATGAGTTCTGAAGAACTTCTCACTCATTTTCAAACCATGCACAGCCCATATATAGCATTTCTTTCTTTACCAATCATATCACAGCCTACTTTGTACTGCCAGTGATGTCTTATTTAGATAGCTATCAACACCTTCATTAATGCCACGTAGGGTGGTAAAACATTGAACCTACCCTCCTACTGCCATCCTTTTAATAGACATTCCCAGGAGTCCTCTTCAGTAAGTGATAAAACAACTTACCTGCTGATTTCTGCAGAGCACTCCTTTGTAATGGAACAAAATCAGTCTTAAGCCCTTTTCTTCATTGCACCAGGTGTTTCCAAGCTCATTTTGCATTTCACAAATGATTCAGTCCTGACTGCAGTATGTTGAACAGAAAATAGCCACCAAGTTCAGTATTTAATGAAAGGTGTAATAGATCTGGAAATTATTCAAGGTCTATAGTTAGCTAATATTGCTCCCTGATAGATTTAATGCTATTTACGTACAGTAAATGGCAACAGAAGGTGCTGTGAACCAGTGAGCCATGCAGTGCCGTAAAATACTTGAGTGTCAGGAAAAAATGATGTGTGTTTCCAAGCTGAAAGCCTCTGGCCTATAATGACATTGCACAGAACGCAAGCCAGCAAAAGCAGGCATGTGTTTGGGTTGATGAAGTATGATTGTGACAAATGATTGATTTAATACACCTTACAATGTATAAAATGTAAAAATCCTAAAACTCATGTGCAGGAGATTGACTCTGAGAACATTAGATTTCAAATAATGGCCATGCAGGTTTAACAATGTACTTGCTGATTTGTATGTAGACAGGAATGAATAATCAAGAACCACATGGATCAGGATGTCATTGTTATATGATTTGCAGCATTAGGCATTTGGGACTTGTGCCTGGAAGATGTTTGCTACACTCTTGCAAATCCCAATGAATCGAAGGAAACTCTACAGACACACCCCAACTTAACTGGCATGCAGCATGAAGGAATTGCACTCCCATCCAGACAAGCACCAATCTGATTAGATTTACCTGTTGGCATACAATCTCTATGCTGTAAAAAATCCACATGAATGTGAGATGACAGTTGAGATACAAAAATGCATCCAAAGTTTTGCAGCCTAGATATGGTTTGGTTCTGTTTTGTTTTGAAGCAAATTAGAAAAACAAGAGCCAACAACCACAAGAAGATGATCATCTCTGCAAGGGCTTCTCATACATACATACATACATACATACATACATACATACATACATACATACATACTTGTATATAAAGTTTACACAACAGTTTCAATAAAGGAGGACTATTTCATTGTAAGCATCTATGCATAATCTACATCTGTAAGCAGTTTGTTCCTAAGTTGCAAGTAACATCAGGTCATCAATCAATTGAGTAACTGACGCTGTAAATTTAGCTTTCCAATGTGGGTAAACTAGTCTCTTAGAAATAGTGCGGAAAATCCATTTCTGTTGTCTAGTTGTCAATTTCCGTGCAGCTGGAAATAATATGGATGCTGTAAAAAAAAATTAAGCTATGTCTCAAAGTCAAATTATTATATATAATTGCTTCTTCCTAGAATATAACAAAATATCACAGAGAGTATGCCTCTGTTCCATCACTTCCTTTTGCTCGTTTGCAGTTTGTTAAAGGCTGTGGGATTTATTTGTGTGTGTGTGTCTTCATGTCTCTTTTCTCTGTTCCTCCTGTGATATTTTTATTGAAATTAAGGAGTCTATAAATATTTTATTTTCCTTTATCCATTAGCAGTCCCTGGGCCTCATGATCAATGGCTGCATGTTTTTGTAGTGAAGTTTCACATCTCCAGCCATAATTCCTTCAATTCCCTTTGTCTCCACTGATTAGTTTTAGTTTTACAGGAGTCTTATCAAAAGTATGCAAGCTAGGTTTTGTTTTATCTGCTTAAAAGTAGTTTTTAATCTTTTATTCAATACCTCTTTTTATTCAGTCCTCTTCCTCTTGTATTAACTTGAATACAGTGTTATCTGTGCTTCTTTATAGCAATTATCTAGATGGTAAAGCAGAAACTTCCAGTATCCCTTTTGATCAATCAGTTCCATTCATTAGAAAGAGGGATCATTTTTCTTTGTGTGTGTTCAGTGCTAATCATGACCATTGCTATTTTCAAATTGATCAAAAAACACTGCCACAGCTTGAACATACATGACAGAAGGGAGAGGCAACTATGGACATGAACATGTTGAGATGTTTGTGTTTGGGTATGGTTGGGTATACCAACATTCAGCAAACACATATAGCATTTACATTAATTCCTAAGCTGGGATTTCTGGCCAAGGCCACAGCTGTGAGGCATTTTGTAGGAAAAGGTATTTAATATATGGGCAGCTTTTTGAAGTGGCAGAAAAGGTTTCTGCTGTACCTGTACAACTCAGGCAAGAAGCCCCTTCAGCTACTAAAACCATCATGCAAGGCCATTGCTCTACAAATGATGGACTGCATCAGACTTTTCTAACTTGGGTGCCCTCCAAATAGATGGTCACTTATCAGATGTGTGGGCTTCAATGTCCAGAATTTCCAGCCAACATGGCTATTGCTGAGAAATCAAAGAATTGAGGTCCGTGTATTTGGAGGGCACTCGCTTTGGAGAAGGCTGGCCTTATGGACATGTAGTCTGATTCATGTTAAGCAAGCTGCATGACATCCTGTAGGTGAGCCTTTCTGAACTTGGGAGCTTTCAGATAGGTTGGATCAGAATTTCAACTGGCTGGCAATTTGGGAAGTTGTAGTCCCATTCATCCTGAGAGCACCTGGTTGGAGGAAGTTTGGTTATATAGATAATCTCCAAGACAACTTCCCATGTATTGTTGAAGGCTTTCACGGCCAGAATCTGATGGCTGGTGTGGGTCTTCCGGGCTGTGTGGCCATGGAAGTTTTGTTTCCTAACGTTTTGCCAGCATCTGTGACCGGCATCTTCAGAGAGCAGGAACACAGACAGGAGCAGTTCTCTCTGTGCCCAGGATGATGTGACCCTTTTGTGGGTATTTATAGAGATCTGAAGGGGGGATTGGAGGGGGTGTGTGGGGGGTGCGGGGGTGTGTGGGGTTGGGTTAACGAGTGGCTGCTTGTTTTGGTGTCAGAATATGTGTGTATCTTCCTGGGGATTAGGCAGGGTTTTAGAAGAAAAAACCCTGCCTAATCCCCAGGACGATACACACATATTCTGACACCAAAACAAGCAGCCACTCATTAACCCAACCCCACACCCCCCTGCACCCCACACACACCCCCTAACCCCCCCACCACACCCCCTCCAATCCCCCCCCCTTCAGATCTCTATAAATACCCACAAAAGGGTCACATCATCCTGGGCACAGAGAGAACTGCTCCTGTCTGTGCTCCTGCTCTCTGAAGATGCCGGTCACAGATGCTGGCAAAACGTTAGGAAACAAAACTTCCAGAACACGGCCACACAGCCCGGAAGACCCACACCAGACAACTTCCCATATTTCCAAGCTCCACTATCCAGAACAGCCTGGTTTGAAATAACCCAAGGGATTTTATTAAGCCTCAGCTGATTAATATACCATCAGCAAAGCATTGTAACTGGACAACTGGCTCTATATAATATACTTTTACTTGTCTATTCAATTTATTGAAGGCCAAAAATGTGCCTGAAATGTTTCTGAATAGCAAAAATCTGAATTTTGAAATAGTGGTACCCATGACAACCAAAGCACTTTGCTTTTCATGCCATTATGTATTGCTGTATATATGGTTAACAAAAGCACTTTAGAATAGTAATTTCAAAACTGTATTTCAAAAAGCCATACATACCACAATTCCAGAGGAGGTCACTGTGGTTGGAGGCAGAAATAAATCACAAAAACATCTGAGATTCCAAAATACTCATCTAGAGAAAGGATGCTTGACTGCAGCATCTGTTTTTGGATTCCAGTTTTGGTTTGGCCTCCTTCTCCTGGGCTGAGTCACTCTGCTGCCTGACTCCACACTGGTGATTTGATTGGGTCTATCCTTATCTACACAGAGATGCCATAACAAGGTCCACTTTCAGAGGAGGCTGACAGTTGCATTTCTGCATTGTTTTGGATTTGCCTCCTTTCAGTTTGGTCCAGATAAGTGAACATCTATTTGGAGGGCAAAAAAACATTCTATAACTCAGTGGCAGATTATTGCTTCCTGCAGAGGGTCTATAATTCAGACAAATTCAGGAAAATTTTAAATGGGAGATTAAAAGATCTGCAGTCACTGTAGAGAATACTGAGCTACTTAACCCTGGTTCAGCATATAACACTACCTTCCTTTCTTCTTACAATGCATAATTCTTACCTTTTGCTATTAAAAGCAAATGAAGGCTTGGTTTACATGGTTGTTTAACTATGCTTCATTAAATAGTAAGTGTTAACTTGTACAATATATTAGGCCGTGCTTTAATATAAGTCTTATTGAATAAATTATGAGCAGATCCTCACTTTCTGAGGGGCCCGTTGCCTAGTACAGGTAGTCCCCAGGTTAAGAACGCCCCAGTTACAGATGACTCACAGTTAAGAATGGAGCCTATTGTAGCAAAATTCAAGTTAAATACACAATGATTCAAGTTCATTACACAATACTGCTTATTATTTATTTATCAGATTTGTCACGGCCCATCTCATTAAACAACTCTGGGTGGTTTACAAAACAATTAAAATCAATTAAAATTACAAAATTATCCCCCCACACAAGCTGGCAGAGCCAGGTCTTCAATTTTTTCTGGAAGGCTGGTAGGGTAGGGGCCTGCCGCACCTCTATGGGGAGAATGTTCCAAAGGGCGGGAGCAGCAACAGAGAAGGCTCTCCTCCTGGGCCCCACCAGTCAACATTCTCTTGCTGACGGGACCCACAACATGCCCTCTCTGCCTGACCGGGTGGGATAGGTTGATGTGACGGTCCCTCAGGTAACCTGGACCCATGCCATGTAGGGCTTTAAAGGTGAAAATCAACACTTTGAACTGGACCCAGAAGCAGACTGGGACCCAATGCAGCTCATGTAGTAAAGGTGTTATATGTGCCGTTCTTGGAGCACTCAAAATTATCCGCATGGCCGCATTTTGGACCAGCTGTAGCTTCCGGATAATCTTCAAAGGTAGCCCCATGTAGAGCACATTGCAATAGTCTAGCCAAGAGATGACCAGGGCATAAGTGACTGACTGGAGAGCCTCCTAATCCAGGAAGAGGCGTAACTGGCATACCATACAAAGGTGGGCAAAGGCTCTCCTGGCCAAGACTGCCACCTGCTCCTCAAGCAGGAGTCATGAGTCCAGGAGGACCCCCAGATTACACACCAGGTCCGTCCGAGGCAGTGCAACCCCATCCAAAATGAAAGATGGTAGATCCTTAGATACAGAGGCACCTCCAATCCATAGCTACTCCATCTTACCGGGGTTCAGCTGAAGCCTGTTGCACCCCATCCAGACCCCCCCACAGCCTCCAGGCACCGTGCAAGGGTGGTCATGGCATCACTCGCCTCACCTGGGATGGAGATGTATAACTGGGTATCATCAGCATATTGATGATTCCTCATCCCATGGTGATGGATGATCTTACCCAGTGGTTTCATGTAGATGTTAAAAAGGAGTGGAGAGAGTACCGAACCCTGGGGCACCCCACAAAGGAGGGGCTGTGAGCTGGATCTCTCACCCCCAATCAATACCGATTGGGAATGACCTTGGAGGAAGGAAGAGAACCAGCACAGAACTGTGCCACCCAGTCCCAACTCCCCAAGTCGACCCAAAAGGATACCAAGGTCAATGGTATTGAAAGCTGCTGAGAGGTCAAGAAGAGCAAGGATGGATGCACTACCCCCATCCCACTCCCACCAGAGATCATCCATGAGTGTGACCAATGCTGTTTCTGTCCTGTATCTGGGCCTGAAACCTGACTGAAAAGGGTCCAGATAATCCATTTCTTCTAGGATCCTCTGGAGCTACAACGCCACCACCTTCTCTAGAAAGGGGAAGTGGGAGACCGGATGAAAATTGTCCAGTATGGTAGGATCCAGTGATGGCTTCTTGGTGAGGGGGTGCACCAGCACCTCCTTAAAGGCAGCTGAAAACACCCCCTCCCTCCAAGATGAACTCACCATTGCCTGGACCCACCCACATCACCTCCTGGGAAGCTTTAACTAGCCAGGAGGGACATGGATCTAGTTGATACGTAGTGGTATTGACTGTCTGGAGGACCTTGTCCACTTCCTCAGGTTCAACAGAATCAAACTGTTCCCAGATAACAGGGTAAGAATGTACTCTGGCCATCTCTATAGACCATGCCTCATGCTTGATATCTAACTGGAACTGGATCCAAGTGATTTTATCCTCCAGATGCCTAGAAGACTCTTCTGCACGGCCCTGTAAATGGGCTACTGAGCCCCCCTTTCCCAAAAGAGATTGGGTGATCTTGAACAGGGCCACCGGGCAGCATTCTGCAGATGCAATAACAGTGGAGAAATATTGATATTTTGCCACTCTTACTGCCACAAGGTAGGCCTTAATAGCAGCTCTAGCTTGTGTTCGGTCAGGTTCAGTCCCTGTTTTCCTCCAGTGGCGCTCTAGACGTCTTTTAACCCTTTTCAAAACCCTCAACTCCTCTGTAAACCATGGGGAGTGTCAGATTCAATGGGTCAAGAGAGATCACATGGGCATGATGTTGTCCAACGCCTCGGCCACTTTCCTATTCCAGGCAGCAGCCAAGGCCTGTGCTGGCCTGTGCAACAGACTCTTGGGTATAAGCCCTAGCTCCCTTTGGAACCCAATTGGGGGAGGACTGATTGAATGGGTCCTATTCCCATTCAATCGGTCCCCTGTGGAGGGGAGTAGCATAGGAGAATCTCAAGACCGCCAGGACACGATCTGACCATAACAAGAGGGACAGAGGTAATTCTTCCTTCATATCACATTGCCACTGCTTTGACAAGAAAACCAAGTCTGGTGTGAGACCACTGTCCTGAGTCGGGTCATGGATAATCTGGGACAGGCCCATGGCTGCCATGATAGCCACGAACTCCCAGGGATAGCAGAACGAAGTTCCCCAAGACCATCAGTCTGGGAAATTCCATTGCCAGCCCTGCGATGGCCTCCAGCAGCTCAGGCAGGGAGGTTGCTATACAGCAGGGAGGCTGGTACAGTAACAGCACAGTACACAGTATTACATAATAATTTAATTACATAAAATCGAATTTGTTCTTACATACAAATTCAACTTAAGGACAGACCTTGTGAACAGAATTCGTTCTTAAACTGGGGACTACCTGTATAGGCCATTTCCCCTCTCCTGAATGTAGGAGCAGATGACATTGTTTTTCTGCCATTCCTACCCCCTTGTGGATGCATCCCTTATCTGAAGTTGGCTTAAGGAACAGCTGGAAGCAGCATGGGATTTTACTACAATTGACTGGGTTCACACTACAAGTAGTTTACTACAATTGACCGGGTTCACACAACATAGCAAGCCAATAAACATGGTTAATAATCACACAGACTGCATTTACATGGCATATGGAACCCCCCCCCCCCATTAGCTGCATTGTGTAAACTAGGTCTAAAAGTGACATGAAGTTTGAGCATACATATTAAAACAAAACACAAACTTGGCAGTCTGCCAATCTGAGTGGCAAAAAGATATACACAAATATTCCTTTAAAAAAAAACTCGAACTTGCCCTTCTCACATTCCTTTTCACCATGGGAGAAAAGCTACACATACTGGTATCTTTCATCTGCAGGTGGGAATCAACCTCAGGAATGGGATGCAATTGCAGGCTTTGTAGTAAAAAGAAGTGGAGGAAGGGAATACACTCATATCTATGCAAGTTAGGTTTGCCCTAAAAGTAAATATTTTCTGTTCTTATCATGTGTTTCTCATAAATGTGCTTCCAATTATAATACTGAAAAAGAACACCTTAATATTAGGTTTCTGTTCTGATGAAACACTGTCAAGCAATTGGAGGAGATTCTCCAAAGAAAGATGCAATAAAGTGTCTTGTACTTATAAGTCATAAAATACTTGGTCCTGATTTTACATTCCTTCTCTTGGATGAATCTGCTGATGCATGAAATAATTAACTTTTAATTCAAGAACATCCCTTAGACAGCTTCAGGCCTCTCCACGCACGGCATTTATACCTGTCCTCTGATTCTTCATGCAGGTCAGCTGAGGTGCAGCGAGAATAGCAATGCTTCTCTTTTGCCATTTGTAACATTAGAGCTCAGTAGGGCTTGGGGATGGCTATTTTCCTACTTGGGGAAATTCTTGCCTCACCTGCCCCTCTCCTCCAGTTTCAGCTCTGCTCTCTAGATTCCAGAAGCAAGTCAGTAAACGTGATCTTAATCCTTTTAGTCAGTCTCACAATTCCTGTTTTTGTTTTTTAAAAACTCAGCTTGTTTTCCTTGCTTATGTGAACAGTCTGTGCTAAACTCATGCTCTTCCTCATGGCCATGGAAACATGCTCTCCCCCCATTCTTGAGTCAGGAGGAAAGTATGTTGATGTAAAAAACACTGTCCTTTACCACACCTCAGGCACAAAGCTGGGTAATATTGCTGTCAGGAATACAGTGTGATGCAGGCTACCTTTAGGGCAGTGATTGATGTGTCCTTCCCCTCCCATCCACTATCTCCTACTGCTGGAAAAAACCACCACTACTTGTTCTGAACATGTGGGTGTCCGTGGCAAGGAGCATGGTTTGACATTCAAGCTGTCATTTTTATTTTACCTTTCTTTCTCTGGAGAAGGCTCTGATGCTGGGAAAGGTAGAAGGAAATAGAAGATGACGACAATCAGCTGCAAGGTGGATGGACTCAATTAAAGTGGCAATGAGTTCATTGATGCATGACCTGAAAAACCAGGTTAGGGATAGATTGTCACTGGAAAAAACTATTTATGTGGCCACTAGGAACCATCAATCAATCTTGTCTTTCTTATTCTCTGCCTGTTTATGGGAGAAGGCAGACCCTGCAGGGAGAGGACTACTCCTCTTCTTATGGGGGGCTGAAATTCTTGGAAAGGTCTTTAAAAGGTTCTTGGTGGTCCCAAGGTGGTTTTTTAAAAAAACATTCTGTGATTTCAAGGCCTGCCATGTGAACCCTCTGGAACCTTTCTACTCTGTTCCTTATACCTTGGGACTTAAACAGGTTGTAGGGAAAGGGAGGAAGAGAGCCTGAGATACACTAAAGGGAATCCCATCACCAATCATACTTTTCTATACTGCCTCTCCTCTCCCATATCCAGTCAACAGTAGTCCAAGAAGGTGCATTTTTAGCTTGCACTCAGGGCAATAATTCTGACTCCTCTCATTTGCCAATTTTTGAGTTCAAGCATAATAACAGAGCTATAAAAGGCAAGGACTCCCACAGCTGACACTTGCTCCTGAAGCCTCACAATGCCTAGTTTTGCTTTCTCCCAGCTGCAGCACTTACAGGATGTTTGGTAGAAACCTCCTCACTTACTCTGCAGAGATGCAACTGTCATTTGGCAAAACCCTGCTGTGTTTTGGTCTGTGCTCCAGAGTTGGTCCTCTCTGGCTTGCCAGGTCTCAGCAGATCCCAGGTTTCTGATTGCTTCAAGTAGTATGGATAGTGCAACCCTCATAATTGCCCTCCTAAATTTGTTGGAGTCCTGTTTCAGGTTTCAAACTGACACACAGTTGCTAGGTGAGAATAGCAATTTACTCAAGGCTTGGCAGACAACGAAAGGAATGTAAATCAAAACAGAGTTTCTGGGAAAGAAAGCTTTCCTGGGTAGTTTTGCTTTCAACAGGAACATGCAGAGAAGTCAAAATCCAGTCCAAAGAGCCAAGTCAGGTTTGTCAGTCAGTCCAAAGAGTTTCAGAGTTCACTAGCAGAATTCACAGGAATGACACACTAGAGCAGGAAATCAGTCAGTTGTTGCCAGTGAAGAAACGCAGGTCAGGTTTGCCTCTTAAATCAGGCAGCAGCCAGCTGTCTTTAAGAGTTACTCCCTTGCTTGGCAAGGAGTCTCACTGAACATCTTTGCTCCATCCTCCATTTGAGTCCAAGGGTTTGGAGGCTGTACCTCATTATCTGACTGCTTCAGCTGTGCTGATGGTGCCTGTGTCAGCCTCAGGTGATTCCTGGCTTGGCATCTCCTGAGGCTGACATTCTACTGGTTCAGCCGGAGCAGCTGCTTCAGGGTCAGAATCAGAGTCTGGGTACTGGGCCATGACAGCTGGAACCTTTTCAGTGGTGAATTTCTTAGGATTATTTGGGTTTGCCAATGGGAAGGTTAATCTCCTGGAAGTTCTGCATTTGGTCTTCCATGTGATTGATAAACCCATGTCCAATCCACAATGTACCCCTTCCACAAAAAAAAAAAAAAAAAAAAAAAAAGGCTGTGCAAGTGAGGGATCCAGTTCCTCTTGTAGCCATAGCCAACATAGCTATGAAGATACAGAGGACAATGACCAGAAAGGTGTGGTCTCCAAGCACATCAGCCCACCCAACTGTAGCTGATTCACTGACTGCCACAAACAGAGCATATCTTCTGAAGACTGTACAGGTAAAAAATAGGCCAAATTTCGATGGCACCATCATGGGCGCCATCTTGACTTTTTCCCCCACACCCCTGGCAGATGTCCTTGATAGCATCTGTCACTGCAGCAAGCAGGTCATGTGAGGAGCCCTCTGATGCTATGCCGTCATTACAGCTTTTAACTGGAAATGTATATGCCTTGTGGCCAAGCAGCCATCCAGCCATTCCAATACCCCAGGTATTTTGCAAAATGGCCAAATGCACATGTTTTGGGGAGGAGGGCTACTGTTTTACTTTTACTATTTTCCACGTCAAGCTGGAGTGAGTGGATTTTGCTATTCCATGAGCTGCCCCAGCTCTGAGTGGGATTTTTTACACTCTGAGTGAAAAGTGTAAAAGTCAGTATTCTGCAGTTGACTGAAGTGAAGACAAACTTTAAAATGCTTGATTGGGAAACTTTACTCTGTTCAGTGGGCCATGCTCCCAAGGTAACTGTATGTAGGCTAGGGGATAAATAGTACAAGCCAACCTGAATGAAAACTTACTTGAAGTAAAAAAGGCTTAGGTATTCGGATTAGGAAAATGTCTTATTAACTGGTTATTTCCTCAGAAGAAAATACTGGGTGAGAAAGTACATAAGAATCTGCGCATGTGCTTGAAACCAGCTGCTTGAAAGGTATTCTCTAATCCTAAAGCCCACAGTGCTCCGAAACTCAGTTACAAAGCCAGTTGCTTTGAATGCACATGTATCCTGCCCATTTTTTTTTTTAAATTACAAAGGGGGAATTTGATCTTATCCTCCATTTTCACAGAGCTGGACAACTGTAAATAAAAATGCACCTGTTTTCTTTTTAAAACCGCACTTCGGATTTGCTTCACTTGTTGTATGGGCTTCCCAAATAAACACAAATGCTGTGTGTGACCTTTCTGCTCTTGCAAGTATAACAATAAATGGTACTTGATCATGTTCTAAGTATAGCAATACAGTCATGGATCTATTTATTAATGAGTGACCACTGAACGCTTATGGTACATGTGTGGAGAAAACTGTACAGAGAAAATAGCTCAGAAAATAAAGGAATTTTGGTGAAGATTTTACCTCAGTGACATATGGCTGGTGCTACTGGAAAACTTCCAAGAGTAAATGTGATAAAGGCACATGTAGGAAGTATCATTAGCAAATATATGAGACAAGAAAGGGCTGGCTAGTAGGGAATACTTCAATTTTCTAGCCCGCAAAATCAATGGAAGGGAATTCAAGTGCCTCTGTTTGGACCTGAGTAAAGATCTCAGTAAAGTAAAGGTCTCAAAGCCAGTTTGGTGTAGTGGTTAAGGCATCAGGCTAAAAACTGTGAGACCGTGAGTTCCAGTCCCGCCTGACCTTGTTAGGTGACCTTGGGCCAGTTAGGTGACCTTGGGCCAGTCACTCCCTCTCAGCCCTAGGAAGCAGGCATGGGCAAACCACTGCTGAAAAACCTTGCCAGGAAAACTGCAAGGACTAGTCCAGGTAGTCTCTGAGAATTAGACACAGTTGAACAGATTAAAAAGAAAAAGGCAAGGTGTGAGCTGAGAATTGGAGTGGTGGCATTCTAATTGCAGGATTAACTGCAAAGAATGTGCTGGTTTGCCACTTTCAAAGTGTTTCCCTCCAAAAATAGACAACGGCAACATTAAAAACTATTTCTAATAAAATAAAGCTCATAACCCCTTCCCACCACCACACCTCCAACTTAAACAAAGTACTTCCCCACACAGAAAATGAAGTGTCAGGGAGGGCACATCAATTTCCTTTCTGCGAATACTTTTATTTACTGTATGTATAAAATACAGAGATTACCTGATGCCTGGCAAAAAGCCTATCTTATATCTGTAGATAAGTTTGAACGACATCATTAATGTTTGCGTCATCTAAGTAATCCTTTTTGGGGTCATGATTTTTGCCTTATTCACAACTCTGTGAGATCCGCAAACAACAGCTCTGCCTTTTTCTAACTCTGCCAATAAGAGTGATGGGTCATAAAGGTTTCATTTCTGCTGTTGTTCACAAAACACGCTTCTCTTTCTCCATGGTAACTACCCAGTAACCAGATAGAGGCACCATCCCACACAAATATTTACCTAGAAATATTAAAGCATTCATGAAAATAACCTGCAGTTGCTGAGTTCCAGTAGGAAGCCAGCAGCAAGAACTCTTACATTTCTACTGTTCCTGAAGTCAGACAATGCTCTTCTGTTCTTGGAATAGTTTTGCAAAAATGGGTTGTTTATACGGTCAACAAAGATATATTCACCAACACAAAGTTCAACCTAAACTGAGAAGCTCTTTAACTATGGGTCTCTAGTAGCTTAGTAAACAAAGAAATAGTCCACAGCTTAGTGGTATAGCACAGACTTTGATGCAGAAGGTTCCCGCGTAAAAATGAAAGCTCCCATCTGATTGATTTGTTTGACAAGTGTAATGGGGCTGATGATGGGAAAGAACTTTACAAGGCCTTCCCAAGCTAGACTTGGCACTGTACACTTTCCTAACTGGCCTGTCTGAAAGTAAAGGTAACCCAGACTTTTCTGCTTCTCTCAAGAGTCTGCAGAGATCAAGATTTGGTTAAATTGAAAATTAATGTAGCCTGAGTGGGTCAGTACCCAGCATGTACCTTGTATTGATGAGATAGTTCCACAGTATGCTGGCTTGCAAGGTAGCTCATAAATTAGAGATCTTAGCCTGCGCAGAAGAGAGTGAACATGCTTGAAGATAAATTGGGTGTTAGCTACATTTGTGGCATAATTGCCTAAATGGCCAGAAATGATTGGTGCTATCTTTATCATAAGCAGGGAATGACTAAAGCCTGTTTATGATTACACTTGGTAATATAGTATACTCTTTCCTTTTTTTTTTTTTTTTTACTAGGAAGTGTTGTAAGAGTAATTCAATATAGAAAAGTTGAGGTCACTACCCATGGGCCCATCTATTGATGGACATACCATATGGAAAATTGCAGTTTGGATGTAAGACGAGTACAGGTAGTCCTCACTTAATGACCCTAATTGGGACTGGAATTTCCATCACTAAGACATGTGGTCATTAGGCAAAACATCATGTGACCACACCAGTTAGGAATGGCAGTTTTGGTAGTCCCAGTTGCAGTTGTTAGGCCGGGACTGCACTATTGTTAGGCAAGGACCTCACACTTCTTCTGCCCTGCTGTGCTCGCCTCTACTTCAACTCCCTTACCTGCCTATCTCCCCCCCCAGCTCTGCCCTTTTGGCTGCCCTGCCCTCTGCCACCCCTGCCGCCCTGCACTCTGCCACCCTGCACTCTTCCGCCCCACTGCCCTGGACTCTGCCACCCCCAGCTGAATTTTGCTGCCTTCTTCCTCCCACTGCTGAGGATGAAAATGGTGATTGATGAATATCTGCTTTTAAAAGGTCTGTTCATTTTCAATATGTGGTTTAATCATAAATTTATTCATATGTACACATGACAAAGGAATAAATGCAAAGTATAATTGATTTTTTATAATTAATAGCTGAGACACTTAATGAAGGCAACAAGATGACAAATTCTAATGTGGAGCAAGCCATTTTTTGATAGTGTTAAGAATGGATCTTGAGAAAAAAATGGACTTGGAAGAAGTGACATAAGATAAAGTAGAACTGCAAAAATAGAAGGTATGAGTCCTATATGGAAAAAAAATATAGATTAATTTTCCACTGAATGAATGGAAAGTAGTGTTAAGGAAAGAGGATGTGGAAGTTGATTGGAAGAGAGTGAAAAAACGTACATTACAAAGTGCCACTCGAATGTGTGGATCCTAATAGAAAGTATGAAAAAGGATGCTTGGTAGAATGATGTGGCAAGAGAGATTGTGGATGAAGGAAAATGTATGTAAGAGACCAGCTGCTATAAAGATGATAAGAGAAAAATATTGTATAAAGTGCAGAGAAAAAATACAGCTGCAAAGAACAGGAGCCCAGACTTGTTAAAAGAGGCTTAAAAATGTAACATTATTTTAATGGAAATTTTTAAAAAAATGTTTTGTAAATGGGTGTCAAGGGATAAAGAAAAAGCTTCCAACAGAGTGAATGGGATTAAGAATGAGATGGCATCAACGTGAGGAAATATTGGAAAGAGTATTTTAGAGGTATTTATGATAATGATACACTGAAGAGTGGCAGTGAAATTAATGTTATAAATGCTAATGTGCAAAGAAAAATGATGAAAAAGAAGGCATCAATGATATGAAAATATTGAAAAAAAGCAGTTGGTGTTGGTATTGATGGTTACAAAATAGATGTGGTTGGATTATGAGGTGACAACTTTTTTAACATTTGTGTGAAGATGGAAAATGCTGTTATAATTCTCCTGTATAAAGGGAAGAGGCACAAATGACCAGATTCAAGTTACTCTACTTTGGACATATTATGCGAAGACCTAGCTCTCTGGAGAAGGCTCTAATTCTGAGAAGGGTGGAAGGAAAGAGGATGACCAGCAGCAAGGTGGATGGACTCAGTTACAGTGGTGATGGGTGGACTGATTGAAGAACTGAAGGACCAGGTTAGGACAGATTGTCATAGAGAAAAATCTGTTTATGTGGTCACTAAGAGTCAACACCAACTTGATGGCACATATTGTAATATAAAGGGAAGAGTAGTAATCGTAAATGCAAACACTGCAGGTGGATTAGTTTGTAAAGTATGTTTGGAAAAATGATATGAGAAGTAACAATTAGTAAATTTGGGAAATGAAATTTTTATACTAGATAGAGATGTGCAATTCAAAATGTTGCTCATAGAGAAGTGAATGTGAGAAAGTTGTAATTTAGAGAAAGTAGCAAAATAAATGTTTGAATTATGCAATATTTGAATAACTGAAAATTGGTTGTGGAATACATTAAGAATGGTACATGATGGAAGTAAAAGCATCTATGAGAATAAATTGGTTAATGAATAATTCAATACTAGCAGGAAGTAAGTGTGTATTATATATCTTTGTTATTAAATATATTTAAGAATAAATGCATAAAGAATATTTGCAGTGATGTTAGAAGTGTTGTTGGGGACATTAATGTGTACATATGCACACGTATGGAGATGACACCTGAAAGCAAATATTCAACTGTATGATGTAATAAAAATATAGATCTGAAAATTAATGCATGAAGGCCAAGGTTTGACAAGGAAAATTGAGAAGAACACTTATAAATTACACATCAGTGGTGAAAAAGTAGAGCAAGTAGATAAATATGTGTGTTTCTGTAGAATGTTTACTAAAGATGGAATAGATGGAGAAGTTTTAAGAACTGTAAATGCTGGTAGAAAAATAATGGGTAGAATGTAGAACTGATATCTGCCAAAAGAAGTGAAAATTGCTACAGCTTACTTATATGGAAGTGAAAATTGGGGGTAGCATGAAAGAACATAAAAGTGAGATGCAGTGGGAACATGTGATTTAAGAAATGTGGTGATAAAACAAGGAGAGATAGGGTCAAGAATGAGTGGATTGAATGGATGTGGACTGAATCCAAAAGTGAGTGGCTAGTATGAAAGAAACATATTAAGGTTGTTTCATATACAGAGTATAAATAAAGACTGAATCACAAATATATGATGGTAGAGTAAATGGGTCAAGAGGAAGGGGAAAAATGAAAAAGTCACAGCTAGATGGAGTTGATGAGAACCTCAAAAAGTGAGAAACAAAGTATAAAGAATAAGCAGCATATAGCTGTTATGAAACAAGTATGGTTTGCTCGAAAAGTATGGAGAAGTTAGTGAATGGTCTTGGTGTAACCTAGATTTTGTTACATTTCTTTTTCTCATCTCTTGCATTTAATATCTTTGCTCAGTGCTTCTCATTCTCCCCCCACCCCTACTTTCCATAATGTTGGTTACTTGAAAAAGAATAGTGTGATGGGTATGCAGAGATTGAATATTAACTTTGGCAATCTTAATATCTCACGAGACAGGAAATTGCAGGTAGAAATACATTTAATTATGCTACTCACTTTCAAACATTCATATGAGAATTGAATTGGAAACTAAAAATAGCAGTCTTTGATATATAACTTTAGACTGCAAATAAACAAACTACATTAGAACACATCTTCTCTAAAACATTCCCTGCATATAGGAAACTGGGTGTCAGAGAAAAGGACTTTAGCTTACCCTTTTCTCTGATGACTTTTGTGTGGGGGGGTGGGCAGGCAGGTATATTTAGGGAGTTCTGAAAGTCTTCTATCTGCAGTTTGACATGGAAAAAGAAACAGTGGATCAACCATTTAAATCAGTTTATATAGTTACATATGAACTACATGGAATAAAATTACAGCTAAATGCCCCGAAATTAGAAGTTTTAAGTGTAATGTTAGATTCATTTTTTCCAATTGTTTTCATTTTTAATATCAGCTTAATTTTTACAGAGATGAACAATTTGTGACTATGATTTTCAAGTACAGGTAGTCCCTGGGTTAAGAATGCCTGGTTTAAGGACAACCCATAGTTAAGAACGGAGCCTATTGTAGCAAAATTTGAGTTAAATACACAATGATTCAAGTTAAATTGACAACGGTTTGAGTTAATTACACAATATTACTTATACAGTATTATACAATAATACTGGTTCAGCTTACATACAAATTCGACTTAAGGACAGATCTTGGGAATGGAACTTGTTCTTAAACTGGAAACTGCCTGTATTACATGCATAATATGCATCATATGCATCAGTATGCCCTCCAAACATTCCAGAATTTCAGCAAAGACATGTAATATTTGCTTTATTTAATCAAAACACTAATGGAAACTGAAAAAATGTAGAGACAAGAGGAACGTTTGAGTTTATTATTCCTGTAATATTCTGCTTTCTTCATTGCAGATATTTCTTAGTAATAGTTTATCTTTATTTTTTTTTAATCCTCAACAGAATTCTAATTATTGTTTGGATGTGAAAGTACATTTTAGCCTCTGCAGAATCAGTTTCTCTGTAGTACAAATGTTCTCATTAGGAAGACATTTAACATGGGAAGAATATAAATGAGATTTGTGCAAGCCGTGCTTTTTGTATATATTGATCAAAAGAACAGTGAAGCAAAACCACTACAGTGTTAGGTCTTTCACAAGAATTAAATGACCAAATGGCTTTTTGTAATGAGCCCTGTTAGAAAAATATTAACAGTATTTTCAGTATTTAAGAAATACTGTGGTATTTCATGAAACATTCATGTTTGAATGGCATAGAGTGCCTTTTAGAAATCAAAGGACAATTTGATAGAACGAATCATCTGTATATGGAGCTAAATCTTTATTTTTTCTCAATGTGTTGTACTGTTACCAAAGCCAACTCTAACCCAACCTGAATCTGTTCTCATTCTTAGTCTGTACAGATCTACTCAAGCATATCAGAACACAAAATGGATGAAAACCAAGTGATACAGTTTTAAGTTCTCTGATCAGTTTGGCCTATTATATTTGTTATGATAGCAATGTAATTATCATAGGCTATTATGGTTAAATTGGTCCAGAATCAGATCTGTCAAACAGGTTTTATGTAAGAATAACACTATGTGGAAACCCAATGTGCCAATAAAAGCAGAATACAAAACAAAGTGTGTTTGCTTTAATGTGGCAGGCATGCTTGAAGCTGGGTTGCAACAATTCGAGGAAATGACTTAAGTCTAGCAATTAAGAGGGATTCCAGACTAGTTTTTTTTCCCTTTTAATTAAGTCACCTTGTCTCCTTCACAAAATGTTATGGAGTGGAGTCCAGTACTACCAATATGAAAACAGACAACATTTTTGACTTTTTTTTCTCTTTAAAGAAAGGAAGGAAAGACAGAATCACTGAACAATATATTCTGATTGATGGCACAGGAGCCTCCCCATCTGATAGCCCCCCCCCCACACACACAACTGAGGCTTCCAAGGAAAAAACTCTAATAGCTGCTTTTTTGGTATGTCTTCCTTTGGCAATTTATATGTATGGTGCTTAGTTAGTATATTCCTAATGTTCCTCTCCAAGAGGTTACCAATTTTCTTCTGAGAGTTATTCAGCTAGGTCACACCATTACATATAGAATGCTACAAACAGCTATCCTAAAAAGGAAGTGTTGTTATATGCCGTTTTTATTGGCATGCAAATCAAATCAAATCTTTATTACACTCATAGACCAGCATAATTATTGGCATGCAATATAAGCAGCGTGCCAAGAATGTACTTATCCACCTTCCTCCCTAGCAGGCTGTCCAGAGCACAGTTTAAATGAGGAAGATGGTTTTGCCCCTTTTCTCCCAGTACAAAACAGTGATAGTGGAGGAGGATCTGGACGGCCAGCAACATGTCCACCATCCACAGGAGACATTATGAAAAGCCTCTAAGCGGCACTCAGTCGGGGGACTGAAGGTAGCTCATATATATTGTCATTGATGCTGCTATGTTGTGGTTGAGTGGAATAAATTGTCTGGGAAAAAAGTAGTCAGGGCTGACGGTGACGTGAGACAGTTGGCATTTGTTTTGGTGAGCACTGTATTCTCAAGCCTGTGAAATAAAGAATTTATTATTTGTGTGTTTACATTTTGGTTTTGGTTGTCACTTACGGCATCAAGACAAAGCACACAAACTTCTATTCTAGCAATTAAGCTATTTGTCCAGGCACTTTACCCCTGGGATTATGCCAACTGAGCATAGCAAAGATCCTGGCTCTTTCTAATGTCATGTCAAGCAGGGTTTTTTTTTCCTGTTTAAAATCTTGGCTTTGGAAATAGGGAAAACATCACCCTTATCAAATATATTTTACATTACAAAAAGTAATTAGATGAAAAAAAAATCCTTCTCTTCAAAATTTATAATCTCACCCTTTCTTACAAACACGGCTTCTTATTGGTTCCTGTCTATCTCACAAGAGCTGGACAATAGCTGAAAAATGCAGGGAAAGAATTTTCCATAAACATGCTAAAGAATTATCTATCATTAACCTTTATTTTCCTCCTATTAACTGCTGGATCCACATGAAGCTTACCATCCTAGGCTTCTCTGATAATGCTAAAATCCTGTCTGCATCAGGACCTGCGCACACAACATCAATTCTTCCTCTTTTTTCTTTTGGCCAATCTGCATGGTGAATCAGGTGTATCTCTCTGTTCTTACTCTCCCAGAAATCTCTGTAAAGTCATAAAAGGTAGCATTCTCTTCAGAACATTCAGGCCATGGCACATCCGTATTCAATTTCTGGAGTGCTGACGTCCTGGAGAAGTAGATGTCAGCCCTGGACCCCACATATACTGCTGCAAAGACAGATATCATATAAACTTCAGCAGCAGCATTCCTAAGTTCAATTAATTTTAAGTATGAAATGTGGCTTCCATGAATGAATTTGGAAGAAGCAAAAATAAGTATCCAGCAAACTGATTTTAAGGTGAAATAAGAGCAAGAGAATTAAATGAACCATTAAGGCATTTGAAGAGATCAACTACCTTCTTTCACCATTTGCCTGTAGAGGTAGAAGACAGAGGCTAGCATGCCACATACTTTTTATAATTCTGTTGGAAGCACAAATCTGCATTCAGAGAAAATACACTTTGTATAAATATTAATATGAATTGTCTTACTCCCCCCCCCCTTTTTAGCCCTTTTCAAATTTCAGAAACTATGTTCACAAAAGTCATTGAATTTTTTTTCCTCTTTTTAAAATCAGCATACTCGTAACAAATGATTAAATAAAGACCATCTGCAATTTTACAATAAATATTAAAACATTTTAAACCATCTTGTTTTGCATGTAAACAATAGCAAAAGCTGTATGTCAGAATCTGTACATAATATTTCAAATTCTGATGTGTTAAAAAAATAAGCAGTCCAAAAACAAAATGTTACCATAAATAGATAAAAGACAGGAAGATAATACAAAATGTTCTTCTAAGTGGTACAGTTTAAAGCCACTTAATAGAACTTGTTGCCTTGTTATAAAGTTTACAGCTATAGAAAAAAATCAATTGTATTATCTATCATAGCATAAACATGGACTAAGAGAGAACATGATCTGATCTACATGGTAAATGGTAAGAAAAATAAAGCAAAACATAAGGCTAATGAGATGAGATAATTCATTCAAGAGACCAGTGCATGCAATTCCACTCCACATAGTAGAGTCCCTAACTCAGTTTTTCATTTGCACTAAATGTTATACTCTAAGCAATGAAAGTCTGCTTCTAAATCTTGTCCATTGACATTCCTGTGCCAGCAAAAAATGCATAGGATGAGATTAATCATGTCACAAATTGTGACTTTTCCCAATCAATACTACAGCATTACACTGTATTTTCATGTACTGATAAATACTGGTAGCATTAGAGGTCTTTATGTACCTACTTACAATAGACTTTGCCTTCTTCTGACTCAGTTGGATTTCCTCACCCCTCACCAAATAGGATGGATGTTAGAAAAGAGTGCTTATGTATTATATAATCTATTTATTTTCCTATCACTTTCAACTATTTGGATACAGGTATGTCTCTTCCTCTAAAAAAAAGGCAATGCCAACTGGGTATGTAAATAATTTATACTATAAATAAATCTGTATAATTTGCAGTTAAAAATTAAGACACTAAAGAAGTAGGATCAGTGACATTTTCCCAGATGCTGTCACTGAGCTGTCATTGTTCAAGCAGTTCCTTGTGTATTTTCATCCGAATTGATGGACTTGATAAAAGTTCTTTTATCTGATTCACTTTGGTCAACAGGGACAACAATTCTCTATGCAAAGTTTCCTTTGCTATGGCTGTTTCAGGGCTGTTCCCTAGAGGAAAAAGAACAACAACACATATGTTTGCATGTAATTAATGGTGATTAAATGTTATGGAACAAATTACAAAAAATATGCCATTGTGTGGAAAATACATAATTTTGCTTGTATGCATTTCTTTTACTATAAAGGATAATGTTTAATCAGAGAAAAGTACAATTTATGTGTGAAAATTGTACTTAAAATTGAAGCATAATATGAGATTCATTATCCAGTTACATTCTATTGGGTAACAGTAACTGTGGTTCATAGTAAGACTTCAGTACTAATTGTTCTTCAATACAATAAATTGCCTTCTTCTCCAACAAAACACTTTAAAGAGTTGTTTAGTTCTGCTGAACAAAATTCAAAGAATTGTTTCTTTGGCCATTCATTTTGCTTCCAGGCAGCACACAAAGAAAGCAATGGAGAGATAGCTCTGTAGTCAAGAACACAAAAAAGGCGGCACTTTTTGATCTCTGTCCTTCTTGTCCTTCCCTCTCTCTGTTTTATCTTCCTCCCCAGAGTTCAGTAGTGTGTTTTTTTTAAATTCTCAGTAGCATTGGCATCTGTCTCTTGAAGCTCTGTAAAGCTCTGTGTCCTCAGTTCAGAAGAGTAATCTGATAACAAATCATAACCATCATGCCAGCCAGGACAACTCTGAAGAGTAGGGAGCAGAGTCATGAATGTTGGTGCTAGAGCCCTGCCTCTTTGGCCTCCAAAGCAGTCATTTTCTAACATCATTCTCACTTTCCTTGCTATTTCCAATGGCCACCTCCTCAGTTTTCACTGGGCTCCCACAATCATTCTGTCTGTTTTTGTTTTGAGTTTCTTCTAGATACTGCTGGACCGCCTTGAGGACTGCATTCTCCACCAGCCTTTTGCTTAGGCTCAGCAATTCTGCATCATCTGGCTCTGCCCCCTTTTTTTCACCTGTACACCACAACAGACAAAAATCAGTAAACCTGAGCAGGGAAAACTGCATGCAAAACACACTTCTGGGAAAAAGCTCCTCAGGCCATGGAATACACACTCATGGGGGTGTTCTTGCTTCCTTTGGTTCCAGACCCTCTGCAAACCCTTCAGAAGGAAGCAGAAGAGCCTGCTACTATAGACAGTAAGGAAGAAGACCTTGACAGAGATAGGCCAGATCTATTACCAAAGTGAAAAGGGCAAAAACATGGCTTAAGTCTAACACAAGAAAAAGGTATGCATAAGCAACTCAGACAGACACCTGCCTAATTCACACAAGTAGGCTGGTGGGAGCGGGGGGAGGGGGGGATAAAGCACAAACTTGCAAGATTCTGCTACTATAGCCAATAATAAAAGCAGTTTGAGCCTTCTTGTAGAGTTGATTTTTTGGTTTGATCTACATAGTGGGGCTGACAGCTACAAATTCTTCCTCAGTTCTTTGCCTGAATCTTAAACCACCCTACCTTGCTTTCTCTTCTTCCATGAATTCTGGCTATTCTATTTACCTATTTTGCACTTAAGAATATTCATGATCCAACAACTACCAAAAGTCTCAGCTTATACTTTGAAAATCATCTTATTACAAGAACTTAAAATATAAAACTTGGTGCAATTTAGGACTAATCTGTGTTATAGTCTTGTCAAAGTTGCGAAATTGTGAAAGCCTGATGAGAGTCTATTGGAAGGCCATCTAAGAAGTAATAACCAAAAATATAATAAATACCTTTAAAAAGGAATGAAATTCTATAGAGCTTATCCTCCAGAAAAATCCTTTATTTTCTAGTTGTGCAATGTTTACCCAAATAATTTGTAAATTGAAATGGCAAGTCAAAGTTACACAAAATTCCTAACTTGAAATCTTATTTGTTTCATATTTAAGTCCAATGTACTTTATAAGGCATTTCCACACCTATGTTTTACACCACTCTTGGACTGGCTCCATACCTCACTGATCATAAAAGTTGGAAATTGGAGCAAGACTAGTATTTTTCTTTGAATCACTGCAATTCTGCAAACATTGTCAGTTTTCCTACTGGTGAGAAATCTTTCCTCACCCCTCCTATTGCTCTTGGGTTCAAGCTACCTATTACTCTCCTCCCATAGAGATTCAGGTTCCTAAAACCTAATTCTTCCTTTTCTTCCTCCTTTTTCACCTTATCCAGCCAACATGCAATTGTGGTCCAAGTATTGGGAAAAGCATCAGAAAAAGTGATGACTTGCTATTCTTTCACCCACATAACTCACAGAGGTTTTAAATGCAAATAACATGCTAGAAAGCCACTGAAAGATTGCAGTGCCTTTTTTGATTATAGCTTCCCATTACTGCTATTTCTCAAATTCTTTTGAAAAATGCCAAATGAATTTATACAAAGAGATGTACAAAAAACATGGTGTTAACAATTTATTTTATTTTGTGGAGTGAGCATGAGAGGATATTTGTTAAATGGTGGTAGATCTGGGGACAGAACATAGATTGGGTGATGTATGCTTATTGGTTAGCTGGAGGAGAGGGTGGTAAGTCCTGACTGACTCATGGTGTTCTTGGTTTTTCAAGGTTAGTAGAAATATACAGTAGGCCAACCTGAAACTGCTTTGTGAGGAACAGTGAAATGGAAATGCTGGCAATGTGGAAGTGCTTTTTAAAAAAATGAATATATAATATGCCCTAGCTGCTTAATCATATATTTTCCTACCAAAGTGTAGTTTATAAATCTACAACCTGATTGAATGCAGTCAATTTATATTTTGCTATGAAACTAACACTATTGTTAAACTTTCATTTTTAAAGCAAAACTGCTTTTTTGCTCCTGAGCAACTCATTACTAATGGACTGAAAATGTTACTTGCATCTAAAACCAAGTCTGAGAAATAGTGGGCAAGGTGTGATGGACTGGAATTATGGAGGCCAGAATCGGGGAGTGAAGAATCCTCTTTCATCTCCCAAAGGGCAGGGAAGAGATGAGACTGGCACCTCCCTGAGGAATGCAGGCTGTGTTTACTGACTGACCCTGGGAACTGGTTCCAGTCTGGGAAGATTCTTGATAGAGGTTGTAGCTAATAAACCTTGCTGGATTGAATCTGCATGCTCTCCTGTAGTTCCCTGGGCTAAACCTGACACAAGGACAGTAATATTACTGTTGTTATATTTTGAGATGCTAAAGGAGATAGGCATATGGCTGCTTCCCTAAGTTTCAATTTTCTGCTGGTGTTCCTGAATGATTGTCCCCTATCAATAGGAACATTGGTTCCTCTTATCATTACAAGGGACTATGCTCAATCTTGTCCTTCCACTCAAGAAAGGTGCTATAATCCAAAAGAGGTTGCCATGTGTGAAAAGAAAATAGAGGGAGATGATTTTTGGAAACTACTTCTAGGTCACCTTCCACACTGTTCTGGAATATTTCCCAAATCTCCTTCCTAAATTTGAGGGGAGGAGAGGATAAGAGAATATCGGTAAAACTACCTCTCTCCTTTCTGATCACAAACTCTCCACTGGATCAAAGAACCTGTAGTGCATATGAAGGGAAACTGCTCGATATTGACAAACTGAAAAGAATAAATGGCAGATCCAGATGGTGCTCATTCAACAACTTTGGAAAAAAACCCTCTTGGAATGTGTATTTGAATGGGTAAGTTATTTGGAACATCGTATTGGAGCTCGTCTTTTGTAAAGGAGAAATGGTCTCTTTTTGTCATGTTAAACTTGGATTTTTTAATTTTGTTTATATTAAGATATTGGGACCATTTTATGCCTTTTAAGTGGGATTTTGTTATAGTTAAGTGTGGAATATTGAGTTTTATATCTATTAATGTTAAAATCTTAGAGCTTTGGTGGCTGGGGTGGGCCTTCCGGGCTGTGTGGCCGTGTTCTGGAAGTTTTGTTTCCTAACGTTTCGCCAGCATCTGTGACCGGCATCTTCAGAGGGCAGGAGCACAGACAGGAGCAGTTCTCTCTGTGCCCAGGATGATGTGACCCTTTTGTGGGTATTTAGAGAGATCAGCGAGGGTGCCTGAAGGGGGGATTGTGGGGGTTGAGTTAACGAGTGGCTGCTTGTTTTGGTGTCAGCATATGTGGGTATCTTCCTGAGGGTTAGGCAGGCTTTTTTTTATTGAGTTGTTAACGAGTGGCTGCTGAGGGTGATTAGCATGTTCATTGTGTGAATTGTTCACGCGTCCTGGTGGTTGAGCTGAGTTCGTTGACCTTTTGCAGGCTGTATTTTTCAGGATTGGTAGCCAGGTTTTGTTGATTTTTAGACTCTCCTCTTTTTTATTGAAACTGTGCTGGTGTTTGTGAATCTCAATGGCTTAAGTATAGCCTGGTATAGTGGCTGTTGGTGTTGTCCAGTATCTCTGTGTTTTCAAATAGGATTTTGTGTCCAGTGTGCTTGAGGGCATGTTCAGCTACTGCAGATTTTTCTGGTTGCTGCAGTCTGCAATGTCTTTCGTGTTCTTTTATCCTGGTATGGATACTGTGGTTCTGATGTATACTTGCCTGCAGCTGCATGGTATGTGGTATACTCCTGTGGCGGTGAGGGGATCCCTTTTGTCTTTTGCTGAAAACCCTGCCTAACCCCCAGGAAGATACACACATATGGTGACACCAAAACAACCAGCCACTCGTTAACCCAAACCCCCCCACCCCCCACCCCCTTCAGGCACCCTCGCTGATCTCTCTAAATACCCACAAAAGGGTCACATTATCCTGGGCACAGAGAGAATTGCTCCTGTCTGTGCTCCTGCCCTCTGAAGATGCCAGTCACAGATGCTGGCGAAACGTTAGGAAACAAAACTTCCAGAACATGTCCACACAGCCCGGAAGACCCACACCAGCCATCATATTCCAGCAGTGAAAGCCTTCGACAATACATCTTAGAGCTTTGTTTGGCTCTTTTGCTGGTAACTGGATTGAAGAAGACAGTACTTATTTGATTTGCCTGCTGTTAAGAAATTGGTTATGGGATGAAGAGTTTTATATTTGTTAGCTAAGAAGAGGTGAAGAGATCAGGAATTGTTTATACTTGCCATGATGAGGGTGAGAAGCTGCTTTCTGGGGGAGGGGGGGTTAATACATTTTTTTCTTGCATTTTTTTATTTCTTTTTTCCTTCTAGTTTGTACTATCTTTTACTGTTTTATTCAAAACTCTTAATAAAATTATTTGAAAAAAAGAAAAAATCTCTGAAATATGAAGTTGCTATTATTTTAATAAAAATATGTAATAGGACCCTGAGATTGGCTTCTGTCAAAGAAGGCTGGAAAGCGGTCAGTTTAACATCAGGTTTTAAGACGAGATTGAGGGGAATACAGGTAATCAGTCACATGCTACTTATATCAGAAGAAGCCATGATGAATTACCAAGCATATAAAAATGGACAATACTTGCTGAAGAATAATTAACATGGTTTTTCCACCTGTTAATAAGGTTAATAACCTACTGCATTATTACATTCTTTGAATACTGGAAAAATGTTAATAAGCATGTGGATGGCGCGATTTGGTAGACAGTGCTTATTTGGACAGTTTTCCTTACCAAAAATATATGGATGAGTATATACATGATAACATTTGTTGTGGTTTTCTTGGCTGCTGTGTATTTTAGTATGTGTGTGTGTGTGTGTGTGTTTTAACACTGTTTGCTGCCCAGAGTCATTTGTTGAGATGGATGGCCACATAAATTGATTAAATAAATAAGAGAATTTTTTCTGTCATTATTTACAATATCAATCTAATGGCCTCTTTTACCATCTTTTTTCTGAGTAGCAGGAGGACACAATCTCATATACAGCCTAATGAAGCAAACTGAAGGTATGTAGCCTGTAGTCCAGGTGATATTCACCTCCCCCCCCGCCCCTGTTTGCTGCTCACCTAGCATTTATTTGGTCTCCAGATTATCCTTTATGGAGGGTCAGGAGCTTCCTTTTTTCCTGGCTTAGCCAACTTTTCTCCTATCTCTTGCCTATGCCATACAACAATGGAGCACCCCCCTATAATAAATCAGGATTGAGTCTGTGGCTGGATTCCACTAAGAAGCTATCAGCTGTAGGATAGGAGATCCAAACAGAAAGCAGAGAAAGGAATAAATTGATTCCCCCCACCCACCCAGTAGGGGGATGTAATCAGCATAGTTCCTCCAAGAATTTCTTATGTACTGGTGTTTTGTTTTGTTTTTAATTTGTTTATAAATGTTCTGGAGTTGGGGATCAGCAAAACATTTAACTAGTCATGCAGCATGGTAAGTATAACCACTTATAGTCTGCTTTTAAGGGGGCCTGAATGTCACAAGTATTGCAAATTAGCAAGTGTATAAAAAGGGGGGAGTCAGAAGCCAATAGTTCTTTTTATTATTATTTTACTTTTTCTTTCTTTTTTCTACTTTTTAGGTATTTTAATTTTGTTTAATTTGCTTCTTCAATCTTTTTTTTTCTTTTTATCAACATATTATATACAGTATATACATATACATATAGTAACAATACAATGGAGATTTTAATATTAAGTAATTAGCTTATGATCAAAACCAGTATCATATAACCAATACCTTGATGTGAGTTGCAGTGGTTCCTTTTTTAAATGTTCTATTTAACTTTGGATGAAAACACCAAATAATTTTATGCTTGTAATATTGACATCCTAAATTGTAATTAATATTGATAGACGTTTTTCTTTCCTTTCTCTATTTTCAATACTTTAAGCTATCTAAAAAATAAAATGTTAATAATCTCTAATGATATCATACAAACATCACTGTATTGAAACAATACAATGTGTCGAGATTTATAACTATATGATAAGGGGGGAAAAAAGCAATACATTTAACTGGGTCACTCAAAGACCAATGGGTTGCATAGTTTTAACACAAGTGCTTTTTTGTGGCTTAGCAAATTGTGTCAACCATTATATAATCCCAGAAAATGGTTAACAGGTTACTTCAATAACCAAGTTAAATGTGTTGTCTGAGTGAGAAGTGAAGATAATTAGAAAAGAACTGGAAATAAACTGCCAGGGCCATGTTGCCTTATATAATCTACATTGCAACCATTCCAGAAACATTGTGTACCGTTCTGATAACTGCATCTCAAAAATAAATAAATAAAAAGTAGAGAGGGAGACATTTTTCTCTTCATAATATTACAACCCATGGTAACCCAGTGAAACTGACTGCTTGGAGATAAAAATAAGCAATTCTTCATAAAGCGCATAACTTTAAGTTAGATTCATTACCTTAGATGCTTTTAAAAGGCACACAGATGAATTAATAGAAATATTACCTATCAATGGCTATTACTATGATGTTTATATATTACCCTCTATATCAAAGGTACTACATCTCTCAATATTAGCTGCTGGGGATGGTGCTAGCTATATTTACTGTACATTCAATTCATAAGCTGTTCACAGGCATATGACTAACATTGTGGGAGCAGAAGTCTGCATTAAATGGGCCTTTAGTTTGTTCTAGTATGGTATCTCTTAAATTCTTGGGTACTGTGCAGCTGAATAAACAGGTCTGCATCTAAATATATGCACTGTCACATCATCTTCAGCACCCAACTTAAAGCCAATAATCAGGAGCTAACTATGACAAACGGGTTTTTAGGTAATGATACTATTGTTTCTTACTGTTTTATTGCATGTTAGCCTATCTTACTGTTCTAAGTGTTCAAGCCAACATCAAGTTTCAAAAGGAAAATCTTGATTTTCCTAGAATTTAACTATATTCACTGTAATATATTTTAAAAGAAGACCAGAGAACAAGGACTGCCCTATGGTCTACTGAAGACAGTTTGCATATGAAGGTGATATTTTAAATATGACAGTTTGACATGGGAAGAGATAAAGTATTAAACCACAAAAAATCAGTCCTGATTTTAATAATACCATTCTTGTTTGTTACCTCTCTAATCCTCTGCAATTTTGGTGGAGAAGCTCAGCAAAATATAAGGAAACTATTATATTTACAACAAAATAAATTGTGATAGACTAGGGAAATGAGGCTGGTGGTCAGTCTTTGGTTTGCAACTTAACCCAGATTAAACCCAAAAGCAGAACCAACAAGGAAAACAACAACACAAAATAAAACATAACTGAGGCCAACCCATAATGATTCAATTTCAAACCATCATCCTGCTCCAATGCCTAGAAAACCAGGCCTTCAAGGCCTTATGGAAGGCCAACAGGATTGGGGCCATCCAAATTTCCAGGGTGATGCTGCTCCAGAGGGCAGGTGTCATGACAGAGGAAACATGCCTCCTGGGTCCTGCCAGATGATATTAATAGAGGAGACATTGTGCATGTCCACCCTGTCAGATCTCATAGGATGAGCAGAGCCAATTGGAGATAGGCGGTCCCACAAGTTACCTGGCCCTATGCCATGAAGGACTTTATATATGGTTACCAATAACTTGAATTTCACCTGGAAGTTTACTGGGATCCAGTGCAACTTGTGGAACAATGTTATTACAGGTAGTCCTTGTTTAGTGACCACAATTGGGACTTCCAACTCCATTGCTAAGTGAAGCAATTAGTAAGTGAGAAATCACATGACTGCAACTGTGCTTTCCTTTCCCCCACTCTCCTGCCCTTTGGGATGCTCACCCTGGCAGCGCTGGGATAATTAGCAAGAAGGGTGTTAATGTTTGTATTTACATTCATTGGAAAGGAAAGGATTAGAAGAGAGTAAGCAGAAACAGAATGGGAATACACATCAAAAGCAATGTGCTGGTACCAGCAGCCGTGAGCGCACTTTGAAAACAGCCTGGTGTATTCCCCATTGTGAGCCTGCTTACTCTTTTGTAATCCCCTCCTCTCCAAGCTCTCCGCTCGGAGGGGGGGATGGGTCAGGCACAGGACAGATTGCTTACAGAAATTGCTTGGGTTTTTTCTCCCCCTTCCCTCTCAGAGCAAAGAGATTTATATCAGGGAATTCAGGAGTTTTAAGAGGTAAAATGGATGCCTTAAAGCATTTCACCCTCTTAAAAACCCATATGCACACCCAAAGAGGAAAAAAGGCTCCATATTTTTGGCTCCACTATTCTGGCAAGCTTTAGGAGTAACCAAAAAATACTGGCAGGCCAAATACAGCCCTTGGGCCATAGTTTTCATACCCCTACTTTATGTTATTCAAATTTATAATCTTTTAAATCCCTCATAAAAATGTATAAAGTCTCAGAAATATTCACCTGGTTTCTGTTTAAAAAAAAATAGAGAAACATGGTACATTCTATTCTTCTTGAACTTCATTAAGAAGACCTTTTAATCTAATGATATGAGAAACAGTGAAAAGCCTTGAGAGATATAATAGCTGGGAAACTTTCACTGAGTAGTTTTTATGACATTGCTTATATACATGGCCTTGTAATGATGAATAAATCATAAACAGACCAAATAATTCAAAGACTTAAGTTGAAGCAAGTTATTTTCCATTTTGAAGGAATTGTTCCTCTTCTATTTTATTAAGTCATACTAGAACTTTCAATGAAACTACCATCTTTTATCTATTGCCATCCTGGGATATTATGTCATCTTTAGCTATAAAAAAATCCTTTTTAGCATTAATGGACACACTTGTGCAAAATACACGCCAAGTGGCTTCCTTCCCTCCTGGAGTCTGTGTAACAAATGTTTCATCTAATTGGGCACTTTGTCTTCTAAAGTGACCAGCCAGATGCCCATGGGAATCCCATAGTCATGGCATGATAAAGAGAGCTACATCACATTTCTTTTTTCCCTCTCCTTGAATTCTGAAACTAAACATAGAGGAGTTATTCTGTCAGCTCTCACATATACTAAAGATATATGTTCCTTGGTTGGTTTGATCCTTTCTATAAAGCAATCAGGACCCATTGCAACATATGTTGACAATACATATATTCTCCACTATTGCATTCAATATATAATATTCAATATATAACATATATCTTCAACCTAATGGAATTTAAGTTATTCATGGTAACTTAAATCATACTAACTTCAGTGGTTCTACTCTGATTAAGTTTTGATAATTAAGTTCATTATTCTGCCTGGAAGCAACAGCTAGGCAGATGGTTTTGAGGCTACAATCTTCTGTAGCACACTATGAAGAAAACTAAGCAGTCTGCTGGAAGGAGGGAGAGTATGTATACCATTTTTGTGCACTGCAGAGTGGTTCTTCCATGATGAACTTTGTTGTACAGCTAATAAAGTTGTTGTAAAACCTTCCTCATTTATAACATTTGGCCTAAAGGCATGAATATCAATTACTATGTTTAAAAATTAGTACCTCCTTCTAGACAGGCTGTAAATGTTCCCACCTTCTGTGCAAGACTCAGAACAAGAGGAATAGCTTCCAAGATATCCCGCTCAAAAGAGGAATCAGGATAACAACAGTGTGTGGTGCAAATGCTACATAGTGGTTGTATATTTAATGTAAACATCACGTATTTTTCATACTATTGTACTTTATCTTTAGGTACCATGTAACATTAAGTGGTTCTATCATTTTCCCCTCATCCCCCTTTCATTCTAACTTCTGTTACAAATTTTAGGTTTTAAAAGCACATGTAAAAAGTTTAGGATACTAATTTCATTATGACATAAGAAAACTAGTATCATAATGAGCTCATTTAATTCCTCCCCCTCCACCCCCAGGCACCAGCTGGTTGGAGAGAACAGCATCACCCAATTCCAAATTGTGCTATGTTCTTTCTACCACCGAAAAAAGCTTCCTTCAGAAGTAGCAAATTGCATGGCTGGTGTAATGTGGTAAATTCAATCAGCCAGGGCTGTAAATCTACAGAACTCTTCCATCACATGCATCTTGTCTCACATACATGCATATGTAATATTTCTGCCCAGATAAGCAGATGGAGAATCCACTCTTATAAAAACTAAAGATAGCCTCATGTCAAACTCAATAAGCTGACTGCATCCATTCAATTTTCTTGGCAATATCACAGAAGTAGTTTGTTATCTCCTTCTAGGATGTCTCTTTAATTTCTCAATCTAGCCTTCAGCCCTGGAACTCCCATCCAAATACTAGTCTGAGTCAGTCCTGCTTAATCAACCAGGATATATGTGATGACCATGGATCCACAGGCATTCCTTTGTCTCTACATACTGTACTTCTATTTGCATTTCATCATCCTATTAGCCTGTTAATGCTGGGGATATTTGTTCTAGCAAAGTGATCTAAAACTAGATGCAATTGAGATGTATTTGGCTACCTAACCTCTTGGCTCCTGCCTCCAAGAGGGTATCTGTAAAAATAAACAAAGCAACTTTGGGATTTTGACTTAAATCAGCTCATCTACGCCACCAATAATTTCATCTGCACATTCTTTATTTTGCCTCTTCCATAAACCTGTTCCAGAAACTGTTATCAATTGCAAATTCCAACCTCATGTTTCTGACTGGTATGTATCTACACTGATGCCCTAATATTGGGCTAGTCTACAAAGATGTTAAATGTGTTATTGGGATCTGTATTTTCAAATTCCGGATTAAACCTTATGCAACTGAGTATGCTTTCTCTCTAGCTGATTACTTTCCTGTATATAAGATTTATTTTTTAGTATGGGGGGCAGCAATCATGTTGACCTACAATCTTAACCAAAGCATCTTAGCTACAGATCAAAGATAGCTGATGAAAGCTATTGCTTCATTTGTACTTCATAATTCAACTTCCTTTGCATTTGTGTGTATATAATTAATGACCCCAATTGGGTAATCCAGAAAAATCTTATTGAGATTTCAGTCCTTGGCCTAATTACATTTAAGAGTTAAAAGTTTAAGTATGTGAAGTTATATGTTCCAAATATATTCATTATTGTTTATACTGCATAAATAATGACTACCAAGAAAGAAGTGGTTGAAAAGGAATCTCAAGGTCCTTGGTTGCTTTATAATTGCAATAAATGTTAAAAGTGGAAATTATTTTTTCTAAAAAAAAAAAGTATAATTATGTTCATTGCTCTATTACCTAAAAACAAAAAAATGATGTATATTAAAAATAAATTTGGAAGCTATTTTGAAGAACAAATATTGTATTATAACCATACCACACAGCCTACCTGACAGCTCCCCTATGTAGCAAATCAAAGTTTATAACATACCTCATATGCATTATATCATGATCCTACAAACTTGTATTCCAAGATGGAATCCATTCTGATTCAGTTAAGCTCAGAATTCATGGAGACCACTAATATCCCTCTTAAACTATTTCTTGGCTAAGAAAACAGCTATCTGGAGAAAGGATATACTAAAAAAGTTTATCAGTCAAAGGGATTAACAAAATACTGGCACTTTGAAGGTTAGCATGTCAATAATTGTAGATTTTAAAAAACAATTTCCATTATATAAGGAAGAACCGACTAATATTTGAAAGTGAGCCATAATGAAGTGGATCAGATATCTGCATTTACCTAGTTATCATCTAAGTTTCTATATATTTTTCTCTGGCCAATAAATCAGGCCAGTCCTGATTTATTTGCCTCTTTATTTCATTTCACTTGTTCCATGACTTTCTGGCATAATACAATATTTCTTTGGGACACATTATTTCATCCTACCCCTCTTTCTTGATTTCAAGATGCTGCCAATTATTTCAGCAATGTTTCTGCCCACTTCCTCTTATTTTAAACCTGGCTCTTACCCTGTACCTCTCAATTACATTTCTCAGGAACTACTTAGGATCTCCATCCAACTGAGTCCTTATAAAATCTTAGACTCTATTTTTGTACTCTATTACATTTTACTTCATTTATAGTAATGGGAAGGAGGAGTTGCATTAATTAAAGATTACTCAAAATCAAGAATTAGGCACTGAAGTGACAAAATCATGGGTGTGCCACAGCTACACATGACTAATATTATTGTTCAGCTAATATGATAATCTTATACCAGTTTATTTGGAAATTCCACTGAATGGACAAGGCTACGTATATACAACTGCAGAGTTTATCATTAAGGTTACCTATAGCAAAAATGGAAATGAAATGCAAAATAAAAAATGCAACATTAAAAAACAATCTCCCTATATAATCCCTATTAAAACTAAATTTGAGATAATATGACAGGTATCTCAGTTTTCTGACAGGAAGTTTGACAGCACACATTGTTTGAATGCTGCTACACAAACTATTCTAAAACACATAATTAAAAAAATGAACATTCAAGTGAAATGATTATTATAAAATATGTTAATAAAATATATCTGTTGCAGTGCCTTTTCTGCAATCTGAATAAAACTAGAAACGTGCCTGGCAGCTGTTCAGAAAAGAAGACTCTCTTTGACGAGGTGCAATGCTTTATAACAAAAGTACTAGACAATCATTTTCCTATTTTTAATTACAACAGCAACAAATCATCTGGCTGTTTGGTCCTCCATGTCTGTTACATTTTGCTAGTAAGCACTGCCTTCAATTGGAATTAGACTTTAGCATGGCAACACTGCCCTATCTGATAGGGTACATCTGATAAGTTAAACAAATACACACCCTGATGTTCAGATGTCGTATTTAATTATATGCACTAATAGAATAACCATCCATAATTCAGAGTTACAGATATAATTTGTTTCCCTGCCTAAGAAATTTATTCACTATGTATATAAGCATACAGATATATGTTCAATTTCTACTTACCCGCGCTCCTTTGAACCACAATATATAATTCAAAGTGTGAGTGAGAAGGACCCCCACCCCAAATGCATATAGCGGTCTTTTCTGAGCAATAAACTACATTCTAAAATAGCTGCACCCAGTATTGATTCCAGGCACTGCACAAAACAATCAGACTTACTGATTTTTTCCTCCTCTCTCCCAAAAGGATAACAGCACAGCTGGCCCATGATATTTACTGTTTGGCTTTCTTCCTTGTCCTCTCAGTGTACACCACCCCAAACTGTGAACTGGATGTTGATCTCGACTCTGAAGGAAAACTGTTCATTATACTCAGAGGAACACAGAAAGGCACACACACGCGGAGGGGAGGGAAAGGGAACGCAGGCGAGCTGTGTGCTATGAAGAATGAGAAAGGCTCCGCCTCCTTGTCCTCAGCACCGATAGGTGTAGAGAAGGAAAAGTATTTTTACCCTCTGGAGGGGTTTACAGTGACACTATTTTACAAACACACACACAGATGCTTCACACATTTCACCATTACTTTGCACGGGAATTCAGAATATCAAGATACAGTACTCTGTCACCATTAAGAGCTGGCATATATTAATAGCTAGTTTGAAAATCTTTCTATGAATCTTAGAGATGGGACAATGTTACAGACAGGGCTTCCTTCTCAGATTTTTTTTTCTCTTGTCCTTCTATGCCTTAAAAGCTATAGTACTTGCAGAAATATAAGAAGTACAACATTTTTCATCAGTACCTCTCAATGCTAAAACAACCCCTGTATTTTATATTCCTACCTCACTTAAACTTACCAAGATGCAGGAATGTAACCAGAAAAAGGGAATATTTAAAGTATATACTGTACCTTTTTCTTCTTCTTTTCCCAAGTTTTAAGGTCAGGGAGAATATCAAATTCTGCTAGGCTTCAACTAATACTACATGATTGGCGATGCTTTGTTGTGCTTATGTAATTAATTATAGAGGAAAAGCCGTCAGAAGTGAGAAAATGCCCAGCAGGGGAGAACGTGCCCTGAAGAAGTGCTCCACAGACAGAAGCAGCCTCAAACACTGAAGTAATGAGGACAAACATTGAAGAGCCACCTATTGTTTGATCTTGTCCTAGCAGAACTGCTTCTCCCTCAAGCACTCTGAATACGCTTTTGATCATTTTATCTGGGAGAGGGGCTGGCCAGCCTCAAGGTATGCGATTGTTATGGGATTGTATAGTCTGCACGGCAACTATAGCTCGTCTTATCTTTCACCATGTGCCATGCTGGCTGGCTGAGCCTAATTTGACTTTGCAGCCCAAAATACCAGCAAAAGCAATTATTTCCCACCAATATCAAAACAACAGTTAACATTTCACTGCAGCCTCTAGCGCTCCCCTTATGATTTATCTTAAACAGTGGTAAGGTAACTCCTAAACTCATAATGCGACAGGGATAATGGGATGGTACGAGTGATTCTAAACCCCTGGTTCTCTTGATCTTTAATAGTGAATTAAATTTTGAAGGAAAAAAAAATCACTCATCATAGGATGACATGTATGTCATAGGCCTCTATCTACCTCTTACTGTGTCTTTAACAACTACTACCCAATTGCTAGAAGAATTTCTTCTTTGCAGTTTCATCCACAAACAAAAGCAGAGGAGTATTATTTTTAAATATTGAATCACAACTGTTCTTTAAAACAATGTGAACAGAACGGCCTGTCCTGAGAAAGCTGAGAATTGTTCCAAGATCATTTTGCTGCCTTATCAGGGACAGAAGTCAGAAGGTTCTTTCATGGAAATACTAGCGTGATACTTTCAGGGAAATAGTATATAGTACTTGTAAATTATTCTGATATGGCAAGATGGACTATAAAACTGTATCATGCATATGAACAGCTTCGACTACATTTTGCAATAAAGCCTGCTTAAGCAAAACTGTCAGCCTGTCAAATCACATGCAAAAAAAAAAAAAAAAAAAGCACATGACCCATATTCTAAAGAACAAATGAATTAAACATGACTACTTAACACACATCTACAGGGCATAAGTAAAAGCCTGTCATTAAAGCAAAAGAAAATATGTCTGGTGGGAACTAGTTTCATTTCATTTCAGGGGACTTATGCCCTATTAATTTATAAAGGAAACCAACTGGGGAAAATGCTAGAAGTAGATTTTTTGTTTTATTTTACAACTGTAGTGAAAATAAGTGACAACTAATAGTTGATTTCTAAGAATATCTAATGAAATATTTCCAAATAATTTCAGCAGGAAGAAAAATGTGGGACTAAAAATTCTCACACTGAATTTAATAAAACTTGATGGAGCCAGTTGGTCTAGTAGTTAAAGCACCAGGCTAGAAAGCAGGAGACTGGGAGTTCAAGTCCCGCCTTAGGCATGAAAAACTGCCTGGGTGACTTTGGATCAGTCCCTCTCTCTCAGCCCAACTCACCTCACAGGGTGGTTGTTGTGGGGAAAATAGGAGGAGAAAGGAGTATTAGGTATGTTTGCCACCTTGAGTTGGATATGAAAAAAAAAGTGGGTTAAAAATCTAAAAAAAAAAAAAACAAACTTCTGTCAGTGATGCAAAATTATGTAACATACAATCAGGTTTCGATAGATAAATCTGTTCATTTTAGTTTCACTGTTTTTATACAACATTTTAAGTATACTTCCATATGTTTGTTTACAATTTTTAAAAATCTGCATAAAAATTCATAAGTATACCCTTTTTCCTAAAATACATACTTCCTGAATAAAATGTATTTTTGTCCATTATTTTTAAAAAATATATACAGTATTGTGTACTTTCTTGCTAAAGTATACAGATTTATGCTCAGTTTTGACTAAAGAACAGTACCAATAGAGGCGAATATGTATAGCTCAGGACTGGAGTCCTTGGGGTTCTCTGAGCTTGGTTCTTTTCTTGCAAACGTTTCATTACCTGGGTAGGTAACATCTTCAGTGCTAGAATGGGATGGGGTTTGCTCTCTATTTATATACTGTGGCATGCCCTGCCAGTGGTGGTGGGGGGTGGGGGTTTTCTTTTGCTCCTCTGGGAGTTCCTTGATTAGCATCTGTTTACTGCTTGATTGTGTGCCTGGTGGTGACCTTTGCTTATCTGGGTGATGATTGCTGGTGAGGCAATCTTCTGGTCTTTTGTCTCTTTTGAATAGTACCACAAAGCTCAGAAAGATGCAAAAATTAAAGCATAACTGCAGTTCTGTATACAAATTTATTCAAGAAATACTATTTAGAAATGTATGCTTTAAAATGTGAGCTGAACAAATTTCTGTCTGATCCCTATTAACACATCACATCAGTTTCCTGAACTCGCTTGGCAACTTTAAGCAAGACGCTATCTCTCCAATGCAGTCCTCAATCTGCATCATGAAGATGATTCCTTTTAGGCCAGGAGGGACACGCTGTGGATCCCACAGTGCTCTAAAGCCCCTTCTGAACAGCGTCACTGAAATCAGAGGCACAAAACTGAAGCCTGTAGTGACATTCTAATTTCTATAGTATTTTTGTTTTGTTTTAGTTTGTCTTAAGTGTAAATATATTTGTTCTTGTTTTTTAGGATAGATATCTATCAGTAAAATAAAATAAAAATTCCTCATGGCCATGGCTACCTTTTCAGTTACCACCTTCCTCCCTTTTGTACTGTAGGTCTGGCAAAAGGAGGGCCAAGTGAAAAACGGACAACTTGTTTTACATGTACGTTGCTGAATGCTAACTCAGACTCAAAAGAACAAACAAACAGATGAAATACTAGAGCCAGGAAGGTGAAGGACCCCATATACTTTTTTCTGTTCATATTGGAATCTGAAGACCATTGTTATATCACTACTCTGCACCTGGACTAGCTGCTATGAGCATTAAATACTTTTTCCTGTTCTGTGAATTTTCTTCATTAACCAAGATTTCATTGCTTTTTAGATACCATTGATTCTGTATCACAAAACTCTTTAAACATGCAGACCCTATTTACTTAGAGTTCAAATTTCCTGTTAGAAATCTTCATTTCCTCATACATTTAGTTCATTAAAACTACAGTAACATTTTCAAAACAAAATCATCCATTTTGTACAGTGTTTTTATATGAACACTATTGCACACCACCAATTCCTTTATAAAAATAATAGATTTGAGATTTCAAAAAAAAAAGTTTTAATCTTTATGTATGCATGTGTGTGTATATCCACACAGAGAGAGGAAAGAAAGAATGACCTCCTTTTCTCATCACACTAAGCTATTATTGGTTAAACAATGATTTTCTGAATAAACCACAATGGCTGAGTTCATGCAATAACCTGAGCCATAAGCCATAGCTTATAAAATACAGTGATTTTATTCATACACTTCACTAGGGCAAAGCCAAACAAGTTATTATACATCATTGGTTAGTACAATATATGAACCCAGTGGGGGACTCTTTTCCTATACAGGTAGTCCTCCATTAACGACAGTAATTGGAACTGGAATTTCCATCGCTAAGCAATGCAGTCATAAAGCACAATGTCATGTGACTGTGTCACTTAGCAAGAGCAATCCTGGCAGTCCCTGTTGCCATCATTAAGTGGGGTTTGCAGGTTATTAACCAAGGACCTCCTCGCAACTTCCTATCGGCTTCCAACAAAGTCAGTTGGAAGTGTCTGCTGCCAGGTGGGGGAGGGTGCGCAGGAGTGTGTGAGGGGTAGAGAGGCATAGTGCGAGTGTGGTGGGACTTGGGGTGGCTGCTGCAGGGTGCAGGAGGGTACACAAAGGTGCACAAGGGGTGAGTACTGCGTGAACACAGCAGGGCTTGGGGTGGCTGCTGCCAGGTGCAGGAGACTTACCAGAGTGACTTGCAACCTTCCCTGCCAGCTTCCCCCTTGACTTTGCTTGTGGGAAGCAGGCAGGAAAAGTCACAAATGGCAATCACATGACCATGGGATGCTGCAACCGTTGTGTGAAAATGGATGATTGCCAAGTGCCCAGATCACGATCACATGACTGTGGGGGTGCTGGGACAGCCAGAACTTTGAGAACTGGTTGTAAGTACCACTTGTTCAGTGCTGTCATGACTTCGAATGGTTGCTGAATGAGTGGTCGTTAACCGAGGACTACCTGTATACATAAACATGGTAGACATATCTATAACACAAAGATGTAAAAAGATCTGTAGAGGGATTAGAATAGATTTATTTCAGATTCAGTCTTGGGAACTCTTCAGACAACAGATGGTGCCATCCTGAAGATTTTCCTGTACAAAGTTCATTTTTTATGAAGTTACTTGGTATTCCTGAAAGCCTCCTTTTCCTCCTGTACACACAGCTTTTGTGGCACAATGCACAGAGAGCTATATGATAGTAAAAGTCACAGGCCTGAATTGTTACATAAATGCCAAACCATCAATATAGAGCTGTATCCAGGGATGTTTTCAGAGTCAACAGCATCAAAATGGGAGGCATAACTGGCAGTTGAAGCCTTGCCTCTTCTAACATGCAGGGGGAGGGAGAATTTGATCACCCCAACAGTACCCACCATTTTGACCCAGCTGACATTGCGAGTGAATGTCCCCAGCTGTATTATATTCTGATATAAACAATTCTATTACTTGAATTCTAAAGCAGATCTTAAAGCAATACTTTAATGTGCAAGGACGTTAAAAATCAAAGCAAAAAACCCTGTCTTATTTGAAAAGCCCCTTTCCCCTTTTTCCAGGGTCTATTGACAGAAGTAAGTTAAACCTCTGTATTATGGTTTCTCAAGAATGTAAACTATCATTCTCAAAGGATTTAACTGTATCTAATAATACATTTTGGAGCTGAATCCTCTAAATTACGAGCAGAAACAGGCCCTAAAGTTCCTCGTTTTTCACTGCAGGATGGCATTTTTTAATATCAACCTTTATTCCAAACAAAAGAAATCAAGTCCAGCAAAATGTGACCAATGTGCCTATTTATAACTCTGTATGGGTTCTTCAACAGTAACAACAGCAATCCTAAAATATTTTCAGAATTGGGCCAGAGTGCGTGCATAAATTAAAATAGATATTCTTAGAGCATTATCTCATAGCCTGGATGATAGACCAAAGCTGTTAAAGAAAATCTTTTATGGGGACATTAGCTAAATCAGGCAAGCTTCAAAGAAAGCTTTATCTTAATGCTTTGAGATAAGATCATTCCACAGTGACACATCATTATTAATCTATTGTAGGTTTTAATCATATATCCTAGCATATTTTAACAGGTTAGCCTTGTTGCCATTTATTTATTCTGAGAATTAAGCTTTTATTCCTCCATCATTAGTTCTTCCCATTTTCAAATTACAGTACTGAATATACAAACCCTTGATTTACAAGACATTAGTCCTGTAAAAGGTATGGAATTTGAATGAAAAATCTGTTCACTGTAAATGGAGGTCCATTCAACTGAGTATTTACTGCATATTAAAAATCACAGGGGAAAAAGACTAAGTCAAAAGAAAATTAAATTATTTGCATGTCCTTGAAGTGTAATATACTGTTACAAACTTATCTTTTTTCACCTTGTACTAATACAGCAATATAAAATTGATACATAACACTGAGTAATAAATTATTTTACTATTTAGCGGTATCTTAGGGTTTGAATTATTATAAGAGCCAATAAATTTGCAAGATGAAGTCAATATACCAATTATCTCAATGCACAGCTAAAATTAATTAATTATTACCTGCAGTCTTTTCTATCAACAAATTCACAAAATATTGTTAGAAAAAGTTTATGGCAACATATTATTTGATAACTATGCTTGCTATGCATATAGATAAAAGTTAATTTTAGTGAAGTTAATTTAATTTCTTAATGTAAATATTTTTATTTCTAATTTCAGATAATTATGAGACCCCTGCATAAAACACTTGGTTTTGTGTTTTTCTGCATCTTTTCAAACCCTTACTGCAATCTTCAGGTTCACAAATAAATATAAATACCTTTGATCTAAGACGTACTAGCAGTTGCTAGTTATACAACCGCTAACAGCATTCATACTGAACCTGAAGAGATCCCAAGATTCAGCATTGCAATTTAAACATTCTAGTAAAAAGAACAGCCTTATACTACAGAACAGATTCCACTTTTGGATATTCTTAACCTCATTTTTTTTCCAGCCATACTAAAGTGTTTGATTACTTAAGGGACCGCCTGTCTCCCATAACATCTGCCCAGCCAATTCGATCCTAAAGCCTTTCATATGTTTTAATTTTCACAATTGGCTTATCCGTGGGTGGCACATATTTTGTGGTATTTTGGTTAAAAATTTGAGGGTCGGCTTATCCATGGATGGGCTTATATGTGAGTATATACAGGATATACCAGTACTTTAGAAAAGTACAGTATTATCATATGCACTTACAGATAAACCCATCCGCAGATAAGCTGAACCCAATTTTGGGGATGTTTTTTGGCACCTAAAATTCTTCTCTTACCCATGAGTTTATGCAATACGCAGTTCCTAAAATGTAGAGAAATGAAAGTTTTTAAAAAAATAGCTGTATGATTATTCACAGGCACCTGGTGGTTTATATTAGTTGGGGAAAATAGCCTTGAAAACAAAAGCCACTATGGATATTCTTTATTCCTGCCCTAGATCAAATAAGAAAGTAGTCCTACATAGAGTAACTACAAAGAATAAACAGCCAAATACTTGTAAATGGAATTTTATTCCCCAAATATCCCATAATGCAGGGAACAAGACAAGGTTGTCCCCTCTAAAGCCTTTATTTTTAATCACACTAGAACCTCTGGAAATGAAGATACCACAAAATAATAAAATGTCAGGAATCAAATTATCAAATCAGTCCAAAAATTCTAGAAAATTATTTATAACAGAAAGTAAATTTAAAGGTGAATTTTCCTTTCAGACTGCTTTTTTAAAATTAAATATTACTAAACCCTAAATACCCATAAAATATACTGAATTAGCACTGTAAGTGGTAACAGCTGCTAGGATTCTCTGTTTCTCATTAGAAATTATGAACAACTTCTTTTGTAGAAGAATGGTGAACTACGTTACGGGAATTTGTCTCAATATCAAACTTCATACATGAAAAACAAATCTGATACAGAATTTAACTCAGCATGGAAACAATTTTTGGACTGAAATCTTACAACAGGCTTATACCACATCCAAAGTTTAGGTTATCCCTAACATAAGACTAAAAGACTCAATTTTATTATGGTTTGTTAAATTTGCCAAATTTCCTATATCAGTCAGAAATTATGGCAATTTCTTCTTTGTCTATAACTTATAGCTTCAGTTAATTACTGCACAATCCAGTTTTAATATTGACTTATATTAGTATTAACTAAACGTCCAATTGATATAATATTCCAATATGCATATTTATATTAATATATTTTTTAAAAAAATAGCTAATTTTCTGTTTATTAATCTTCATTTTTATCTACTTTCTGTTCTTATTCATTTCTTGATTTTTCTTTTATTGTACTTTTAAAATTAATAAATCAATAAATTTGGCGAAAATGTTGCCAAAACAGGCTTGAAATCATCTAATCTGTAAGACACCCTATTGGTTCTAGACTGGAACCTTTGCTTGAGGTGGCTGAATAGGTGTTGCAGGAGTACAGAGAAACCATGATTTAGTGGACCCGCATTTAACAGACCTCGGACATGATGGGCCAAACATGCTGATGACACTGCCTTTGTCTCATCCCCAGTTCATGCCTGCAGCAACTTACTTGGTAACCTGTATATCAAACCCTTTCAAGATTCCCTGCTTTTTGATGCTGCTGAAGAATTTGCCAAGTACTTTGTTCAAGATCTTCAATTGGAAATAAATGTATGTCATATGAAGCTTTCTGAAGCTGGATCCAGCAAATTAAGTTTGCCCATCAAATCAGAGCCCACAGAATCCCTCTACAAAAAAATTCGAAAGCTTTGTACCTAAGTTGTTTCTCTTTTCCTTTCATTCTCCCTGCTCCTCTTTGACATTTCCATTTGTTGGGTACAAGACTAAAGTTACAAGGAACCAGCTCTATTTTTGTTCAAACCTTAGCTCTGAAGTCTAAAGGGAGGGGATCAAATAAAAGGCCGGTTCCAGTGCTGTTTCTCTCTGTGATGTAAGAACACCTGCACTTGCAAGCTGGAAACCACATCTTGACAGAAACAGTAAGCTGTGCTGTTTTATGAGAAAGCAGACAACTTCTTTAAAAACAAAATTTAGTGCTCTTTGGAAAAATTGACCTGTTTTTTTAAAACATAGGTTTTCTGCTCCCCCCCCTCCGAAATAGCAATAGTCCTATGCACATTGAAACTAGGAAAGACAGCCAGGTTCTGCCTTACCTGTAACGATTGGGTACATCACAGGTTTTTTTCTGCTGCTTCTGCCAACAAATTTTGCATGGCTGTATTTTTACTATTTTATTTCTTTTATGTTCCTCAGGACTCTTGCAAGAATGCTACAACTATTGCCTTGATCAAACAATGCTCCTGACCAGTCTCATGCAACTGTACTTTCGATGGCTGTCTGTGTAATGCACCATGGTTACTTATTATCCTCAATGGAGGGCAGAAGGGCACCATTTTGCCCATTCTGTTTCAGCTTTAGAAGTATTACATATCAGGGTATTGACAGTTCATACAGACAGACCAATCACTTCTTGCATGATTCCAGAAGTCTCCTCCAGTATATGTATCCTCCATAGCTGTTCCCTGGATTCTACCAGCCATGAAGTCAACTAGATCCCTTGGTCACTCATTGCCAGCACAGCCAGTTCCCTGCAGTGCTACTCAGAGACTGCCTTTGCTTATTATCAATCATTCCCACCTATTTCACCCACTATCCCTGTTCAGGAGCCTGTCATTTGTTAATTGAGCAACCTGACAGGTGGCTAAATCCTTTATTCTAAGCTTCTGCACAAACGTGCCTCACTCTATATTAGGGACAGCGATTGGTGGTTGTTTTCCTGCCAGCAAGAGTCACTTTCTGGGAGGGAAACAAAGCGAGGGGAATCTACCAGTCTCTTTCCTAACGCGGCCTGCAATAAATAAATAAATAAATGACAGCACCATTTGCTGACCTTGTTACTGTAGCAGAATAGGATTCTACAGAATGGAAGAAGCAAATTTTCTGCTGGTTCAAGGACAGGTGCATAACACTTCAAATCAACTGTGAGAAACAACCCTAATTCTACTCTGTTTCCATCAACTTTGTTGCAGTGGAAGGAAGATAAGCAGATCCCAAACATAGGAAGCCTTACCTTCCTAAAGCATGACAGAGAAAGCAATTTTAATGTGCAATTAAAGTTCTAATTTATCAGTTTGTGAAGTTGGCAGCTTTTATAAATGTAAGCACTACCCATAGCAGGGTATTAGAACTGTCACTCAAAGAACGATTAACATAGGGCACCACATTTCAGTTTAAATTCTAGAGGGAAGTGAAGTGAAGAAAGAGGGATTTGGTGGACACGTAGGTAGAAGGACAGGTATGAGAGGCTTGTAGCCTCAACCCAAGGAAATCCAACAGAGGTGAATATGTGTAGCTCAGGGTTGAACTGTGGAGTCCTTGGGGTTCTCTGAGCTTGGTTCTTTTCTTGCAAACGTTTCATTACATTTGCAAGAAAAGAACCAAGCTCAGAGAACCCCAAGGACTCCAAGGAAATCCTCCTACTATCACAGTGAACAAATATTTATTGCCGATATATAAATATTTTGTACAACTAGAAGTCATCTTGCTATGAAAGTTAAGAGATTAAATTATAAATTATAATAATGTATTAATTAAATATATAAATTATAATTTAAATTATATCACTGTGTGTGCGTGTGTGTGTATATATATATATATATATAATTTATATATTGATTATATATATTAATTATAACTTAAATTATAAACTTAAGGGGTGCTTTCACAATTCTTTTGAAGTTTTATAATAAATGCCTTATATTCTGTGTGTGTCTATATATATACTTATAATTAATATAATATATATATTGATTATAACTTAAATTTTAAACCTAAGGGGGGTGATTTTACAATTCTTCTGAAGTTTTATAATAAATGCCTTCTGTTTTCCTCCAAATCATGTTACTTTTATATATACACACATACACACAAACACACATATGAATACATGAGCATGCACATATTACATACATTAAAAAAAAAAAAAGAATTTCCAAATCAGGAAAGTATTTGGTGGTGGCAGCAAAACCAACAGATGCTATAGTGATCTTCCCAGATTACTGGAATTATGCTTCAGTTCTGAGGAACCAAAGAAAAAAAAGAAAAAAAAAAGGCATCCACTACAGTCAGGGTGCTCCACGCAGTCCACTTTTCTAAGAGCAATGGCAATACTACATAAAAAAGCTTCAAAGCCTTACTTAAAGACTACTACTTATGCTTGCATTCTTAATGTTATGTTCATTTGCAAAATTCTCTAAAGAAATCAGTAATAGTTTTGGACGTATATTCTCCATTTTTAGGTAGCATAGAAAAGGTTGAGGAACATATTTTTCTTACCTACTACAATAGAGGATTCACAATGATAGTAGCCATTAGGTTGCTTTTTTTTCAACATTGAACAAAGATCTAGGCGCTTCATAAGTTCATCTCCAAAATAATGATTCTTGAAATCTGCAAACATGTTTGGATCAATTCTTTTCACTCCCTTGAAACATCAAAGAAAAAGCACGGTCAGAGGAGGAGCAGGAAGAAGTGAACACCATACAATGAGCATATAAAACAGTTCATAGAATAACTTTAAAATGTGAATCTTCTGGGTAGTACTAAGTTTCAATCTAATGAAGTTTTAAAATAAAGTTATTTCCTAGCCAATGACCTAATTTAGAAAACTACTACAGCTGTAATATATTAAGCATTAAGTTCCCTGCCATAGCCTACGCAAGTGAGGTTCTCATCTTCGAGTAGCCTTCTGCCTGACAGTGGAAAAGATCAATACAGTGAAACCCGCTATAACTGTAAACACAATCTCCGATGGATCATGTTGTGTATGTACTCTGTTCATTATTACTTACAATTCCTTTTATTAGTAAATAATATAATTAGCAGTTGAGGCTAACACCAGACTTGTAGCTGATCTCTGGAAGCTCCAGGCTTTGCTGTTGTATTCCTGGCAGTTCAGCTCTATTATGCAGGCAATGGTACTCTCCCTTTGGGTAGTTATGCAGATTGTGCCCTGCATGCAAGGGCAACAATGTGCAGCAATGAATTAGCAAGTTCACTCAAGAGGAAATGATCCAAGGTTGCCATCTTCCTCAATGTCCCCACAATACTTGGAATGTTGCTCCTTCACTAGTGGAGAAGAGGTCTAACAAAGAAAGTATGTGTACAGTGAAGATCCCAGTTACCCATAGAAAGAGGAGGCTTAAACTGATCACTGGATCCAAAGCCCTATCTTTATGTTGGAAATTGAAGCATTCTCCATGCATTCCTCTCGGTGTTCCTGAGAGTGAGAATCTGACTTGACCAAATTATTCATGAAGCAGGCTTTAGAAGGCAGTGTATTTAAAGGAAATACATTACAGGTACTCCTCAAGTTATGACAGCAAATAGGACCAGAATTTCTGTTGCTAAGTGATGCGGTCATAAACTGCAATGTCACATGACCACATCGCTTAGCGACAGCAATCCCTGTTGCCGTCGTTAAGTGAGGATCATGGGTCATTAAGTGAGCACCTCCTTGCAACTTCCTGACAGCTTCCAACAACCAAAGTCAGTGGGGAAACCAGCAGGAAGTTGCAAGTCCCAGGTGGCTTACAAGCAGGCCGGCAGGTGGCTCCTGCTGGGTGGGAGAGGGAGTAAGAGGGTGTGTGGGTGGCCAGGGAGGCACAGCACAACTGCAGCAGGCTTGGGGTGGCTGCTGCTGGGTGGGAGAGTGTGTGCAAGCGTGTGCAAGTGGTCAGGGAGGCGCGGCACAAGTGCAGCGAAGCTCAGGGAGGGTACACAGTTGGGGGAGACTTACCAGAGCAACCTATGACTTTCCCTGGTGGGTTCCCCACTGACTTTGCTTGTGGGAAGCCGGCAGGAAAGTTTGCAAATCACGATCATGTGAATGTGGGATGCTGCAACCGTCATAAGTGTAAACTGGTTGCCAAGTGCCCAGGTCGCGATCACATAACTGCAGGGGTGCTGCGATGGCCAGAACCTTGAGGACCAGTTGTAACCACCACTTGTTCAGCGCCGTTATAAGTTCGAGTGGTCGCTGAATGAGTGGCCATTAATTGAGGACTATCTGTATAGGGATAGGCAAAGCCTAGAACATACCTAATAATATTGAGTCACGATTCTGTGAGATGAGCAGCATATAAATATGACTGATTGATTAATTAATTAATTAACCTCCTACCAGGAGAAGAACTAAATAGTGTATGGTCTGAGAACTAAAAGAAAGAATTGACCTCAGATTAGCAATCAGATTAGCAATCTCTTAGACAAAAAGCAGGCAGTACATCCTTAAATCTCTGTCTATACTCTACTGCTCTCTAGTGATCAGAAGGTCATGAGTTGTTGAAGAGCCAGTTTGGTCTAGTGGTTAAGGCACCAGGCTAGAAAGCACAGGACTATGAGTTCTAGTCCTGCCTTAGGCATGAAAGTCGGCTGGGTGACTTTGGGCCAGTCACGCTCTCTCAGCCCAACTCACCTCACAGGGTTGTTGTGGGGAAAATAGGAGGAGGAAGGGGTATTAGGTATGTTTGCCATCTTGAGTTATTTATAAAAATAAGAAAGGTGGGATAAAAAAAAAACTCAGCGCCAATAGATTTGCATTACCAAGACTTTATTCACTGAAGCATCAGGATTCCAACTGTCTCTACACTCTCCCACTAAAATCAGCAAGAAAAATTGGTGCCTGAGTGCGTGCTACTTCTTCTTAATTCTTTCTTTTGTGTCATTTTTACGGGTTATATGTTGGACAGTAGAAATTAGCTTGGTTCTTTGTTATTTCCTCTGTAATCTGATTTAAGAGTCTTTTCTGCGGAAAGTAACAAACATTTAAAAAAAAATAGTGCAGGAGGAAGAGAGAAGCATCTGCTTGCCCTGCCCACAAAGCAGAGTTATATTTTGAAGGTGGCAGATCTGCTGCTTTACTCTTTTCTCTCCCCCTCCCCCGGACTATTCTGTAAATAAAAATATGGATAACAAAATAATTTCTTATTCTTCTCCTCTATGCTAATGCCTCTATTGCCCTCTTTTCTCTGTTGTTTCCCTGTGTTTATTTCTGAATAGAAACCCTTTGGAATATCCCTTATGGCATTTTGGACAGGATTCCAAAAATGTATTTCAGAATGTGCAGAACTGCAAACTCAGCCCTCATCCCCAACTATTTAAAACAGTGGTGTCTTTCCAGGGTCAAGCAGATACCTTTCTTTTTTTTAATAATAGTTTTATTAAACATTACAATTAAAAATATAAAAACTATTACAAACTAAAAAGAATAAAAGAATAAAAAAGTAGAAGGTGTAGAAAAGGAAAAAAGAAAGAAAAATAGAAAAGAAAAAATAATATAGTAAAGAAAAACAAAAGAATTATATAAAGAGTGACTTTCCCTTTCATCATAACAAGTATAAACAATTTTAGTAACTTATCACCTTCTCTTAAAATACAACAATCTCTTCTTTCCATATCCCATCTTTTATCTCTAAACAAATCCTTAAAGCCTCATCATTCAGTCTTGGTCAGCAAAAGTCATTAAGGGTTACCAGTGATAACAACATATCTATTTTAATCTTGATCAAATAAACCAACTCTATATTCCTTTCTTTTACTTTTAACAATCTTGATCTTTAATCCCTTCAAGTAATGTCCTAGGACTTGATTTCTTTTCATTTTTTCTTTGTCGCTTCTCACAAAATCCTTTAAAACTTTAACAGGTCTCTTTTGCAAATCTAATATAGGGGAATTATCCAAGTCACTCTTTTGGTTTGTTATTTGTATATCCCTTTTAATTATTACAACATTAGCCAGTTTCATTTATATATCCAGGGTAGCATCTTTTTCCATATAATTCTTGTAGCCTGTAATTTTTAAATCCACTTTCAAATCAGTCTCAGTCTTTTCTGGTAAAACTTGTTCCTCTTCCATAACGTCCTTTAAACACAGCCTATGTATAATGGCAGACACTATTAAAATTAACTTCTGATTCCATTGTTTACAAATATCCTTCAATATGTCCAATGTTGAAGTATTTTGCTCCATTCTGTATTAGTAAGTCAAATTTAAGTGTTCTTCTCCTTTAATTGTAACCTTTAGTTCCTTCTGGTTCCCTCTAGTATCCAGCCATCAAAGTCCCATCCTGTTTTTCTTTTTTTTAAGAATGAAAAACAACAGCATTTTCCCATGGGAAGGATTCTTATAATTAATTTCAAAATCTTATTTCAAATCCATCTGGACCCTTAGTCCATTTGTAACTTTCCAAAATCAACATTCTAATCACACTTTTGCTGTTTATTCCAAAAAAATAATTTTTAAAGTCCTTAAACTTGTATTTAAAACTTCTTTCACTAAGGATTGAAGGAAATTCACTCAGTGAGTATATAAAACCTGTTGATCCAAAGGTTCCTAATAGTTGAAAAGCAGTTAAGAAGTAATTTCTGAAAGCAATTAAGAAATGAGGTTCTGCAAACCTTATGTCCATATAGGCTACATTATGGCTGTGAGCTTTATTGAAATCTCTCAACTCCCAGCCCCTCGACTCACAAGCTGAGCACAAAAACCTCGGTTCCTGCAGTCGACTTACGAGGAGTAGCTCTCAGGAGTATACGTGGGCAATCTCAAAATCTCTCCTTTTTCTGGAGAGACTTCGCCAGCCAGAGTTCACTGTCTGGCTGCTGATCTCACCACAATGCTGTCCCTGCTCCTTCAGGGACGTCTAGTTCACCATAAGTCCTCACCGGAAGTCCCAAGCAGATGCCTTTCATAACAGTTACACAATCTTGAGAAAAGGTGTGGCTACTCTAACAAATTGCAGACAGGTGCTGCATTCACACCGCCACATACTTTATGCAACTGAATCTGAAGTGCTGCACAACCTCACAATCTACTGCAAAATAAAAATAATTGCTAATTATGATAATTACTGCCATTTGTTTCTGATAGGCAGGGATTTCTGCTATTATATGTGAAGAGCATTGTATAAGTGAATAGAACAACCAATTGTGTAACAGTAAATGTAAGATTCAGATATCAACCTGGCATCTAGTACCTAAAGAAAATACTGACTCAATAATTATCGGAATGACTTCCTACCAGGTGATTTAACATGTAGTCTCCTTCAATCACATATTATTGAAGTATCATACATGTAAATTTAATATTTAAAATAAAATAGGCAGGTATAAAAAGTGTTATGGTCAGCTTAAATTTAGTTCTAATTACAATGGTTTTTGAAGAGGCAGGATAGAAAGGGTATTAACATTTTTGAACTTTGGTGTTGGAAAAAATTCTTGAGAACACTATGAATAACCAAGAAAATAACAAATAGATTAAAGAAAAATTAACCAGAGTTCTCACTCAAGGCACAAATGACCAGGCTCAAAGTATCATATCTGGACACATTACATGAGGACCTAGCTCTCTTGAGAAGTCTATAATCTGGGAAATATGGTAGGGAAAAGAAGAAGAAGACAAGGTGCATGAACTCAATTATAGCAGCAATGGGTGCAATTGTTGGAAGAGCTGAAAGACCAGGTTAGAACATCATCCTGGAGAAAATCTATCTATGTCGTTGCTAAGAGTCAACACTGATAGAATAGCACATAATATCAATCATCATAATGGTTTGTCTATTTTTTTTGCTTAGAGTTATTTGTAAAGAAGTGTAATTACAGTTTATATTTCTTCTAGCAGTGATTTACTTTTGAACAAACCTTCTGGCACAAGAACCAAGCAACACTCTCAGAAAAATAAGGAAATATATAAGGTCCAGTACTAATTACTGTATGATATATATTTCTGTTTCTATTAGTGCTCGAAATGTGACTGACATCTAGTGGTGCATCATGTGTGCTACATATGAGCTGTTTCTTGGTATCCCATCCCCATCCCCAGCTCCTTCTAGCTCCACAGCAAGTATTTTTAAATTAAGAACTATGGACAGAGGCTACTTAACTACCTGCACTGCCACAACAATGCAGTGTGATAGTATAATACAATATTTGCATTCCATCAACTGACCAAGGGATTTAAACGAATGAGAAACAGAAGACAAACTAACCCTTCAAAATCTGAAAACCTTGCCCCTTTTCATAATTTTAACAAGAGAACTTCCAAGAACTGCAAAATAGAGTCTCATCTTCCTCAATAGATTGAACCTTCCTCATTTGACCTCTGCCCATGCGTGGAACAAGAATTCAGATCATGCCCAACCTACAGGCGGTATGATTTGCAATCCAACCTATCTAGTGCCATTAAGTTGTGGAAGATGGTAGACGACTGCTTTTCTATATACTACACACTGGTGTGAAAAAATGGAGACAGAAGTATGAATCTGTGAGAATAAGGCACCTTTTAGAATGTAAGCTGCTGGGAGTTGTTTTCTGAATCTGGGCAGTAAATAAATACACATGCATGTTTGTCATTGAAGTGACCCTTTTTCTGATTCTGTTTATTGTCACAAGGTTTTACTCTGTATTTTCACTTCAAGGGTCACCAGTAGAGAAATTATTAAGGAATGTGATGTATTAAACTGTTAGTAAGGATTGCTTGAATGATTTTTTACAATGGAATTCCCTTTCTTTACTGAGAACATGAAGAATACTGTTAGCCATTGGCCTCTATACACAGGAGCTGCTAAAAGCAAGAATAGATTTGCCCCAAGACTGAATTTTAGTCTGGATGAAGAAACTAGTAGTGGGTCTGCAGACAGGGAGATAGTGCTCTGAAATCACTGCTTGCAGACTTTGTTTTGTTTTACATGTTGTTTCCTTCTTTACAGTTACTTTATGTGGGCCGTTCAAATATTGGACCCTTTCCAGCCCCATTTCAGCAGTCTGAAATATATGGCCTAAGACAACTATATCATGAGGGACTAGATTCCCGCCTTTCATTTGTTAACCCTTTGTTTACTCAGAGATGTTTCTGAGGAAAAAAAAAGATCTTTGTAAATGCCTTACTCCAGGTAAGTTCCTAGGGCCAGGTTAATTCATAAACTAACTTTCATTCATTCAGCCGAGCAGAAACAAGTAACTTAGTCCTCTCCACTCAATAGGTTGGCAATGAAGCCATTTGAAAAGATTTATTTTGATGTCATGGCATACTAAATGGTCCCTTGAGTTATGTTAGTCTCTTCACTCATCTCAAAGCATTTTCCTGCTAGGTTACAACACACACACACCCCTGCTTTTTGGGGGGGGGGAATGACAGGGGAGAGTGAGGAGAACTGCACTGAGGAGCTGCAACCTCGGGGGAGGGGACCCTCTCTGGGATGCTGAAAGTGAAAGAAAATAGCAACTGCAGCCCTTTTGACTGGAAGGGAAATTATTTAGGGACGATTTGAGGATTACCTATGTGTGTGTGTGTGTGTGTGTATGTATTCATGCAGCAATTAAGGATCTGTAAAAGGATTAAGACAATCAGAGTTCTCAAACAAGGTGTGGAAAAATGCACACAAGATCGGTGAAAAAGTTAATCTTAAGAAAGATTCTTAGGATCTTAAGAAAACTTTCTTTTAAAAAGAAAACTCTTTTTAAATGGTACAATTTGGGTCTTTAGGGCGGCAGTACAAAACCTAGCTTTCCCTAGAGGTTCTGTCAAAGGCAAGGAGTTCATTTGGGCTTATCATACTGGGTGACTTCAATATCTGCTTTGGAGCTGGTTTATCTGGAGTAGTTCAGGAGTATAGAGCATCGTGTGACAACAGAACAGTGGGTCAATAATGAGTTGTATGAAACCAAATGCAGACCAAATGGAAGTGCATACTGTGACTGGCATAATGGAGTGGCATCTATTATGTGATTCCCACCCCCCTCACACACACACATTAAATTCTGTATACAAAAGCCATAATGTGGTACACGATCATGCAGAAGAATCACTGAAGTTTTATTAACTAAAATTTATTCTGGTTCATCTGTTGCTGTCCAGAATTTATATTTCTATAAAAGGGCAATAACTATACATAAAAATTTGGTCCTATTTATTTATTGTGCATAATATTTCTATTTAGATTCTCTACTTTAAAAATTACAAATGATGGCTATTTGTCAGTATTCTCACCTTAAGAAAAATACTTCTGGGAAAAAAAGTTCAGTCTTGATTCCAGAAAAGACTAAATGCATAAATTAAGTGCATTCAATACCATAGGCTCTTTTCTGTTCCTTCCTTATCTAACAAAATTACTATAACTTTTGGAAGCCTTCCTTTAAAAAAAATGTATAAAGAAAGATTGTTGAGTTTGTATATGCATGTGCATTTTAATTTTAAAGGTGGATGCAGGGTATAAATTAATAATTAGGGTGGATGGGACCATCAGTATGTGTATGTGTGTGAGTTAATTATATTGTATTAATTAGCTTTTGTCCTGGTCCATCACCTATTTTATCCTGGGCCCTTTTATTCTTTGGTATATAGCTTCTAGCCTAAAAAGATTATATCGTCCTGCTTTTGCACATATCTACCATAAAGGATGAGCCACTAATACAAATATTGTTTATCCAACTACACAGATTCTTGAATTTCTTTGAAGTCAAGGAAAATGAGTACTACTGCTACTTTTTCCAACCAGTGCCAGTTCCAACCTCAGCATGTCACTGAAGATGATGAAGGACAATCTGAAATCTACCTGTGTGTTTTGTGGTATGGAGGTGAGCTGGGAATTGTTTATTATGACACTGGAGACTGCTCAGTATATTTCATGTCTGACACACCTGACAATGAAGACCTCAAACTGCTTCAGAAAGTGGTGGATGAGGTATCTCCCAAATGTATATTGAGTAGTGCCAAACAAGATTCTAACATAGCAAAATTTCTGACCAATATAGGTGCCACTGAGGGAGAAAAGCCGGAAGGAGGAAAACTGGAGGTTGTTCTCTATCCAAATATGGATTTTGGTTTAGAAGTAAGCAAACAAAGGATTCTATCTAGACAATTCCCTTTTGTCCCCTCTCACATGACGGCAACAGAGAAAATTATTTATTTGTCCTCTATTTTACCTTTTGAGAGCCCTCTTGTACTAAGAGCATTAGGAGGACTGCTAAAATTCCTTGATAGGAGAAGGCCTGGAGTTGAACTAGAAGATAGTCATATTGTTGTCCCCATCCTGGCCTTTAAAAAGTTTGTATTGACAGATATTGTAAATGTGGATCAAGACACTTACTGCGTACTGCAGATTTTAAAAAGTGAAGCACATCCTTCTGTGTATAAACAGGCCAATGGGAAGAAAGAAGGACTCAGCTTATATGGGATTCTGAACCACTGTAGGTGCAAGTGGGGAGAGAAACTGATGAGACTGTGGCTCATGAGGCCCACCAGCAACTTTACAGAGCTTAATAAACGACTGGATGTTATCCAATTCTTTTTGTTAGCTCAGAACCATGAAACAATTCTGACCCTACAGGAATGTCTTAAAAATATAAAAAATGTACCTCTGATTCTTAAGAGGATGGCTCTTTCTAACACAAAGGTAAGTGACTGGCAGGCACTGTATAAAACTGTTTACAGTGCTGTGTGCCTAAGAGATAAATGTCGCTCCCTCCCCAGCACCATTGAGCTTTTCCAGACAATTTCGCATGTCTTCACTGATGATCTACACTATATAGCCAGCCTAATTAGCAAAGTAGTAGATTTTGAAAGCAGCATCTCGGAAAACCACTTCATTGTCAGACCAAATGTAGACCCCATAATTGATGAAAAGAAACGAAAACTAGTGGGGCTTTCAGACTTTCTTACAGAGGTAGCTCGCAAAGAACTAGAGGACCTGGATAATAGAATTCCATCCTGCAGTGTTATTTATATTCCTTTAATAGGATTCTTACTGTCTATTCCACGGCTGCCCACAATGGTGGGCAAGACTGACTTTGAGATTGAAGGTCTAGATTTTATGTTCTTGTCAGAAGAAAAGCTGCATTATCGCAGTGCCAGGACAAAGGAATTGGATAGCTTGCTTGGTGACCTTCACTGTGAAATACGAGATCAGGAAACATTAATCATGTACCAGCTACAGTCTAAGATCCTGGAAAAATCTGCAGTACTTAGTGATGTGATTGAATATACAGCACATTTGGATGTGCTGTTATCCATGGCAGTGATGGCTCGAGAGAATGGATATATCCGACCTCGCTTCTCTCATTCTCATATTATCCACATAAAAGATGGAAGACACCCTCTGATGGAGTTATGTGCAAAAACTTTTGTGCCTAACTCAGTGGACAGCAGTGAAACCTATGGCCGGATTAAGCTCCTTACTGGGCCTAATTCATCTGGTAAGAGTGTGTATCTAAAACAAGTAGGTCTTATTACATTTATGGCCCTAATTGGCAGTTATGTCCCTGCTACTGAAGCTGAAATAGGAACTATAGATGGAATTTATACAAGGATCCATAGCAGAGAATCAGTATCTCTTGGACTGTCCACTTTCATGATTGATCTTAACCAGGTAGCTAAAGCAGTGAATAATGCCACTGAAAAGTCTTTGGTGTTAATTGATGAATTTGGCAAAGGTACAAATACTGTGGATGGCCTCTCTCTTTTGGCTGCTGTGCTAAGGCACTGGATAACACAAGTGAGCCAGTGCCCATACATTTTTGTTGCCACTAATTTCCATAGCTTGATGCAGCTGAAGCTCTTGCCCCATACTCCTCTTGTGCAATACCTGACCATGGATACCCATCAAGACGGAGATGAACTTGTATTTTTCTATCAGATTAAAGAAGGTATGTCCACTGTCAGCCATGCAGCCAATATTGCAGCTTTGGCTGGCATGCCATCCAAAATTATTGACCGAGGAGTAGAAGTATCAGAGCTGTTTCGCAATGGAAAACCTATCCAACGTACTGACCATCCCTCAAAAGAAAAACAGATGCAAAGCTGCAAATCCCTGGTGGATAAATTCCTCTCCCTAGATCTTGATAATTCCCAAGTGGATTTAACAGCATTTATGAATCAAGAGGTGTTACCTTCTTCAGCTTCCATACTGTAGCCTATTAACTTAGAGTGATATGATTAGAGAACATATAAATAATTGTAATACATACAGTACATAAATAATAGAACTGTACAGTATAGTATATACTGAATTGTACAAAGTAGGAAATACATTAAAAAGAAATGCTACTCTTTGTTCTTTGTCATATACAAAAGTCTGAAAAATCCACAATCCACCAAACTGAGTTTCACCCATTAGCCCTTTGTTATGTTTTATCAAGTGCTTGGCACATCCAACCACCATATCCCATTTTGCCATATATGAGGTAACAAAACTATGATCCCGATCCTGCTAAGCCACCATTACAGCTACTGTTATTTTTGATGAACTGTAAATATGTATGCATGAGTAAATTACAACTGAAATTAAATTTAAAAGAGTATTTATAGATTTCCCTGTTTTTCTGTGAACATACTTGTCAATGATGTGATATTTTAAAACACAAGTGGGCTATGTTCAGGATACTTACCTTTTCTTCCACCGATAACTAATTTCTAAATTAGTGTTATGCACATTAAATATGTCCATAACACAAAAGTAGTCCAGAAAATCTACAGTGCAAAAACATTTAAATGCAAAGAAACTGGGGTTAATATTCCTTTTTTAATAGTAGATTTTCTTTGCCTTGTTGTGTATGTTAAATTGCTTGTATTCTGGTATTCCAAAAAGTAACATCTACTATTGCTTCATGTTGGTATAACTTCCAAATGTCCCAGTCTCTTTAGCTTTACAATAGAACTCTTTAATTCAGAACATTCAGATATTTTGCATACTGAAAAAAACCCTTTGTTACTGGTTACTAAATAAATTGTAATACATGAAATAGGGTTAGTTGAGGCATAACCATAGATGGCAGTATATGATCAAGTCTAGAAGATTATATTTCTCTCTCCCTCTCTCTCTTTTTTTTTTAGTTTGCCATTGCACCAGAGCAGCAACCTATGGCTTGCATTTGTAACTGTACATGTAAATCCATACTATTTTTAAATCATTCATTATGGGTGACATTACATCAAGAATGAGATACTGGTCCTGTTTAGATGAGAATGCAAGTAAAATCATACATGAACTTGTTATAATTATTAGTAACTATTATTATTACTACTAGTAATTATTAGAAACTACAGTTTCATTATTTACTTTGAATGCTTGCTAGTGGTGAGACAGTTTTCATCCTATAAAACGGAGATGTATCTCTTAAATTTCTTGATTCATAGTGAAAAAAGAACTCCAGAATTTGATAAGAGTACAGTAAAGCTAGAAGTATTGGGGAGTCAGAGTGACCCCCAATATAATTTATATGATAACAAACAAAGCTGCTAACAATCTTATTGCTCTCAGTGTATTTTTTTCTGAGTTCAAATTGTTCTAAAATTTTCAACTATATTATTCATAATCTTGGGAAAAATAATAAATATACTTCCAAAAATACAAAATGTCATAATTCTATTTTAATGCTTTTTTTAAAATATATTTTTCTGCATCTTATCTGCAAGCATCTTCACACTGGCTACACTTATATTATTTTCCTTATTACTCAAAGGCTTCAGTTCTATGAACATTTACTTTGGAAGTAAAATGAGAGAATGACTTCTAAGTGGACAGGTAAAAGGTTACACTACCAATATTTATGAGGATAAAAATGAAATAACAGTTATTTGATTTTACCTCAAATTAAAATTAATGCAAACAGAATCTGCATTTATGTAAGTATGCCTATAAACCGATATATATCCTATATATATAGGATCCTAGTTTCTTACAACTAAGGGCAATTTACATACTCCCTTTTCCAGATCCTCCATTATAAAATATGTGTAATTATTAATAGCAGAGGCCTTTCTTCCATGTATTTATTATAGCCCAAACAAACGATTGCTTGGATCCAGCAATTCTTTATATATATATATATATATTTTTTTAAAAACCTGATCCTATGAGTTGGGAATTACTCTAAAAAAGCATGGAAACTACAGAGGAAGATGAAATTTATAAAAATGCCCTCTCCCCAGATCGAAGTTTTTTTATTTAAGAAAGGGCTATACAACATCCAAGCTGAAGTTAATAAAGACGTTTTGTATATAACTGTTTTTCAAATTCTCAGACCTGTAATTACGCTGTCTGTCTGTTGAGTTAGATGTCAACTGTGAGATAACGTCTGTATGGTTTCCCCGAGAACAGAACGCTGGTGCATCTGTCACTCAGCTACATTCAAATGTAAAATCATATCATAAAAATATATAACATGCGGACGATCTAAATCGTTACAGAGCAAGCTGCCTTTCGGCCATATTGTGGTTACTTTACCTGCTTTTGTAGTTTTGGGGATTTTGACAACTTCATGAAGGTCAGGTGAGGCTTAAAAGCTTTGTCATCTACGATGACACCTTTTTCTTGAAACATCTTCTTCACAATTTCTAGGTAAAAAAAACGGAAAGACTCAGAGGCAAATGAGAGGATGAGAAATATCCGTTTCATGGAAAAAAGAAGAATCCAGTGAAAAGAGAGAACACTTTAATTTACCTCTAAATTACCTACAGCTAAACCATATAATTTCCCACTTGTAACATTAATTGCATAACATTATTATGCAGATTATTTCTTGGTGAAAGCAGGAATACTACCCTCCACACATGCTGTATGGTGATACACAAGGGTCGCCTTATCTGAGATCTCTGTCACACTTAATTTTGCTATTACCGGGGTGCTTGAGAGCAAACTGTCAGCTCAGATCTGCTTCAGGCATACTAATGCTGAATCACATTGTGTGTTAATCTTAAATATATTTGGCAAGTCAGTAGTAAGGGAAACACTATTGCGACTTTTACAAAAAAAAGATGATCAAGCAGCAGAACGATTTTTAGTCTACTGCAATGTTTAAATCTTAGACTGATCTGTCAAGAGGTTGAATGTTTAATTATAATAACATATTTAAAATAGGAAAACTGGAATTGTAGAACCACAGAGCTGGAAGGTCCACTGAGTCCAACATCCTGCTCAGTGCAAGAATCTAAATCAAAGCATTCTTGACACATGGCTATCTAGCCTCTACTTGAAGACATCCACTGAAGGGGAATCTACCACCTCTCTAGGTTCCACTTCAAGGTGCTCTGAGTGTTTTTTTTTACGTTCAACTGGATTCTGCCTTCCTGTAACTTAAATCCATTCTTCTGAATCCTGCACTCTCGAGAGAACAAGGGTTGTTCTTCTATATGATATCTCTTCAAGTATTTAAAGAATGCTATCAGTCATCTTTTCTCAAGGCCCTGTTTCTCCAATATCTCTTCATAGGAATTAGTTTCTAGTTCAATGATCATTTTCTGAATCTTTTCAGTTTTCCTCAATCTGTCTTGAAATATGGTACCCAGAACTGGACACAACATTCAAGATGAGGTTTGGCCAAAGTAGAATGATTACTACTTGTCATCTGGAAATTATACTTCTATTGATGCAGTCTGAATTTGCATTTGTCATCTTTGCAATTATATCAGTTGGCTTATATTCAGTTTGTAATTACTTACTGTTCCAATATCTGTTTCATAAGTACTCTTACCAAATCAGGTATTCTCCATTCTATAGCTGTACCTTTGATTTTTGTTTGATTAGTGAAGAACTTTGCGCTTGTCACTTTCAATTTTCACTTTATTACCTTCAGCCTATTTTCTTAGCTTACTATGTTTGTTTTTAATTTCATTTCTGTCTTCTGGTATATTAGCTTTCTCAGCCAATCTTCTATCATCTGCAAACTGATAAGCATTCCCTTCACCACTACATCCAAATCATTAATTAAAACACTGAAAAACAGAGGGCTGAGGACTGATACATGCAGTATCCTTTCTCCAATTTGATGAGGAACCACTGACAAGCACTCATTGAATATGATGTTCAAGCCAGCTATGAATCCATCTAATGATCATGCCATCCAGTCCATACCTAATAGCTTTTTAATCAGCATGTAATGGAGTCTTTTATCAAATGCTTTTCTGCAATTAAGGTATAACTTGTCTAATTTGGCCAGATTTGTTCTTGACAAATGCATGCTGATGTCTAGCTATTACCAAATTGTTTTCAAGATCCTTACAGATCAATCTTTTTATGAACTACCACAGAATCTTCACAGGTATTGCTGTCAGGCTGACTGCTCTATAGTTGCTTGGATTTTTTTTTTTTTTTTGAAGATAAGAACATTTGCTCTCCTTCAATCATCTGGCACTTCAGTTCTTCAGAGTGTCTCAAAACCTAATACACAAAGCTTCATCAAGACTATTAGCTAGTTCCTTCAGTACTCTAAGTTAATCTGGTCCTGAACATTTAAACAGGTTTTCCATAACATGTTTCTATCAGTCCATTCAGCCTGCCCTTCACAATTCAATGTGGAATTGATTTTTGTTGGAGAAAACTGGTCCAAAATAGGAGCTAAGTAGCTCTGCATTTTCTTTTTTACCTTCTTCACTGAGCAGCTGATATACCTATTTTTTTATTTTCCTTTGTTAATATAGTATAGTCCTAGATCAAAAAACTGTCCCTTTTGAAGTTTTGAAACAAGCTGCAGTTATCTGATCCAAGGTTTATATTAAATTTGAATGTTAATATCAATGATTTATTGGAATTTTTCAGTATCTCCCTCTGACATCCATTTCCCATTTAATTTCCTTTGCTTTATTTTCATGCAAAGAAACCTGTGATATTTACAGTTGTTAGCACAGCTGGATTCAGATTTCATACCTCAGTAACCTTTCACAGACATGCCCTCTATTTTTCTATTTGAACAAGAAACCTCAGTCCGGCCTATTCAGAGATTCTGTGTAAAATAGGACTGCACAGGGCTGAGTCCTTTCTGTTCTATCTCTGTCTTCACCAGCCCATTTCTGCATTCAACTGAATATTTACTTATGAACCTATTTTATAAGAGAAGGAAAAAATTTTTTTGTCACTATTGTTCCTCTGTTTTAAATATTTCTAGAATCAGAAATATAAATCTGCAACTGCATGACCTTCAAATAACCTACAGGTAGTCCTTGTTTAGTTAGCACAATTGGGACCAGCAACTTGGTCATTAAGCAAAGTGGTCACTAGCTGAAATCACAACTCTGCTTACAACCTTACTTCAGCTTTCCTTTGCTTTACAGACTTGTGAAAGTTATAAATGTGAGGATTAGTTGTAAAGTTACTTTTACTGTTTTACTGTTGTAAAGTTACTTTTAGTTGTAAAGTTACTTTTACTGTTTTACTGTTGTAACTGCGAATGGTCACTAAATGAGGACTACCTGTATTACCTCTCAAAATTAAGACATATGTTGAAAGGCAGAATGACATCAGAACTACAGCTACTGATTATAGCCCCATAAACATGGCAGAGATAAAGTTGTAGCACTAAACAAAACTTGCTCAAGCTTGAAAAAGGAAAAGCTAAAAACTGCTTGTCTACAAAATATGAAATACAGGCAGTCCCCGGGTTATGAATGAGATCCCTTCTTAAGTGTCTTTTAAGTCAAATGTGTAAGTAAGTCAGAACAGGTTATTAACACAGTGTTAACAGCAATGTGATCCAACTTAAAATGGTGGAGGGCATTCTCTTCCCTTGAGCCAATGAACCACTGAAGCCGCACAATGTCTTCATGAGTAGAGTCACAAAGTAGTGTGTGCGTTTGTTATTATGAACCATTGTATTTAACTCAAATTTTTAATATAATAGGCTTTATGGCACTCCGTTTGTAAGTATAAGTTGTCCGTAAGTCGAATGTTCTTAACCTGGAGACTGCCTGTACTTTACTAAGCAGTGGAAATTATAAACTTTTAAAATTTTAATAAAACTAGGAAAGATTACAGAAATGATCAGAAAAACAACTATATAGAAGAAGCAAGAGCACAGTAATAAAAGATCTCTCTGCAATGAGTACCATCAAAGGATATCAATGTTTGTTTTAAAAAAAAAACTGGGTAAATTTTGAGAAAGAATTGCACAGAATGCTTTTGTAAAATCACTCACTCACTCACTCACTCACACACACACACACACACAAAACCTTCAAAGGCCATATGAAAGGCAGTACTTTTCAAATGGTGTTCTTAATTGCTTGTTTACTAAGGCAGAAAGCTCCTCTGAAACATCTTATTTGATGCTGATTTCAGTCTTCTCCTGCAATGTACAACAGTGGGGGTTCATTGATCATTTTCTAGGATACTTTTGAGTTCATTCGGGTCCAACATATTTCAGCTGTACCTTGTGAAAAGCGGTAATGTCTGTTGTGCCCTAGAATCTCCTACATGGATTAGGTTGCAAATGCATAAAAAATAATTGATAATTAGAATCCAATTCCACAAGCAAGAGTTTAAAAAATTCATATTCTTAAGCAATGATTGCCTGGATTACAGTTATAAACAGGATATTACTGGGGAAAATTTTATAAATGTCTGTATAAACAAAATACAGCTATATAATTTGTTTAAACTTACAGTAGAAAAGGGATTTGCATCCTTCAGTTAATTAGCTTGTTACATTTGTATCCTGATTTTTGTACGGAAGCTCAAGGCAGTTTACATAGCACTCCCTCTATATTTTTCCCACAACTCTGTGAGACAGGTTGTGCAGAGAGAATGAGCGGCCTATTCTCCTCCTGTAAGCTTCCATGGCATGTTAGTTTTCTCTTTTCACTTTAAAATTAATCAGCTATTTGCCTGTTTCAATGCCTGTATAGAGGTACTGAGATAAATTTGGCTGAAAATATTAAAATTAATTTCAAATTAATTTTGGTAGAATCATAATATTACAGCATTATTGGAAGAGCTAGATGGATAATTTCCAGCCCTTTTTTGTTTGGGATACAGTTTTTAAAGCTGTAAATGGGGGAAAGGGTACTGGGGAAGAGGCAATAATTTTCAGTGTGATTTCAGGATTTTGGGGGTAAAAATGAGATGCTGGGGGTGCATGTAACCCATGCCTTGACCAACTCTGGGGTGGGGAAAGCCTTGCTGGTACTATTATGACATTTACATAATAAAAGTATTATTGAATTTAGTCAAACTCTGAATAAGTAGTTAGAGGTGGGTTTCAGACTGAAAGTAGTGTCCAATAAAACCAGATGCTTCATGACTAATCTGGTAATGTATGCTAGTGTAGAATGGCAGCTGCTATAGTTCTAATTTTATGCAAAACTCCAGAATAGGAAGAGGAGGAATTCTGCATTGCTGGTTCATCCTGAAATTAAGACTTATGCAGTACCCTTCCCAGCCCACTGGAGCAAAATCACTGTGATACAGAAACTATCTGCACCTGAGATTTCCTCAGCAAGAATGGAAGCCTTCTAAACTATTGCCATTTGTTGCCAAGCTCAATTAAGATGTCTGTCTCCTCTTCCTGAAGCTTGTTGTTTGGGAGAAGTAACAGAGAAGGCCAGAAACAAAGGAAAAATGAAAATGACAGAGAGAAAGGAGGACTACCTGCACCCTGTTCTGCTTCTAGCTATACCTCCTGCTTGTTTCAGTCTTACTCATTCTAGGAAAATGTGGCTTTTGACAAAAAAAAAAAAAAAGGTTCTTTACCCACTTAATATACTGTTTAATTTATTTGACTTCTCTGGAAACCTGGAAAACTCTAGAATGATTATCTTGTGTTATAAACATGGGCAAAAATCTGAGGGACAATGGTTTACTTGGCAGAAATTTGGGGTTCAAGAGGAACTTGGACTACTGAATTTATTCTGACATTGCTATTAACCACATCTACTAACTAAATGGAACTTTTATGCTACATGAATTTTGAACCACACAAATATTCTGGAACTACAAACATTGTGTCTAATGGCTATACTTTAAATAAAGACTTCTTGTAGTCCCTAATGCATTCCCTCCTTACGTTGTTTGCTGGGTAATGCTTGTAGTAAATGTAGGCTTTTATGAAATAATAGTCCAATTTCTTGCTACAAAGAGCCAGGGTAAGTGCTGCTAACACATTGTCAATGAAGACACACGCAGTTTCAAACACATAAGCTTTTCAATTATTAGTTGTGTGCTGTCAGCACAAAATAGGTAAGGAAAGAAAGGTCATTGTTTGAGGTAAATGTTTTCTCACAGCCTAACAATAAGAAAATGTATTTCCAATTACTCTCCATTCACTTTCCCTGAGGTTGCAAGATGCATGTAAGATAAAAAAAAGCTTCACTTGTAGCTGTCGAGATGTTGATGCACCAAGTGTCACAGCACAAGTACTTTAGTCATATTTGGGAATCATTATCATAAGGTACGGGATGCCAAGGGCATTTCAATACTGGTCCTCTTTGTCACCAAACAGATCTTTTTTTATAACTGTACCTTCCTGGACATAAGCTGCAATATCTATTTTAATCAAGAGATGTACAGTAATTGTACATCTCAACATTCTCAAGAGATGTATAGTAATTGTCTTCTATTCCAAAACTGAGTGAGTTGAAAATAGCGCACATACAAACCTAGAAGATACTCATCAGCATCATTTTTACGAAAACATGTTTCAGTCTCTTGAGCTGTATTAAAAGTTGTTTTCAGCCATAAGTATAAATATAGTGCATATCCCAAGACTGCTCTCACTCTAGAGATGCTCAATAATTATTTTTATTCTAGTTCCTTTTCACTTTCTCAGTTTCATGATATATGTGGTATGGCTTGCTCCATACCAATGGCTTGTGTCCCTTCATTCAGCATAGCAAGAAAATCCAATCATGAAGGAGCCATACTAATTTTTAAAACGAATAAGACATATTTACATTTTCTGCAAAATTAGCAGTTATTTCAGTTACAGACCAGTCTTAAAGCCAACATGAGCTTAGATTGTTATTTATATAAACAATGCAGCAGCGTTCCAAAGTAACAGCAATAAAACTATGTTGAATTGGTCAACTGTTGACACATATAGTAGCAATTGCCCAAAATCTAGCCACTTTCTCTAAAACAACTTTTAATACAGCTTTAATGCAGCTTAATACTGCATCCTGATCTGGTAAGATGAAAAATATTTTATATTCATCTGTTACTCTGGCATTGTTATTAAAATAAAATGTAACATACATTAGATGAGAGCCTCTATAAAAGAGAACGTGTAACAGTCCATAACCCTCTGCCTCATATCACATGGATAAACATATTCAAGAAATGATGTTGCAGCAATGTTTCCACAAAAAGTACCACATTATAATTTGCCAGTGTAAAATCTTTTTGTTGTTGTTGATAGTACTGACCTCCTAAAGTGCTCAGAGGGGTAAAACCTGGCCTAATGTCAAGTGAAAGGGCATCATATTCCAATCCTCTGAAGTTCAGTCTCCTGTAGTTGTTAGAAGCCAATTTACTCCTATCAAAGCTCTAAAACTAGAAAAGCAAGGTAAATCTGTAAGACTGAATGCCATGTTTTGAGTTCAAATTCCAAAAACCACTTTGAACATGCATGAGCACGAACATAACACCAGTCCGCAACACCTTGGAGCAGCCATGCCTTTGCTTGGGATTGCATCACCAGCTGCTGAGCGCAATATTTATAGTGTTCAAGTGGACTGTTCTCCAATCATCCTCAAGCGGTGATGCTTGAGAACTTGTTCTAGTCCTCGAACCAGAAGTCAAACATTCACGTCAGCCCTTGAGGCCAAACTTACAATATGGCAGGCACTGGGACCCAAAGGCTGCTCGTAGGCCAAAGGTTTGGTGCCTAGGACCAGGCCCCATCTGCTTCCCTCCCCAGCCTATATATAGACCGGTCTCAACTGTTCCATTTTAGTGTGGCATCTAATGCCTACCGTTTTCCCAAAAACAAGAAATCAGAGACTTCATTTTTGCTCCTCTTGTTAAGAGACCCACTAGCACTAAGCTTTTGTTTTCTTTAAACTTTTTTTCCTCCTTTAATTAGGGTGTTTTTGGTTTTTTTTGGTGCCTTTGTGTCAGTCTTGACTCCTGGCAACTGCCTAGACTAGTCCCTGCAGTTTTCTTGGCAAGGTTTTTCAGAAGTGGTTTGCCCTTGGCTGCTTCCTAGGGCTGAGAGAAAGTGACTGGCCCAAGGTCACCCAGCTGGCTTCGTGCCTCAGGCGGGACTAGAACTCCTGGTCTCCTGGTTTCTAGCCAGGTGCCTAGCCAAACTGGCTCCCTAGTCTTCCAATAACTATTCCAAAAACTGAATTGTGTGCCAACATATTAGTTCCTATTCTATTTTATCCCTTCTCATTTCCCATTATGAAATTGATTCCCAATTGGCCTAGTACATGTAGTTAATATAATATTTATTTAGCAACGTACTAAGTGTGAGCTTAGTACGTTGCTAAATAATGGATCTGATTCCTATCTTCTCTGGTGGCAGGGTAGGTAATGAATGCTGGCAAGTCTCAGGCCCAAGCAGTTATCCATCTTTTCCAAAAGTCACTAGAGTTTCCAGTTGCTCCAAAAGCATCTAATCCTGGAGAGTCGGGGATTCTGAACTCATGACAATCTTACGGTGTCTCAGGAGAGGTAGCAATGGGACATGTATTGTCATGGGCTGAGGTATCATAGGACTGGAAGGGCTAGTTGTCCTGAGTTTGCTCTGGAAGGGACGAGGTACACTGGGGCCCTGCAGCTGCTGTAGATTCCATAGGAAAGGAAATGTTCAATGAGAATTTGTATTCAGTAACTGCAACGAAGTCAATGTGAAACAGAGTTACAATTTTCATTTACATGTGGCTATGATTTCCTAGGATTAAACTATTCATTCCCAAAGGAGTGTGGAGATTTATGTAACTTTTTTTCCTTTTAAAAATGTGAATACCAGAGGTAGCATAACATGACTCAAAAGTAAGGTGCCATTTAACTTTAACAAAGCACAAATTTCCAATAATTAATTTAATAATGTGGTAGCAATTTGCCATCACTTTTTTCTGAGATGTTATTTGGATTTCTCAGCCTAGTCTACAACTCTGTGACAGCAGGGGGCAGCACCTCCCTGACCATGGCTGATCTTGAGAAAGTTAATTAAAGCTCTGTGTGTGTGTGTGTGCGCGCACACATGCGCGCGCATCAACCTAATTAACAGCAGAAAATGCAGCAGTATTAACAAGACAATGCAAATTCAAAATTAATAATCATTATAATAATTATAATCAGGAAAAAGCCTAGAGAAGTATGTTATAAAAGGAACACTAAAACATTTGATCATGTTGCTCCAAAGTTTTCTTTCCTGTCCCTTTGCTAAAAAGAAAAGAAGCTACTTAAACATTTACAAGTACTGTAACACATATTAACAACCCATTGCTACAAAGGAGATGTAGACTTACAATAATTCTTTTAGCCAACTCCCATGCCAAAAGAGACAAGATAGGACCTCTTAGTATTTGAGAGACCACTACTTTACAATCAGCTGGGAACTTGAAAAAACAACCCAGAAAAATTGCTTCCATATTGTCCCCAAGAAAACAACATGGATGTATCATTAGTTATCAGCAATCAAACTTGACTTGAGTGAGACTTTTCCTTAATCAAGTTAACAAAAAGCAAAAAACCTGTAATTTCACATTTGAGGCAACATACAATTATTTTAAAAAACTGAAAGAAATCTTAAGTTCAGATTTTACATTCTTTCCTCTCCCCCACTCCCCATATTTACTGTGGTGGGATCTGGGAAGAGGGCCTTTTCTGCTGTGGCCCCCACTCTATGGAGCATCTCCCTCCCGAGGTGTGGTGTGCCCCCACTCTCATGGCCTTCAGGAAAGGTGTGAAATCCTGGCTGTGCCAGAAGGCCTGGAGGGCGGATGGGGGCTCGCACCAGTGGAGGTGGCCTGTGGGGTGATTGACTTTGCCCCCTCCATCATCTTGAATGTTTTTAGTATTTTGTATAGGGTTTGTTTTTTATATTGATTTTTAATGGATTAATTAGTTTTAATTATTTATGGGGTATTTTTAATTGTTGTCGGGGTTTTGATTTTAACTGTGAGTTGCCCAGAGTCACCCGTTGGGGAAGATGGGTGGCATACAAATTTAGTAATAAATAAATAAATAAATAAATAAATAAATAAATAAATAAATAAATAAAATAACTCACAACATGCAGCTCCTAGCGTGAGAGCTATTTCCCAGATTGATAAGGGAACTAGCAGTCATCAAAACGATACGCAGATGCAGATGGTCCCACTTCCACAGAACTACCAAGTCTCCATCTTTCTTTCACACTCCCTCTCTCATAAGAGTTCTAAGAAGCAGGAAAAGACTTTGATGCCAAAGTATGGTACATCCTGAAGCTTTATTTGAAAGAAATGCATTATTTCTGAATCGGACTTTGAGGAAGAAAGTCCTGACACCTCCATCAAAAAAGATCACCCAATCTTGCTCTACAACAGTTTTTTTCAAATCTGGCAACTTTAAGATACATGGACTTCAACTCCCAGAATTCCACAGTCGTTATGCTGGCTGGGGAATTCTGGGAGTTGAAGTCCATGCATCTTAAAATTGCCAAGTTTGAAAAACACTGCTCTACCTTCTAGAGTCTATAGCAAGTCTATGGCTGCCTCCCGTGGGGCCTATCACAGCGGTCTTTACTGTCCAAATTCGTCCCACCTACAGCTCACTAATGAACAGACTGACACGTTGCAGAGCAATACTTTGTGCTGGGGAAGAAAGAACAAAGGATAACCTTCCATAAGATGATAGCATCAAACAGTAGACTGGCAGGTTGCTTGGGAGTGCTCTTCATACTGGAAGAAGGGTGGTGGTGAGCATTTTTGAAGGACTAGACACTAGAAGCAGCGGAAATGTGGATATGCCCTCAGTCTTGCTGCTTCTGACATTCCCAGGAACAAGTAGCTGGTACTGTAGGACAGGGTTCCTCAACCTTGGCAACTTTAAGACGGGTGGACTTCAACTTCCAGAATTCCTCAGCCAGCAAGGCTGGCTGGGAATTCTGGGAGTTGAAGTCCGCCCATCTTAAAGTTGCCAAGGTTGAGGAACCCTGCTGTAGGAGACAAGCCCAATTTACACATAACCTGACCACGAGCTTTTGTATGTCCACCAATTTTCTTCCCCTCCTTTATCATATAGTTGGAAAAGACCAAAAAAGGTCACCTTAAAGGTCATCTAATCCAACTCCCTGCTTGGTACAGGATTCACTGGAGAATGCCTGGCACTTCGCCTTAAACCGTTACATGCGGCAGCCTGTTCCACTGACAGCAATTACAGTCAAGAAATCCTCCTGACATTTAGCCTGAACTTCCTTCCCTGTAAATTTTAACCCACTGGCTCTGGTCCTACCCTCTGGGGCAAAAGAGAATAAGCCCAGGCCTCCTCCTGTGTGAAAACCTTTCAGATATCTTCAGATATGAAAGCTGCTATCTTATCTCTCCTTACTTCTCTTTTAGGCTAAATGAACCCCTGTCCTTTAACTGTTCCTCATAGGGCTTGCTTTCCATACTCATCATCATCTTAGAAGCTGCCTTTTGAACTTGCTTCCATTTGACTGTTGAAATTTGACAAATTCACTATTTAAGGAACCACAGCTTCTGTCCAATTATTTATTCTAATTAATAACAATCTAGGATCAAATTACTTCATCTATATTAACAGGGGAATCAGCACAAAACTGATTTGATTTCTATTACCATATTTGCTGTCTGAGGAAATTTTAAAGTGTACATTTCTTTTTGTAAAATATATGCTTTGCACTGTGGCCAGAATGACATTTCTTCGGGTAGCAGCATTTAGAATCCCAAACGGATTCAGTGCATTCAACAAGATAACATGCTGTTTTGTTTCATTTTTTTCTAAGCACTTAGATTGCTTATTTATTTATTGATTATTTGTTTCAGTAAAAACCCTGGTTCAATTAACAGCCACTGAGATGTTTGCTCTCAGACAATGAGCACCTAACCCACAAAAAATGACAGGCATAGTAGGGGGAAAAAAGTCTTTTAAATGAATGTATTTAGAAACACAATAGGAACAAAATAAAAAGAATATTAACTTTATTTATCTATCAAATTTATATAGCTGCAGATCTCATGGATGCAAATATATTCAGTCTTGATAGCTAATATGCTGAAAAACGATCCAAAATTATGACTAAAAAGCAGAAAATGCTTCTTCAGGTCTCCCACTGCACCCCAGATCTCAATTTTGGTATAAACACTTCCTGCTTCCAAGAGATAATAGTATGGTGCTATAACTGTGTAGCCAAAAACAGTATAGCACTCAAAGTGATCTGTGTTGCACATAGTTACAGTGTGAATCTACATACATACTGAAGTCCTGCTTTGTGTCTGAACTTTTACTTCTAAATTATTTTAGAGACTTGTTGCCAAAAATTATGCAAGTTCCTCTGGAAAAGCTAGATGCTATTAGCAATCTGAACAATGCCAGCACAAGATTAGTATCTAATTAAATTTGTATAATCTGCTTGTTGGCTGACCTTAAATGCTCTCATGTCCTGTCATTTCTTTATACTGTTCTTCCTCTAAATTGCTATGGTGCAGTAATAAACAATATACAACCTAATACTCTTTTTTGCAAAGTAGAAACAATAGTTAAAACAGTATAATTATCATAACAGTACAATGGAATTAGACAATGCAACAGCCACAAATACAAGCAATCCAATATGTGTTTTTTGTCATCTGTGAAAATATCTAGCAAAGGAAACACATGATATCATGTCACTGTGTTGAAAATGTTTCCTTTGCTTACGAGTGATAGCCAATAGACAAGAACAGATTATTATGATATATATTTGTTTTTATGAGATGTATTTGGGAGCCAAGGAAGCGTTTTACGTTCCTGGAGAGTGGGGCCCACCCTGTGCAAAGTTTACTGAAGCAGGTTTCGTGGCTTTAACAGAAATAAGTTTTAGTTATAGAAGAGATATCAGGTAGGCAGAACAGCAGCAGCTAGCTAGCTAAATTCTACCAGGAGGAAAGTTAGGAGTAGAATGTTCATGTGCAAAAATAGGAAGGACAAATTTGAGATTGACAATCTCATCAACGAAGAGCAGGAAGAGTAAGAGATAAAACCACAGAGAGAACCCCTAACAATCTATAACTTTCTGTGTCTTGTGGTCAGTAGGTTACAAAAAGCTGACAGATAGTACATCTGAAGTTACATCTTCAACAACATCCAGCAACGACCCACTTCTTGTTCACCACTACACTTGCAATTTTTAGGAAAAGAATCAAGAACCTAAGGGAATAAGCCTGGTTTTTAAATTAATTAAATTGGGAAAAAAAGAATGAAACAGAAGAAAGAATAAGTGAAAAAAATACATTTAAATTGAAAAAGAAAGACAAAAATAGAGGTGCATGCAGGTTTTAGATGAATTCTGAAGCAAACTGTAGGGATTCAAAAAGATTTTTGGGGCTCCTTCCACATTTGAAACAGATGGCTTCCCACTGGCAAATACCTTCTTCTTCTATGGGATTCCCATCCACTATCGGAACTTCTCGCCTCCCATGCACGAGCAGCATTTTTTTTCCCATGTGGCAAAAGAAAACAGCGCTAAAGCTAGGAAGATGGGAGGCAGGGCAACGGCTGGGGCATTCATTTTCTTAGTATCTCCTGGAGCAGGGTTCCTCAACCTTGGTGACTTGAAGATGTGTGGACTTCAACTCCCAGAATTCCCCAGCCAGCTGGCTGGGGAATTCTGGGAGTTGTAGTCCACATATCTTCAAGTCGCCAAGGTTGAGGAACCATGTCCTGGAGCAACCAGATGGCCCTTGTTTCTTCTCCCTGCCTTGTCCTTTGAAGCTTGGAGAGAAACCCATGATGACCGAGGCTGGTGGCTTTGCCACAAATGAATATGCAGCTCAAAATGTAGTTCAAATCTGAACACTTCTGAAGCTTTGTTAATGATTTGTAGATTCAAAAGAATATGCAAATATTGGCAATGCATTTCCAAAAATAGACACATTTGGTTTTGAGGAAAATAAGAAAATAGAATGAAATAAGAGGACAAAAAAGGGGAATAATGTGACTGACAGATCAAGTTTTTAACCATAGTGAAACTATTTTCCTAGAACTCACTAATCATTCTGACTTATGGGGAAAGGATCTTGAAATCAAGTATCTTAGCACCGTTCACCACTTTTTAGCAGTTTTCTCTATAAAAATGTAGATTTCAGAATATGCCATTGTTTGCTTCATGTCCATCAACTTCAATTTTATTACTATTTCTGATTAATCCACACAATTCTCTGAAACAAGAAATATTTACAGTAATGTAAAAAAGTACACCCCATGTAAAGTTTTTTTCTTTTTTAACATCTGTAGACATATCAATATTTTATCTTCATTCAAACAGTATATAAAGGTGATGTAATTGAACCAAAAAACTAGGAAAAATTGACTTTGCACTCATTTATTTAACAAAAAATTAACAGATATGCCATTTCCTTCTGTGGAAAAAGTAAATATACCCTTGGCTCTAATACCTGGTATTGCCCCCTTTGGCAGAAACAAACTCGAGCTAAGTGTTTCTTATCATTGTGTACCAGTCTCTGACATTGATTGGGAGGACTTCTTTCCCACTCCTCCATGCAGAGTTTTTTCAGCTATGTGATGGTTGAGGGGTTTCTTGCATGCACAGCCCATTTCAAATCACCCAACATTGTCATATAAGTTAATTAGATTTTCATTTGGCTAAGCCATCCCAAAAAACTCATTAACGTAGACACTTGACCCTACTTTTAAACTGTGTGAATCTCTAGAAACACAGTTGTCAGGAAAAAATATAGTAGCATGGCATGTGATACCTCATGAAGTCATATACATAACTGGGTAGAACAAAAGACCACTAGAGTGATTGGTATTTATTTCTGCATATGCATGAGTAGGATTGACTTTCCATTTCTCTCATAATTGGTTATCCCCTATCTATCCTAGAAACATCTTATACAGAGGTCTAAAATTATAACATAGGGTTGCTGTTGTTGTTGTTTGTGCCTTCAAGTCATTGTTGACTCCTGGCGACTGCCTGGACTAGTCCCTGCAATTTTCTTGGCAAGATTTGGAAGTGATTTGCCACTGCCTCCTTCCTAGAGTTGAGAGAGTGACTGGCCCAAAGTCACTCAGCTTGCTTCATGTCTAAGGCCAAACAGAACTCATGATCTCCTGGTTTCTAGCCTGGTGCCTTAACCACTACATCAAACTGGCTCTCATATCAGAGATATACAATGAAAAAATAATAATGCTTAAGTATTGCAGTACACAATACTAGAAGCTTTTGTATTAGAACTGGAAATAATACTATCTTTGGCTAACAAGGTCCAAGCTGAAAAAAATACTCCTTCTTCTAAGAAATCCTGTTTTATTTTAAAGGATGTGTGTTTTATTTTCCATGAGTGGAACAACATGTTTATCTCATTCTCCCTGAGAATTTTTTCAATGCTGCTAAAACTGCCCCCATCTCCATCCTCCAGTTTCATACTAATCATTTGGAAATTAGAGAAATACATAGCACGCCTGTGAATCTTATATTAAGCTATGCAAAACATACTCAAGATGGCTGTGGCCTTTGCAACTTTGAAAAATGCTCCTAATGTGAGTCATGCAATGTTCAGGCATGGTATGACTTCACATTCCTTAGAGCACAAAAGAACATTCATTATATCTAATAATGTCTTAAAGGAAAACTTTTCAAGAAATGATTGGAATTTGGGGAACAGTCTAAAAGGACAATGACAAACTCCAGGGTTTTCTCCAACACTGAGATCTTTTTGTTAATTTATTTTTCCAACACTTTGCTTTATCAGATGGTTTCTGGTTTTTAATAACCCATTTTGTATTGCTCCCATTTCAAGAACACATGACAATCAGAAGAGCCCTGTTCAATCAGATCCGGTGCCTATAACCTCTCATTTCTCATGGTAGCCAGGCAAAAATCATGGGGCAATTCTCAAGCAGGGCATGGAGGCTTTACTTTCTCCCTGCTTTCCTCAGAAAATGATACATAACAGCAGGTAACTTTTCATTCTGAAAATGGTTTATAGCCATCCTGACCACTTGCCAGAGATAATTTCTTCCTCCATAAATCTGTTTTATTGCAGAGTTAAAGTGCTGCATTCTGGAGTGGCCAACCAAAATTATAATTGCAATCAAAATTTCTACGATATGGGCCTAAAAGCAGAACTGACATCACCAAAGGATGAAAGTAAAACAAATCATACTTTTGACATTCATTTCACTATTTAACTTCTTCCTTTCCCATTCCTGCCCCCATGAAACTTATACTCTCCGACAGATATCAGTATGTATGTAGTACATGAAATAAATTCTACAGACAGAAATTTTACACATCCCTACCTGCACAAGACACCAACTACCAACCTCCACTGAGGTGCAAGCACCTAAAATCTCTACTTCCTTAAATCACTTGAAATAACAACTCTTCTCCTCTTCATACTTAAGCAACCGATGAAACTCGTAAGAGTTCATCTTGCATTTTTTGTTTTCTTTTCACTAAAGACACTGCTGTGATTGCCCCTCACCTCCCAGTTCATATTTCACTCAACCCAACTAAGAAAACAGATCTCAAACAGAGTATTGCTGGCTTCCAGATTTGCAGCCATGCAACACTCTCAAGGAATATGCATTTCATCTTCAAGGATCCTCTAGAGCTATGGAGAGAGTAAGATTTTGTATGCTTCTCTGTACATTTTTAATACTTTCAAAATTAATCCTCTATTAATCACATCAGGAGGAATGTTTTGCAATCCAATAGGTAAAGGTACACAGATACATGTTGCTACGTTTATGTAAATATAGTTGTGTGTGTGTCTGTGTGTATATACACAGTGTGTGTATACACACAGACACACACGTTTGTTCAGGGATGGCCAGACACTTAATTACTCCTCTTTTTTTTTTTTCCTTTAAACTCAGAAGTACTGGAAGCTCTGGGGAAGCAGTACACTTAGCAATTTGCACATTTGAAATATACAGGGTGAGTCCTCTTTGGCTGTACCCTCTGTGGCCTTGGCTATAGGCCCGCTCAACATCAGAAGATACTCTTTGCAAATCCTAAACCCACAAGCACACAGACATTAAACTAAAAGTGTTTTTGATCTGAAATAGCAAGGGCAAAGTACAACAATCCCAGGGTGGCTTTAAAATGGGTTGAGAATTACTTGCAATGGGAAAGCTGGCAGTTATGGTAGAGTTCTGTTTTAAGCATTGTTTATGTAGGAAGCCTAACTGCTCAGTGCAGTCCAACCAATCTCATGTAGAACACTTGGCTCTGTAACCACTCACACACGATCCCACGGATGAGACAGCAATAGCAGTCCTTATTTTTCTGTCTGGTTGTGGCTTTTTCTATAATACAGAGGTTGGCTTCCAGATGGTTAGACTACCCATGAATCTGAATCTCTGCCTAAGGAAACCTCTAGCTTTGTGATTGCAGATAACAGTTGTTGCTCTCCTCACAACTGGGCCACGGAAACAGCTATGTATTGCGTGCAAGGGGGCTGTCACTGTAATATACCAATGATAATCTTTCATTTATTGATATCTTAATTTCTGACATGATCAAAAATAATTTCCAGCTTTAAAAAAAAATGTAAATCACATGTTCATGTTACTTGTTCTATACCTGTGAATACTAATAATAGTTTTGCACAGTGTAGAAAAGTAGGGATCTACAGTTGCTTAAGCAATGTTACTAAAAAACAAGTCAAGATCAAACTATGTTTTTAGACTATAGCTGGCCTCAACATTATGAGTTCCTCAATTACAGACATCACAAGGAACTGTGATTAGTCTTTAATCTGAAGCTACTTTTTGTGGGCATGAAAGAAAAATAGTAAGAAAGAACTGCATGTGCCTGAAGTGTATCTCTGCTTGTTCTCATAGCCTGAAATCTGATTTCCTATTACATCTGAATCAAACTTGGGTATCTGATCCTTCTTGGATGGGTGAATGCTCATGCAGTTGCCAGCGATTCTATGAGAGTGGTTATGTAGTGATATTATCTCTTTTGATTCTAGAGCTACTATTTTGCATTCTCTTTAACTCTTGAAAATAAAGACTCACACATGAATCAAGCTTGTTCAAGACTAATGTAGCCACAACACCAAAAGGACACTTTTTAAAAAGTTTAAGACGACTTTGTAATAATAATAAAAAAGATTTACCTGCTATCTTTAAAAGCGTGGTTGTGTGATCACTCTCAGTCAACTTCACAAATCCAATTTGATTTCTGAAGTGATCAGTACCTTGAAAAGATAAATCCACAGGCTTTCCTTGTAGTAATTCTTCAATTAAACCTCCACTCTCCAAGAAAGCACCAACTGCACTATCAGGAAGAAAGTAATACATACATACATACATACATACATACACATACACATTTCAGGTTTAATACATATAATCACTACATTAGCTTACTATAGGTAGTCCTTGCTTAATGATCATTTGTTCAGAGACTGTTTGAAGTTACGGCAGCACTGAATGGTACTTATGCCTGGTCCTCAAAGTTACGGCTGTTGCAGCACCCCCATGGTCATGTGATCAAAATTCAGGTGCTTGACAGCCTGCCCACACTTGTGACCACAGGACTCCCCCCCTCCTATCAACTCCCTCCCACTTATCTCCCCCACATCTCTGCCCTTTTGGCCACCCTACACAGCAGCACTCCTCGGCGGTGGTGCTGGGGCTAAAATAGAGTCCCAGGGCCTTCAGCAATCTCAGCCAGCCACCCCTGCCTCCAGGCCTCTACTTCAGCCCCAACGCCGCCACCAAGGAGTGCCACCTCAGGCCCTGTGCCCCAGCCAGCCATCCCAGTGCCACAGTGCAAAGCCCCACCCACCCCATCGCCCTGCGCTCTGCAGGCCCTGCCACATCCAGCTGACCTTCATGGTCTTCCTCCTGCTGCTGCTGAGGCATGCCCGGCCGGGCCCTATGCAAGGCAGCTGCTGGCCACACCAGGCCTTTTTCCCAAGGCTATTCGTGCCATTCTCAAAAAGCGTATGTCGTTCTCCGATTAGCATGTGCCATTCTTGTGATGCTTCGGAAGGCCTCAGAAGCTTTCCAAAGGGTTTCCAAAGCATTGCGAGAATGGCATGTGTGATTTGGAGAACTGCAGAAGTAGCCTTGGGGCCACTGTGAAGAGTGGCCAAAAGGGCAGAGATGTGGGGAGATAGGCGGGTGGGGGGAGTTGAAGAGGAGACAGTCCCTTACCTTACCAAGGCTCGGGGCTGGGAGAGACCAAGCCAGGAATCGCTTGGATCAGGGTGGGTCCTCACCTAATGACGGCGACAGGGACTGCCATCACTAAACAATGTGGTCATGTGATGTCACACTTTACAACCACTTTATTTAGTGATGGAAATGCCAGTCCCAATTACCGTCATAACGCGAGGACTACCTTTATTAATTATTTTCTACATTGGCTCCTTGATTATATTTCATAACTTTCCTGCTTAGAGCATACTAAGAATAATTAAAATTATCAATCCACCATATGCAGTTGTACAAAATGCTAGCTGTAGTTAGCTATAAATTCAGGACAACTACACATTTTTTTTATAGGCTTGCAATTTGAATGGAGGCAAGGAGGAGAGCAGAGGTAGTTCAGCCTTTCCTTATAGCCCATTTTGGCATCCTTTGCACACCGCTTTCTCTAACTCACACAATAAGAAAATGCTTTTTCCCTAGCATGGTTTAATTTGCTAAATTAATTTGCTAAATAAATAAATAAATAAATAAATAAATAAATAGTTTCAGATCAAGTTGCATAACGTAACATATCTATAACATAACTTGCCATAGAAAGCATAATAAAACCTAACATGATCTGTCCTGCACATTTTTAAAAATTAATCATGTTCCTTCAGTGTCACAGACAAAGTAAAGTGTCAAACTAGGGGTTGGGAGAGTTGAATTCAGAGCCCTGCTTAATTACGAAATGATATAGTTAACCTTGGGCCAGGACCCTGTTTTTTTTTTTTAACCTTACAATTTAATGTTATTCTGATGAGAAAAGAATAAGATTAAAACACAATACAGCTTAAAAATAATTAATGGGATTTACTGCCCAATAGGCATCATTAAGATTTCAGCCTTATTAAGCCTATTATGGTCTTTAAAACCTTTGTTGTTGTTATTGTTGCCACTGCACTCAAATAACTATCACTAGGTGGCAGTAACTACCTTTTAAGCAAGCATCCTTTCTTTCATATATTCTACTTAAAAAAACGTTCATTTTGACACAAAGTATGCCTTCAGCAAAGAAATGGTAAGATGTGCAATTAGTTCCTTTAATGATTACCACTACAGCCTACTACAGCCCTAACTGTGGCTCAGGATATAACATGGAACTTGATCAACACAATTAGGCATATGCTCTGACAATAATTTCCTTTAAATTAATCATTTCCTAGCTGTCCTTTTCCACTCCTTTTTGTCTGCTGTGGAACTCTGAAGGGCACAGTATCTGTGTGAACTGTAGAGGCTCCCATGTCATGTCCTAGAGACCACGTATGTCACACTTTTCAAAGCCGCATTACTTCAGCACATGACCATGCGCCTATAAATATATTTAATAATCTCCCATGGCAACACACTATGGGGGAGAATCAACAGCTAGAAGCTGATTTTCAAAGAAACCTGCTTACTACAACTGATTGAGAAGTTACTGAAGGGTAGCAGAATTATCAGTGTTCCCTGGAACACAACTTTAAAATCACTTTTAAAATCATGACTTTGTTTAACTTCAGCTATCATAGGAAAAAGAACAAGGAAACAAAATAGCAAGCAGTAACACAGCCTGTGAAAATAATGGATAAGCTCTTGGATTTGGACTACGAAGACCCAGTTTTAAGTCCCTCCTTGACCAGGGAGTTTGCTGGGTTGGTCTATTAACCCAACCTTATAAGATTGCTATTATGAGGTATACAGGTAGTCCTTACGTAATGACAATAGGGACTCGAAAATTTGTTGTTAAGTAGGGCAGTTGTTAAGCGAGTTATGCCCAATTTTACGACCTTTTTTGCATTAACCAAATCACCACGCGCCATTAAGCAAATCATGCAGCAATTAAGCCAATCACGCAGTTCCCTGTTGATTTTGCTTGCCGGAAGCCGGCTGGGAAGGTCACAAATGGCGATCATGTGACCCTGGGACGCTGCAACTGTCATAAGTGCAAGCTGGTTGCCAAGCACCCAGATTACGATCATGTGACCACAGGGGTGCTGCAACGGTTGTAAGTGCAAGGACCGGTTGTAAGTCCTTTTGTTCAGCACCGCTGTAACTTTGAACAGTTACTAAACAAATGGTTGTTAAGTGAGGACCACCTGTAGAATGGGAGGGTGGGATAATTTTATAAATTCCCATTAAATTAAAAGTTTTGCTGAGCTTTTAGAAAAAGTTGGAATATAAATGCACCAAGTAAATAATTTCAAGATAGACTGTTTCAAGGCTAAGTTCACATACATAGGCCAGCAACTCTTTTTCTTCACATGACAGTTTCTAATATTAGATTCTGTGAAGAAACCCAAGGCCTCTCACTGCCTACATGCTGAAGAAACAGGCAGTGGTTAGCTAGTTTCTGTCATAAAGGCAGCCCTTTTTTTTAATACATCACAAGTACAGGAACCAGCCACATCACAGTGGTTTTTCTTTCCATTCTCTGAGAAGGAAGGTCTGGGTGGATTGCATGTATGAACAAGCAAATATTACATGGGGAAAAACCTAACCAAGAAAGCTTATACACAGCTCTCCCCAAACAAGAATGTAGGGAGTTCCAAAAGTCATTCACACCAGATTTATAATTTCTAAATAAATAAAAAAATAATAATCAAGCCACATAAACACTAAGAACTGACTGGTCTTGATATCTCTGAAAGAGAGGTAGGTACTGGCTGTGATGGAATATGAGGGTGACCCTGGAAGATGGTTGGGGAGAGATGCGGCCTAGGGAACGATCAGATAAAAGAGAAACGAGTCCGCAACAGAGTAATAGACAAAGAAAAAAACTTAGGAAGGACCCACCCTAACTACTCAGGTGGTAAATAGGGAGAGCAGGAAATTTGTACTTTCAGACTTGCAAGATTCTGTTAATGTAGCCTTACAATAAAGTAGAATTAGCCTCATCTAGTCATGTTTCCTGTCTGGTTTACCTGGGAGAGCTGACATTGGCAGAGGGACATACTTTTCTTAGTACATTCTTAAATACTATCTATGCCCTCAGCCACCCAACTTTCTCCCTAATCATTTTCTATCCTATACACACAAATGCTTTTTAGGTGCCCTATAAACTTAACTGTCTCAGAGACCTTCTGCTGACTGTCTCTAATCAATACCTGATTCATTTGCTGAGAGCCACAAAAGCAGAAGCATGAATGACTCTCATTTCTGCCATTTCTAGTTCTGCTACGTGGAGAAATGCAATCCTCTTTCTCACTGAGAGTTGTGATGCTTGGAGTCAATTAGATATTACATTACAACAGAAACTTGTCATGCTGGTGACCCAAGACAGGGCTAGCATCTGTTGTCTTTTTATATCCTTTTTCAATTTGGGGGTAATGAGTCACTTGTTGAGATGGGTAGTTATAGAAATCAATCAATCAAACAAACAAATAAATAAATGAACTAATGTTCTGGGTGCAATTTTAAAGAAGAAATCAAGGGAAGTAGTGGTATATACTTTAAATGCTTTATCATGAAAAATAATTTAAATATCTGTAAAAGTCCTATGCTATGTGACCTCTGAATGTAGTTTTAAGATTTTGGAACATAACATGGATCCTTGAAGTATTCTATTTTCTTTCATACAACTTTTCTGTCTATAAATACAGTGTCCATATATCCTTTATTATAAAGGACAGTCCTTTATTTAAGAAAACTGTTCTTTAGATTTATTTATTTTCTTGGTTTTGCTCTTGAACTTTCCTTTGTAAAGCACTATATATATATAAACATAACATAATTAGCATATAAACAAACAATTAAAAAAAAAATCCTTATGAACCTCTTTCAGATTTCCCCCCTTTTCAGGTTTGTCCTTTATTTTTTCCAAGAAAATATGGTCACTATATCTACAGTCAGGTCCAGAAATATTGGGACATTGACACAATTCTAACATCTTTGGCTCTATACACCACCACAATGGATTTGGAATGAAACAAACACAATGTGCGTTAACTGCAGACTGTCAGCTTTAATTTGAGGGTATGTACATCCAACTCAGGTGAATGGTGTAGGAATTACAACAGTCTGCATATGTGCCTCCCACTTGTTAAGGGACCAAAAGTAATGGGACAGAATAATAATCATACATCAAACTTTCCCTTTTTAATACTTGGTTGCAAATCCGTTGCAGTCAATCACAGCCTGAAGTCTGGAACGCACAGACATCACCAGATGCTGGGTTTCATCCCTGGTGATGCTCTGCCAGGCCTCTACTGCAACTGTCTTCAGTTCCTGCTTGTTCTTGGGGCATTTTCCCTTCAGTTTTGTCTTCAGCAAGTGAAATGCATGCTCAATGGGATTCAGGTCAGGTGATTGACTTGGCCATTGCATAACATTCCACTTCTGTCCCTTCAAAAACTCGTTGGTTGCTTTTGCAGTATGCTTTGGGTCATTGTCCATCTGTACTGTGAAGCGCCGTCCAATGAGTTCTGCAGCATTTGGCTGAATGTGAGCAGATAATATTGCCCGAAACACTGCAGAATTCATCCTGCTGCTTTTGTCAGCAGTCACATCATCAATAAATACAAGAGAACCAGTTCCATTGGCAGCCATACATGCCCACGCCATGACACTACCACCACCATGCTTCACTGATGAGGTGGTATGCTTAGGATCATGAGCAGTTCCTTTCCTTCTCCATACTCTTCTCTTCCCATCACTCTGGTACAAGTTGATCTTGGTCTCATCTGTCCATAGAATGTTGTTCCAGAACTGTGAAGGCTTTTTTAGATGTCGTTTGGCAAACTCTAATCTGGCCTTCCTGTTTTTGAGGCTCACCAATGGTTTACATCTTGTGGTGAACCCTCTGTATTCACTCTGGTGACGTCTTCTTTTGATTGTTGACTTTGACACACATACACCTACCTCCTGGAGAGTGTTCTTGATCTGGCCAACTGTTGTGAAGGGTGTTTTCTTCACCAGGGAACGAATTCTTTGGTCATCCACCACAGTTGTTTTCCGTTGTCTCCCGGGTCTTTTGGTGTTGCTGAGCTCACCGGTGCGTTCCTTCTTTTTGAGAATGTTCCAAACAGTTGTTTTGGCCATGCCTAATGTTCTTGCTATCTCTCTGATGAGTTTGTTTTGTTTCTTCAGCCTAATGATGGCTTGCTTCACTGATAGTGACAGCTCTTTGGATCTCATCTTGAGAGTTGACAGCAACAGATTCCAAATGCAATGAACTCTGGGCCTTTTATCTGCACATTGTAATTGGGGTACTGAGGGGATATCACACACCTGGCCATGGAACAGCTGAGAAGCCAATTGTCCCATTACTTTTGGTCCCTTACCAAGTGGGAGGCACATATGCAAACTGTTGTAATTCCTACACCGTTCACCTGAGTTGGATGTACATACCCTCAAATTAAAGCTGACAGTCTGCAGTTAACGCACATTGTGTTTGTTTCATTCCAAATCCATTGTGGTGGTGTATAGAGCCAAAGATGTTAGAATTGTGTCAATGTCCCAATATTTCTGGACCTGACTGTATAAACTACTTGGTAAAAGGCAGAGTCAAATCCAGGTAAATGCACTCGAGCCAATATTTCAAGTGACTTCATGTTAGGTTTAACAAACAAGCAAACTGTGACCCTGAACTCCTATTATAATTAAAGTGTATATAATATACTTCTTGGAGATGCTACTGCTAAGATAATGCAAGGTCGAGGCCACAAGAAATAAGTGTTTGCAGCAGATAGGTTCCTCCCAGATAAGGATAACCTCACAAAAGACAGAAGATGAGCTGGCTGGACATCTGAACTTTTCGTGGAATGAATCAATTACAGAAAACGTAACTAGCAAGATGATACTGTTACATCCCACTGGTGCAAAGATAGCAAGATATTTAGATAACCTTTCAGTGACTGCTGGGAAAAATAAGGTAATTATGTCAGTAACAGCTATACAAACATCTCAGGGAGATTGTGAGCATTAAAGGAGACTAAGGCCACTGTTCTTTCATAAAACTGGATGGTTATCAAAATAAAGATATGGGGCATAGAGAAAAGGTGCTGTCACATTAAGAGATGGAAGATCTTTTTAGTTTGATGGTAGAGAAAAAAAGGCTAGAAGAATATTTGACCAAGATAAACTAAATGGAAAACATACCATTCATATTTGGGCATGTGCAAAGGAATTATTCTGCCAATTTCAGACAGTAAGGACACTCAGAGAGACATTTTAACAATAAACTCATAAACTCAGGTTTCATTTCCATTGGAGATATACCATAGACTGAACCTAACTATTTCCAGAAGCAATGCCATACTGGTAGTCCTCAACTTATGACCATTTGTTCAGCAACTGTTCAAAGCTACAGTGGAGCTGAACAAAGGGACTTACGATCAGTCCCCGATGTTACAGCCATTGCACTGCCCCTGCGGTCATATGATCAAAATTCAGACACTGGGCAGCCCGCCCGCACTATGATCGCAGGGGTGCTTGAACTCCCCCCTCCCCCATCTCCCCCCCATCTTTGCCCTTTTAGCTCCCTGCAGTCCACAGCCCCTGCCACCCTAGCTGACCTTCGCTGTCTTCTTGCTCCCGCTGCTGACCAAGCATGCCTGGCCTGGCCCTTCAGGAGGCAACTGCTGGCTGCATGAGGCTTTCTTCCCAGGTCATACACAGCGGTTTCCTTGCAAGGCCTGGAGAAGATGGCCTTATGTGGCCAGCAACTGCCTTGCGAAGGACCAGGGCAGGCACGCTTCGTCAGCAGTGGGAACAAGATGATGGTGAAGGTCAGCTGGGGTGGTGGAGTGCAGGGCAGAAGGGACCTCAAAATGCTGGGTGGCAAGGGCGACTGCAGCTTCCTGGGGACCTACAGCTTCGCGCCACATTGCTGGGGCTTCCCAGGGCACTGCAGCTTCATGCCATGCTGCTGGGGCTTTCCAGGGCACTGTGGCTTCATGCTGTGCTGCTAGGGCTTCCAGGGGTGGGTGAGGCTTTGTGCCACACTGCTGAGGTGGCTGGGGCTTCCTGGGGCGCTGTGGCTTCACACCATGCTACTGGGCTAGGCTGGGGCAGCTGAGGTTGTCAGGGGCAGCTGCAGCTTTGCACTGAGCTGCAGTGTGGCAAGCAGCCCCAGAGCTGTGCAGTTCTGGGGTTGCTTGCCATCCCACAAGGCAGGGTGCAGAGAAACCAAAAGGGCAGAGATGGGAGAGAGATAGGCAGGTAGAGGGAGTTGAAGAGGAGGCAGTCCCTTACCTTACTTAGGCCAGGGCTGGAGGGACCAAGCCTGGAATGTCTTGGATTGGGGTGGGTCCTCGGCTAACAACAGGTGGAATTTGATTAACGTTGGCAATGGGGATTGCCAGGATTGCCATTGCTAAGGAATGTGGTCACATGATGTCGCGCTTTGCAACTGCATTGTTTAGCAATGGAAGTTCCAGTCTCAATTACCATCATAAGTCAAGGACTATCTGTATTTCAGCTTCTAGACTGGTTTTCAGTAACTGATGGTATGCTGAGGCATAGACTGAAGGAGAAGACATGCTTCCATATGATCCCACTTTTAATTAGTGAAGGCTGAAACTTCATATTCAATAGTTTTTAAGTGGTAATTTCCATATTTCACTTCTACTGCTAGATAATGTTGGCACTGAAGAAGCATTCAGAAATAATGAGTGCACTAACATAAACTGAATTATGTGAAGACAAAGAAACTGCAGGAAAAGGAAGAAGGGAGAAAAAGAAAAGAAAAGCCAGTGGATGTGGCAAAACAAGATTTTATAAGCAGGGCATGTTTTTTATAAATCCTTAAATAAAATATAACATTTAAGAGACTGCATATGTCAGAAAGGAAACTTCAGTACTTTTTTCATTAACTTAAAGCTATGTTAAAAGTGAATTTTGCTGCAGATCAAGTGTATTCAACATCTGCTAACTTTAGGATTTAAGATCACAGCTAAAATTACTGGAAGCAAGTAAAATGGAAATGTTTTGGCTTTTAGCACAGTTATGTTGAGAGGTTCAGCCACAGACTCATTATATCTTCCCATTTACCACAAGATTTATTTTTACTAAACTCAAGCCATTAGCTGCTTTGTGAAGAAGTCAGAGCTGAACACAAAGTTCCCAAAACAGTTTAACTTTTTTTTTCTGGTCAAAATTCATAAGGCTCACAGCCAAGGGCCGCAATGTATGAAAAGCATGTAAGTGGAGTTCAGTGGTGCCATCAACGTAAGTATATACTCACTAGAAAATTAAGATCTAGTTTGAAATAGACAAAGGTAAAGAGCAACCTATGTCATTTCTGTCCCATAATCAGGCCTAAATTCTGACTGAAAAGAATCTGGATAATCTGTTTCATTCACGCTGAAGCTGATTTGGCACCACCTTCTCAACCAAGGTTGGAAAGTGGGTGAACATTATTAAAAAGGACTGGCTCCAAAGAGGCCTTCTTCAGACAAGAGCACATTACTTCTTTAAAGTAGGTGGCATGACGCCCTCCTCCAGAGAGGTGCTTATCATTTGCTCACACCTCACTTAACCATCATCCAAAGGCACTGAGAAGGACATAGACTGAATCCATAGATGGCAGAATTCAGGCTACAGGGAACAGTTACCACTTTCTCTGGTTCCAGAAGCTTAAAAGAAGTCCAAATTAAATATCTACCAAGAAACCCGCAAATTCATCCAATGTGCCTGTCCCACCCATCCTTCATCAAAAGAATCCAGGTTACTCTAAATGGAACAGCTGGGCAGCAATTTCTGAGTGCAATAAATGTGGAGAAAAAGTGACACTTTGGTGCTGTTACTGCTGCCATGGAGTCTCAAACACAAGCTCATCTCAGTGTTTAATTGTGTCCATTTCTGAGTTTTCACCATGTCTAGGCATATTTTATATCACTTCATTCCCTACAGCTCATCAGTAAACCAAGGAGTTGCTTAGAATCTGGACTAGGCAGAGGCGTTGCAGGAACAAGTGCTGGCACTTATGTATTTCATAGACCAATCAGAGATGAAACAGAATTGCCTGTCAAATTGTCAGAACAATCCCCAAGTGCTCTCCAGAAACCCTCTGGATCTATTAGGTTCCAGGGATAGACCAATCTAAAGGATCCCGCCCCTCCGCACAGATCTAGAGATGCTGGGAGCTGCAGTGACAAGGAAATGATCTGACCCAGTCAAAGAACAGATATTAAATGTCCTCCATTTTCAGATCATGTTATCTGCTCTGACATGAAGTCCAGATTAAGCACGCGTTCTCCCCCTCTCAATATGTCAAGGCCATAATTTTCTATAACAAGTCTATGGTTGTCATGGAAGCCATTAACTCACAAGTTAAACTGGAACCATTCTTCAGGGCAAGGGAGGCTGACAACACCCAAAACCAAAAGGATTGTGAATGTCTACCTCAACTCTGAGATGAGGTCCAGGATTTCACCTATGCAGCTAGGTGTTGGTATAGTACCAGCAGACATAGCTTGTCAACGTGGCCCACCTCCTCACAACTATTTACCTCCTGGACAATGCTCATCACCATGAAAATCTCACAATCACAGCAACTTCTTTTGCCCAGCCTTGGTGTCACAGCTGATGTATGACATTTTGCTATAACCTGATACTCTACAGGCATATAGGGACCCCTGCCAGCTTGGCCTTTCAAAGTCAGAAGCTGTAATCCCAACATGGCTGAAGAACACCAGGTTGATGAAGACTGCAGAAAATCTAAGAAACTGAGTATGAAAACAGGAAATATCAAATGTAGTTTGTGTCTGCCTTGCATTCATTTGATGCACTCATCAAAACATAGTTTCAAAGTTCTTACTAGCAAATTGGATATGATAATACCAGTATTATAAGACAATTATGTGAAGTATCTCATATATGTAAAAGCACTATAGAAAATTTTATTATTATTAAATATTCCAAAGTCCAATTACCTATTTTCCTGAATTTCTCTCATATATGATTTCAAATCTTCAACCTACCCTTTTCTCCTGTCCATGAACTTTTAACTGGTTTGTGTAAAAACAAAAGGTGTTCGTATCAAATTATCTGAAATCATTTTGAATTACAAATTCTAGACCGAGATAAACGGAAAGTTACTTTAGAAATGGCCCCTATATTTAAATTGGAGTACTTATCTTTTGTCCCATCTCTTCAAATCCTTCACAGGTCATTCTTTTTTTTCACTATTTTCTATTCTGATACCCTTTTGAGATCAGAGTGACGTGAACTGTGCACAAGTTGTCAACCCAAATTATTAACAATAACACAGGCCACCAAGTAAGTTTAAGCATTGCTTATTTATGTGTACTAATGTATAGTGCTAATGTATTAATGGTGTGCCTATCACTCTACATCGTTACTAAGTATGTGTTGGGAACATTAATTCACAGCTAATTCCTCTTGTGCTATGGAAGAAATTCATATTAATAACATATCAGTGGTATGCTACCAGGTACATAATTGATGCCATAATTAATGTTCAAATAATTGTTTCTACTATCACCTATTACTCCCACTCAATTGTCATTCTTTTCCCAGTTTTATCCTAAACAAAATAGATTTTAAAACAACACCGGATTTCAGAATGAAAACATACTTGCTAATTGCTTCTTCACTGGACAGATGCATCACTAAGAGGGTGACATGGAAAGAGCCATAATGAATCATTGCTTTGGAGAGTCTATTATCTTTTTGCATGATTGTGTTCTGGAGTGTCTGAATGCCATTTATAATCTAAGATAAAACAGAAGCATATAGAAAACCAAATTACTGTAAAGATTACTACAATCAACAGCAAAAGGAAAGAGAGAGAGAGAGAAAGAGAGAGAGATTGAACATTTTAGTTCTAGGTAAACAAATATTGTAGTCAGTAGGGTCATGGAAAAACACAACCGACAAAGACAGAATATCCATTATATCTCAGTGGGACTTATGCAAGAAACTAGACCAGTGTATGGCATTTCTTTCCAAAGTTGTTCCAATGGACAAGTATATAATCATCTCTCTGATTAGGAGGTTTAAATCTGCTTCAGTAAACTTGAAGCTGATGTGGAATAAATAATTAGTGAATAAAATGGCATCCTGCTGTCACATCTTGTTAATGGTTTCTCCTTGCAAAAGCATGTCACTGTACACCATTTGTGCCTGATTATGTGCTTTCACAAACATTGCTTTCATTAGCCTACACATAAATCTTAAGCAAAGGACATGGGAGCAAGTAAGATTTCCCATTAAAACATGCAAATGCAATAGTATCAGTGATTAATGAATACACTCATTGAAAAAAGGGCAGATTGTATTAGGTTTTTTTTCTGAAGAGAAATGTGATGACATGTCCAGTCCATTTGGCTGGAAATGCCAGAACAAAAGCAGCAAGAGAGGCTTTTACCACAAAACATCTGCGTTATATCATCCTTATTTTAACAGCAGGTATGGCTAGCTTAGAAGTTATAGCAGTGAGAACGAGCAGCCCATCCTCAAATATTAAATAGATATAGATATAGGAATTAAGGTCCATTTTATTCCACATCAACATGAAGAGTTTGAATGCTCTTGGGTCATCAGTGCCTGGGACGCTGAATTCATAGAGAGGCTAGCAAACAATTACTTACAGGATTATAAAATAACTTCACTAAGTTAGAAGAAAACAGATCAGCCATAGCAATGGGATGGTGGATATTAGCACAGTTAGAGATGCACAAAGCATCTGAATGAGGTGCTTCCCTGTTACGTGAGCAGGATTGTACAGTTTTTTGTTGGCCTGGGACACATTTAACATGATGGGAGAGAATGAGGGCTAAAGTAAGTAGGGAGAAGATGTGATTTTTATTGATGATTTTTTAAAACCTATTTTAGGCCTTACATTAAAAGTTTTTTGTAATGTAACCCCTTTAATTCTTCAGATTGAAATAAACTGTACCCACAATACTTGACAATTTGATACCATGTCAGAAAAGGGTGTAAATATGCTTTAATTTGGATCCCTGTGCTGAACAAGAGATTGGATCTGATCGCCTAAATGGCCTCTTCCACCTCTATTTCTAAGAGCCATAAAAAAAAGGATTTTGAGGCCATAACTTTTACATCTCTAACAAGAGAACATCTCTAATAAGAGAACAGCCTAAATAATATTTAGAGAGATTCAAATAATTATCCATTATTCTACTGATATTTCTTTGAAATGAAAGGAATTTTAATATGGAGACCAACCTGATTTAATAGAATAAGGACATAATTACTTGATGGGTGCATAATTTGTAATTAACATTCATAAGTTATTTTTACAAAAGTATATTCCAAGGAATTTCTAAGAACTTCTAGACTAACTCAACAAATTTATTGGAATTATATCAAACAAACATGGTTTTCGTGATTAGTAAAACAAAGCCAAAAAAAGAGCAACTAGCAAACTTTTTTTTAAAAAAAAGTTCCATAATGTAAGGGGTGCCATTACTAGAAACACTTGTCTGACATCCCAAGCCTATTTCTGTATAGGAAGAAATTGAAAAACAACTTTTTCCAAACATTTCAGCAACTGAATAAGGAGACGTACACGACAGAAGTGTATTATTTATATTTCATCCACCAGTTATCTACATGGATAAGAATTTGAACCTAATTTTCCCCAGTTCTAGAAGTTGTAAATTACATTTTCTGATCTTGCCAGTTGACAAGGAAATTATTTATTTATATCTAAAATCACTAGGTCATCCAGTTCCAGCAACTCTGGAAGGCTTAACAAAAGAACCCACCCCCAAGTCACCCTAACCCATGACTTGGGAAATGGTGGAAGGCATCTAAATCTCAGGGGTGAGAGATGCTGCAGTAGAGAATGCTTGCCTCCTAGGTCCTATTAGATGACATTAATTGACAGGACCAGGAGAAAGCTAACCATACCAGATCTTACTGGGTAGCAGAAACAATGGGAGACAGGCAGATCTCAAATACTAGGCCCTATGCCATATAGGGCTTTAAAAGTGACAACCAGCACCTTACATTGCACCATGAATATAAATATGCACCCTAATTTTAAAATATTACTTGGGTTCTTTTGAGTTATTCTATATTTAAGTTTTCTACAGTGATCCTAACACAAATCTTGCTATAAAAAATTAATCTAATTACTTTATTAGAGAAGTTTGAAAAATTAGGCTTGTTTTGCTAAATCTATTATATTATTTAACTTAGTGTTTCTATTCAATAATTACATACAAGGAAATAGAGCTTTTTAAATTATTACTTTGTTATGCAGAGAAACAAAGCAAAAACAATGTGGTAAGAATATGTTCAACTTTATCTTTTTGAACTATTCATATCTGCTGCAGATGAATATGTAAGGGGTGCCATTACTGAGGTTGTCAAAACCAAACCATAACCTGTGCTTAACAAGAACTATCAGTTCATGGCTAATGTATCCCAATGACAATGAATGAGTGCAGTGAGTTCAGTGTCAAATTTAAGGGGGACAGAAATTCAAAGAATGGCATATAGTCTGATAAAGAACTAGCTCAAATAGAAGTATTTATTTCACCATAAAGTCCATTCCTTTGGGCTGAGCTTGATGCTTGCAAGTTTCATTTCCATGGTTTCCTGACAACAATGTAGATGTGATTTGCCAGTATATTTTTCTGGAATGCCTTTTTTAACTTCACAACCTAACTTGTGACCCTGAATGTATCCAGGGAGCTCCCATCCAAAGTCTGTTCCTGCTTAGCTTTTCAAGATTATTCAAGGTAAGATAGGCATTGCCATTTCAGTGAACACTCTTAAGAAAAGCAGTGGTTAAATTATTTCAAGGGGGGGATAAGGGGGGGAACCTAAATAAAATCCACAAACCCTATCACTGACTCTTTCCAACTTTCTTCAGAGCATGCCTTCCTGGTAATGTTAACAAGAAATGCTTTAAAATGAAGTTATAGGCACAATGTAAATAAAGCAACATAGATATGCAGACCAACTATCTTAGTTATTAAATTACACAATCACGAGAGTTGAAAGGAAAGGTCTAGCTAAGAGATGAAATATCCCAGATAAGTACATGGTGTCACCAGAGCCTTCTTACACCAGCATCCTATTTTCTACAGGATAAAACAACCCAATAGAACCTTTCTATTAGCTGCATTCTTACAACACATAATGATTGTGAGAATCATCTCAACTGCCTAGGCTTACATAACACAACAAATGATAAAGTTAACACTAAGCACAAACTAACCAGCCACATTTTAACCAAGCATGTTATGCAAACCCAGATACTGTGTTGGAGGGAAAGAAAAAAATGCTAGCTGGGCAGAATATTTGTCTAAAATCTTCCTGTTTTCAAACAAGCCTCTTACTATCCTTGTTCCTGTCATCCTCTTATTTATCAAATATATCTTAGATGTCATTGTTTGCAATCAGAATAGGCGAGGCATTTCTAGATACCATGATTTTAAATCAATGGGATTCCTGTGCCAACAATATGAAACTAATTACTGTGATTAGGACTAAACTGTGATTTATTAACTGCATGCTATTTTGGCCACTAAAAGAGCAGATTTTAAGAAAGCAAAGGAGACCACCTTTGGATTTGTGATTGGAACAGAAATGAAGTAATTGGGTCTGTCTTGGTTTTCCTTTTTCTTCTTTATTATATTGTCTTCTTCACTCTCCTTTCCAGTAATTCTCTTTCTCTTCTTTTTAACAGATGGTTTAGATTTGCTCGAGGCTGGGTAGAAAGCAAAACAAGTTATTGCACTGTAAGCATATGTAAGTAGAACAATGCATAACATTTGATAAATACAACATCAAAAGGCCATTCAGACATTATAATCTGTATCCTTATTTTCATATCCGAATGGCAAGGTTCCATCCTTTCTTAGACAGAAACAAATCTCTAGCACCACCTCCTACACTGTTCAAGATGTTCCTCCACCTTGGGAAGTAATGCGAAGGAGTGCAGGAGGAAGGAGAAACTAAAAACAAAGTCCACACTGCCCTCTTTTTTCAATATTAAAAAAAACCAAAAACCCAACAACATACTGTTAAGTACAAATCTGGCTCCAATCCAAATATTTTACTAAGGATTGGAAACCTGGAGCTTCCAGATGTTTTGGGCTACAACTCCTTGCCACTGGCTACACTGGCAGTAACTAATAGTAACTAAAACCCAGAATATCTGGCAAGTACCAGTTTGCTTAATTCTGCTAATAGTTTTTCAATTCAACTTTTAACACATTGATGGGTAAACGTCCTGCCTGCCTGAACAAACATTTGTCGTGGCTAAGAAAGCACTGAGAATTCAAACTTTGAAATGTTTCTATCAGGATTAGGGCCATAACTTAAAAGCTTGAAAAACATAAAACATAGTAGGCTCAAGATGATTAGGAAATAGTGTTTTCTCCAGAAGGAACACTTGCTCACTCATCTTTTCTTTTATGAGACACTCATACAATGTTGCTTTAAAATTCTTGTGTTCCAGTATTTTCTATGGTATCTTAAATACATGCCTTTTTTCAGAGTGAATGTAACCCTGTGTGTATGTTTTGAAACTTAAAACTCAAATTATAGCACCATTTGGTCCAGGTGGCCTTTGCAGAGTACCTATTAAGACTTCCTTCTGCTCCTGAAGCTTTAATTAGTCCTATGTTCACACACCCTGGCCACTCTTAATCTTTTAGTTAGTTGTTTCAGATGTATAATCAAGCAATCCCACCTTTCCTTATTAAATGTTTTAACTGCATTTTTCATTACTGTAATTGCCCTTTTGTGGCATTTCCTTAAAATGTTAGCACCAGCAAGCACTAGAAAGCAGAAAGCTTTTGCTTCATAGAATTCTTTTACTGATTAACTTAGAATTCAAGTATATTTTAGAAAACTGAAACTTCTAAGTATTTTGAAAGGCAGGACCGACAAGACTTGGCATTTGAAACTTCAAAGGTTAGAACAAAAATCTGAAGAAATTTTGCCTAAATGGGACTTGTTTACTTAACTGCAGTGTGAATATCTAACAAAGTTTCATAGTTCTATATTGCTACTTAAACTTACTGCTAAATTCAGGTTCAATATCTGCTTTGGCAAATGGCATTTCCATCATCAAATTATCAGTCGAATCATTAGAACCATACGATTCCTTCCTTTGCTTTTTTCTTTCTTTTTTCTTACACTCCAGAGTTTGTTTTCCATCTGGAATACATTTAAAACAATGAATTGGGTTTTAGATTTCATGGCTGATTAAACCATCACCAGTAAAATTCTGTTCTAGACTTATAGCTCGTTACAAGGCAGTTTTTCAAGTATAACAGAGGTTCTCAAGCATTTGCTTGTTTCTCCATTTTGCAATTTTAGCTGATTTTTAAAGCATTTAACAAATTACAATAACATACACATACGTGTTTTGATCCCCATTTGAAAAACAGAGACAAAGCTGACTCAAGTGTTTCATAACAATCTGGAGTTTAGATTAATTCTCTTGCTCCCATTTTTAAGCTTCGAAACTAGAATAAATCTCCCAGTGTTATATCTGGATATGGCTGAAGAAGTTATTAACAGTGTTTATTAACGTGAAGAAAGGTTGGCGACTCAGCTCTGTACTGAGAGATGATTCAGCCAAGATACATTTAACAGGCTCCTCCATAGCTGGAACTGCTAAATGGAAACAATGTTATCACTTGTTTGATTTTAGATTTTATTACTGCTCATTTCTTATTTAGAGCTATCTGGGAAACTTACCTTAAAAGGTGGGACCCATGCTTTTAAATAAACATCTTCAAACTTTTTTTTTTTTTTAATTCCAAATGCTCAAGTATCTGCATCGCTCCTATTGTGTTGTGGCTGTGTATGTGTTCAGGGACATGAGCAAAAGCCACGATTCAATTATAATCTCCTCTTATCCATTACCTATTGACTTGTAGTGCTGGTAGGCAACCAGGCAACAACATAAAAGAGGAATTCTGGGAATTCTTTTTCATGTTGATTTAGGTTACAAACCTAAGCAGATTTAGCTTTATTAGGGAGTACCAACAGAAGCGAATATGTGTAGCTCAGGGTTGAACTGTGGAGTCCTTGGGGTTCTCTGAGCTGGGTTTTCTTGCAAACGTTTCATTACCCCGCTAGGTAGCATCTTCAGTGCTAGAATGGGATGGGGCTTGCAAACAACCAAGCTCAGAGAACCCCAAGGACTCCACGGTTATTAGGGAGTCTCAGAAACCTCGCTAAGTTCCCCAAGGCTTGATTCAGGAAAAACAAACGGGATTCCATCCTGAAAAGCAGTAAACTCAGAGTAACACGTTTAAGTTTTGCTCCATGTCACTACATTAAGCGTATTAGCCATATTTTTAAGTATATCACATCCTTCGTGTATTTTTCAGAACTCCATGCCATTTTGATTGTAGCATGTACTATACAAATGTGGTACTTAAAAAAAAAAAAAAAAAAGCTTAACATTCCTTGGTGTGTTTGGCTTTTTTCTTTTCTTTTCTTTTCTTGAGGCTTTACACCGACCATAGCAATCTCAGGGGGGAAACTCTAAAATGAGGGGAAGCCTCATGTGAGAATTTCAGTGTAGCAAAAAATCTTTCATTGCTGCAGAAAAGCACATCTCACTGTCAAGGTTGGGTATTCCACATCTAACCCAGGGGGAATTTGGCAACAGAGGAGCACGTTTTATTCTGTGGCTTGATAGATGGTGTGTGAAAAAACCCAACCATTTGATCCAGATTATTAGTGTCCTGTATAGTGTTTCTTAGATACCTCATCCCTAGCGCTAGGGGAGATAAGCCACCTGATTACGAGCTAATTGGCTTCAGTGTAAAACAACAAGGGAAGGATAACAAGGATAACTGATCCCAGAGGCTGCAGAGAAACTGCAATAGCTGTTAGATGGTGACTGGTTGAAAAAAAAATCCCTAGTATGAAATGCTAAAGATGGACATCTTAGTTTAGCAACCCCGTCTTCCACAGGGTAATGGCCCTGAAGTTTTAAAACCATTATGTGCCATTTTACTTGGGGATGGGGATGGGGATGGGAAGGGAGGGGGAAAAAATGGCCTGGCCCAAAATCAGAGGCATTAATTTCAATTGCTCTGTTTTAGGCAGACAGCTAAAAGCTTACAAATGCATGCACCATCTGGATAATTGGGAAACTGATCACAAGTTCCTTTTAGGTACACTATCACTGACCAAATCTAGTTTGCCATCTTAAATTCCCCAAATTATTACAAGTAAAAGGGCTATTATGGCAACTGTCTTTTATTAGTCCGCTTTTTTGGTCCTCTTTGAAGACAGTATTTAACAGGGGAAAAAAAGATTTGATGGATTTCCCTGACTAGTATGTATAGGACCTTAATTGCCCCATTTGCAACATAAAGAAATGTGTGCTTTGGCCATAATGTAAATGTAAATGCTATGAATGATCAATACGCAAAGAAGCAGGAACTGCTGAACAAATGATTTGCAGTATTAACAAGTAAAGCAGGTATTATTTCTCTCAAGGGAAATTATCAAAAAAGGATGAGACAAACAAGTGAGTCATAATGTTGGATAGTCTGCTGGTTAACAACTATAGATCAGAAGAAAATAACTCCAACACATAACTGTGGGTTATTGTTATTTACTGGCCTATAACTTTCATTAAAGAACCAATTCATAAAAGACCAATATTGAATGCCTTTGCTCTCCTTTTCTGGCTGTGTTCAGAGACTGAAAAACCATATGTGAGGAATGCTTTAAGTTTGATTCTTGCTATAAGTAGCAGGTTGAACTGAATAGTCTCAATGATGCCTTTCAACTCTATGATTGTTTAGTTATAAAACAATGGTCATCTATGAATGAGTATGCCTAGGATTGGGTACTTTCTCAGAATATTACATTACAATAACCTTGTTTTCAAACTGAAGATGCATTTTTAATTATGGAGAAGCAGGGGTGTGGTTCCTGTTTGAATGGAAGACATCTAGGGAATACAAGAGATGTAGACTAGATTGAGAAGTCAAAACAACAGACTAGAAAATGGCTATGGCAAACCACTTCTGGGACCGTTACCAATAAAATCATATGAACCTATCCATTATATCATCAGGAGTTGAGTTTGACTTGGAGAATCTGCTGTGGAGATTCATAGGCTGTTCTGTTCCTTATTACTGAGATACAGCAATTGAACTGGATTCCTATCCTAAATGTTCAGTTTCTAAAATATGAACACACTCTCAGGGATAGACAGTATGTTGTTTTACAGATATCTAATTGTCAAATGTTTTTCTTACAGCTGTCATATAGAAGCATGTGATCCTTGATTATTAGAAATTTTGCAACTCTGGAATGCCTATGTACTTCAGGTACAAGCTGGATCTATAACTGCATTCAAGCAAGATTCACAAATGAAAGGATCATGAAATATACCTGCATTCAACCCTTGCATCTCCCAGAATAAGCATTTCCCTATTATTTGTGCTACCACATCTGCTCTTGAGGGCTGTTGCTCATCATGGTTTATTTCAACAAATTCTGCATCATGAAGCATTTTTCTGAACAATTTTCAGTATCACTGAGTGAAAGCAAATTATTCCATTTTGCTTAACAAGCAACATTTTACTACCTGAATGAAGAATTGCTGTCTTAAGTAGTAAATATGAATGCACCGCATTGACACTTTTCCCCAAATTGTATCGAAAGTCTATTACAAAATCTGAATTGCTGGCAGCTGTTAAAGCAGACCAGATATTAATATCACTTTCACTTTCTAAGTGTATTTAAGAGATAGACACTTTTAATTTCTCCCAATAATTCAGGATCTAAAGTTTCTATGAGAAAATGGAAGGGCAGGGGCACAAAAGCACCTGTGACCTTAATGCAAACTAAAAAAGTTTGAGATAATGGAATAAGGTGGATAGAAAATTCAACTTCATACTGCATCATAAAGTTTATCACATACCACCAAGTCTTAGACAAATTTCCCTAACAGAGTAGACATACAGTGAAAGAAAAAGTTTATTTTATGGGTTATGCCAACTAAAAAAAGAACAATATCCCCATATAAAGTAAAAATATACGTAAAACCAAAAGGGGATTTAACAAACAAACTGCAGTGGCTTATAAGGCACTTGCTTATTTTCTGTGCTAGTTATACAGAACAAATTGGGGTTTTATGACCCTCCTTCTTACCAGCTGTTTACTTAAAAAGCATGGTGTGATATTGGCATGTTTATGTACTTACATGCACAGTTACTACCCTTTAATAAGCACATCATAACTCCTAGTAGTTACCTCCAGCTGGCAGTTACATGATATCCCAATGTTTTAACCAGGAGCAGGATTAAACCCAATCAGTAATTGGAAAGGAGGCCACCAGAAAATATCAGAGTAGCAGGCTAGACTGAAAAGTTAAAAAAAAAAAAAAAGGAGGGTAACAATGGCAAGCCCCTTTGGTACTCTTGCCCAGAAAACAACAGGGACGTGTCTATATAATATCCAGAAGTTGAACTGGGCTCAAACAAGATCCTACTTTAGTGGCTGTAGGCTTCCTACTGCACCAAGTCTTTCAGCCCAAGTGGTTGTTTTCTTTTAGAAGAATTCTCACCCCTTTTTCCTTTTGTGGAGTACTTATAATTATTCATAATACATGAATATGTGGAATACTCATAATTATAATGATTCATTCGCAGATCAGGTGGTCTCTCTACGGATTTAGATGCCTTCATGATGGCTGAACTCCCTTTTGGGCTGAGAACTTGCAGGCCAGCGTTTCTAAGCGCCTGAACGAGCAGCATTGCACAAGCTTCAGAGGAAGGGAGGTTTCAAATCTGCTACTGCCAAACCGTGAGACACAAAATGGAAGTCCCCCTCCACCGCCCCCGTTAAGGAAGGAAAGGCTGGAGAGAAGGGTGGGCCTGCTGGATGCTCCTCTCTTGGCCTCGGAGCCGCTGCTACATTTATTTTCTCCTCCTCACCGATCTGTTGTGACAACTGCTCGCTTGCGGGGGGAAGCTGAACTTTTTCTCCCATTCCTCGCCCAGCTTCCTCCTCCTCCGCTTCCAGCCTTTGGGAATCCGCCCGGAGAAGGGAGGGCCCTTGCACAGCCATAACGGCCCCGGAGCCCAGAAATCCCCGTCCCGCCTCTGGGGCCGCCCAGGGGATCTGGGGACTAGGGAACCCAGCTGCCCCTGCGGCGAAGCGAGCGGAGCGAAGAGTCCGGAAAAGAAGCCGGGGCAGCCGTGGTATCATGTCCCGGCTCTTGCCTCCGTCCAAGCACCTACGGAAAAGCGGAGGAGCCAAAGGGAAGCTCCACCGACCACTGCCGTTCGGTCGGCGGAACAGACATGACTCTGCTCCCCGCACGTCGACATTGCGAAAAACTACGACTCCCATCATGCAACGCAGCTGCAGAGTGGGTTCGAAATTAGCTGGAGGACCGAGCCGTGTATTATGACGTTGTTCCGAATGTTTATTGAGAGTGAATAGGATTGGGCCTTTATTTCTGATAGGTGCGGAACGGCTGTTACTCGTGTGAAAAGAATTTCCAGCTATTAGTTCTTTCGCCCTCTCGAGGTTTTCTGTTTTCACTCTCGCAGCTGAGGAGGGAGCTGCTAGAAGCAGAAGTCTCTCTCTCTGCATTCTCTGACTGGTACAGGGCCAAGGCAGAACCAAATTCTTGGTGTGGAGCACCGGCTGCATCTGCATAATATTCTTGACCCACATAACCCATAATTATGCCGTAGCTTCTGTTTATTGGACGTGGCAACACAAAACTGCTGACCAGATCAAGGGAGCCCATTTTGAAAAACACACTGTTTCTCATTACTTGGTCCAATCCTGCCTGGTATCCCATGAGCTTTTATGCAAAAAGAGCATCGGTAACTTCATTATGGCAACGTGACCTCTTCAAACAGGAAGTGGTGGGTATGGCAGCCAAGCAATTTTGGATGGTGTACGCTGTGATTGAATGGCCTTTGGCAACCAGTTTCATAATGAATGCCTTATGTTTTCAGCTGCTCTACACCTGTCCATATACCTGACTGGAAATGTAAACAGAAATTGAATAGGCTTCTGGGTTTCTAGAACAAGGCCTGATTGGGAGATGCTTTAATTGATGATTTACCTAGGGTGCTGTGGGGTTAGAATAGTCCTCTCCTGGCTATAAATTGAGTTTGTGGATTTGCACAACGCATTGCACCTAGAAATTACCAGTTAAATGTATTGTGCAAATTCACCCCATGTAGCGAAATAAGTAAACACAAACACAACATATTAGGCTCAGTTGTGGTTATTTGGTTTGTAGCTTAATGTATTGTGGAAGCTAATACGGTTAATTTAAGCTTCATTACAGTGTATAAATCCAGCCATGTTAACTCAGGAAACAGATTGTTAATCATGGCTAGTAAGTTGTGTGAACCCAGCCAGAGTAAAGGTGTAGAGATAGCGGACTTGTAGTCATTGCAAGCTCTGCCCCTTTTATACATGTGTGTGTGTGTGTGTGATATTGATGCATATGCAAGAGGAGTGAGGTTTGTATGGCAATGCTGCTTCCACCATCTTTTGGATCTCCCTCCTTGCAGATGGTCTTTGAAATATTCCCACTACTTGACTGCTCTAGCCTTTTGATCAAACCCTCATCATTTAAAGCCCATCTCATTCTATTTATGAGGTCTTGGGCAAACATTATATTTGAGTATATACACATTTGAAGCCTAGCAATTTTGCCTTTAGAGAAGCGATAAAATCTCTTGGGCAAAAAACCTGTAATTTCTTGAGAGAGCCTTTTTTTTTTCTTTTTAAATCTCTCTGCCTTTCCCATTTGTGTACTTGGTGTTTGTCACAAGGTTAAGGTGTTGGACTAGGAATGGAGGGAATCAAGTTCCAGTTCTCCCTCAGCCATTAGGTAACTTTGGGCCAGTCATTAGCACAATCTACGTTACTGGACTGTTGGGAGGGAAAGTCATGGAGGGAGAGCTATGTGTATAATGTTGAACTTTTAAATAAAAGGCAAGATATAAATCTAATAAACAAATGAAATAACCCTAAACTTCGTCAAATACTCTGGCATTTGGAAGCATGTTTTCATCAATACTCTGGGTCATCTTACAGTTTTAGAGAGGGGATAGATGTTACTGTCTGATACTGGGAACAGTGGATTAAATTTAATGGTGTTTGGGGTTAAATATCCAGAGAGATGCCACTGGAGCTTGTAGGAATCCTTACCACCTAGTTGTAATGGCTTGATCCCTGAATCCAGCTATATAGATCAGGCCATTGATCTTGATACACACTCAGAAGTACTGTTACTTTTATCTGTGGGGTTTAGAAGCTTATTGCTGAATGACAGTGTAGCATCTATCAATACTGAACTTACTTGCTGGGATTGCTAGGAGGTTTAGTGTAGTTTGGTTTGGTTTATGTAGGGAGACTATAAATTTGAATCCTCTCATTCATTTCTAATGAAGTGGTTCAGCCACATCAAGTAAGCTGGATTCACATGGCATTTAGTCTGACTGCCTAGTCAAAGCCAAAACCATTCTTCCCAAATCCGGTCCTTTCAGATGTGTGGGACTACAACACCCAAAATTCCCAAGTTGGGAAAGACTTTAGTTAACCTGTGGATCACTTAACAAAATAAAACAAAGTTAGATTATCCATTTTGCAATTTCACTATCAGAGCATTAAGAGAACAAACTGCAGCAGAAGTTTAAGGAGGAAGGAAGGAGTTAATAAGGCACTGGAGAGAAAAAGGAAAAGTATTCATATGGAACCAATTACAGCGGTATTATAAAGGATGTTCCCTCCAGAGGAAGCTAGCTAGCTAATGGAAGAGTTATCTTTCTGGAAATGCAACAACACACATCTTGAGCAGCTGGCAATGAACTGAAAACATTTTTAAACCCTTTTGTTAGAGATTAAGGGGAAAGAGTAACTAGTAAGATGGAGTTAACAAATTCTTCTAGAAAAATGGTTCTGAATGCAGCCCATTTTCTACCAGTGTTTCCAGATTTTGAACTGATGGTGGGGGGGGGGGGAATTAAGAGATATTTACAGTGCTGCAGTTTTAATCTATCAGTATCTCCTTGGTTCTTTACTACTCAGTCCAGTGATTTTCAAGGTGTGTTATATTCAAATTAAAGAGCAGGCATGAGATATCTTTTTCATCAAAGCCAGTATTCTGCTACAGAATGCCAAAAGACCAGTTGAACCTGGCCTGGTAGCCTGAGTTCCTTATTTAATGGCCCTTTTCAAAGGGCAAAACTAATTGTGAGTGACTTATGTCCTAACTAGACCTGCATATTCCACTAATTATAGCAAAGGTTTTGTAAAGGCAGCAAACTTGCATTGTGCATGGAACAGAAAAATGGAAATCTAAACATCAAGTGGGCATTGAAAAAGTGAAATATTACCAGTCACTACTTAGCCTTTATATAGCATACCCCAAAACAGGAAATGCCATTGAGGATTTATTTGCCTAGGGATACATAATTGTGGGATGTAGGATCATCTGAGAGATGGATTTGTGATTGGAGTCTAGACTGCACAGTGATTTGTGTGCCTTTTATAGAGTTAGCAAATGTCACTTCATCTAACTTGGCTGAAAAATGAATAAGGGAGGAATCAATGATCATGGTATATGTTGGCATGAGTGTTGGGAAATGTCATGGAGAAGGCTGGATTGCTTGGATTTCAATGTAGCTAAAACAGACATAATCGAACCCTAGTGAAAGGGACGGAACCAGTGGAGATACAAATTATAGAGAGGGAGAGACAATTGGAATTAGTGTCATTTTGTAGGTCATAGAAGGTAGTGAGTCTACACAGAAATTATGGCATATGCTGTGACTTCAAGGCTTCAACTTACATTGCCCATTTGTGCCTGGGAACCAACCCTTCACAAAAAATATCAACATGGAAAGATTGCTACCTTAACACATTAAGAGTGGAATCCTATATATTTATTTCTATATGTAAGTGGATAGTATTTCAGCCTAAGACTGAAGTGCCATGCACTAGTATCTAGAAGCAACCTTTATTGCAAATAGAGGAAGTAAGTAAATATTCATAGCATCATAAATGGCTATTGAATTTCAATAGAGTAATGTTATGAATATTAACATTGTTGAAATTCTGTAACTATTTATGATGCTATTCTATATGAATTCATGTATATATTCAATTGTTTTGATTTCCTAACAAGGTTGACTCTTGTGACCTCCTACATAGGAATAAACCCCACTAAATTGAATAGTACTTATTTCTGAGCAGAAAGTTTTAGGATAAGGACATAAGAAAAGCCTGACTGCATCAATTTAAAGCACCATTTGATCCTGCATTCTGTATCATATACCAACTAGCCAAATGCATCCAAGTAGCTCAGAAGCATGGTATTGGAGGGTGATAGCCCTCTTCCACTATTACTCCCTAGGAATTGGTATTCAGGATTCTAAAAGTATTTAAAATTGCAGCCTTTCATATTCAATAGGAATGTCTGTAAATCAAAGATTCTTAAATGGTATCTGTTCAGATTAAGAGGTTGCAAAGATGTAATAGAGAAGGCTGGTTCTGCGTGGTAGTAATTTATGAAGCTGAATCTGATACCAATACATGCACAAATTTATTAGATGCTACCCCAAGGCCTGCCACTTGTTTCTGTGGGGATAAAAAGCTGAGGGTTCTAGATCAGGATCAAGCAAAATTTTGGTTAAGGTATGGGGGGACACTGTAGGCCATCCTGAGGATACAGTAAAATAGGCAAGGCCATGTGAGATACAGAGATAGGGACTAGGATCTCTGTTCTTGAATCTGGAATGCTTGGGGTTTCCTTTTGTTTTAAATCATTTATCAGTTAAGAGGATAACTTCACCAGTTTGCACAGAGTCAGTGAGTAAAAGACTGGAAAAGTCTCCAGTGTTGCAACCTATGAGATAAATCACATTCTCAGTTGAAAGCAGTCCAGTTGCTGAGATTATTGTAGTTTTCCCCCTATCCTCTTTCAATAAGTATTGTGACATAAAACCCTAGGAAAATCTTGCTTTCTATTGAAGTAGGTTATCAAGAACTTGGCATATAGTTAAAACTGTCTTAAATTAATTAGTTGGCTCTAGTACACATACCTATGCAATCTAAGTCAGATAACCATTCCATAGGTCACCTATGAACTTTCCGGAGCCCCCAGTCATGCTCTCAAAGTTCAGTGGCAAAACTATTCATTTTTGGTGGTACAAAATTGGATATGCCACACTCAGAGTTAAGGACATTGACAGCAACAGTAGCTGGCCGCTCAGGCTGCCTACTCCTCCCTATTTTCCTAGTACCTTCCTTTCCCTACATCCCCTTAGCTACTGCCAATAGTCTTGGGTTTTTCCCCCCCTCCCCCTGAAGCATTTCTAGCCAGACATAGACCACCCGGAACTAGCTATTTGTGCACAGAATAGTTTGTGCATAGAATGTTGCGTATCCCTATATTTTTGTATCTTTGACAGCTGACGTATAGGAGATTGGATATGGGTTGGCAGCAATCCCATGCCCACTTGTGGCATGCTCCGCCCTGGTTGGTGCATTTGTTTTCTTATTAGTCCCATATTAGATTGGGAATTCTAAAAGTAATGTGGAAGAAGAAGGCAATGGCAAACCACTTCCATATTGTTTCCTAGAAAACTGCATGGATATCCCCATGATGTCTTAAAGAGGCAAGTTTGAAGGAGGCTTTGCTTTAAACAAAAATGATTAAGATACACCTCTTTATTCTGGCATTTGATTCCTCCTGATGTATTTGCTTCCAACTGATTTTATCACACTATTTTTATTTATTAGTTTGTGTTTTATTTTTCTAGTAAATCACTTTGTGGTCATTGGACAGCATTATGTAGCAAAAAGCTTGTGTTCTTCTTAGCCTGTGGGGTTTGAGCTGCAATGTTATGAATTTGGGATGTTTACTTTTTTAACTATAACAATTATGTTTTCAAAATCATATTCTTGTGGCTCTTCTAAATTCCCTAACATGCTATGGAGAGCTGGTGTTTACAACTATTGTAGCTGGGGAGGGGGGGGGTTCATTCTATAAGATATGAAGACAATGGTTTCTATTGTCTTATTTTCAAAACATGTAATCTTATCTTATCTTTGGAAACAAGGAATGATGATGTCTTTAACTGTGCTGCTGAGACACATGACTTTTTGAGGGAGCATTTCTGTTTACTTAAACAATTGATCTGATCCTATACAGAGCGCTTTCTGTATGCTTAGGATCCAAGACACATCCAGGCCTTACTGATTTCCAAGTACAGTAGTATTTCTCAGTATTACATGGTGAGTTTTATTACACCTCTAAGCAAAATGCATATAACTTACTGTTTCTGAATACAGAGTTTTGACACCATGCCAGGATGCCACATTGCATTACTATATGAAGTCAGCATAAAGCAGGAAACTGCTTCAATGGGATGTCTGTTGCATTTTTGTTTCCTGCCCTTCCAAAAGAAAACGTATCTCTAAGTAAAAGGATGTGAGCTTGAGAGGCCATTATCAGAAGTTATTCACCAAAGCAGGATGCCATGAAACAGCTCACTGAAGTCCAAAAATCTCATACTTTTGAGACAGGTTGATGGGGGAAATGTGCCTCCCTCTTACAACAACACTGAAAAATATGTGCAGTCTGGAATGAGAAGGAAAAAAAGGATGGAAATCTTCCAACACTGTAAGTACTTTGAATTAATCTTCAATCTGAAATGGAGTACAGAGAAAATGTGTCAAACAGTTCATTAAAAAGTAACATCAACAATAAAACATATAATTTCAGCTTGATGCATAAGCTGCGTAGCAATTTCCTTTCCAGCAAAAAGACCAGATTTTGCATTTTTGCTCATGTGCGTACATAACTATCCTGTCCAACAAAACAGAACACTCTTAATTGACTTCAGTGGGATTTTTAATGAGGAATGCAGAATTGGATCCAAAAATTATCCTGTTCCAGTTGGAAGACATGCATATTTGCAACCTAGTAAAATAATTGTTTTAAGACTAAATTCATTTGCTAAATAAAAACACAGTTTTAAAACCTGCTTCCACAACATTACTTTTTGTGAAATGTTATGCTTTCAGTTTTTCTGTCTATGCTTCTTTTTAACTTATCCTTTATTGCAGGCATATCATTTTTTAAAAACCTTTTGAGGTTTTTTTAGTTCTTTTCTCCTGTCCAAAGGGCCAGGTGGTGGAATAGAAATGACTCATTGCCTTTCTATTTTTCTTGGGTACAATGCTTAGGTAGCCAAATTGCACAACAGGGAAGCCCAAGATTTGTAGAAGGATAAAGAAAGCATTAGATGAATGACACAAAACAAGGCAGCTTAATAATATTCAGTAGCGGCAGAATGTTAACTGACTAAAATGAAAAGAAATAGAAATTCAGCAACATGAATGTGGAATATGCTGGATAATGCATGGCTATCACCCTGAATACAAGTTCCTTCAGTGTAACGTATTGTTCAAGATCCTGCTTTTTAAGCTCATTTCTAATGCCTGATATCAATGACTGTTTGTCAATTCCACAAGCTATACTATAGGAGTTTATTCTTCTATGTGCTCAAGAGCTTGAAAAATCTAACTCATATATGATTTTTTGTGTATTTTGAAACTTCTTCTTTTGCACGAGGAAAACCTGCAAATGCATTATCCTGCCTGAACATCATTCAGCTGTTACTTTTTGTCCTTTCGACTTTTTGCTCTGTGCTGCCATTTAGAGAGGATGACAACCCCCCCGCCGTCCAAATGCTAACATCAACTTGCATTCTCTTTACATTGCTGATCCAGACTGTAGTCAAAGTTACTGAATGAATAGAGAGCCAAAATAGACATTTTGCATATAGTTTAAGAAGAAGGAACACAATTTCTGGACCCAGATCAAATTTGTTTACAGCATGACATATAACCATATGATCTCTTCTGAACATTGATAGAAGTTGTGGATCTTTATAGAAGCAGCACAGGACTCAAAGCATGGTGACATCCATGCAGCCTCTCTTCTAAACTCAATTTGCTCATTTCTTGCCTGGGTTCAAGGCCACACTATGCCCAATCATAGATTCTCTGCTACAATTATTAACCTAGCCTTCCCCGAGACATGGTGGGATACAACTGTCACCATCTGCAGTCTGCATGCCATGAAAATTGAGGATTCTAGGGTGTGTTCTCTACCATAATCTAGATGGCTTAAACCCTCATCTGACCAATCTCAGCCTCTTGTTTTATATATGTAGTTATAAAACATTTGAACCTATCCGTGGCTCAGTTCCTGCATTTCACAAAGCAAATAATCTGTGGTTACAAGTCACAGTGGTTGAACTCATACAATAAGCAAAAACCAAGAGAACCAGATTATAGTATCTTGTGTGAACTCAGAATCTGAATGACTACAATTCTATCTTGGCTTTTTAATGACTTAATTTCTTTAAAAGTATATGAGATGAAACCGTGACATGGAATACCATTAGTTAATTTATATGGGAACACACTGCAATGGCATAACAATCAGTTTGTTGTCACAAAGAATGATTGGGCAAATTACATTTGCACTATGGTTAGTGTAGGTAGCATAGATGGATCGAAGAAGTGGGAACCTAGAAAATCCTCAGAACAGGAATATACTGTACCTTACTCCTGAATCAGAACCTTGGGATGGGGGGGCTTACTTCTTATATTATGGGCTGCCAAACTGGTGCCTGTTTATGAAGAGCAACTGGCACAGATTCTGTAATCTCTCCTGCACAACAATCCCCCTGTTTTAACATATGCTTGTTTTTCAATTTTATATGGGAAATTTTATATGGGTTCTCTACTTTCCTCTTCTGGGAATTACACTTTCCCCAAAATCCCATTTCTTGACAGAGGACTGACCGCAAAATCAGGGCTGCAAAATAATTTTATAACAGTCCTCCATGTACATTTTGCACACTTGGTTTAATGAAGGCTGGCATCCAGTTTTCTCCATATGGCAGCAGATGTTCTTGGGTATGGGCTGAGCTGGATTTATAAATACTTTCATAAAGTTTAGCGATGTGAAGACTGGAAAATAGATTAAAACCTAGTCACAGATCTGCCTATTAGTTACCGTATTCCAATTATTATTGTACTCTTTTGTATTAATTTGATTAAAATGAAATCAATAACATTAATATGGAGTACAGTGTGCCTTTAGGAATTTCCTTGTCAGGAAATTGGAAGGCAGGATGCCAGTTACCCATTTCTAGAAGCTTGCACACAATCCTTTTAGCAGAAATTAAAAAAATATGGTTTTTTTTTCTCTACAATGTTTTGTCAGAGAAGCTGGGTCATTTTGCAGGAGGTCCTCCTTCCCCATATAGCTACAAATTCATTTGTTCATTCTCTCTCTCTCTCTCTCTCATGTAGTATAGTTGCCTAAATTTTCCAAGGCAGACAATGGATTTATGTACTGTTGTTTTTGTTATTTCATACACATTTTGAATCACTAAGTTCAAATTTTCATTCAAAACTCCAACAATATTTAATAAAAGTAATGCAAAAAGCACACTTTAATTTATAAGCAATGAGGAAATTAGGTTAATACCTGTACTTAGGAACACATATATATGGGAGCACAATCCTTTGTTTTTTTACAGATGACAAACTGGATCATTTTACTCATATTTGTAGCATGTGAACTGGCAGACTAATTCTCATTCTGCGGTCTGAATATAAAACAAATATGGGTGTCCATCATTATATGTTTTTCTTCCAAAGACTTTCACATTTGAAACTGAAAATAGAACTATATATTCCTACTAAAAGAGATCACCCTATGAGATCATGCAAGGCTTTTTTAAGGGGAAAAAAAACTTGCAGCAGCCAAAATACTTCTTTTAGATGGCAGTATCTTGCAAACTGATCTTGGAATCTGTGCAAGAGGATACAAGTTGCCATCAAGTTTGTTCTGAGTATAAATCTAGCTCCAGAAGCTGGTGTTCTCTGTTTCCTCTTGCTCTTGGCTGGCAACCACTGTTTGCCTTTGCCAGCTACCTTCTTTCTTTTCTTTCCTCCACCCCCAGTTCTTGACTTTGTAGCCTTTTCATTATCTCTGGAAAATACTACCCAGAAGTGTAAGAGTTTCCTCCACACATCTTGACTTCCAAAAGCTGCAACACCTATATTGCTCCTTTCCTTCTCATTGCACTCTACTGTGCTTTGGACATGAGGCATTGTTGTTTGGGCAGAGGCAACTTGAATGTGGGAGGACATTGAATGAATTACTGATATGTGTAAATAGTAAACCAAGAAATATCTTAGGACTACTAAGCAGTAGAGATCCATCCAGGCCAGGGTTCCCCAAAGTGGCCAGTATCGACACCCAAGGATCGATGGGACTATCCAAGAGTCAATAAATGTCTGGGAGTCAATAGGTGGTTGATAAATGAGGGAAGGTTGATTGGGGTCAATTAATCTTTTGGGGTCTCTATTGAGTTCCATGCCAGTCCCTAATCCTGAAGGTGAGGTGGATATCAACAGTTTCTGTAAAAAAGGTATGTTAAATCTTATATTTTTCATATTTTAAATATCTATTTTTTATTAAGTCATTATCTATGATCTATGATCATTATTATTATTCACAGTACTATTAACTAAACTAGTATTTATTAAATTATTTTCATATAATGTTTGGGGGTCAATAAACAATCTGAAACTTCATGAAGGGGTCGATGGCTGAAGAGTTTGGGGACCCCTGATCAAGGCACAATCTTGCTAGGCAGTAATATTAACTCAAAATTATTTAAATTTAAATTCAATTACATTAGTAATTGAAAGTGATGCAGTATGCATTCTCATAATTTGAATCTCAACTGTAACAGCCAAAATGCAGGCTTCTAACCTGTTTCCAATTATAGTAGGTTTTTAGCTAGAAAAGCCCAATTCATAATTTTGTGCTGCTACAGCTGAAGTGAGATAGCTAAAAGAACAAATATCAGAAGTAGAGAGAGCCAGAATTTTTAAATGATCAAAACATTTGAAAACCTTTACAGCTTCCTACACACCACTTAGCAGGAGAGTGTCCTCCCATCTTGCTTTTCACTCATTTCTTCTCAGAACAATCCCAAACAACTGGCCAAGGTCACTTTGATCAAAGAGAGACATCATCCTAAGAATCCTGAGTGGCAGTTTTGTTTTCTTGCACATAATCTGAATGTAACTCTTGATTGCTTTTTCTGACAGAGCCAGCAGCTAACCATTATGGGGAAAGTAGATAGACTTTCACTCTTCTCTGCCAAGACAAGCTGGTTATTCTGTGTTTTGGAGCTTTTCTGAGTCTCTTTATTCTGGGTAACATTACCAGAATAAAGAAGCATACCTTTTGTCCTTGGTTATAAAGGGATATCTTATTCACAAGGATATACCATACACCGATTTGCAAGAGAACAGCTGGACTGAAATTCAAACCTATAACATTTTACATTGGCATGGGTCCCTGAATGGGTTCCATAGAGACAAGAACTATGTTGAGGTAAAAAATGGAACTGACCTCTTAAAAAGCAAAATTAACACTTTAGTCTCCTCATAGGCTCAACCTACAGAATATATTTGAATTATGAGCTGTATTAGTGGCGTATATGTACACAAGGGATAAGTAATGTAAGCTTTTGGACTGGAAATGGAGAAAAAGAACATTTGCTTGGAGTGACATTTTGAAATGTATCATACTGTGATATGGCCCAGGCTTAACTTTTATTTGTGGTTTCACAACAGGGTGCTCTGTCTACCAGCAGAGATACTGTACCTATAGCACATTTGATTTCTTTAATGTTGTTTCCATATTGGAGAACCAGATGGTAAACAGCATATTACATTGCACTAATCACTTGGAAACTCTGTGGGATGGTTTGAGATTTGAAAATACACACTTTATTGGAAACTCCTGTTGCCCATGGTATTATAATACAAATATGCCCCTGAAATATGTTTGAATATGTTGTATTTTACATATTAGTTACAGGTCTCTCTCTCTCTCTCTCTCTCTTCCCCTCCCTCTCTTGTACAGTAAAGTCACTGACATTGACGTGAAATGAAAGGGTTTCGTCTCTCCTTTGGCTAGTCAAAGAATTAAGGCAAGTCTAAACACATAGGAATTGACAACTATTACACAACTATCTGTGCTAACTGTAAATTGCACTCAGGAAGACAAGTGGGACTGGCAACAAAATATTGCAGTCCCAGGATGGGTGACTCCTCAGAATTCCAGCCACTCCATTCAATTTCCCTTCATCTAACATTTGCTCCTGGCCCAAACAGTCACCCACCACTTCATGTCCACTGAGGTATTTAGTGCTGTTTGAGTGATGTTGGGCAAGAGGGTTGGTGGAATTCCAAGCAGCAAAACCAGAGGGAGCCATGCTTATGTGATGTTCCAGGATCCCACCCTTGTTGCCAATTGCTGTGTTCTTTCATAGAGGGTTCCTAATTTTAGACATTACATTCTTATCGTTCTCTCTATTTTGTCTCCTTCTCCAGCCACCTCTTAAGCCCTTTCCCTTCCTGTCTGCTGCAGTGTCACCTGGAACTTGAAGTATACCTACAGAAGGTGGGGTGATCCCCCTTACCCAAGACTTTTCTCTTAGAGAAATCACCAGGTTCCTCAAAACCACTGGGCACTTTCCTCCTGTGTGTAGGAGCTGCTGCAGAAGTAACTGCTTGTAGATGAACACTGAAAATCAATAACATAATGATGCTGCTTATGTGTGGCAACATAGTTGACAGAGATACACAGAGATATTTATTTGCACGCTTAGATAGAAATATATAAAAAAAACGCCTTCGAAAAAGCATTATTGTTTTGATATTTGGGTGAGTGGCACTGTATATCTTTTCTTATGTCTGCACATTCCCCAGTTAATCAGATTAGTTACATATGCTAATGGATACTTGTGCCTATGAGGGCATTATCTACATCCTTGTTGACACCAGGGCTGCTGAGCTGGAACAAAGCTGAGTGGATTTCATCTGTTCACTCCAATCCAGAGCTCTCTGGATAGAAGTGAACAGATGGCCACACACCTTCTATTTGCAGACCTTGTGCAATTCACTGGACAAAGGGATTATACCTTGCTGCTGTACACAATGGAAGGCTTCAGCACTGAAGTATGTTTCTTGCAATATATATATGCTTAACGCCACTCCATGTCTATACTGTTTAAGAACCAGAATGGGCTTCTGTACATCCTGGAGTAAGGGCGTTACATCTAGATTATAGGATACAGTTTCTAGGAAGATATGTCTCTTTTTAACCACTTTATGACATGCATTTAGGGATATGCTTATCTTTCAGTAATGAAGAGAGGCAGGATGGTGTATTAGTTCAGTTATGGAACTAGGACTTGGGAGTCCCAAGTTTCAAGTCTGCCCTCAGCTATGAAAATTCACTAGATGACTTTCGGCCAGTCATTCTCTCTCAGTCTAACCTTGAGGGATCCCCTATCTCCATTTGTTTCTGCCCACCCACTAGATTCCAGCACAGTGGGTGTGCTCCAGATCCCTTCAATTAAATGTTGCCATCCTTCTTGAGGAAGCATGTCTTCTCTATCATTGCCCCTGCCCTCTGGAACAGCAACTCCCCCAAAGATATGTGTGGCACACTCTCTCTTGGGGCTCCAAAAAACCCTAAAGACCTGGCTTTGTTCCAAGGTCTGGGCTTAATGTGTATCTGATATATTTGTGGGGTCCCTGTCATATTGGTACCATTTATTGTTCTAGTTGTTTTAGTCCAGGCTACCTGTCTAAGTGGGTTTTGTTTTAATTTTTTACTGGGTTTTTTTGGATTTGGTAAGCCACCCAGAAACTTCTGGAATGGGTGGCCACAAATTGCCACATCTAATAAATTAAATTAAATTAAATTAAATTAAATTATCCCACCTCACAGGGCTTTGTTGTGGGGAAAAATGGGAGGGGAGAGTACTATATATGCCACTTGAGTTCCTGGAGGAATTATTGGATATAAATGTACAGGTAGTCCTCGCTTACCAACCACTCGCAGCAACTATTTGAAGTTGCAACCATCCTGAATAAGTGCTATATAAAACTCGTCCTTGAAGTTCCGGCCGTTGCAGTGCCCCCACAGTCACATGTTTGCAATTCAGGTGCCTGGCAACCAGCTAGCACTTACGACGGTTGCAGCATCCCACGGTCATGTGATAGCCATTTGTGACTTTCCCTGCCAACGTCCCACAAGCAAAGTCAATGGGGAAGCTGGCAGAGAAGGTTGCAAGTTGTTGTGGTAAGTCCCCCCCAGCCTTCCTGCGCTCACACCGTGGTGCCATCCACCCTCTGGCCTTCCTGAGCTCACACGTGGCCTGTCTCTCCTCCACAGCACTCCCCCACTCCCCACGGCAGCCCCACACTTCTTACTTAAAACTCCTGCCACTTCCTGCTTAACGACCCACCTGTCTTGGGGTTACAGTGGCAACCAGAACTACCGGGATTGTCATCACTAAGCGATGTGGTCACGTGACATTGTACTTTACAACCACATTGCTTAGTGATGGCAATCCTGGTCCCAGTTGCCATTGTAACCCAAGGACTACCTGTAACATAAAATAAAAGATTGCTTTATTTCACATCAACCCTGTCATGTAACTGAAATGAAAATTAGCACTAACGATATTCAGATCGATTAAGGAGACAAAACATGTTATTGAGTGCTATTAGTGTGGCCTTTAATTCAGCAATAATCTGTAATTAAACTATTGTGACTGCTTACATGTGAACAGATGGCCAAACATTGCATTTGGACAATGTTTCTTAATCAGAGGGGGCTCAGTAAATTATTTATATATCATATCAAATATAAACCATCATTAAGGCTTGTCGTCTTACATGAAACTGAACTATTTTGTCTTATCGCCTTATAAATGATAATAAATTGGGGGAGAAGTTATTTTCCGCAGTCCTGTAGTTATAGTAATAATTACTAATAGATGTTGGCATTGCCAATTAGTGAGCCTTCATTTATTTATTTGTTCGAATTTGTTCAAATTTGCTCGGCTCTACCAACACAGCTTCAGAATGACACTCATATCGACACGAGTTCTCATGGTGGATCTTGCGATTTCAATTCCAGTAGCAGGGGCAGCTTTCCTTTGGGCCAACAGAAAGACGACGAATGTGTGTGTGGTTGGCACTGTTCCCAGCCAGTCCTATTTATGATTCAGAAAATGGATAACCACACACTCCTTTTCTACCTTTCTATTTATGCCCAAATTCATGAATAATGTTAACTGAAATCAGTTACACAATACATTTCTATAACCTCTCTAATGGCAAAACATTATATGATTTTAAGAACGCTCACAGTAGTAATGCTTTTATTAAGAACAACCAGCACCTGCATTATAATAGTGAAGGTGAAGGCAGTGTATGGAACTCAGCTTTTCACCCAATTCAAACTTCTTATGAAAGCATTGTGTATGAAAGAATTCTGTATATTTCTTGGATAAAGTCACTTGTTGTAATGGTATGTGAGAATGACCTTGGGAGACAGGAGGAAGAGCTGCAGACTAGACAACAGTTGGATAAGAGGCAGCTTAGCCCACAGAAGATGGCCCCATTTAGTCAATGGACCGAAGACCTGATTACACTTGCTACCTATGAGCAGATTGCCTGTAGACGTAGACTTTGTATGGACAAACATAATGAAATATGGGACTCATTTATACAAAATACACTGGGTTAAAAACAAACAAACAAGGTACTCATATAACTCTATTAGGAATATATATGTACTTGAATAATATTTGAATTAGATAAGCATATATAGAATTGGACCTGTGTACTATTATAATGATATGTTAACTTTTTTTGTTTAACTTTTTCACTTTTATGTTAAAGCACTTTCATCTATTTTTCTTCCTTTTTTGTAATAAAAAATAAGTTAATAATAATAATAAAGCTTACCTCAAAGAAGCAATGAGGGCATGGCAAACATTTCAGAAGGGATCCTCCCTAGTTTCTTGGATTCTAAAGATGAGTGGGGGAGATGTACTTTCAGACTTGCAAGGTTCTGTTAATGTAACCTTAGAAGAAAGTTAGAGCTAGTACTTCTGGGTGTGCTTCTTGTCTGGACTGCCTTGCTGGGCTGACACTTGTATCCACTTTGGAATGGACGCTGGCTGGGCAGAGTCCACAGTGGGGAACTAGGCAAGGTCTTATGATGCTAACTTGAGTTCTTTTCAGCTTGCAGAACCTGAGAAAGGGGATAAGATCTTCTGTGATATGGACTTTACCACCTGCAGGCTGGCCGCCCACCTCTCTTGGCTCCTTTGGGGTATGAGCATGGAAATTATCAGTTCTTCTTTGAGGAAGGGAGGAATGCTGCCTGCCTTGAAGGAGGTGGTAGTGTACCCTCACTCAAAGAAGCTCTCTCTTGATCTATTTTTTATAATTATCGCTCAGTCTCCCACCATCCCTTTTTAAGGGAAGGTTATTGAGAAGGTGATAGTAATTCAGATACAAAGGATCTTAGAAGAAACAGTTTATCTGAATCCTTGTCATTCAAGGTTCAGACCTAATCATTGTACATTGTACAGAAATGGTACTGGTTGTTCCAGCTGATGACTGTCACTAAGATCTCGATGAGGGGAACTCATCACTCTTGACCCTATTGACTTTTGATACCGTCAACCATGGTATCCTGCTAGACCATCTGCAAGGAGTGGGGGAGTTGGGGGCAACATACTTTGGTGGTTCCTCTCCTGAGTGGACAGTATGTAATCATAAGGGACCAGAGATATAATCCTTGACTGCTCCAGTATGGAGTAACAAAGGCATATGTGCTCCCGGTTATTTAACATATTTATGAAGCCATTAGGTGATTTGTCACTTAAGGTTGATATGTCATCAGTATGCTGATCACACATTTAGAATAAAGAAGAAACACATCTATAACATGTAATAAATTCAAGTTCCTAGTTTTTTTAAAAAATGCAAAGCATTACATGTTAATAACATATTATGTGGAGAATTTAGTAGTCAGTTTCCATTGATGGAACTTTTTGTTCCATTAAGAAAACCTCCATCAGTGGAATCAAAGATTCCCTGTTTTTTGCTTTCTGTAGTATAATCTCAAATTATATTCTGGAGGACTTGAAGACCTCTGGAGCAATTTCTTTTCAAGACAGCAGGTAGAAGCACAAAATTTGCACAACATTTCTTAATAACAGAAACACTGCCCAGAGTCACTTTTTGTGAGATGGACAGCTATATAAATGTGATTAATAAATAAATAACAAATAAATAAAATCCTGTAACTCAAGTGGACATATGCTTTTACAACATTGGATCCTGCTCCCAGAAAACCTAGTTTATTTGACTGAGCATAATCTAATATGTGCAAACTGAGATGTAAGTCCTCTGAATTCAATTGTACTGACTCTCAAATAAGATTGCAATTTATATATGAGAGATCCCAGCTTACAGAGAATAGAATTTCAAACTGTTTTGTACTCCAAAATAAAATAAAATTTTAAAATTTTAAATTTGTTACTTGTTTTCAAAGCAAATGTTATCTCATCCTAACTTTCTAATATAGTATTTCTTTTTCATGCTGAAGCTGAAATACATCTGCTCCTATTAGAATATGAATAACTAGAGAACACCCATTGAAAGAATCATCGGGTTTGTGGATTATTTGATGCAGATCAATAGGAATATTTTATGCCCTCTTACATGCTGTTCACTTCAAAGTGTGTGATTAGTGGCACAGTAAAAAGAACAAAACCAGTGATACTTGCATATTAAATATTTTAAGGGGTTGCATTAGAAGCATCACAGATAAATAGGACAAGCTTTGTCAGGAGCATAATTATGCATAATAAGACACTTGACAAAGACTGCTGAGCTTTCTTCAATGGAATAATAAAAGGCCAAAATCTAAGGTGGAATTCTGATTTATAATGCAAATAAATAAATAAAAAGGGAGTCAATGTTGACTTACATATTTTCATCTGTTGTATTTTTTCTTCCCTATAATTTCAAATAATTGATGTTTACAAGGTTGATGAAATACAGTATATCGATTAAGTTTAAGGAGTCCTTATAATGATCATACAGACTTCATACGACGATTATGGTTTTATGTGTATTTTTGCAAAAAGAAATTATACTGGAAGTAAATGCTAACATTACAAAAGTACAGGTTCAAAACTGCTCAGGATCCTTTTTTTTAACCTGGGCTGAGCAAATTTCTGGGGGGAAAAAAACCCAATAGCCTGAAATATTAATATCCCTTTTTATTTTTATCTTCATGGTGATATTTAGTTATTAAATTTATATGCCATCTGACTTTGATCAACTCTGGCAGTTCACAAGTAAAAACATTAAAAACAATAAAAAATAATCACACCATTCAAACTGGAAACTAGCAGAACTTTACAGGCTAATCCATAATAATGTAAGGAACCTCTTAAGTGATATTTCAGAGATTATCAAGTCAGAGCCAAGCCAGTGCAGTTGAAGTTAGGAATTTTATTTGGTTGCCTCATGAGAGCTGCAAGATCACCAGTAGCAACATGTAAAGGACACTAGACACACAATGATCAAAATATAATCGAGCAGAATTTTAGATAGTCTTTCGTCTCTTAATCAAAGCAATTTGTGTGGGGTGTGAAAAATGTTTCCTTGTTTATCGGTAAAACTAGAAAGATCTAAGTATACAAATATTATGTAAAAAGTCATAATATCTTAAATGGTAAGAATAATTGAAAGATCAAACAATGTTTTCTTTCTGTTTTAATTGGAAGGTTTTATTTATATGTTAAACAAGGAGGATTGCAATGAACTAACCTGAAAATAACTGGATTGCAAAATAAAAGATGCATGGAAAAGCAAAAGCTTCATGAATACCAAAATGGAACAAAACAATGTTTATAGCCAGCAAACCTGTTCTCCCATTTGGTTCCAGCCACACCTCAATTTAGATATTCACACTTTCAAAAGTGGTTTTAAACTGACTGCTTTTATTTCGAAGCAAAATCAGCTTTAAGGGGCCTGTTTTGAAATATGCTTTTAATCCAGACCAGGCACGTGACAGATGCCTGCTCAAAATAGCCCCACTTCTGGCTACTACTTGCCTTTCAAAATGTTGCTTGCCGTAAACTACTTCAAGGGCAATGGAACATTTAATTGAAAATTGAAATAAGACTTTATCTGAATGAAGGCCAAATGGGGGTGCTATCCTGGATGTAAACTTGTCAGTTTGAGGGGAGAGATGTAGGGCAGTCTGCAGTCAAGTAACAGATGCCCTCAAACCCCTTCATATAGTAGATTGAATACAAAACAGGAGACATGATATTTCCACCATTTTTAATGCTGTATGGAAAGCTGGGGACAAAGCATCTGTATGAAATCTGGAATGTCTCAACTACACTGAATGATCTCTCTAGATGAATGTGTTGGCTATGACTGTTCTTCAAGATGGTCATAGATAGCAACCACCTGGTAGACTAGATATAAAAGTGATAAGATGGACAGTAGTGCTGTTCTGGCATATTATACTGTATATGTTTTAACCTTCTAAAAACTGGAACAAATGTTTACCCCAGCTTTACTAGCTGCTGCAGTGTGGATAGCTGCACAGTGCAAGTTAGAATGCTGATTAAGCTTCTCCAGCACTTCCTTCTAGCTGAAGGATCCTGCCTGAATTGTCAAAGGCTCCATAGGCATCCTTATCTCTTGAGAGTCCTGGAGAGAGGAATGTTCATCTGACTGGCTAAATAACAAATCCTGCAATAAACTTTGCCTACCTTTAAATCATAGTGGAGCTACTCATACATCTGCATCCTGTTCCTGGCTTCTACTTCATAGTCTCATCCAAAGGTCTCACCTGTGAGGACTCTCCTTTATCACATTCCCAGTTGATGAACTCATGGTGTGTCCCATACTAGAGGTATTGGAGCCATTTGTCCTCAATATAACATCACATGACATAACCCATGAAACTTACTCTGTGTCAGGACTACTTTTCCAGTTTCTTATTGGAAATCTTTCAGTAGTGATGGGAACAGTGGAGTCTGTGGGGCAGGGTGTGTCATAATCTGCAAGAATTGCAGGCTTGGTATTGCAATTGAAGCCCTGCCTCTTTTGTACATTCTCACCGAGCCTGCTATGTTGCAAATTTTATCCCCCCTGGCTGATGCCCATGGATGGAAAGGTTGTTTTTTCCCAAATGCAAATTGACCAGACTAGTTTAAGCTAGACCAGGACATCATTCTGACAAAGAAGGGCAGACAGAGCAAGCTTTAACAATAGAGAGGCAAGAAGAGAGACAGAAGCTGAAACTCCCCCCTTTTCTTCTCTAATGCCCTCTGGCAGTGTGGCTGGTTCAGACTACTGTATAGGGTTAGCCCTTTGAGATAGTGCAGGCAAGAAGCACAACCATGAATACTAACTCTGTCTTTATTATACAGTTACATTAACAGAATCTTGCAAGTATGAAAGTATTTCCCCCCTTCCTTTCCTTTTACTCTCTAGAAAACTAGGGAGGGTCCCTCCTGAAATGCTCCCCATGCTCCAGCTCCTTCTGTGGGCTGATAAATTTTATGCATGCTGGTAGTCCAGTCTGCAGCTCCTCCTCCTGTCTCCCAGGGTCATTTCCACATACCATTACATCTAACTTGGGAGGGGGCAGGGGCAGGGGCAGGGGCAGGAGCAGGAGCAGGAACTGCTGCAGCCTCAGCTGGTGCTTTCCTTTGTTAGTCACTGCTTCCCTACTTACAGGAGCTGATGACAGTGATTGGCTTGGTGGGGGCTGGACCTGGGGGAGCATACGACCTGTCACCCCCTTACATTTACATTTTTAAGTGCCATGGTTGCTTGTTCTTCAAAACAAAACAATTGTAAGCAATGGTTTAAGTGTGGACCACGTGTGGCTCTTGATTGCTCAGGATACAATGGGCTTTTACTGTATCTTTTTCCTAATAAGGAGACTTGCCATGCATATTATCAGCCACCTTTCCTCCCAGCAATAAATGTTAAACGCTCACAGATGATTTAGTGAAGCTATTTAAATATGCAGCTTCCAAACCAAGCTAATGTACAGACATTGATTAGAAAGTAGATAATGGCATTAATGCAGGCAGAAAGAAAATTAAAATGGCCTGGAGTTGGGAACCATTATACTACAAGACTTCCACCTCAAAAATACACTTCTCCTGCTTAGTTAGATTTAATGCCATCCAGAGATGTAATGCTGTTGGATTACAAGCAGTCTCAATCTGTAAGCTACAAGAAACACTAGGCCAGGCCATTATGATCAAAAGGAAAATGAATGGCAGTGGAATCAAGAGTTAGTGTGTCCTTGGAAGTTAGTGCCTTCCTGCTAATGACTTACACCTCTCCACTGAGATATTGCTAACCCAGTAAGCCTGGACAGATGCCCATTAATGTGGAACTGGAGTTCTCCGTTTTGCAAGAACAGGGAAGAAATTTTACCCAAGCCTCAACCAGTTAATCATTCAGGGAAAAGACAATGGAATGATTGGCAGACCTGGGGGAAAATGTTGATGTTCTCTTATGTATACCTGATAAAATAGTGCTCATTTGTTCCTTCTAAATACCTCTTAGGTTAATTTATGTAATATAGATCATTCCCTTGAACCCATGACCCATGACATAAAAGAGACCAAAATACTGTAAGGATTTTAATGTTGCAACATTTATTTCTAAAGTAAAACACAATTAGCTAGTTTTGCACAACACGTTGGCAAAAGATAAACAAATCAAATGATATTTGTGGGCAATATAAATACAAATACTCCTTGACAGTCATCTTTTAGCTGCCATTCCATCAAGCTGCACGGAGAGTGTTAGGAACCAAGGTCTGTCCCCAAAAGATGTTCTCAGTGATGTAGTTGTTTTTAGTTCCTCCTCTCTCTGAAGTGATCATTCTGAGAGCTCTATAAATTCGTGCCTCAGTTTGTTTTTTCCTCATTTCTTCCCATGATCTTTCCATTCTGTGAAAACACAAAATGCAGTTATTAAAATCCAAACTGTTGCTATCTTTATCAAAATATAAAGATGGGGAAAAAATAGAAACAGCAGCAAACAATAACTGAATTTCCTAGTCTTGATCCTGACCATTAACCTCATTTGGAATTAGTCACCCCTAGAATCAATGAACTATTTAGATAAACTTTTTATGGAACTACAGTTTAATATTTAATATTTATTTTTTGGCAACGAGGGCTGTAAGGAAGAAGTGTCCCTCAAAAGCTTGTTTAAAGCTCATAAATTCCTCTTTGTCAAAGCATAAGTGAAAGCTATGAAGGAGCAAGGAGACAGCATTGTTGTTTAAACCAACATTGCTGACAGCTAGACTGTTTACTTTCTGCTGAGGTTTTTCTTTTCACTTTATACAAGCCTATGTCACTGGGTCACATTTGCAGCCGAGACAAATGGCTTTAAAAACACGAGAAGTATCAGAAAGGAATCAAAATTTGCCTCATGCAATGAAAGGAATGTTAGATACCAAGCTTCTCTGACTATTAAGACAGCAGGTAAGGAAAAATCAGAAGGGACCTGCAAAATGCTTCCTTTCCTGTTTGGCTTTGTCCTGTCCAGGAAAACATCTTGCTAGTGACAATATCCTTGGGAGGCCTAATTGAGAGAAGGGGCTTCTAGCTCCAGTTGTTTATAACATTGTGTTAATTAAACCTGCTGAGGCTAGTGCCATTAAAATAATTAAAAGCCATTGTAGTATCAGAGCAAAAGAGGAACTGGTTTGTGTGCCTCCTATGTATCTTCAGAGGTTCAAAATCTTTAAAGGCAAAAGTTGCTGCTGCTTCTGGAGAAAAGCAGGGTCAGTACTAGAGAACATTCTTTCCATTCTTTCTGAGATTTTCTAAACCCTAGGGAAAGCAGAAATGTGGAGAAAACACATAAGCTGTGTTGACTCAACTGCAAGTGCAAACTCTGCCAAGAAGTACGATACACAGGCTGTTTAGAAGTAATTGCTTTGCTCTTCTATGGTTCAAACACAGCGATGGTTTGGTTAACTAAGAATTACTTGAGATACCATGGGAGGTATCATGATATTCAGTTTGAGAACTGGTATGAGAAATGACATTTTGGAAGGCCCATCAGATAAAATGAAACTGAATTAACTCTTAACTGGTGTGTAACAATCTCCATTTTAATATAATTGGGATTATGTTGACTTCTTTGCTTAAGGCAACAATGGGCAACCTGAACCCACCAGATGCTGGATTGCAGCTCCCATCATCCCGTATCAATGGCCATGGTGCTAGGACTTAACAGCTGAAGAGCTTTGTAACATCAAAAGAGGATATTTTACTAACTATATTTTTTGGAGGGGAGTCCATAATTTTAAGGGGTAAGGCTAAACTAATTCCATTTTATTTAAAAACCTGAGTAATTTAATTTGTTTTATTCTCCCCACTTCAACCCACATAAATTTATCTCATCATTTTAGGTGATGCGATATATGATTTATTATTTTAATCCTTCAGGTAAGAGAAACCAAATTTAAAATATAAATTGAATATATAAATAAATAAGATAAATCCAGGGGGTTTCCAAAAGTGACTTGGGGACTTTCCCAACAATTTGGCAGGCAGGTCTGTCTGCATTTGGTAGATTTCTGGAATACAGAAGGGAGCAGGGCACTGGATGAAATTATTGTAGAGGTTGAGCAGTTGAGCCCTCAGGTATTCCAGGGTGGGGTGATTCAGAGCTGGCCGCTACCTCCTTTGTTACTTAACATCCATTTGAAACTTATTTGTCAATTAGGGGTGAGGTATATCAGTATGCTGAAGATACTCAACTGTATATTACCATCCTGGGTGAGCTGGGAATGCTGTGGAAGTCCTGAAATGGTGTCCAGAAGTGATAGGAATCTGGGTGGGTAGGAACAAGCTCAAATAATTCCTACCAAGACAGAGTTGTTGTTCATTGGTAAGTGTCCAGGAGTATCATCTCCAGTTGTGATTCTTGACGGAGTCACCCTCCCTCCTCCAAAATACTGGTCTGTGACTTGAGCATCCTTCTGGACTCACAGGTGGAAATCATGGCACCTTTGCTCAGCACCTGCTGGTGTGTCATTTAAGGCCCTGTTTCGACCTAGATGTTCAAGTGACAGTAACTCATGCCCTGATCACCACACAACTGGACTATTTCAACATATTCTATATAGGGCTATCTCTGAATACAGAGTGGAAGCTACAATTGATCCAAAATTTGGTGGCTAGACTGATAGCTGGGGAAACCTGCTATTGTAGGATTACATTTACTCTTAGATCTACTGGTTACCGATAGACTCTACATCCAATTCAAAAGTGCTAGGTGGCTATTTCTAAAGCATGGCACTAGGGTATACCAGGAATTATTGCTTTACCAAAGACATTCTGACCATCAAGAGAAGCCTTGTGGAGAATCCTGCATCCTCCCGCCAAACCAGGGATTGATGAGGTTCAGACAAAATGTCAAACCCTTTTAATAAGACTGTCCCCCCCACCCTTTGACCTTAGAAATACAACTGGTCCCAATTTTCCTTTTGTTCAGAAAGGCTCTTTATGCTTGCTTATTTATTTGATTTCAAGGTCACCAGACTCCAGAAAGATTCTGGGCAGCTTATAATACATGGACATTATTATGTTAAAAATAGCTTATATAAGTGTTCTTTTTTCTCTTTTGAATTTTGTGCACCACCTAGAATCCTAGTGATTGGGGTGATATATAAAACCTGGAACAAATAAAATTAAAAAGATTGAGTGAGTTAGCAAGATTGCTGCTTCATCCTCATTTGATGGCAGTATCTCATGAGACTGCGTCCCTAATTATCCGGAGGGCAATGCATATGGGACATGATCGATGACATAAGCGACATTAAAAGCTCCTAACCAAAGAAAATTCAGTCTCCGCGTTGTATTCCGGGTATGCTGCGCACCTAAAATTTGCAGTAAACGAATTGGCAGGAAAAAGGAACCACTGAATATTTAAAATCGTTAATTCACTTATGATTGCTTTTCTCCCCCGCCCCGCATTTCTCGCCCCCAGCGACAGAAGACAATAACCCGAAGGAAGCGCGAGCCCCGCGGGCGTGAAGGCGCGGTTCTTCAAACTTCAGACTGGCGATTGATGGGCGTGGCTGGAAAGAGCAGGAGGGAGACAGGCAACAGGCCGTACCTGTGATTGATGGGCCAAGGAAAAACCCCAAGGGGACATAGGAGGGGCTAAGAGCTGTCCCGAGCCCTTGATTGGCTAGAAGTCGCGGCTGGCTCAGAAGGGGGCGGGGTTCCAGGCGGAGGCAGTTTAGGGTTGGGGTGGTGCCGACGGCCTCGGCCAGGGAATTTCAATTTCGAGTCAGACTGAGGGAGACGGGCGCGCGGGGACGAGCTGGAGGAAGGCAGGTAGGGCGCGCTGAGCGCGGGGAGTTAGAGTGAGTCTGCCTGCTCTGTTTTGGCGGGCTCGAGCGCAAGCGAAAGGTGGTGGGCTGAGCGCGGGGCTTGGCGTCAGGCTCCTTCTCTTCCCTTCGGGGGCTCGGAGTGGGGAGGCGTGAGGGCAGGCAGCGGGACGCCGAGCGAATGAGAGAGGCGGAGCGCGGAAGGAGCTGGGTTTCCCCTTCCTCGGGCGCCGGAGGTGAGCGGAGGTCTGCTGGCTCTGCTCTCCGGGCGGCGGTTGCTGCCTCTGACGGAGCGCCGGCTCCTGTTCATCTTCAGTTCCAGACTTGGAGGCAGGAGAGCGGCTCCCTGGGGCGGGTGGGAGGGAGATGACGAGCGCTGCCTCTGCTCTCCGCCCCCCTTTCCCGCCCGGTCGCCTCCTCGTCCTCTGGGCCAGATTAGTTGATGTAGTTCGAGTTAGAGGCGCCGCCGCCTCCGCGAAAGTCAGTCCGGGCGAGGAGGAGGAGGAGGGGGCGCAGGAGCGAGAGCAGCAACTCTGCCGGGAAGGTGCTTGACCGCTCGGCCTCGGGAAATCCGTTTCCCTCCTTTCGCGGGACGGAAGAAGGGGCCGTGGCCTATCGAGAGGGGGAGACGGACGGCGAGTCGGTGGAGCGAGATGCAGAGATGCGCGCTGACCCGGAGACGCTTCTTTCGCGCTGGCGTCGGGAGCGGCGGCTTTAATGCCGGTTGCGAAAAAGCTCCTCCGCCGTCGGAAACTTCGTTCAGTCAAACTGCATCCTGGAGCCGGCGCTCGTGTTGTTCAAATCTCCCTCCTTTACACCTTCCCGTGTGCGCCCAACACCCAGTGTGTCCTGGGGCGAGTGAGAGAATGAGCGGCGGCGGTGCTGACGATTTTGGGAAGTTCGTCCACACGATCCCGGGGTGATGACTCATTAGGGAAGCCCCTCCAAGTGAGGGATGGGAGGACTGTCAGCGCTCTATTTTTGCACGTTGGGCAGTCTCAGTCGTTGGAGACAGCTGCTGTGGCTCCTTTTGGGGAGAAAACCACCCGGCGATCAAAAAGTTTAAGCGGGACTGGACTGCAGGAGTATTTATATGAATGCAGCCAACTAAGTCAGATGGACTAGATACTACGTGACTTAGGTCAAAGTTACTGAAAATGATAGTACTTCTAACAGTTTTGGAAAATATTACAGTATTTATTAGGTTTATATCCTATCTTTCCTGCAGGAGCCCAAGGCAGTATAGGGAGTGCTCCCTCGTCCCAATTTTTCCCATAACAGAAACCTTATGAGGTAAATTGGACTGAGAAAAGTTATCCAGAAAGCCTCCGTGGCTCTGAGGGTGGGCTTGAACCTTGGTCTCTGCAATTCTACATCTGCCATCTTCATTATTATGCATCACTGGTTCTTTTTAAAAATATAAAACCCACAATAGCACAATTACAATGATATTTGTAAACTGAGATGATAAAGTTTTCTTTTTGTCCTGTTAATATAAATATTGAGACAGTGGCATTGTGTGCCATACAACTGACTTCACTCAGAAGGAATCCAAACATTTTTCTGTTGCATGTTTGAGAAACACGGCAAAAGAAAAGGCTTTCCCTTCTCCCCAAACAGTGGAGCTTGTAAAAATTAGTATTAAAAAGATACTTTTGGCATTAGATTATGCTAACATAAGTCTCAATCAGTATGAGAATATATACATAGAGGAATGATCACTCAGGATTGTACGTATAGTTCTCTGTGCATTGTTTAGGTTAGAAAGTGATATGATTCTGGTTTTTGTTAGAGCACTGATATAGTACAGGTAAGATGGAGAGAACTGAAGTCACCAAGAGTCAGACTCAACCTGATGAAGACATTAGCTTCATATATTGAAGAGTGAAGACATGAATGTTTTGTCCCATCTTTTAATCTTACTTAGCTAGTTGTTTTTCATTGGTGAGGGGTACTTGAGGCTAGGATATCTTATGGTATGAGAAAATGTAATGAATGGAGTGGGAAAGCCGTGATTTGTTTATTTTATACTTTTAATGGTGAAGCATTGTTTCTGGATAGCTTGGTGATAAAAATGAGAAAAAGTTTTAGGCTAGGGTACTGATAAGGATGGTGGAAATATAGATGATATATTTCTTTTACTTGAACAGAACTCTATCTAGGTTGGCTTTGGTCTTGAATCTCAAAGGGTAGACTGAACTCATTTCTCTCTATTGTGACATACCCTGGTAGGTGCAAATGTAGGATAGAAAGAATTTTGTCTTTATTAGCTTTCTTTTTTATTTTCCTTCCTTGTTTTTTCCCAGCAAGCTCTGAGAAAATTTTTCTTGTAATTTAACTAATCTTCTATCCTGGAAAAGGCCCAATGTACATATCTAGAGATCTTTCATATAAGAATGTACTTTGGTACAGATGTGGGTTGAGCACTAGCTTCACCGCACCCTTTTTTCTGGATTTTTATCCATCTTGTCTGATGAAAAGTTTTTCAAACTTTGATCATGGAATTGCTTTGTAAACTTTCAGTTATTTTAATATATTAATATAGTTTCTTTAGTGGTTTGAAATTTAGTCCAAATTGTTGATCAGTAGTTTCTGGAATAAGCTTAGTACACACTGGATATACAACTATAGTCTTAAATAAAATGATTTCAAAATTGTTTTTAGGGGAAAGGATTTGATTATAAAACAATAGAAAGTCATGTAATAATTTTTGAACATAAGCAACGTGTGCAGCAATAATTATGAGTTACTTTGTCTGCTCTCCTGGGTATGGGTTGAAGTTTAGCAAACATACACAGTATTTGTGTAATCAGATAATGGAACAGGGAAAAATTAATAAGTGTACTTCAGATAATGCAAGTTTTATGACAGTGTTATTTCCAAGTCTCTGAAAATTTAATGATGTCCTGATACAGCAGGAGCTGGTGTACATGTAAACATCAAAAATACTGTTAATTTATAGAGAGTTTCTTTATTCTCTCTCATAAAAAGAGTCTATTTCTAAGAATTGTTTCAAAAATTTATGGTATTGAGTTTCTTTCAACATCTGCAACATATTATGTGCCATCAAGTCAGTGTCAACTCTTACTGACCACATAGATTTCCTCCATGATGATCGGTCCCTAATTTGGTCCTTCAGGTCTTCTACCAGTATCTTCAACATAAGCACTGGGCTAAAACATTCTTCCAGGGCTACAAATGGGGGGTTTTGGTCACCATAATGTATCTGGTTTTGGATGTAAGACTGCTTGCCAGGTTAGGGAACAGGAAACACTTTACCTTCTGTTGCTTGAAGAGAAAGGGGGAATCTCTCTACTTTAAGACTGCTTTAATTGACTTGCTTTCCCTGTTTATACACAAATCAAATGAAAAGTGTAATGAGGCTAGTGAAGCAAAAAGGACGCCCCCTCCCCCTTTGTGGAGGCATAGTTCTGAAATAAACATATTTTAAGCCATATTGTTTTTTTTTTAAATCTATCTTTACTGAAACAGCATGTTTCTTTTAAAACCCGAGGGAAGTTTGGCTCTTCCGTGCTTTAGAGACATGCCTTTGATTCTCCTAGTTTTGAGAAGTAAGTAGCTAACCTGCCAGTGCTAAGAACCACAGAGTGCCATCTTACAAATTTTCAGATGGGCCTTTTCTCTTTTAGCAGGTAATGCAGTCCTTTCTGATATTAGTGAGGTGTTTATAGTAGTGTCTTTAAGGTGCTTGCTGAAGATTTACCTTTTCATAAGGACTTCCTTGTATGAATGTTGCATGAATAGTTTCCATGTCTTTTTTTCTTTCCTCTCCCATCTTTTTAAATGGATGCTCTCTTTATTCTGTTTTTAACTTACTGTATTAAAAAGTAAAGATTCAAGTTCAGCTTGATTCTGGGTAACTGCATGGCAAATCTATGTCATGTTCTTGGCAGTCATATGGAAGTGTTTTGTTATTATCTTTTTCCAAGATGCTTTTTGGTCTACCTAGCCTAATTTGGTGGTCTCTCACATATCATCCAGAACTTCTTAGGTACTGCAACCTAGCTGGGCATGTTGCATTGTTATATTTTAATTGTTCTATTGTAAAACATTCTGAGATTTGCAAAAAAGAGAAGCAATTCATAAATATATTAAATAAATATACTGGTGAATTTTTTGGAGGAAGCCAGATTTTCTATTTTTTATAATATGTTTGCTATTGTCAGAAATCAGAGAAATATTAGATCCCAGGAAGTATGTTTTTTCATATGTAAGTAGAAAACATAACTGTACATTAGTTTCTTCGTGATTCCAGTCTTTCTTTGGGGGGGGGTGCCATCATGCTATGCTGCTGAGGTTTTATTAGAAATGCCATACATTTGTAACCTGTATTTTCCATCTCTTTTTCTGCCCTTTTCATTTATTCCAAAAAACCCATTCAGAATGAAAACAGAATAGCTGCATAATATATTTTGTTAGGTAGCATTAGGAACATCTGTCTAGAAATCTACTATCTTTGCTCTCTAGTTCTGTTACATAATAGTATAATAAAAGCATTTTTATATTTTTAAGACAACTTCTGTTAATATATTTTTTCTATTTACCAAGCAGAAGTTAATCATTTAATCTGCCCTTCCAAGGCTTAACTTTTTGCAATGTATTCCCTTTCAAGTGGTCTTAGAACTTTTTACCTACTTTTTAAACTTGCTTCTTCAGATTTCTCACATTCATCTTATGTGGTTTATTTGTTAGATTTATATCTCACATTTCCTCCAGGAATTCAAGGTAGCATATATAGTTCTTGGCTTTAAAGAAGTTAAAACTAGAATAGGTTACAAAGGCTTAACTGGTTGCAGTGTTTATAGTTCTAAGTGCCAGAATGTTTGAAACTTAGAAACTGGAAAACTAATTGTACTAGAGTATAGCATGATGTAGCTGTCCCTACTGATTAAAATTCTTCAGAGGTAATATAAACACTTTTGTCTTTCTAAGAAAAGGTAGTACAGGTAGCCCCCAGTTTAAGAACAAGTTCTGTTCCCAAGGTCTGTCCTTAAATCGAATTTGTATGTAAGCTGGAACAGTATCTATATGCTACTAACACTCTCGGGTCCGTAACCTTCAACTGGGCGAAACGGTGTGTCATAGGGCAACAGTTTTGAACCAAGGTATTTCAAATGGGCTAACTTACAGAATGCATCCAAAATCTGGGACCCATTACTCCTGTGGGATTGAAATTTGGGAAATTTGTGGCTGCTTCAGCTGCTGCAGTCAGCCCAGGTCATGTGATCATCATGGGTGTATCCCTGACCTCTTTCCTGCCTCCCTCTGTCCCCTGTGACCAATTGGCTGGTGGCAAGACCCTGCTTTGGAAACAAGGCAGAAATTTGAAATCTCTTAACGGCAGTGGGCATTGAGGGAAGGATGAGGGAGCGACTTGGATGCCTGCTGGTGAGGTAGGCTGGCTGGGGGGTGCTGGTGGTTGATGGGTGCGCCCTCTTCCTCCTTTAAGGTAGGGGGCCCTTGGGGACATGCTGGAATGGGGAGCAGGGGTCCAGTTTTCCTTACAGTCTGTGGCTCTGTTTATCTCACCTCCCTCCAGCAAAGTGGCAGGCACTTCTGGGAGTCAGCTGAGGAGGAGGAGGAGGAGGAGGAGGCAGTAGCAGCTTCACTGGGGCCCTCCTGAGGGTCGGGAGGGGGGAGCAGATGGTGCAAGCCTATATTATATGTGGAAAGGAAGGAGGGAAGGAAGAGGAAGGGGAGGAAGGAAGGAGGAGGAGGGAGGATGGAAGGAAGAGGAAGGGAGGGAAGGAGGGAGTCATACGTCGCTCACACTTCCACTGCTTTTTTGCCCTTGGTCATTCTGTTTCTCTGTTTAGGTAAGGAAATATCTCTGAAACGATGACCCAGTGGGTCATGGATTGTCTATTTATTGTATAATACTGTATAAGTAGTATTGTATAATTAACTCAAATCATGTGTTTAACTCAAATTTTGCTACAACAGGCTCCATTCTTAACTATGAGTCGTCTGTAAACTGGCTGTTCTTAACCCAGGGGCTAGCTGTATTCGGTATTCAGGTTCATTGCTTGCTTGAAGTAGGTTTATCTAAGATTAGCTTGTGACCTTTGTTATAAGAGGATATTGATATTCTTTTCAGTATTTCTGTTAATAGTGAGGCAGTATTTGAATGTCTTCAATAAGTTATACTGGTTTATACCTTCATAGGAAATAATCGGGTTCAACCTGTAGCCATTAATAATATTATATGCTCTAAAAATGTTTGATATAACTTATATAACAGTTTTAATATATTCTAAGATATACGGTTATATAAATTTAGTACAAATTACAAAATCAATTTATTCATTTGGACTATTTATACATATATAATGCTGCTAAAATTTCTCAAAGTTTAGTAAAAACTTGGTTACAAACTGTTTATTTTATCAGGTTGTTTATAGTCTTGGCAAATATAGCCCTTCCCATATATGAATGCCACAGAGAAGCAGAATCCAAATTAGAGGTGTACAAAACATTGAGAAGTTGAAATATTGAACTGCTGCTGGTAAGATTGGGCCAGGTTGTTCTAATGACAGGTTGTTGTAGTTACTCTAAAGCTAAAGTCAGGACAAGATATTTTGGGGTCAGACCATTTAGACCTAGAAATGGTTTGTATACCTCTGCCATGACATCTGATTATCTACTATTTTTTATCAGCTATTATCTGCTATTTTTGGTATCTTGGGAATGTATCTGATGCTTGGGTCAAATGTTTTTGCCACATAGTACTTTCTTCAGCTAGTGAACTTAATTTCCTATTTATATGGGTACGTGTGAATTACTTTTCACTTCATTTAAATAAATTGATATTAAATATAACAAATATTCATCTAATCCATCTCTTCCCATAAAACAGTTATTTGTAAATAGTATTAAAACAAAAATGTGGTTATGAATATTAATATTAAGTGATTCTGTATTGCTTTGGAGTTGACAAGGAAATGTAAACCTGGGCATTCCAATTTCAAGTCTACTGCTAAGTATTCCCATTTCAGGTCTACTCTTCTGTTTCCAGTGGTGGTGGTCTGCTGGAAGAACAGTCCACATTGCTTAAAAATGTTCTAGAAATCTGGAGAGATCCTATGGAGAAGAATTAGGTTATGGATGGGGTGAAAGTGGAAGAGTGGAAAGAGATGTCTTGCTGTGTAACTGGAAATCTACCTGTTGCATTGCTTGAAATATCTGCTAAGAAAATTAAGAAATCTGTTGTCAGTATCTTTATATATGCACAAAGCAATGTTAGGGATTTTTTTTTCAATATTTGAAGTAGATAGAATGTGATTTTCAGGAAGCATAATAGTAAGCTTGCAATTTAACCTTTGCCTTTTCATGTGTGTTCCAAATAGCAGCATCACACTCGTCAGCATAGTGCTGTATGATCAGTAAGCTGTTCTTTTGTTTCCTGTTGATGGTTTGTTTCCTTTGTCTTGCATAAGTAGTTTTCTCAAACACTTGCTACTAACACATTGTCATTTTTTTTCTTTATTCAGCAAGTGTTGAAATTGATGACAGTGCACATTTGTGGGAAGCATAGATATAAATTGCTGTATATTTAAATACACTGCTTATGGATTACAGCTTGTGTTTGAATTAGAAAAATCAAAAGTAGGGATGCTTAGAAACAGTTTCTGTCAGGCAAAAACTGTACATGGGACACTTCTACTGGAAGAAGCCATTATTAAAATTCTTCCTTGCTCTTATAGTCTCCTGTGCCGTCTGGAAAAAAATTGCTTTGGTAGGTTGTGGTGCTTTTGGAACAGTGTTTGAGAATAGCTTGTTTAAGTGTTTGAGAGTAGCCTGTTAGCTAAAATTACCTTTTCCCTCTTTCTGGTGTAGGAGTCTTTTCATTCATGGAATTATAATTTTGACTAGTTGGCATCACCAATTTCGCTAAAAGATACATTGTTTTTTGCAGTTTGGAAGGATCTTGCTAGAACATGAAGTCTACTCCACTACTCAATGCAGGAATCTAAATTATAATATCTCTGACAGATGGATGTCTAGTTGCTTGAACACATTCAGGGAATGGGAGCCCATGACTAGTTGTTGGATTCTACTGAACACCTGAAAACAAATGTCCTATTTTTCTCAACTTGCACAAAATGTTTGGCCATGTTTTGTCATAAAATCAAAATGTTTTACTGCCACTGCCTGTATGAAATAAAATGAATCCTGAAGTCTAGTATTTTCTCAAAGCTGTGTACCATAAAAGAGCTGTATTCTTGTTTATTAAAAATACATAATAATGAGAAAAGTTTTGTTTTAACCACAATTAGTTGAACAACCAATTATGGTTTAATTTACATGGTTTACAAATCACAGTGGCTGGACTTATACAACATGTTCTCCCAAAACAAAACAAACTATGTTATGCTGTAGCATAAACTTCTTGTCTGTCAAGTTGGCCCATTTGAAAACAGGACATGGTAACTAACTTCACATAGGAAACTTAATATCCTTCATTAAATTTGAAATAGTTTTATATTGCATGTGTATGCTAAGTACTTAATAACCACTCATTATTTTTATGTATTTAAATCTGAAATCTTTGTATTTTCATCACTGTCACATGCACAAAAAGATATTCAATAAATAACTTTCCATAATTGCATGTAATTCAAAAGGAACCCATCTTAGGCTATTTCTGAGGTGATGCTAGTTAGTTCCATTGACATGAAAAAACTAATGGTCTCTTTTGGGGTTTACCAAAGAATTTTGCTGGATGATTGGAGGGATAACCCAAATTGTCAGAGAGTGATGTATTCTATATAAATGTTAAATGCTGGTGATATGTTGTATACAAATGCCAAGAGTTGCATGCTTACAGGTTCTATAGCAATATGAATAAAAGGGTCTGCTGGCCCCATTTATTTTAAAAAATTATTCCAGTTTTAATTGGAAATAATCCTTAAGTAGAAAAATTCACAATGTAAAAAATTTTCAGATACAGATTTGCAGGTGCTCATTTACATATTTATCAGCAGTGGATTGCAATACATGTATTCGTTTAATGGAATTGTGTATGTTGAGTAAGCAATCTGAACACATTGTTTGCATTGCTTCCTCAATATTATCCACAGTGTTGGCATTATGTCTTTTTGAATAGCTTTACTGCTATTGTTAGTGTGTGACCAATCTTTAAAAAGATCCATACCTCAGTCAAAGAAACAATAACTAAACACATGGGTGAACAAGCTTTGCTGAAAGAAAATCATCAAGGATTTTACATCTTACCAAACGTCTAGAGTTTTTTTAGAGTGGCAGCAGGAATATGGATAGAAGTGACCATGTCGACACAGTATGCTTAGATTTCTAAAATGCCTGTGACACACTTTTTCACCAGTGTTCAAGAAAACTTAAGGTTCATGGGACTGCAAAAATTTCTTGGAGAAATTTGATTTATACCATGTCTGTACACTTGTAGTGTGATAGTATTATAAATTGCATGAACAATTTTGAAAATGGCTAGATACTGAGTTCATAGTAATGTTGCTTCAATTTTGAGGAACCCAATATTGTAAAGTTGATAACAGTATTTTTTTCCTCTTGTTTATATTAAGTAGAGAGTTCTTGAAGAAATGGAAGTGTAATGTTTAATGTATGTATTCAGTAAGCAATTTGAACGCCACTGAGAATAAAATTGAGGATGCAATCCAAACAACAGTTCTTGATATTAAGAAATGGAAGCTTATCCCAAAAGATATTAAGGGTTAAACTTCAAAATGGAACATATATTTCTTGAAAAACCTTGTATGAAAATGTGGACATCCCATAACTATATGATATGATAGCTTTGCAGTTTAATCAAAATTATTTAATTTCTTTTGTGAAAGAAATTGGATATCTGATGATATCCAAACTATCTGATGATTACTAATAGTTAAAGTTAATAGCATCTTATTGAGTCAGTTTCTGATCTAGCACTTGTTCTGGTAGTCTCATCTTGATTTTATAACTAGGGAAAATAATCTTCAGAGCAAGTTTGTGGTGTAGGGGTAAAGGAGAACCAAGAGTGTCCAGTTGTATTAATGGGCATTTGTTTGCATAATATTAACTGTAGCCATTGTATACCAGTTATAAACATACTCATGAGTAAGCCATAAATGAGGAAGCTTTTTAGTTTAAATGTTAGGTGTCACCATTCTTTTCAAGCAGAGTCAGTGCTTTACTGTATATAACATAAAATATGCCTATGAGAATTTTTCAAAAGTTCTGGCTATTGGTGTCTACTTCATAGATTTTGTCTCCAGGATTTAGTCTGTCTTTCAAGCAGTTAGTTTCAGTTTTTGATTTAACTTTGATTTAACTCCTAAAGTGCACATCTTGTTTTTATTTTGAAGTATTTCTATTAATGATAATATGTTGGAGAGTTATAACCTAACTTCATGTTATTAAAAATAAAATCTTTGGCATACTGCCACAGGGATGTACATTATAGTCTGTAGTTGTCTAAAAACCAATATAGCTGTGACCACAGAATACATACTTCGTTTTTGCAATTTTTAATCATTTGTAGCTGAGGAAGGGGTCTGCTATCCTTAACAAGAGGGAGGAATTGGTTGGGGTAAAGTTGGCTGGAACTTTGGAAAAAGTGATCATCGTTATCCTTCACAATATGAAAGACAGGAAGAATAGCACAGTCAGATTGGTATGATGGATTTCAGGATAGTAGGTTTTGCTGAATTTAGAAAATAGACCATATCCCATGGGTTAAAATCTTTAAGGTAAAAAGTGTTTGGCAAGGTTGGGAAATACTGCAAATTGAGATATTGAAGACATAATTACAAACAATCCTCTAGAAAGAAAATGTAAAACATCTAAGGAAACCAGTGTTGATGTTCATCAGGGTTTCTGAAATGCTGAAAAGAAAAAGAGGGACATATAACAAAAGGAAGATATAAGGCAGTCTCCGGAAATGACAGGGGTTGTATCAGAATAACTCAAATGCAGAATGAGCTGAGGCTTTCATGAAATGTCCCCAACAACAACAAAAGAAACCAAAAGGAAGGCAAATAGGCTGTAGGTCTGTTGACAGGAGAAAGGGATGAATTGGTAACAGGTGACAAGGTAGAATGTCTTAACTTATATTTTATGCCTGTCTTTTCTTAGAAGGAAAACAAACCACTAGGTGGCCATCATTATGCCTCTAGTGAAAGGAGGGAGTTGCAACTTAGGATGGACAAAGAGTGGTTAAAGAATACTTACCTAATTCAAATGAATTCAAGTCTCCCACACCAGATGAAATATATCCTAAGGTTCAGAAACAACTAGCAGAAGTTAGCACAGAACTAGCATCTGTACTGTTTAAGAACTCATGGAGAATTGGCAAAGTCACAAGAGGCTGGAGGAGAGCAAATCTTGTCCATATGTTAAAAAAAAAACAGAAGGATCAGGAAATTGCAGACATGTCAGCTTGATTTCTACACTGTGCAAGGTTTTTGAGCAGATAATTAAGCAGCATGTTAATGAGCGCTTGGATAGAAATGCAGCAGTGTACAAGAGCCAGCAAGGGTTGATCACAAACAAGTAATGCCAGACTAACTTATCTCCCCTGTTGACAGAGTTGCTACTGCTGTGGACGTATTTATTTACTAGGTTTATATGCTACTCCAATCCTGAAGGACTCTGAGTGGCTTACATTCCTCTCCTATAGTAAGAAGGTTAAAATCAAAATGAACAACACAACAATTTACTATGACAATTGCAATTATAGTAACTTTGACACTGAGGAACAATCCAGCGTCAAGCCAAAACCCATAATGGGGGCCCACTACTTCCAGGACTCTCTTGATAGCTTTCCTAAAACTTAATAGGATGGGACTTAATCTGATTTTGAGAGGTATGTTGCTCCAATGAATGAGGGCTGCAACTGAGAACACATGGCCCCTTATTAGTCTTTAAGAGAAGGGACCTGGCGGGAGCCTATCTTTTTCAATTTTATCAGACATGCAGAAGCCACTCGGAAAACACAGTCCCATAGATATCTAGAATTTGAGCCTTGTAGGGTGACAACCATCACCTTCAATTATATCCAGAAGCAGTTTTTGATGTAAAGGTGTTACATGGGAGAATGTAGATGTTTCTACCACTACTCAAGTAGCTGAATTCTTGACCATTTGAAGTTTCTGGAAAGTCTTAAAAGGCAGCCATATGTACAATAACTTGCCAAATGTGAGGTGACTAAGGCATAACTGGAAGCAAGGCCCTGCAATCCAAGAATGGTTGTAACTGATACACCAGATGTAGCTGTGCAAAAGCCTTCTTAGCCACACCTGCCACCTGCTCTTTGAGCATGAACTGTAAGTTAGAAAACTTTCAGATTACAAACCAATTCCTCATGAGGAAGTACATGAGGAAGATTTATTACTTCTGGAATTGGAATGTTTCTGTGCTCATAGTTACTCTGTTTGCTGGAATTAAACCTGAGCCTGTTCTTCCCCACCCAGATCATAAGAGTCTCCAGGCACAGGGGTATGGCTTCTACTGTATCTCCTGTTCAGCCTGGATTAGAGATGTACAACTAAGTATCATGAACATACTGTTGATACCTGACCATCTTCCATTGGATGACCTCCACCCAATTGCTTCAAAGAGAAGTTGAATAGGAGGGGTGAGGGTTTTTATGAACTGTGGCACCTCACATCAGAGGGCCCTATAGGGCATGACCCCTCCCCCCAAATTACCATTGACTGGGACCACCCCCTGCCCCTACTCAGGAAGGAAAGGAAATATTGTAAATAAATACTTCCCACTTCCAACTCCTAAAGTCTGTCCTGGAGGATGCCATGAACAGTGATACCAAAAGCCACAGAGATCCAGTAGGACCAGGAGAGCACTCGTATCATTATCCCAGTCCTACCATATATCATCCACAAGAGTGATCAGTGTGGTTTCAGAACCACATCTAGGCCTGACTAAAAAGTGACTAGATGATCCATTTCCTCCACAACTGAACTTGCAGTCCACCACCTTCCCAACAACCTTTCCTAAAAACAGGAGGTTTCAAATAAGATCATAATTATCTAATAAGGTATATACTGTATTTTGATTTCCGTAAACCATTCAGTGAAGTCTCTAGTGATATCTTCATTAATAAAATAGTGAAATATGGGCTAGATGATAAAACTGTTAGACAGATTCATTATTGGTTGAATGACTGCATCCAGAGAATGCTCATAAATTTTCTATAATCTATAGGAAATATGAGCAACAGACAATTATTTCCTCTTCCTCAGGCTAGGAAAGGAGGAAAATTCTTATCTCCGAATAGCACCTGATCAGAGGTGGAAATTTCTGCCTGTTCTGCAAGGCTTTAGAAAGGCCCTGGGTGTTATTGGAAGCTAACTTCAGAAGAGCTTCCACTTTTCAGCAACATTGAGACATCCTCTGAGAAATTTCATCCCAATGCTACATTCAAGATTTAAAATAGCCTTCATGTAAACTGCTTGCTGCAGTGTGATCTTCGGAGGTCTTTTGGTTAAAAAAAGTGAACTTCTGTACTCACAATATTTACTTTGTACAATACTGCACTTTCAGTTAAAATGATTTTCAGGCACATCCGATGTATTATGGGTTGTAAGAAATGTGTTGCTGCTTTGGAAGTTTAATAAAAAAAACCTGACCAGCACACCTTGGCTGGTTTAGCACTGGTGCAACAAATGCTATACTTTCATTAAGTTTAAAACTAGATTTTATTTGTTTCTTTTAAAAGATACTATTCATCCACTGATAACATCAGAAGAAAATATAAGATGTCTGTTGAAGTCTCATGTCCTGCGCTATATAGAAAGTCTGCTTATCCTTTCTCAGTATCTTCAAAGAAAGCTTTGAAATCTTAAAGTTAACACCTTATCTGCTTAAGAGTTATTTATAGTACATATTTGTTCCTCGTGAGACTTATTTATGTATTTATCAAATTTATATGGCCACCCATCTTGCACAAGGTGACTCTAGGCAGCATACAATAAAACCAATACTTAAAACCATACACAAAAACCAATTAAAACAAATATAAATAAAAAACAAGGTGACAAAAGGGAACATATCAGGTTATTGAACATGATACAGCCAATGCATGGGCTCCCTGTTGGCAGGGGATCCCCAGGCTTTCTGGAAAAGCTACATTGTAAGGGATTTTCAGAAGGTCACAAGGATGGGGGCCAACTTCACCTTGGGGGGGAGAATGATGTTCCGAAGGGTGGGTCCACAGCAGAAAAGGCTCATCTCCTAGGCCTTGTCAGGTTGAATTCCTTAGTGGATGGGACCTGCAACATGCCTCTCCTGCTGGACCTGATGGGATAGATAGATGTAACTGGCGAGAGTCAGTCCTTCACATAATCTGGCCCCATGCCATGTAGGGCTTTAACAGTCAAAACCAGCACCTTGAATTGGACCTGGAAGCAGACTGTCAACCAGTGTAGCTCACGGAGCAGAGGTGTAACGTGTCCTTCCAGGGGCACACAGAACTGCCTGCGCTGCTGCATTTTGCACTAGTTGATGCTTCTGGATATTCTTCATGGGCTGCCCCATGTAGAGTGTGTGACAGTAATCCATTCAGAATGTGACCAGGATGTGAGTGACCGTGAGGAGAGCCTCACGATCCAGGAATAGGTGTAACTGGTGCACAACACAAAGTTGCACAAAGGCCCTCCTGGCCATGACTGCCACCTGCTCCTGGAGCAGGAGTTGTGAGTCCAGCAGTACCCCCAGATTGCACACCAGGTCTGTTTGGGGTAGTGCCACTCTATCCAGTACCAAAGATGGTAAAGTCCCAGATCCAGAAGGCCCTAAAACCCAAAGCCGTTCAGTCTTGCCAGGGTTCAGCTGAAGCCTATTGTTCCCCATCCTGACCCCCACAGCCTCCAGGCACCAAGACTCAACAGCATTGCTTAGTTTGCCAGAGGCAGACAGATGTGAGTATCATCAGCATACTGATGATACTTCACCCCATGACGGTAGATGATCTCCCACAGTGGTTTCATGTAAATGTTAAGCAGGAGTGGAGGGAGCACTGATCCTTGCAAAACCCCACAAAGTTGGGGCTGAGGGTGGGACCTCTCACTTCCAATCAACACCAACTGGTATCGGCCTCGTAGGAAGGAAGAGAACTAGCACAATACAGTGCCACCCACTCCCAATCCCCAGAGCCGATCCAGAAGGATACCATGGTCAATGGTATTTATTGAAAGCTGCCAAGAGATCAAGTAGAGCCAGGATGGATTCACTACCTCCGTCCCTCTCCCGCCAGAAATCATCCAAAAGTGCAACCAATGCTATTTCTGTCCCATGTCTGGGCCTGAAATCTAATTGGAAGGGGTCCAGATAATCCACTTCATCCAGGGTCTGCCAAAGTTGCTATGCAACTACCTTCTCCACAACTTTCCCTAAAAAAAGGGAGGTTGGACACTGGATGGAAGTTGTCCAGTATGGTGGGATCCAGGGATGGCTTCTTGAGGAGGGGGTGAACCAACGCCTCCTTGGGAGGTGGTGGAACAATTCCCTCTCTCAAAGATGAATTCACCACCACTAGAACCCAACCACATGTCACCTCCCCCCCCCCGGGGTAGCCTTAGCTAACCAGGATTGGCATGGATTTAATGAGCAGGTAGCTGAGCTTGCATTAGGACCCTATCTACTTCCTCAGGTCCAGCAGGTTCAAACCATTCTCAAATAACAGGGCAAGACTGTGCCCCAGGCACCTCCACCAGACCTGCACCAAGGTAGTGTCTAACTGGGAATGAACTTGAGGGATTTTGTCCAACAGATGCTCTGATAATTCCTCCACACAGCCTTGCAGATGAATTTCTGGGTCCCCCTTACCTAGAAGGCTCAGATTATCTGAAACAAGGCTGCCAGGTGGCAATCTGCAGACACAGTAAGGATGGAGAAGTATTGACACTTCACCATCCTCAACACCACTAGGTAGGCCTTAATAGTGGCTCTCACTAGAACTTGCTCTCACAAGTTCATCTTCATTGACCTCCAGCAGTGCTTTAGATGTCTCTTCTCCCATTTCATCTCCCTCAACTCTTCCATAAATATGGAGAGCTACAGGATCCACGGGAATGGAGAGGTTGCATGGGTGCAATCTGATCTAAGGCCTCAGTTGCCCTTTCATTCCAAGCAATGACTAAAGCCTCAATCTGACCATGCAGCAGACCATCAGGAACAACCCCTAGCTCCCTCTGGAAACCTTCCAGGTCTATCAGTCACCAGGGGCTGACCACTCTAATAGGTTCTGCCTCCCTGCAGTGGGTGCAGCACCAGAGAATCTCATGGTTACCAAGGCATGATCTGACCTTGACAAGGGAGCTACAGGGAACTCCCCCAACTCCAAATCATGTTGCCACTGCTCTGACAAGAAGACCAGATCAGGTGTATGAACACTGTTCCATGTTGGGCTCTGGATGACCTGGAATAGGCCCATGGCTGTCATGGTGGCCATGAACTCCTGAGCCACCTCAGACCCTGCTCACGGGGAAGGCAAATTGAAATCTCCCAGGTCCATATGCCTGGGGTATTCCACTGCCAAACCTGAGGTGGAGTTGAGGAGCTCAGGCAGGGAGATTGCTATGGAGCAGAGAGGCTGGTACAGTAGCAACAGTCCCAACATCCCTAGAGCCCAGCTTAAGGAACAGAGTCTCACATCTGGCAACCTGTGGAGCAGCGCCCCTGAAACCTATGAGAGACTCCTGGATGACAACTGACACACACCCCACCCCTGCCCTGGAGTCTTGGTTGATGCCACACACGAAACCCAGCTTGGCAATTTCTGAGAGGGGACCCCCCCCCCGAACCCAGCCAGGTCTTGGTGATACATGATTTTCCTATCATGACTTGAAAGAGTAAGAGCAGTTTTTAAGACATTTAAGTTTTGATTTTTCTCTGGTCATGAGGTTTATTCTGAAATTTGTGCAGCAAAAACTACCCTGTCATTTGGATTGCTAGTTGTTTTGCCCACATTGATTCTAAAAAAGCTATTACATAACTTTTATTTCTGATATTTTAAAGAAATATTGAATATTTATTAACTAAAAATAAGCTAACGTTACAATGATTTCACAGCATATAATATAGAAACTTTTATATGTTATAAACTTCATTGATTTCAGAATTTTATAATTATAAATATCAACTTCAGAAGCTTTTAGAAATAGTAGATATATTTCCATATGTGAGTGTAACAAACAGGCAGTTTTATGCCATATTTTTTTGGCTGATGAAAAATATCTTCCTATGTCTCAAGAAGTATCCTTTAGATTATATGAAAATGTAACAGATGGGTTAATTTTTCTGCCATTGCAGTATACTAAAGCAGCTTATGCCATTAACCTAAGGTTAAAATTCCCTGCTTCCAATTCTGTGTTACGTAACTGTTCTTCTGCAATCAGTATATAAATCACCAACTCTTTAGATTTTTTCTTACTGTCTTCCAGATTCCCAGCAAATAAACTGTGGGTTTATTCTGATTTCCTGACTGATGGTTTTATCTATTTCTATTTAAATACTAAATTCCAGAATTTTTAATCTTTAGGCATATCCACCACCAAAGTTTTCATTATCAAACAGAGGAAAAGATATTAATATAAAATGTATCAGCCTGTATGATGTGAACATTTATACTGTATTCCATTTATTGGGAAAAAATATTTCTCCATTAATCTGTGTTGTATGTGTTCTTCTTTACATCTTTTAATTAAATATGTGGTAGTTCAAATTGTCTGCAGCATTTATAGTGTTCATTTCTTTATATGGGCCATGCCTCTCTTCCTGCTTCTTAAAGGATTGACATAATGCTTGGAAAGCCCACTCAGCGTGGAGACATTGGGTAGCAATACTATAGGCAAATCAGTTGAGGTAACAATTTGAAAGGCACCTAAAACATTATGTAACTGTTGAAGTTTTCTCCTTATAAGCTCTAATGAGGGATACAGGATGGTAACTGCAGAAGCCTCAGAAAGAAAGCTATTTGTTTATGAGTAACAGAAACCTAGCAAACGTGTAAGGAATTTTTCATAATCATGACATGCGATTGACTTCTTGCAATTTGAAAATGGCTAGGTATGCTGATCTCAAATGAGCAAATTCATTTTTGACAGTTGGTAATCAGGAAGGATTAAAGAATTAATTACAAAATAATCGTTATGAAAGAAAATACCCTAGATTCTGTATAAATGTATTTTTATGCCTATTAAGGCAGGGTATAAATGTAACAATCATGTAAGGTTTAAGACATCATTTTTCATATACTGTTGTTTGGTTTGATCATAGGTTGCATTGCATTTGACCCTGCCCCCTCTTTTCTGGCACAGCCTTCGGAATGTGATTAGAAACATTCAGTTTTACCTTCAGTCAGTTTGTAATTTTGTCTGGAACAGGAATTGCAATTTTAATCATGAATCTCCAGATAGTCTGGATTAGAATTAGAATCTTAGAATGTTAATCTTTGCTGTTTTTGGACAAAACATAGTTTAACTATGTTATTTAACAGCTTGTTATTTAATTCAACTGAAAATAGAAGAAAATACTTTTGACTTCGTAGCTGGGTTTATCTTCTGTTTCAAAAAATATAAAATCAAGAAGTTATTTGCAATTCCTTCTTATCATTATGTTACCATTCCATTCCATTATATGTGCAAAATAAGTAGAGAGAAAATATACTGAGGAAAGCTGGAAGTAATTTTAGCTATTTTTTTTAAATAAAAGTAAAGGTTAAATTGAGTGGCTTTAATTTTGGAAGAAATGTACTTCAAAGAATAAATGCCAGTTTCAAATGGTTTAACCTAATTCCAGCATCACATTATTGAACAGCTCTGGATTTTAATTTTTTTCCTTAGAGGCAACAGTGTAATATTTTCAAGACTGGAGCTGACATGATGTGGACATGTTCTTAATTGCAAAATATCTATGCTTTAATATCAGTTATCATGTCTAACATAATATTGATATTGTCATTAAGCCTATATTGTAGCCATCCCACGTTCAGTGGAAAAGGTTGCAGTGTTTGGCTACAGCTCTGTAAGCCAGCCAGTATGACCAACCATTCTGGCATGAATGAAAAGAGATGTAGTCCAGCACATTTGGATTGCATCTGATTGGAAAAAGATGATCAAATGCATGCTGAATAATTAGATAACAATCAACAATTTTATCCATTAACGTTGTGGTTTTAAATGCTTTGTCTCTAGCATATAACATTTCTTTATTCTGTTTGCATACCTCCAAATCAACTGAAGATTTATGGCAGTTTATGACAAACAATAAAACATCCTTCATGTATGATAAACACTTTTACACTTCCATAGTAAGAATATAGATAAAAGATAGAAACAATTAATGCAGAGTAAAAATACACATAATAACAATCCTCCAAAATAAAATAAAGATGGCTGCAACAAACTACCTATCGCATCCTCTTCAGAAAAACTCCATCTTAAGTAGAATGTTAAAAGAGATCAGACAAACCTTAATTCTAAGAAGAGACTATTCCAGAGAGAAGTGACTGCAGATGAAAATCATTGTCTTTTCAGATGTAAGATTAATATTCTTGGACAAAAATGGACTGGATTTTTGGCATTTTAACATAAGAGCTTTCTAGCAAGGCATATGACCTTAGGATGAGTGACAAGTAGTTAACTGATGAACTGATTAAAAAAAATGAAACAGCAACAATAAAAATGAGGTAAAGGCAAAGTAAGGAAACAAGATTCATATCGTTTTGTCGAAATGTAGAGAAAATGAGTATTTTTAGGTATTTGAGTGGTTTAAGAGGGAGACATTTTTGCAGGTTTTGATTGTTGCTGTTTACCTTTGGTAAAGACCTGTGACTGGGGTTCATGCATCAGATAAGCAGTAATGGGTTTTGTTTGGTTTTGACTTAATGACTTTGACTCCAATTATTGTGATTTGTAAACCATTGTATATGTTGTTGTTCAATGCATAACCCAGCCACTGTGGCTCATTTAACAATGGTTAAGGAAAGATAGCTTATCAAAATAGTGAACTTAACCAGTTGGACTGCCATGCTGTCAAGAAGGTACTTGTGTCAGTAATGGTGAGAATTGTTATCATACATCCCCCATACTGAAGTTCAGCCTGAAGTTTTAACACATCAGGGTTATGAAATTTGCATTTTTCACTTTGAAAAAACATGGTGACCTTTCTTTACTCTTCTTATTTGAACATTAATATAAAATGTAGGAGTAGGTTGTACACAATATGTAAGGCTCACTATAAATCAAACTGTGAACTACCATTCTAGTCCTATCTCATATTAAACATAACAGATGGTTCTTGACCCTTTTGATCAGAATTTTAAATCACCACTGCAGCCTCCTCTAAACATGAGTTTGACCTTACATTCCTTCAGCCTTTTGCCTTGCAGCTGTGTTGGCCAATAGCCATGCTGGCTAGCTGTCATGGCAGTTGTAGTTGAGCAAGTGGAGAGAAACAGACTGGGAAATGTTGCAAATTTGAACTAAATTTGAGGAATTTTAAAATCCTTCAAAAGTTATGTTTTGGAAGATACAGGAGCTTTGGCTTATGGAGAGGGGGGAGAAGCAAAGAAGAGTGGCTGTACATTCCCATGCATGCAAAATGATCGAACAACTTCTGGAACAGCCTTATGAACATAGGAAAAAACGCATGTCTTCTTTAACAATTCAGAAAGAGTGGTTGATACTTCCAACTCTTTTGAAGGATTTGCATTAGTAAGTCTGACTTCTCCACAGGGAAATGTCAAATCCCCCCACCCCCATAAAATGAATTGTAGAGCTGCACTATATTTAGTTTTTGGAATTCTAGGGTTAATATTTAGTGCGATTATGGGAAATCTGTGGCCCTCCAAATGTTGCAAAAGTTCAACTCTTAGTATATCTCACCACTGATTGTGCTGTCTGGGAATTCAGAGATTGGTGTATAATGCCATTTACAGGACTAAAAGTTTCCCATTCTTGTGGGATAGTGTGTAGGTTTATGAATAATATCCATAGTTATTAACTTTTCTTTTCTTTTCGGCATGGCAAGGATATAATTTAGTAGAATTTCTGCTTACTGAATGCTTTGTGTAACAAAAATTCAAATCCATTAGGATCCATAGATATTTTGATATATATTTGGGATTATAATCAGTCTTATTATTATCTTTTAGATGACTGGTGAAATTGTTAGTTTTCATAAGCCATCAAGATCTGCAATATTAGCCTTTGTATTGGCAATCTAGATTTTACTCTCTGAATGGAGTTAAGGTATCTTACTTGACACTTTATAGTTAAAAAGACTAAAACGTTAACTTTTTTTAGTTAACTATTTTATTAGCAGCCCAGGCAACATATATTTTTGTTGAAGTCATGGGGGATAATTAATATAAGTAAGTCATTTATAAATAAATGTTATACATTTAATATATTTTATTTTTAATGAAATATTTTGGATAATATGAAAGTACATTTAAACACAATTTTTTTCAGATGTCCTGCATCTTTTGTGCTGTATCCAATATGCCAATTCCACTTATTCTTTACAGTGATGTTTTTATTCAAAATGACTAGCTTGTTGAGCAGCTTGTGACGGGGATAACACATCATTGTGTAGACTAGGATAAAATGGACATAATGATGCATCTTTGTTTTGTTTTAGTACTTTTTAAAGATATATTTTTAAAATGTTCAACTTTTCCATTTTCTTCTGTCATGTTTGAGAAAGTACTTTACATGCATTTATTCTATAAACACTTAGAACTTGTGTTTTGTTCCATGTGACAGTCAGTGAACAGATATCTGACTTTTGTAAAACTTCTGAAATCATTTCAATGAGTTGGCAGGACTTAATGCAGTTGTCTTTCAAATAGGATTAAAAACATGTATGGTACACTTCTGTTTCTATAGGAGAAAGCTGTAGATTACAGCAATATTTATTCTTCTCACTTGTCATAATTTACTAAGATAGCACAGATTTAAAAAACAACCCACAAAAGAATTTTTAATATCACTGTGTAATTACATTTGCTCTCTATGACAAAGTCATTCACTGAAAGACAGTTAATGAAATGCTTATGGACCAAATCAGGAACATCCATGGCTGCATCCTGTGTTGGTTGGTGACAAGGGAAGATATATGTGAAAGTCCATTTTATGTTGCTGTTCTAGTAACATTCAAACAACAATACTGGTTTCCATAAAGCTGCATTTCTAATATAGAAATGATATGCAAAACATTTCTGTTGTATATAGTACCATTCAGGTGATCCAATAGGAACTTTAAAGCAATACTGCTAGTAAGTTATGAATTTAGTTTAAGTCAAATTAGTCATATGAAAAGAAGCAAGACTAAGGATCTAAATCTAAATGAATCTGAATAACAAGGAATAAAGAAGCTAGACAAGAATCCCATTTCAGTCTTTATATTCTCTTACTTTGTTATAACTTTGGTTTGTGATTTATTTTAAATGGCTGAAAATCTGTGTACAGTTTATTTGTCATTACAAAAAAATATAAGCAATTCTTGAGTACTCAAGATTTAATAATTTTTGATAGGTTTCATCTTTAAGATATAAATATTTTTTTTAAAAATTGAAAAGGCCAGGCTAAATAACTTTTTTGGCCCAACTGCCTTTGTCATACTGAAATTCCAATTGCTTTTCAGTTTATTTCTTTCTCCAGGAAACACTCAAATTACATAAATCACTCTGTCAGATTTGTAATTAACCCCTTGATTATCCAACTATAGCAAATATAAATTGCTTCTGGGCTACCAGTAAAGGCTCGCTAAAGTAATAGAATTGTGTACTCCTTATTTACTGAGAAACTTGACTTCATTTGTCTGTCATGACAAATCTGAACTGCAAAGAAGCTTAATGTTGCCTCATGAGAATAGCTGTGGAATCTAGCATGAGGAAAATACCAAAGCAAATGGGTTTGATGAGTCATTTCCCACTTCTTTCTGACCTTGAGCTCTTTCAGTTCACTGATGTTTTCAGTCTTTCTCTCGGACACTATTTCTGTTTGTTGACTTACTTTCAGGGGTAACCAGGGACACATTGGGATTTGCTCAGTTGTACTACAGTTGCATTGCATATGTATATTTGTATGCATAGTATATATCACTTTAGCTCATAAGCATGTTTTTCTTGTGCCTGTACTTGCTTTGGACATAAGTTTTCCTCTTACTCTGCAAATAATGACCATCATAACCATTTCTCTTCTGAGAACTGCATCTACCAAATCAATGGCTGAATTAACTTTTCAAGTTGGGAAATACCACTGAACATGTTTAACATGTGCTTCTCTTGCTCTTGAATAATTAAAAGATGCTCAGATCAATTATACATACCAAAATGCCTAGTTGACAATGTAACCTTGGATTTTGTATTCTTAAAATTTGAGTAGCGTATTTTTAAATAGTCAATGTATTTGAAGGATTCAAATTCCTATTTAAATTTTCTGACAGAGGAAGTTTTTTCAGATATGTCTCCATATATTATTTTGTGTTTTTAAATTATAATTGTCAGTTTTATAAACATTTTGTAATTTTTTTAGGAATTAGCACAGAATAAGCAGAGAAGATAATTGCGTTTTTCTTATTAGTGATATAGCTTTTCAAAAGAATATTAAACTGGGATTTTTTTCTATGCCAATTAGACATAAATAATCTGAATTGGAAGATTTTCTGTTTAATTATCTCTGTTTTTTGTACAGTAGAGAGAAATGTATAGATACTAGATTTCTATATATGAATAATCACATGAAAGCACTAAAATGTGAAAGTGACAACTTGTCTCATTTTCTTTAAAATTAACATAATTCATTACTGGGAATGAATTTATGTAGCAATTTTTTTCCTGCAGAAAAATAAAGTACATTAACATTTTTGAGAAATGTTCCATGCCACATTATTGCCTTTTTGAAAAGATATTTTATCTTGGAAATATGTTTTTTACTTGAATCATGTCATTCCTTCATTATTATCATCCACAAGAATTGTTCTCAAGTTGAGGGACTGCTGTGTAGGATGTAATTATCCATTATTTTAAGTATGCTTTCTTCTTTTGCGCTATGTTGCACAGAGAAACACAATGAACGAGTCTAAAAATGTTAGATTTTTGCAGCCACATCTTTTTCATTTGTTGAATAACTAACTTTATATCATTTGTCAGGAAAGGGATCACATGTTCTAATAGGGTCATGATCCTGTTTTAGAATGCTTCTTTATACCCAGTTAGACCATCACTCACTCTATCTCAGTATTGTCTATATAAACAGAGAACTGCTTCCCATAGATTCAAACTGGATTCTTTCCCAGATGTGCCTGAAGAAGTCAGGAATTAAAACTGAGGCCTTGGGTATGCAAAGCAGAAACAAATTCAGCACACCAGGGGACTGAACAACAATTGTGGACTATTCTGTAGATTTATTCTGTCCTATACCATTCTTGCCCCACCTCTACCTCTAGATATGCAATTACTGGATTACCTTGTGAAGGCCTGGCATAATGTATAATTTCTCAGCTACTATCTTGCTTTTTGCTACATAATTAAAACAATTATAGGCTTTATCTTCATTCACTGGAAGGACAACTCATTAAATGTCTTTAGCTACTTAAAAAAATAATTAGTTTAGGGTTGTTGTTTTTTTGAAATTAGAACTAAGTTAGAAATATTATAAACAGCTATTTTGTTCCTCCTTTCTGTTTTGGGGTAAATATGTTACAACTCTCATAGATATGCTAAACCCTGAATTTCTGAGTTGCTTCTAGAAAGACTAGAACTAGTTCTTTTGAGTTGCACATAGATTAGCAGTATTTACATAATTATTTGCTTTGAGTTCTAACAAATTAGTGTACATTTCAGTAGCTGAATAATAGATCCAAAGAGCAGCAGATTTGTCTGGTTACTAGACATGTCATGGTTAATTGTTAGATTAGAAAAATGGAAAGGTTGTCTCATACATATTTATGGCTGCTAGAATGAAAGGAGTTTCTGTTTTTTGTTAAAGATGATTTCTCCATAAAAGTCGGGACTTGGGTAGTACTATTCTTACTCATTATCGAGACTGGATTTTCATCTGATAATTGCATCACTTGCAGTATCTAGGACTTGCAAACCACTGGATGAATATACTGGTCTGATTTCCCTAAAATTGCATATAACTTCTGCTGTAGAGATTAAATCAGTAAGTCAAACAAACTTTCAAAATAGAACGTTCAATAATAGGGAAGTGTGAATTGATTCCGGCCTGTTATAAAATAAAAGTGCATTTTTGACTAATGATCCAAGTATATATACACAAGTTTAGTATGTGTACAGTATAATCAGTGGTCAAGTTGGCCATCCTGGAATAAATCAGATACTGTAGTTCAAAGCTATGCTTTTTAACTTTGAAATGAGATATTCTGTAGTTTAGAGTTGCAAAAAAATGGTGTAATGATAATCTAAGACTTATACATCAGCATTTTTACTAAAATGTAGCGAACTTCTAACAAATGGTAAATGGATCCTTACATCTTATTGCAGAAATGGAATTTAATTTCATTTAGCTGTAGTTCACTTCTAAGGTGTTGGTTAATTCCAAAATCTTATAGTAAAAGTCAACATTGCAAATTTATCTGGACCCTTAATCCATTTATAACTTTATTAGATCAGATTCTTATTTAGCTTTTTGCTGTTTATTTCAGATTCTTTAAGCTTATAATTAGTTTTTCTTTGGTTCAGAGTTGCAGATAAATTCACCTGATGAACACTTTTCATATTTGTCATTCTGAAGGTCTCTAATAGCTTAAAGATGGCTAATAGGCAATTTCCAAAAGTGACTAGAAAGTGAGGTTTGTGAATTTAGTGTCCTTTAAAAGGCTGTGCCATAGTTGTGAGCAAGATGACTGATCCCATCATCTTCCGGTGCTCAAACCCATGGAAACCCACTGTCTTGTGGTCTCCTCATGAGGAGCAGCCATCTGGAGCACATGTGGGCAATCTCCCATCCTCTCCAGAGTGGTTCCAGGGAACCAGTCTACTCACTGGTTCTTTGATCTTTGCTGCAGTTGTCAGCTCCGTTCGCCATGCCTACCCTGGAATTCCCTGTGTCAAATGTTTTTTTGAAATATAAAGTTATTTGGGTATTGAGGCATACTCCCACAACTAAATTAGTCTGTTTTCTGCAGAAAGAACTGTACATGCTTTCCAATAGGAAGCATAAGATATCCTGTAGAATTACCATTTACAAAGTTAGTTCAGTATATGTTGTGGGAATGTAAGCTTTAGTACTATTTAATAAAAATAGTTTGGAAAGGAAATTCAGGCTTTAGGGTTTGTTTCAGTTTGTTATAAATCATTTTCCAAAAGTGTTGAGCTTTACAATGTTGTCACCAAGTATGCAAAAGCAGTTCAACGGTATTGTTACATTTCCAACAATTTTTAGAAAATGCTCATTATAGCAATCGATATTGGTGTAATAATATACCAGCAGTTAAACATTTTATACCAGTTTTCTCTAAGTATGATATTGATGTGAATTTATTGTAAGATTGCAAGACCTGGGAGAATTGTGTTGTAAACTGTATCTGAAGTTAAGAAGATTTACACCAATGAATCCTTTCAGGCTACCAGTATTTAAACTTAATAGTATATTGAATATTATTAACTTTTGTCTGTTACTTAGAATATATTCAAAAACACTAAACTTAATATTTTAAGAAACTTATAGAAACTGAAATCTTTGTGATCAGTTGTACTAAAACCTTGGTGTGATGATGGACTACAGTAACACAGCAGGTTCTCAGGAAGGAGGGAGCACATTCCAGGAAGGGGGGCGAGACAAGAGACAACACAGCCGGAGCTGGATCGTGAGAAGAGGACAAGATTTAGGATAGCTACTCCCTAGAATCTCCCAGGGTATATCCACATGGTTAGAGTAATACAGATTTAGTCTGGCAAGATTCTGTCTATATGGTATAAGCAATAAGAGAACTGAACTTGGCTAGACTGTTTCTCTGTCGTTCTTGGGCTGGGCCTGACACTTGTTGATCCAGGATTCTAATTTTTGAGAGTGTGTTTGTACTGAACAGCCAGCACTTCAGGAGTGATCTGAATTATTTCATAAACTTCCATTTCAGAACTTGACTATTAGCAAACTGGAAGTGTGTATGAGAAAGCAGCATGTTGTTCTAAAATATTCATCAAATTCATTGTGTCTTATTCCTTGATATTTCAGCAATATTGAGAGAGAATATAATTGCAAGCAATACATTAAGCATAGACAATATATAAAAAATCTTGCAAACCTTCATTTTATAACTTTTCTTTCACAATTTTTCAATAATAGATTATTAAATGTTTCTTTTAACTGCAGTAAAATTCAAATTGTAAATTACTTCTAAACGTCCCGCAATAAATGCCTTTTAGACTTCACTAATAGTAATTCTAAACATGTCTACTTGGAAGTGAGTCCCATTGTGCTCATTGAGGGTTTTTCCTAGTAAATATATATGCATATGCATGGTTAGCTACTTTCTACATTCCATGACCAACTTTCATTACTAATACCTAATTCTAGAACTTTGCAGCATGTTTTCTGCATTTTTACCAAAAAGGTTCAGTAACTCAGAATTGAGTTTTTGATGCAAGTAGTCCTTGTGTTAAGAACAGCCGATTTAAGGATGACCCATAGTTAAAAACGGAGCCAAAATTCAAGTTAAATACACAATGGTTCAAGTTAATTGCACAATACTACTTATACAGTATTATACAATAATACTGTTCTGGCTTACATACAAATTCGACTTAAGGACAGATCTTGGGAACGGAACTTGTTCTTAAACTGGGGACTACCTGTACTATACTTTATCTGGAGGCCTGTATTAATTGATTAGAATCACAAAAAAGTCATCAGTTTAAAATATGTTCTAAAACAAAAAATTATATTGTATTTTTAGTGCATCCAGTGATTATGACGACTGAAGTTGGTTCAGACACTGAAGTAAAAGAATCAGAGAAGCTGAGGACAAACACAGGAAGCGAAAATGCTGGGGATGCACCCGAGAGTCAAAAAGAACAGAAACCTGAAATAGAAGAGGGTTCTCCTCTTCCAACTGCAGCTACCCAAAGGAGCCCTAGTAGCTCAGGAGGAAAGGGTATTTCTCGTTTTATCCCCCCCTGGCTTAAGAAACAAAAATCGTACACCTTATCAGAACCCAAAGATGAAACTCAGAAAAGAGAGCTGCCAGTATCAGAAGAAGAGACAGTAGTGGAGGAAGGAGAATGTCATCTTTCAGAAGAAACAGCTCGATCTAAAGGAAAATTAGAGGACATTTCTGAGAATCTTCAAGAAGCTGAAGTGGTTGGCAGAGAAGAAAAGCGTTATGTTGAGTCACAGGTATATCCTAGAAAGAAAAGCAAAACAAAAAGAAACATATTTTAGTGGCCTCAGCATTGTTGTGGACAGCTGTTATATTTTCTTTTGTTAATATGAATTAATACCATGAATTCTGAGGTGTATTTTGATTTTGCAGTGAATTATAATGTATATTTGTGTCTATCCTAATGCTCTGATTCTGTTGCTTCAGAATCCAGCTACTGCACCATTTAAAATGAAGGCCTTGAAATGTACCTGCTTTCTTCTATATTGAGAAATAATCACGTTTAACAATCTAATTTTTATAAACTAGAATACAGGTTTCTCTTGTTTGGTAATGGTTAAATAAATAATAATAAGATAAATAAGTAATATTGTGTAATGTTGTGAGCTGTTAGGTTGGTTGATAATTATTTGCCATCAAGTTGGTATCATCTCTTAGAGATTATGTAGATAAATTTTCTCCAGAAGTTGGGTGGGTTGGTAAAACACTTTTCAGACTTCCAAAAGATTTTTTTCAAACTCTGTAACTTTGGGTTTGTTTTTCAATCTCAAACTAAATTATGATGATATCATTTTTCAGATATTATATCCAAACATGAAAATTTTCAGAAAAGTCCCTTTCCATCTGCTTAGCTCTGGTTTCTGTCATCAGCACTGCAAACAGGAAAATAAAAAGTATGGAGTTGAACGGCATAGTTACTCCCCCAATCAATTTCTTATTATAAAGTATTAATATGATTCAGTTTTCCACAACCTGGTGCTCTTTAATTTTCAGTGCCTTTAATCTGCGAGCCAGTTACAATAATGGAAAACATATTGAGGTTGCATCATCCCTGCCTATTCTCCATTGTAACTCCTGTTGTTCACATTCTCCGCCCCCCCAACTCTGCCTAGTCCAGGTCTTCCTAATTTATATAGTTTGTTTTTCAAAACATATGAAGAAAGATATAGATACTTAGATACTACAATATGTATGATAGGTTTTTCAGTAGCAGGATTTGTGGCTCTTCAGAATATTGTAAAGTTTTTTGCATTCATGCCCTGTTTGTGACTGCTAGGAAGCCTGCAGGTAGCTGGTGCTTGAAGCAGAATAGGCTAGCTGGATAGATATTTTATTTGTAAAGAAGGAAATGTGTTCACTTTCTTGTATAGAGTATTAAAGGATTCAGGTTCTGGCAGAGATGTAGAATTGATGAGAAAAGACAGAATGAAACTAGACTTGCAATTAGACGTTATTTCTAAATGAACAAACTTAAACGTGGGCTTCCACTTGTAATATCTTTGCTTCTGTTTTGTATAACTGAATTTGCCCTCCAACAGAAGAAAGAATTCTTTCTAATAGTTGGGCAAGCTGAGATCTCAAAATAACAGGCTAATTAGGTGTACTAGAGATTTGGTCTCTAAGATTGATAGCCTAAAGGGACAGTTGTTAGGTTAACTTGCAGTTCCATGTCTGTGATGTGTTATATAAGAGCTCTTTAGATCTCATACAACATAGATTTAAAAAAATACTGTCATACGGTTTCTTTGTTATGAACTGTTATTTTCCAAGTTCATTGTAAATCATTGTTAAACAAAGAAAGGGCTAGACTTGATGGCTAAAAATTTGATTTTAGCCAGTACATGAACATGGAAACCCACATGCTTCTCTCAAGCCTCAGTAGCCCTGTTTCCAGCATTAGGCATACACCTGGGTACTTATTTCAGAGCTCTCAATCTGGACTGTATGTGCACTAGTGAGGCACAGTTGCACTTTATATCTAGACCTAACTGAGCTCTATAAAGGAGTTTGGATAGCATTTTGTCATGGTAGTCTTTACGTTCTTTGTGGCCAATCTCTTCTGCTTTCATGCAATAGAATCTCAGAATAGCTGTCCTGGTCAAAAAGCACTTTTTTATTTGCCTGAAGTATGAAAAACAGACATTGTTTTATTCATTAGTGAAGCATGCTTGATGCCTCCTGCAGATTTATTCTATGGGTAATCTGTATTTTTTCTGAGCAAAATGATAAAAGAAAATAGATATGCATATCTTACATAATGATTATCTGATAGTGTAATTTGAAATATATGTAACTGCATTTCATTAAATTTACAATTCTGTAAATACAGCCTTACTGTATGTTAATATACATTTCCTTGCACAGCCTGCTGAAGAAGACAAAGAAATAGTTTCTGAAGCTACAGAAAACAAGCAAGATACAGAAGATGGGAAAAGAGAGACGAAAGAAGTTCAGACAAATGAAGTCAAAGTAGAAAGAGTGCTTCAAAAAACTCCTAAGAAGATCAGGATAGTCCAGGCTAAAGTTGTGCTTTTGGATGGCATAGAATACAGTTGTGACTTTGAGGTAAGCTAGTGAGCTTTATTTTTTTTATCTCTAAGAGGAAGGAAGTACAATACTTTTATAGAAATGAGGACTAAAACATTTAATATGTTTTAATAAAGGTGTTTAAAGGACAGTGGAATTCCTATCACTGATTAATGAGCCATTTTATATCCACATTTTATGAGGTTACAATACAACTAAGTCCTAAAGAGTCCTGCCAATTATAGGAAATCTACAAATCTATTATCCCCTATTTTTATTTTTGCAAACAAGAGCAGACCTGCTGGATACCTCTGCTGGTAAGCTCATCTTATTCTAGAATTGTGTATTTCACAATGGACAACCCAATTCCTCTGGGTGCTAAAAGCAGGAAGTGGAGAGATATTCCTCTCCTATCATTGTTTCCCAGCAGCTGGTGTTTGGAGATGTGGTAACCCCATCCTTAGGTAACATTGATTCTTCAAGACCAATAGTTCTTGTCCTCCATAAATTTATCTAATTCCCTTTTAAAGATATCCAGCTTAGGAGCTATCACAATATCATGTGGTAATGAATTCCATAGGTTATTTAAATACAAAAATATTAATTTTATATTATATATATAATTTATAAATATATAAATATAATTTATATATAATAAATATTAAATAAAAATATTAAAGACAAAGAAATGCTTTCTTTTCTCTGTTTTGCAACAATTTCCTTCATTCGATGGTCCCTGCTCCTAGGGTTTTAAGAGATGGAGACCCCCCCCCATCCATTTTCTCCATGCCATGAATAATCTTATGCGCATGAACAATATCCCACTCAGTTTTTTCTTTTTAAACTAAAAAAAATCCCAAACATTCTAACTTTTTTCAGGGAAGATTTTCAAACTCCATGATTATTTAGTTGCCTTGTTTTGCACTTTTTCCAACTCTGTTACACACTTTTTCAAATATGATGGCTGGACCTCTACACAGCACCCCAAATGCAAAGACACAGTATATGGTAGTCCTTCAGGTTCGAAGAAGACACACTGTTGTGCAGTTCATCTGTGGACATGGAGGTGGTTCTGCAGTCCCAGTCTAGCCCAATGGGGGCACTGGAAGTTCATTGTTATAGTAACTGTGGATGTTATTCTGTGACACTGCTCACTGTTTTCTACCAGTTTTTGGTGGCACCTGTCTTCAAAGCTGGTGGATCTTGCCTGCAATAGACAGCAGTGAGATACCTCTGTCTTTTCTGCAGTCTGATTTGCTTCCCTTATTTTTGTAGAGAGCCACAATGAGGGCATCGCAGAAGTCATCAGGCATCTCCTCTGTGGACCAAGTGTCTTCCGAGATGTTCTTGGAACGCCTGTAAGGCGTTTGGGTCTACTGCTTTGTAGATCTCAGCAGGAATGCCATCCTATCCTGTTCCTTTATTTGAGTTGCGAGATCGCTTTCTTGATCTCATCAGTAGAGGGAGGCAGGTCTAGGGCATCCAAGACTGGCAGCAGAGGAATCTGCTGTAAGATGTCAGGATCAACTATGGATGGCCTATTGAATAGGTTGAAAAAGGGTTCAGTCCAATGGTTTTTCTTTTAGCAGGCTTGATTCATTAGATGACAGCAGGAGGGAGCATCCTGATTTAGAAGGACCATATACTGCCTTTATGGTGCTGAAGAATTCTCTGATAGCATGGATGTCTGCATAGCGTTCCACCTGCTCAGCCTTTCTCTGCCATTGCTCATCCTGCATTTCTCGCAGTTCCATCTGTACTTTGGACTGCAGATGCTTAGACTTATCTTTCTTTGAGACAGATGATGGATCATTCTGCCAGTCTACATAGGCCTTGTTCTTGGCCTGGAGGGCTGCTGAAATGGTCTCATGGTTTTCATCAAACCAATCTTGATGCACCCGGGTTTTCAGTCTGAGTACACTTGTTGCAGTCTGTGTGATGACATCTTTAAACTGTGTCCACTTTTCAGAACAGGTTCCTACAAGCAGTAAATTGCTGGAGAGTTTTTCATTAAGTACATCTTGGAAAAGGTGGACTTGGCCTGGGTCTAGTCCTTGGTTGCTTACAATGTAGAGGGGCTACGTGCAGGTTGAGGACCAACTGGACCAGCCTGTGATCTGTCCAGCACTCAGCACTTTGCATGGCTTGGGTGATGGTGATGGTAAGGTTGCGCTGATGTACTATGATGTAGTCAAGTAGGTGCCAGTGTTTGGAACTGGGATGCATCCAGGTAGCTTTGTACTTGTTTGCAAGTCTGAACATCATGTTAGTGATATACAAGTTATGCTTGGCACATTTCCTAAGCATGGCGTGGGGCCACCCAGAATGATGAGTTTGTCACTGATGGGGGTTCGAATAATCTGGTCCAGGTCCTTGTAGAAACCTTCCCTGTCTTCGTCTGGATTCATGAGAGTTGGCGCGTAGGTGCTGACAATGGTGATATACCTGAAAATGGAATTTCACAATGAGTTCATTTATTCTAGTGGGTAGAGATATTCTTCAGCAGAGCAGTTTGATTGCAAAACCTACTCCATGTTCAGAGAGGGGTAGCACCTCTGGTGGAGGGGCCTGCCATGCCCTTTCTAGGGCTGCTCGTTCACTTTTAGTCCCCACCTGGCGCTCAGCTCTCACCTGTGGCTCTAAGTAGCTGTAACATGCACACCTTCGTAAACCTTCTCGGCAGAGAAGCCAAACCAGGTGAGGGTAGCCAACGGTCTTCGACTCTTGGTGAGATAGGGGATTTGTCTGTCCCAGCATGTGAAGTCTGGCCCTGGCAGATTGAGCAGAGGAGACTGATCAACAGTCCAACTGTCAAGAAGGCCTAGCAGGCCTTATGGAGCACTAAGAGCATGACAAGATACTTAGACGTCCTGGCCATCCACTGCAGCAGGAGAGGTCTCCAGCTGTAATGATTCTCTGTGCCACTGAATTAAGGTCTCTTATGCTGAGAGAGTGGGATTGCCCCTGTGCAATGGCTGTTCCACTTAAAGCTCCATCACACAGGTTTCTGTTGTGCAATTCATCTTCATCTACAACTCATCTGCAAATCATCTCAGTCCAAACCTAATTCGTTGAGGCCTGCGGCAATGGGGGAGTGGTGAATCAACAGGTGGAGATGACCACTGCCAGTTGTAGTCACAAACCTGCACATGGGTGGCCCTTAGGTCATTCACCTCAGTACCCAGGGGAGCAGAGATGTCTGGCAGCATCCAGGGCAACTGGGCAGCCCTTTTAGGATAGCACTGCCCACCTTTGCATGAGGGAGGGGGTTAGAAAAGGTACTCTAAACATTGCCTGCTCCATAGCATCTGGCTAGTTAACTATGGCTGCAGATCATCTCCTTAGCAGTTGAGCATCGAGAAAAACGAATCAAAGAAAACTCATTTTCAGAGCCTGGAATGTTCACACCTTGCTGGGTAGAGACAAGGTGTCAAGGCCTGAAAGATGAACAGCAGTCATAGCAGCCAAACTTCACTGTTATAGCATTGACGTTGCTGTACTCAGCGAGACTAGGCTGGCAGATGAAGGTTCATTACAGAAAGCAGCGAGTGGATATATGTTCTTTTGGAAAGGGAAACTACAGACTGACAACAGGACTCATTTACCCAGAGATATAGACATAAGTATCAGTTCAGTAAGTCTAGTTTCTGAACATTGTGCAATAATAGCTAGGTCGTACTTTGCAACAAACTTTAGGCAATAGGTAAGTCAACCAAAGAAAAGAAAAGAAGCAGGACTTATTCCAGGATTTAAGTCACTAATTACTTTAGAACATTGAAAGAGAATTGGAGCTATGTATTGGTTTGTTAATGAGACTAGACTACACCTTAAACTGCTGAATGATCATTCCTGTGATATTATGCAGCGAATAACAAAGATGGATTGTCCTGCTCCAGCATAAATTTCTCTAGTGAGAGCAGTAGTCTGTTATAATTACCTTCTGTATATCTCTCTCCCTCTCCCACTTTCTTTTGCACTTCCAGCAGGTATGGTTTGGATCCTCTTCAGGCAGGAAGGCAAAATTGCATTCACCTAATGATCCATTCTTGATCAGTGGATATATCTGATATCAAGCCAACCTTTCCTTGATCCCTAGATATTTAGAAAATTACTAAGGTTCTAGCAAATCAACAAGAAGGATTTTAAATACACCTTACACTGTGGTGGTATTTACTGTACTTGACATTCTATGTACATCTTGAACAATGAGTGGAGAAAGTTACTTTTTTGTATTATTTGTTTTAGCCATTGATTGAAATACGTGATACATCAGTTTATTTAGAAACTTAAATGCTGCTCACTGTACATTTTGTGACACACCTGCTCTCCATCACACTGTTTTGCTAGCTCTTTATACATCCAAACAAAACTGTATTCACTTTGTTGATAAGAGCTGAGAGCAGGATTAGTTTAGATTCTCACAGGAAAGCTGTGTGAAGACAAACAGGCAAATTTGCTCATCCATTAAGATCAAGATTTGCCATGGGTCATGAACTTCCCAGGTAATGTCATCAGGGGACCCAAAGGTGGGCTTTCTACTATGAGACTCCTGAAAATCTTACTTCTCAAGACTAGGAAAGCTTCTTCCTTTGGTTCTTCTGGAAGGGTTTGGGAAAGAGCTGGATATTGAATTGACTCATGAATAAGAAGTGTCAGGATGTATTTGTGGGAAGTCCAAATCCAGTGGCACTGGATCTTCAACACTTCATGATCTGCTGACCACAAGGAGGCAGTTGGGTCTGGATAGAAGGATTTATTTTGCACTTTGTCTATCACTCTGCCTCCTCTGTCTAAAAGATTGCTAATCTGAGGTTAGTTCCTTCTGCCTTTTCTTCCCTGGTACACACATACAAAACATTTGCTTTTTTTTTTTACTCTCCTACTAGTAGGATTTGCCTGTCCCTAAGTTGTACTTCCAGTAAAAAAAGTCTCTTTTCTGTTATACTTATAAAACCTGCTTTACTAGTCACTGCTCAAGTCAGATTCCCGCTCTCAGGAACATTCACATGCCCATATAGAACACTTCAACTTCTAATACTATAACTGTTGTATCTGTTAAAATCCTCCCTCTTTTATCTTAATGTGAATTATGGGGGGACCTGTCTGAGGCACTTTTGTAAACCACTTTTTTTGGCCTGGGCTCATGCCTCATTTATCTGATCATTGCCTTGATAATGGATCTTCCCTCTGTCATTCAAGGCCATGCTCTATACTCTCTACACTTTATGCCTTTGTGTCAACACTGCTTTGCGAGCTGCATTGGCTACCAGTTGGCTTCTGAGTGCAATTCAAGATGCTGATTGTTACCTATAAAGCCCTTTATGACATAGGGCTTGGTCATCTGAGGGACCACTGGTACATTCAGCAGAGTGGGTATGTTCGAGGTCCCCTTAATTAAATATTGCCATCTTGTGGGAGCGAGGAAGTGTACCTTCTCTGTCACTGCCTCTGCCCTCTGGAACAGCATCCCCCCAGAGATATGTATGCCACCCACTCTCTTGGGGTTCTGGAAGGCCATTAAGACTTGGCTCTGTTCCCAGCTTGGAGGTAGCATGCCTGTTGATCCCCTATTGTGATTACTGTGTTTTCGTTATTTTTATTGATATGGTTGTTTTTAGCCTGGGGTGCCTTGTCTTCTTTTATGTGTTTTTAACTTTTGAATTATGTGTTTGGATACTGTGAGCCACCCAGCGTCTTTTGGAGTGGGCGGCCATAATAAATGTAAATAATCATAATATGCCTATTTTTGGCTTTACTGTTTTAATCTGTCTATTGAATTGTCAAGCAGATGGTGCTCTGAGTCATATGAGTTGAAGCAGCATATAAGCCCTGGTAATATATAAATAAATAGTCAATCTAAAACTCTTTTGTAGTTAGAAAAACTAAGTTTTAATTGCATTAAATGAGAGTCAGATTCAACCAATTTTGAGGAATTGCAAAATACGTCAGGAGTATTTTTGACATTTGATCAGTCTGCAGAAAAATTAACACTTTTCTAATACCCATAGGGTCCACAAACACCCAGAGTTATCAAGTGGGAAAAGAGACTACAGTGTTTTTGTCTCTCTTCCATTTATGAATTAGAACCTCTTTCTCCTATGAGACAGGAGACATATTTTGTTCTTATTTACTAGAATGAGAAGAAGCAGGTTTGTATATTTATTAATAGCATGTTGATACATTTCTGATGTATCATTTATTTTTGCTGCGTGCTGGATTCTTAGGAAAATCAAAATTTATTTGAATTAATCCACTAAGGTGATATTTATATGTTTTTTAGATATATTATGTATGCAGGATCATTTTGACATTGTTAATATAATATTTGAGGTATCTAGCATGGATGTCTACTTTTTTAAGTAAAAGCATATAAATAGATTTTGGGATTTCAATTAAAAAGGCAGCAGCTGCAGCTCTCAAATGACTGAAATTAGGCTACTTTTTCAATACAAGAACAATCTTGTAAAATATTAACATCTGTTACAGATTTGGTGCACTGACACTCAACAATTCCTCAGTCTTTGAATAAGCCAACTTCATGTTCAACTACTTTGGTTTCAGATCCAGTCCAAATTTTTAAGAACATTCACCCTAGATTTATGGCTTGTCCAAGAAGTCTATGTAGCCTATTGCTTTTATCTCTGTCATTTTCCCTGTATGGAAATGTTGTAGGTGTGTTTGTCCAAATGAAGGATGAGAAAAAATATTTAAAGCAAACTGCTTTCCAGTTTCTGTTGTTTTGAAAAATTTATTGTGCTTACTCTTGAGGTCAAATTTGGAAAAATGCCAGCAAATATTTCTTTCCGATTTGAGGGATTCAACAAGGAATTAATGTATGTAAAACCCAGTTAATATACAGCTCTATGTGTATATGTGTGAGAGAGAAAACAAGAAATAGGTTTGGTTCACATATTCAGTATCAACATTTTGTTTTGGTTGTTCTTAAGTTCTTTCTTTCCTCACAAGGTTTTCCCCTTCCTTGATGTAGCAGTCATATATATTGCTATATCTGACTCAAGGAAATTCAAGTTTAGAGGAAACTGTAATTCAGGAAAACCAAATTTTGGGCTTGATGGTAACTAAGAAATACCTGAGCCTAATAGCAACTGAACCATAGCTGAGTACAGTGTGTGAAGTTGACTCATTCACTGTCTATGATAAATTCTGGCCCTGATTGTGCTAAATGTTTAGTGTACTCTGAAACTGCTTAGAGGACTGTGAGGGTTAAGCTGGAGTTATCCTGTTTCTGACTGCTATTAACATTTGAATGCTAAAAGGAAGAGTTGGCTGCAACTCTTCCTCACATATATTAGAATGTGGCCAGCTTCACATATGTATGTTTCAGACTGTCTCCTCTCCCTCCTTATAGTTGCATTGCCTTCAGTCTTATGGAAGAGGAATAAATGTTAATGGAATGGTTAATGGTTTCAATGTCATATGTTCTTGATTATTTGCAGTTTAGTATAATATAGGATATAGTGTTTATTAGTAAGTAGAAAATACTAAATCCAATAACTGTACATTTTGTTCATTGAATTAAAGTATCTAAATATAAGTCTGATATTATGTAGAAGCTTTATTATGATTCATTTTAAGGGTTCAATCATATAAATATTTATCAAGTCTAAAGAACGCCATAATTAGATCTAGGCAGCTGACTTATTGTAAAATCTCTTTCCAAAGCAAATGCAATTTTCATTAGAGCTTTATACACAGGGCATTCTGTTCTAATTAAAATGTTATGACAAGGACATTTAAATTCGACTGCATGGCTATATTTTATGCACGTCTGAACAACTGAAGTGTATTGGGCATGACATAATTGTTTCAAGGATTTTGTAGTTTGCTTGGTTGAAGTGCAAGAGTGCACTTGCTATCTTATGAAAAATTAAATGCTCAAGTACCATATGCCTTACAATTTGCTAGTGATTTCCTGGCCATAATCTACATTATATAAAGCATGGGGGATTTTAAAGATATGAACAATGTTCAGTTAATCTTATTATGTTTTAGCAAAATGCTAAAATAAAATGTTTTATTTATAGTTTAAAACTTATAAATTGTGGTTAAATTATTCCAAGTATTTTTCTTGTTTTAAACTGTACACTTTCTGTAAAAAGAATTGGTAATCATGAATGTAGTGTTAAATTTAGAAATATAACTAAAATAACATAAAATAACATACTAATTTTATTTTCACTTTGAATTTGCGATAGACTAAAGCTATATATAATATCCATTCTGACAGAGTTTTTCCACATTTATCTTTTCATACAAAATACAACTGAGGAGCTTCTAGCACAGATTAGAATGCAGTTTATACAATTTTTCTGCTAAACATTGCCATTCTGCTGGTCCATGATACTGGTTTTGATGGCTCATTGGTCTGATTAAACAGGATTTCTTTTATTTAAATATTTTCTTATAAATCAGATAGATGATAGATTTAAAATCAATATTTTCTCAGCATGAGTACATTCTCTTCAATTGTTCTAACAAAATACTGTTAACTACATACTACCCAAGAGCATAATGGTCATATAATCCACATGCAGTAGAATTTTTGCTCAGAGAAGGGAGAAGTTTTAGAATGGTAACTTAAGTAAAATGATGTTCTTGAAACCTAAGCTTGATTGGTCAGTAAAATTGGGTGGTAAATTGAATTTTGTAAGTGCTGAGAGTCAGTTGGCAAAATAGTATTTATAATGAAATGGAAAATGTCCAGGATTTTACTTACTAGAATCTTATATATTATTATTTGGGAACCAAAAATGTAGCATTGGAGGCACAAAATAAAAATACAAGATTTCACTGGTGATGTACACCATGATGTCTTCTGGATATTCAGCCCATTGAAGATTTGCTAGCTGTAAATTCAGTAGGAAGCATAATAATAATAACAATACATGGCTTATGTGATTCTGTGATGCCTAACTGCATAGTCAGATATATCTCAGATATACCCCACTCTATCCCCTTTTCCAAGGGTTTTACGTAGGAAAAAACTTATTTCAATTTAATGTGTTTGACAGATGAATTTGCTTCTTTTTAATACAAGTCTAAATTGGAACTTTTTACATATTTAATCTAATTTAAGCCAGGTTACCTAAATACCTTGGATTTATTTTTTTATTAAGTTTTAAAGTCCAATTTAAATGATAAATTGTATACATAAGGCAAGAAGCAAATCTCAGTAAAATCTCTTGAGCAGTGAATACAAGTTAAGAAACCATTTCCCACCAAATTGTACCTGAGTCTATTATTAGAAATAGTTTTGCATTGAATGGGTTTATTTACATTATTCCCTGTGTTTCAGCTGATGACATGTAACACTGAATGATCCAGTTAAAATTGTAAATGCTGAATATAAATTGAGCAGTTCAGTTCGGTATGAATGTGCTTTGATTTGTTTTGGACAACAAACAATGCTTTTATTGAGCTTGGTAGTTTTATTGCATACCTTTTTTCCCTTGTTCTTTGTATTTGTACAGTGTTTCTCACAACTACTGTGTAGTACATAGCTCAACAGCATAGATAGCTTGTTCAGCTTTGCGCTTTCTGTCTCTGACTACCAGGCACAATAACTTTAGTGTTGCAAGAGCCTACACACAGGCACTCGAAGGAACCTCTCTGGAATTGCAGTGGCGTCTGTTGAAATCTGCATGATAAGCAATTGCAAAAATGCCTTTTGGTTGCCAGGTCTCAAAAATGTCACATTATAGTTGCTTTTTAAATGCCATAAATAGCCAAATAGGGATGTAGGACTTGCTTGAAAATATAAGGCAGCATGCTGTGCCTCTTGACTTCTGCCAGTAGCGGACACTATTTCAGTTTTTCAACAAATCTTCAAAAGCCAGGAAGGCTAATTGCTCTGTTCTCAATTATTAATTCAAATCAAGCTACATGCCCCAAGTTTACTCTCTTGGATGCTTCCACCCAGTATTAGTATATCTTCCTGCTTTTCATCAATAATAATAATTAATAATATTAATATTTAATAGTACTAATTATTAAATTATTAACTATTAACTATTAATAAAATTATATTCACTCTTTGATGCAGAAGAAAGAACAAACCTTTTGAAATATTATCTTGCCTACTGTGTACTTTTGTTGCCCCAAAATATTTAAAATGTTAATATAATTGAATGCTCACATATTCTGTGCCATCTGGAAATATTAAAAATCATATGGTAACAAAGTAGTTATTTCTATTAGATTTTTTCTATCAGCATCTTATGCCCTATTTTCATTAAAATGTTGCTATACTTATTACTCTTTTTATTTTCATGTAGTTGGGGGTATCTCTTTTATTAAACTGACTTGAAAAAATGTTGGTTCTTTCATGTTCCCTGTAACCTCTGTAAATCATTCCAGTAACTTTTATTACCCTCTAATTGATTCAGATTTTATTGGGCTGTATGGTCCTGGCTGTGAGTACATCTGAAGCTTATATTTAATACAAGGAAAGAAGAAAATTAATGAACTGAGATAAGACTCAATAAATCACTACAACGTTATATTTTTTTCATTACAAATGTAACATTAGGCAGTAGTACATTGATGGCTAACAGTTCTGCTTTAAATCAGGGGGATGTTTCCTAAGTCTAATGTTTAAATCAGCAAAAATAAGAAGGAGGCTTATGCTAAGTATTAGGGTCTCCTCAGATAATTCAGTGCTAAGTAGTAAAAAACCTTGGTAATACTGCCACACAAAAGTGAAAGTAAGTGATTAACATTAGGCAAAATATAACAGAAATTAATTGAGTGGTTTGGTTAGTGCTGAGACATTCATCAGTTGTTGAACCAAAATATGGAGAAATGTCAGAGGTAAATCTTTAGGTTGGAGACAAGTTTATTAAAACTTTCTTTACTTGGAATCTTGGTTTTGTGGTTGCCAAATAATCTAATAGTCAAATGATACTTTGAGCTTGGATGTAGTATCAGGTTGTAGTGAAAAGAGCAGATAAGAATAAAAATGAAGATAAGGCAACAGAATGGGCCTAACAGGATCTTCATAGTTGCTAACATCACAAGAAATGGAAGAATATCAAAGGGGAAGGCAATACTTATCCAAGTCCTGTATGACTTGATGTGGTTTTGAAAAGGTACAGCTTTTTGTATTAATACCAGATTATAGCAATAACCAGAAATCTGCAGATACGTGCTGACTTTTCAGTGGTATCTGAGAATGTTGAAGTTTGTGGCTACCTTAGATAAAACAGTTCTAACTGTAATAATTTGTCATTTAGATAAGAGGATTCAACCTACAAATTCAATGCATTATTTTCCAGAGATGTTATATGATTTGCAAATAATAGTTGCCACAGTCTGTTCTTATTCTCAAAGACCTTCTGTCTACAATCCAATTGGTGTGCTTGTTTGTCCTTTTTTTTTATTCCTTGCACTGTTGTTTGTCTCAGTGCTTCATTCATCATTTCCCACTGTTATTTGTCCCTTTTTATGTTCTCTTTCTGACCAAGAAATATATCTTATACAAATTTCAGTGCTAAATTTTTCCACTGTGGAATTGTGTAAAGGCATTTAATTCAGAAAAGTACCTAGAGTTTTTAACTCCCTCATGCATTGGATTATTTTAACATGTGCTTTGCTTTTTAGGGAGACTGTTTATTTGGGTGGAAGGAGAGGTTCAAGGCCCAACAGTGACTCCTCCCCTCCCCTCCCCTCCCCTCCCCTCCCCTCCCCTCCCCTTTTAATCTGATAACTATGATTACCCAGCAATAATTCTAAAATATTTTAAAAGAATATTAATGGCTAACTTTTTTGGGTACATACAGGCCTGGTTCACACATCACAGTTTAACATAACTTGTACTAGCTTGACCAAGCCTGTTAAATGTTGGGCTATGTGGTCATATGGGCATAGGTCTCTAATTACTCCAATACTTTGTGAATTCAAAAAAGTTAGCATTTGGTACAGAGAGGTCTGAGAGGTGGTCTTTTGTTTCTTTTCACTAGGAACTAAGAGATAATGAAAATATATGTTGTATTTTGGTTTTGCCCTCTTAAGTTAGGAGTGACCCAAGTAGTTGATTTAAAAAAAAAGATTCCAGATTTACAAATTCTTATTATTCAGTGCTTTGGAGCATCACTGAATTTGCCAGTGAGTTTGTGAAACCTTAATTTCCTTTGAGAGTGTTAATTGGTGTCTAGGAGTTAAGCCACCTTTAAAAAATTTATCAATACTCAAAGTACAGTAAAATATTTTCATTCAAACATACTTTAAAAAAAAACTTGAATTAAAGAATATTGGGAACACCAGTGGTCATTTGGGACCACTGGTATACATTATGAGTTGCCAAAATTCACATTTCTAAGCCAGGAAATCATAACATATCTAGTGGAGTAGAATTTTTCATAGATTTCATCCAATTTTTTGGCTAATCATCTTTGATTTAAATTTTTATTTGTTAAGTGATTTTGTGTCAAATATATTTTGTAGTGAGCTTTAACTGTTCTGAATTTGCATTAATGGCCAAGTAGATACTTAAATATTTGTTATAGTATGATGCATTTAATTATTCATTTGTTTTGGTGGATTTATTATGAGAAACTTACAAAGTACTACTGACAGCAATATAATTGCTGATCCATTAAATATAATGTACTATTTGATAGTTAAGTACTTGGATAACAACCTATATATATTTTATTGCTTTTTAAGAAAAGTTTTAAGAGACATTGATGATTAAATACACACCAGTAGAATTTTAAGAATTACTGCTGATTTTTCATGTGTCCTACTTAAATTTCAGTTATCCAAATAAATGACTCCCCTCCTTTGGTTTTAATCTGAGCTTTCCTATGTGCTGGGTATAGACTCTGAAGCATTTACTCCCATTTGATTTATTTTCTAAAACAGCAAATTGAAACCAATAATGACAAATATGGAATAACTTTCTTTTGTATTAGTGTGTTTTAAATTAGATTCTCAAAATAAAATATATTTAGCATTACATGATATAAATATTTAATTAATTTATCCTGTTTTCTCCTAGAAAAAAGCAAAAGGACAGGTGCTGTTTGACAAAGTGTGTGAGCATCTTAACCTACTGGAAAGGGACTACTTTGGCTTGGTATTTCAAGACCACACAGATCAGAAGGTATGTACTAAATGATGTGTAAAAATAACTTCTAAAAGACTGGGAACCTTTGTAATATATGGAAATTTCTTACTGAACATTAAGTCTTCTGTTGTAGTCTAGAGCCACAGATTTCTGAGCAGAACAGGGGTAGCTGTAATGCTATCTTTAGTTGGCAAAATATTTTTAATAGATGTCATATTTTGAACTGAACAAATGCTGAATTGTCAGTAGCATTAGTTTTAGGTCCTAACTATATTCAGATGGGCCTTCAAATCATAATATGGAGAATTGGAAATAAGCATTGCTGAGCCTCAGACTTGTCTAGTCTTTCCTTCTCTTTTATCACTGTGTGTAACAACAAAATTAGAATCTTCTGTTTCTAGTAAACCATAATCATTTCCATTTGCTATGAATAGAAGAGGAGAGTGCAGTCAAACCTGGACCTTTCTGCTGTTCTTTCTTAGTCTTCCAAACCATGGATTATGATAGTCTGGATGATGGTCTAAATGCAGTCCCTGTCTCAATGCTGCAGAAGACAATATATAGGCAAGGAATTCTATTCCTGTATTCTTGGTACAGAAAACAACATAACCTTTGGCTAAATTTTCCCTTGTGTACTTCAGTTGTGGTTTTTGTTCTTTGTTTTTATTTGCATTGACTAGATGCTGTATGGCTGTAATCAGCTGAAAGGGAGACTGTTGAATGAAAGCATTTGAACTCTAGTTTTCACTTGTCTTTTAAAATTACATTTGAAATAGAACAACATCTTCATTGTTAGAACAATTAATTAGAGTGTAATAACAATTAGAGTGTAATACTCATTATTAATCTTGCTTTATGGGGGTGTACTGTGCATATGTTGGCATGTAGGGTCTGATAGATGAAGGAGTTTTAACACTGGGGGGAGAAAAGAACCAATTATTCATAAGGCAGACATATACAATTTTTTTTAACAGAAGGTAAGACATAAGAAATCTCCTTCATGTTTTCCTGAAGGATTGCAGTTCAAATTGGTTGTGGTAGTTTGTACATTAGAAAAGGAGGCAAGGATTGGATCTGAACAGTTCCAGCCCTGTAGTTTATACCACACAGGGAGTTGTATGCTTATGCTGGTCTGCCCCTACCACTGCTGTGTATGTCAAATGATATGATTCTATTCTTACTCATCAGTTTTTCTTTGACTGTAGCAGTGGTATGATAGAAAACTTCATTATCTCTTTGTCTCCTCAGAAGAGCTGAACTTAATTGTATTTATAACTTACTATTTTTTATTTCTTTGTCTTGTTTTTATTTTGGACTTTTATTTCTGTTTAATCTGTGTTATCTTTGCATGATATCACCTCAAGCTTACATCCTTAGAAGAAGTTGTCCCCAAAGAGACAGACATTTGCTCCATCTCCCTGTGTTATACATTCTCTCGGATGTTCACCCAATAAGTACTCAACATAATTACCCAAGATAATGTGCATTTCTCTTGGAATAAGGCAATTGATACCAAGGTTAAATCACAGATTACAGTGTTAACTGGCAGCTAGGTCTGTTTTTAGTACTTCAGGAGGTGATATATTATCCCAAACACTCTCCTGTGTTGAGGCACCTTGTAATATGTAGCAATGACACTCTCCTTAAATAGGAGGAAGCCTTCTGTCATAATGACAGTACCAGTACCTTCAGTTTTGGCGTCTATATTGGCACTGACAGCTAATCCAGAATTATAAACTAACGTTTGAGTTAAGTAACACATGATCCTGATCTGTCCAAACTAAGCAGGTCTTTCAATTCAGCAAATTTAGGATGAATAAGATAAAACATTTTCTGTCATCTGAGTAAAAAAGTCATTAAGACAGCTATATTAAACATCAGTCTATAGTAACTTCATTGATTCCAACATTTGTACCTGTGTACCTTTGAAACATTCACTTCCTCCTGCAGTATCTAAATTTTGCAATCAAAGTAACTAATGGCTAAGATTTCTTCACCATGTTTTGGCATTTTGTCTGATTTAAGATGACTTGGTAATTAATAATCTTATAAAACTGAAGTTTGGAAAGGGTATTTCTAAAATGGATACAGAAAATTTATCCCTATGCATATTATACACTTTAGGTCAGTTGCATCATGTTGCAGCTGACACATGATCAGTGTCTTTAGATTCCCACTGATAAATAGTAAATCTAGTTATGCTTTAGAGTGAAATTGCATGTAAAAGAATTTAATACTCTTTAATATAGAGCAGTCTTTTTTTTTCCATTTGCTTTTTCATGTGAGGCATATTTTATTTGATTTATACCATGCGTTTCTGCCCCATTAATTATTCAGGTCAGCTAACAATTTAAAAATAAAAACAGAATATAAAAAGTTAAAGACATAATTGTCCACAGTGCTAGAGGTAGGAACAAGGGGTGTGGGGTTAGAAGGCCTGGAACTACCACACTTTATCTTTAGTTTGCATGTTGATGTCTGTGTCCTCAGGGATAGAACTACACTATCACAAGGAGAGACCTGCCTCTCCAGCAGGAATCAACCACTGTGACTGGGCTGGGAGGCATACCCGAGTGTGAAGCAGGGAACCACAGAATTGTCCTAACCTGAAGTAAGAGGGCAATTTGGGTGGGATGTCTTAGAACACTGTTGGGAGGGTTCCTTAAAGCTGGAATACCCCTTGGTTGTTTAAGAAGGGTTGTTAGGAGGTCAAGTATTGTCAGCCTTACCAGGTAGACCAGACAGAAAACACAACCAGATAAGCTAATTCTACTTTATTGTAAAGCTACATTAACAAAATCTTGCAAGTCTGAAAGTACAGTTCTCCTGCCGTCTCCTTTACAACTTCAGAAACTAGGGAGGGTTCCTTCTGAGCCTCTTGTCCCACCCACTATCCAGCTGTGGGCTGTGCTGTGTCTTATCTGACTATTCCCTAGGCAGCATTTCTTCGCCACATCTCCCAAGGTCTTTTCCACATCCCATTCCATCTATTGAGAGAGTGATATGTCAGCTTGAGTAAAATACCAGATAGCTGGCTTCCAAGGGTGATAGGTTGCAGGTGATTGGGCAGAGTGAATTGTTGGTCAGTAACCTATGTGCAGGGAGATGTATCATTTTGGAGAGGGGGGTTGATGACCTTTGCTTTGCATTATTGATCGTAAACACCAAGTCTGTCTGCAATAAGACAATGCCATGCTCATCCACAATTCTATAACTGATAAGCAGATAAACTGGGATATGTATTACTGATATCCTGGTTGGGTGGCCCTTTTCAAGATCAACCTTCCTGGATTTTAGGTCCTTCAGCAAATTCAGTGTTAGGTTTGGGAGGGCAAATGGTATTAATCTGTGGAAACATTTTGGCTCTTACCAGGGCTTCTACCCTAGTGATGAAGTATGAATGCCTGTATGTTAACTTAGGCCAATGGGACAAATCTTCTTCATGTACCAGCCATGCTACTGCTTGGTAGGATCTCTTCCTGAATTCTTAGATTTAGTCTCAGGGCTGGTGTTGCTCTCCAGTCACTTGTTGGAGGATCTCAAGTTCTAGGCCACTGGGAAGGTTCAGGAATTCATAAGTGCTTATGAGTGGGGACTGCTTGTCCCAAAATGTTTAGATGGTCATATACTAGATCTTGTCTTCATCTCAGAGCAGATGGTTAATGATCTGGATATAAAGGGCATTAATTACCCTTAGCCTTTAGCTGTGGTCAGGTCATTTCCTGATTCAGATGGAACTGACTGTTAACTATGTTCTCCACGGGGCAAACTAATCTAATACAATAGACTGTCCCAAGCACATTATGGATCTAGAGAAATTTCAGCAGACACTTAGGGAATATCTCAACAGTTTGGCAGCCGGTTCTGTTGCTTATATGATGAACCACTGGGAACAGAAAGCCTTAATGCATTTGCTTCTAAATAGCCTCTTTTTCTTGTTATACCTGATTGGTTCCTTGGTGTGCTAAGGAGCTCCAGGAGACGAAGTGGCAGTAAACCTGACTATGGGTACAAGCTCAAGTTCAGGCCTACATTATGATGGTAACAGAAGCATTGATGAGCTGTTGACTGATTGCCTTGTTTAGGGTGACAACTCTCAGGTTGAGAGATCTCCCACTTGGTAACTTTGACAGTTTTACACAGCAGTTTGCTAGTAAAATGACTCAAATTTGCCAGGGGTTTGACTCTTCCTATGACAATCTACAGCAGGGGTCCTCAAACTTTTTAAACAGGTGGCCAGTTCACGGTCCCTCAGAATGTTGGGGGGCCAGACTATAGTTTGAAAAAAACATGAACGAATTCCTATGCACACAGAGGATCCCTCCCGTGGAGTATGAGGAGAGGAGGAGAGCTGCCGGACCCAGCATACCTGTCATGTAGAATAGTCTGGCTCTGCGATCTCCCTCCTCATGCATCACCTGCAGCTCCCGACACAGCCCTGACACTACTGCTTCTGACAGCGGCGGCCAATCAGGCGGGCGGGCCGGATAAATGACCCTGGCGGGCCGTACTTTGAGAACCCCTGATCTAGAGTCTATGCCAGTGACTGGGATAACATATTGTCATATTAGCTGGAATTCCTTTTGGTCTGTGGAGTCTTAGGAAGTAGATAGGACACTCTCTGGTTACCACGTACAAACAAGATTCATGTCCTTTCTGGCCAATTCATGAGACTGGAGGGAATGTGATATTTTGGAACTGGAGAGTGGTCAGTGCCTCACTTTGGAAGAGATATTGCCTACTGTCTTAAAGGAGGCTCTGACGCCCCTCCCCCCCCTTTAAGAGGTATACTTGACTACTATTGCCTGGTCTTCAGCCTTTCCTTTTGGGGAAAGATTGTTGAGAGAGTGGTAGGCAGCCAGCCACAGAGAACCCTAGAGAAACTTGATTATTTGGACTTCTTTTAGTCTGGGGTCAGATCTGAGCATGGGACAGAAAAACTTTGGTCGCTTGGTGGATGATTTTTGTCCGAACCTAGATAGGGGAAGTGCACCCTTCTGATCATGTTAGACCTCACAGCTGCCTTTGATAATATTGAGCTTCTGGACTACCTGCAGGAGTTGGGGATTGGGACAGTTGCAGGCAATTCCAGTTCCAGTGCAGGTTGTGGGGAACAGAGGTCAGCCTGGTAGCTACTCTCTTATTGAATGCTGCAGATCTTGGTCTTCTCTCTATTTTTCAGGATCAACATCAAACCATTGAGATTGGTTGCTTTGGAGTACAGTATCATCAGTATGTTTATAATACCCAGTTGTGTATCACCACCCTGTATTATGCCAGTGATGCTGTTGAAGTTTTATCCTGGTATCTGGGGACTCCTGAAAACCTGGATGGAAAGAAACAGGCTGAAGTTGAATCCAAGTAAAGCACGATTGCTAGGTGTACATTCATGTTTTCTGGCAGCTTTGGGGTTGATTTTCAGAGGGTAGCACTGCCCTCTGAGAGATCAGATATGTGATTTAGTGATCTTTCTGGATTCATGGCTACTGTTAGGTAGGCAGGTAGAGTCTATGGCAAAGAGGGGCTTTGCCTTTGTCCATGTATAGCTGGTGTACCTACCTGGACAGGAAGGACTTCACAACATTAACCTAATTCTACTTGATTGAACTATAGCAATTTGCCTTATGCCTTTAAAGACAACCTGAAGACTGTGGTTGGTTAGAATTAGAACTATTCCCAAGCATAGCCTCAATATGTTATGGGAAGGCTACCTAATTGGGCTATCTGAGGAAACAACCTTGGTGAAATATTGCAGGCCAAGCCCACTTAATTTATTTTAAGTCAAAGTAAACAAACTTTATTTAGTGATTGCTTTATATGATCAAAAGTATCTATTAAAGAACTGCACATTTAAAGAATATCCTGGATGCTTAACTAATGTCAAAGTATTGGTCTATACTTTCATTTTTAATTGTGGGAAGGAATTATTTCTTCTGGAAGAGAATTTGGAGGAAAGCTTCAAATCCTGTGGACTGTTTAGTGCTCCCCATTATAACTTTATTTGCTAACTTATTTATTTTATATGATAAAACTTTAATGGCTTCAATGAAGACTGTGTGAAGGGGTGCTGCTTTATTGTCTTCTAAAGGTAAATATGAAGTCATTTTAAACATGTATGAACATTGTGTGCTATTGATTAGAAAATATGTATTGAGGCGCTTTCTCTAATTACATGAATTTCCTCCCACACAGATTTTTCTAAACTATAGGGGTCCATAGCAAGTATGAACATTTTATTAGTATACTGAATGCAATCAAAAAAGTACACAAATTTGCCAGAAAAACTTGTGCTTCGAAGATTTTTCATCAGAAAAAAGTACTCTATACATGGATAACTAATTGTGAAAGCTAGATTTTCTAACAATGCTTTGTGAAGGATTAAGCGTATTTCATTATTCTAATTTTAACCGGAGTTCTGTGTGTACACATATATGACTAAGACTGGAACTGTTATTTTCATGAACTCCTAGCATAGAAAGAGCAGTATCTGTAGAAAAATAATTTAGAATTAGAAAAACAGTAGAGGGCAATCTAGTCTAAAAGGAAATTCTCTCCTGTTATGTGCATACTTGAAGAAGCAGTTAAAATATCCATTATGACCATCATAGCTAATATCTTAGAGAAAATTTTCTAGGAGAACTTGGAGTTCTTTGTGTTTTTCTTTACCTTTCTTTATGCCCTTTCTCTTGCTTATGAAAAGGCAGTGATTTGTGCAGGAGAAGGAGTTCGTTAACAAACATAGCTAGTTCCCTAGCAAACCTCAACTAGGGAGAAAGCTGCAGACAGGAAAATATGAGGCATATCTCATTTTCATTTTACAGTATTCAGTAAAACAGCAAATACCTTGCAACTATATGTAGATAATAACTTTACACTGTCAGTTATTATAGGCACAGGAAGCATCAGTTATTGAGTTTCCCATCTGGTTTGCAAAACTGTCCTCTCTTTTCTATCTTTGATGTGCATCTCCTGTCCTGAGGGAAAGGGGAAAAACTCATCTTTCTGATCAGCAGCTTATCCAAGATAAAAATTGTTTCCTACTCATACCTAAGGTCTCCACAGGAAGCAGGGGTGGGGTGGGGGGGACAAATGAAAAAGCATCAACGCAATGTTGCTTTCATGAAAATGAAAAGCTTAAATAAGTCAAAATGATGAAAGATTAGATCCTGTAGATGCCTCTGCCCCACAAGACTTTAAAATGGCCTCATTGGTCTGGATTATTTAAGGTCGTATTTCAAAGAAATATGTCTCTCCAAAAAAATTACAGTGAGAGAATTTGAACAATATAGTTAGCTATATGAATATTATCTTCCTAGCTTCAGTAGTATTTTATGATTGTCATATAGCAAACAGGTAATCTTTTACTTGTGCAGAATGAAAGAAAACTATTTTGAATACCTAGAACCTACCATTGATTAGTAGTGAGATAGATAGACAGGCAGACAGATAGATACACACACACTATAAAACCACAATGACCTATGCCTTATTTTAATAGTGATGAATGTGTTTTGCCAGGTATACTTTCATTGAAAGCACTAGTTAAAATCCACTTATTTTTAAGAAAATTGGACAACTTTTTAATGAATGAAGAAATGAATGCAAAAGAAAGGGAAAAAAATATTTGATTGAATCCAATTTAAATAATGATCTCTTTGGGAGCCCTCCTGGATTCTCAGATACTGCTCAGTGAGCAAATGGCAGCAATGGTCAGGAAGGCCTTTGAACAAATCCATCTTCTGTGCCAATTGCATCCTTGGGAGGCCCTTCTCACAGTCACTCATGCCTTAATCACCTTATGCTTGGATTCCTGTGAAATGTTCTACATGGGGCTTCCCTTGAAGCCACTTAGTAGCCACAACTGATACAGAATGTGGCCACATAAGTAGTTAACGAGTGTTCCTCATTTTGTCTATGTAACATCTCTGCTCTACAAGCTGCACAGGGTACCAACTGGCTTCTGGGTGCAATTCAACATATTGATTGTCTTCTATTGAGCAACACATGTCTTAGGATCTGGTTACCTACAGGACAGTCTTTCTCCTCTCATCTCTCCCTGTTCAGTAAAATCTGGAAGGGTTGGCACATTTCACATCTCAGTTATAAAGCATTGTCATCTTATGGGACCTAGGCAACATACCTTCTCTATAGCAGTACTGCAGAGAACAGCATTTCCCCAGAGTTTCATATGACCCCAATGCTGTTGGGCTTTTGTAAAGCTGTAGAAATGTGGCTGTTCCAGTGGAGATAGGAAAGAATAAGGTCAGGTTCAGGGATTTACTCCCTGGCGGTTTATTCCTGATTGTTAATAATAGCTTTCTATCTAATAATAGTTGGCTATCTTCCAGGATGTGTGGTTGTCTTTTATTATCAGTTTTTGTATTTTATTACTTCTGTAGATGTTTTAACCCTAACATGTAAGCTGCTCAAACTTACTCCAGTGGTTGTGGCAGTTTAGAAACTGATAGATGAAAAAATCTCGGAGTATTACATACTGATTTTGAATGAATCAACAATAGTTACACTGTAAGACACAAATTAAATACTCTCTTTCTCACTATATGTCACTTCTTTTTTTTAGAATTGGCTTGATTCTTCAAAGGAAATCAAGAAGCAAATTCACAGTAAGTGCTTCAATCTTTATGTTTGCTTTTAAATTAATCATTTAGTGGACAATCTGTGGACAAAAACTTGTTAATCTGATTTCTGAGCAGTACATTTCTGCTGACTTAGATTAGTTGCATGCTAAAAATTGAATTCATCCCATTTTTCTGCAGTAGATTGGACTTCTGATGTAATATGGTAGTGATTGAATGTACATGAAAAGGGGCATACATGCAAACAGTATAGATGAGGTATGGCCATTTATAATATATAGTAATTTGTTGAAAACACATTATGTGAAGAGCATCATATATGTACATACTATCAAATAAAAAAATATGCTATAGCAACAGTGAAGTTATCACTAGTTTATATTATTTATTTATCTACTTTATACTTTGTTTTCTTCTCCAGTGAGCACTCAAGGCATCTAATAAAATGTATAAACAAAAGCAGAATATAAAAATGTAAAAACACAGATTAAAATTAACAATAAAATAAGCAGCCAAGTTTTCATTATTTTCCTGAAGGCCAGGAGGGAGGAGGGGAGTGTTTGTTGGGAAGAGGGATATTATTCCATAGAAGGTGGGTGGTGACTGAGAAGGTATGTTTCCATGAAGTTGGCAGATTCTGATTGAGGGAATGAGTAAAGAGTAAATCTTATTGGGGGCAGGGGTATAGCTACCCAACCTGAAACATATAGAGCCTTAAAGGTGACAATTAGCACCTTGAATTTAAATTTATATGGCAATCCAATTCATACAAAAGTGTCTCCAGGCAACTTACCTGTGGCTAAAAATAATAAAAGATCCATAACAACATATAAAATCTTCACAGTATTGCATAACTGAGGCAACCATAATATATTCCATTTCTCCCTGGGTATTTCTACTCATCCTATCCAATCCGGTAGGAAGGCCATTCTCTGGATACTGTTGGCTAAGAAGCGTCAGCTGGCAGGGCCCAGAAGAAGAGTCTTTTCTGCTGTGGCATCTGCCCTCTGGAACATCATCCCTCCAGAGATCAGACTGGCCCCAACCCTGCTGGCCCTTGTAAGGTCTTAAAGACCTGGTTCTGTGCTCGAGCCTGGAACCCTGGGTGTGAGAAGGAGCCCATCTCCTAGTTGTTTTAATGGCTGTTTTTGATTTACTTTCCCAGATGCTTTGTGTGTTTTTTCTATATGTATTGTTTTTATTTACTTTAATAATGTTGTGCCCAGAGTCATTTATTTGAGATGAGTGGCCATATAAATCAAATAAATTCCAATTCAAAATCATTGTAGGGCAAACTTATCCAGTATTCTGGCCCAGTGTGTCAATCTTTCAAGGTTGTCCAGGTCAAGAAACTCTAGGGAGGTTGCTTTATTGTTGTAGGGCATATTAGTGGAATCTGGAAGTCCTGTCCAAATTTCTCTTTCTTCTATTCTATATACTAAATAAATCAAGGTGAGGCTCTTTTTCACTCTCCTTTCTATCTCTACACTATGTAATCTCTTCTCCAAGTCTGTCCTTAATGACTTGCTCTTTCCTTCCCCCACTTAATGGCTCTCTTATACTTTCCCCAAAGTCAGCTTTAAATTCCTTTATGAATGCCCAGAGGAACAGCCAGGTTTTCAAGCTTTTATGAAAGGCCAATATAGTTGGAGTCATCTGGATGTTGCAAATGTGCTGTTCCAAAGTATAAGTGTTACAACATAGAAAGCATTCTTCCTAGGTCCTGCCAACTGGCAGCCAATGCAGCTCTTGGAATAGAAGTGGTATACTTAAGCCTTTGAATTCTGGACCAGTTGTAGCTTCCAAATACTTTTCAAGGGTAACCCCTATAGAGTGCCTTGCAGTAGATTGATAGGGAGGTGAATAAACCCAAGTGACAATAATACTTCCTGTTCCAGGAAAGGTTGCAGTTGGCACACAAAATGGAAGAATAGCCCTCTTTGCCACAGCTGCCACCTGCTCCTTGAGCAAGAGCTGTGAATCCAAGAGGAACCCCCATATTGCTTACAAGTTCTGTTTTGTTCAGAACTAGTGATGGAATCTCACTGGAATTATTACCTGCATTTAATTTGTTCATCAGTGACTGTATAGTACAAAGAGAAATAATACCTTTTCAAATACAGTTGTTTCATGTTTGCATTCATATCCCTTATTGTCACACTATCTCTTTTTAAAATAATTATTGGCTTTACATGGAAGTCCAGCAATCCCTTGCTAAATCAACCTAACAGATAAGTGATCATGAATATGAAAATAATATTGGAGGAATAGAAGATGTGTGCTTCTGTGTATACAGAAAATATGTATGCATTAACATGCAAAATTTTTATTTATCTTAATGGCCACAACAAGGCATTGTACACAATGTCAGAAGTGGTAAAGAAAATGTGCATTCATTTGACAGTGAAGGGACAATCTCTGCAGTAACATTTTTGATACGTAGGGAACCTTCCTCTTATGCTATTTTTTCTAATTGATATGATAAGGGCCTACCTGAGTTAATACTATCTAATCCTTCCTTAAATAAAGGCTAGATAAATGCTGATAAATACTACACACCTCTTAATGGGCTTTTCCAGTGAGTCTTTCTCAGTTTTTGTTTGTTTGTTTTTTACTGGCTAAATATCAGAAACAGATGTCTCTCTTCTATGCCTTAAGGCTTAGATTGCATACTCAACTTTGTCAAACCTTCTGATGTAATGTTGTATTTTAAATAAGACTTGTAATAAAGCTCCAAGTTAACAAAGCATCTTAAGATCTGGTGAACTTTCCAAATCCTCTGTTAGAGAAGTTCCTAGAAAATCAGGCTTTTGGAAAGTGAACAGATGCAAATACTTTACCAGTCTGGCACAATACTCCAAAAGCTCATTTGGTAAAACTGCATAATCTAATCTGGTATTAGTGCAATGTCTGTTAGCCCTATTTTGATTTTTTTACAATTTCAAGCATGAATCTTTGAATGTTAATGGGGTAAAAGCCAGTTTTGGTTTTTTTTCTGATCACTTTCACTTTAATATTTTATTGTTTTATTGTCTTATTGTTGTATTCGTCTGGATAGTGCTGATATCCAAAGCAATGATTTCAACAGACCTTTTTGTAGTCCATCTCTCCATCTTGTAGGAAGTCAGCCAAGTGGTAGGGCCACCACAATGTTATTTTTTGTGTCCATCTATTGTCAGGTAAACATACATTGTGTCCTGCTATGTATTTATATTTCCATTTTAGTGCTATTGCTATGACATCTTTGAAATTAGTTGTTACATTTCCTCATTTCTGATTCAGTGTTTGTGAGCGAGATCTGTTGTTATTGTTTTGGTAGTGAGTTATTGGAAATGTAACAAATAAATCCCCCACTATTCTTTATTTTATTTTGTTTTCTTGATTTGATACAATGGGTTTTGGTCTCTAAACACTGAAATAATTAGTTGTTATAACTCTGAAGAACTAGGAATATTGGAAGCAGTAGTATCCTCTGGTAACCATGTTTGACAATAGTATTGGATACTAGCAGTGGGGATAATGATGAGTGCAAGCAGCCACATTTGCCATTTTGCTGAACGTTTGTAGTTCACTGATCTTTTCAAGATGAGGGTTGTAGGAATATGAGTAGCTGAGAAAAGAAAGGGAATATAAAGGGGGAGGGGCTTATCATTCCCCATTCTCCAAGAAGATCTTTCTCTCTGTCTTAGACAGAATGCTATGTATTTTTATTTTTATTATCTTTCATAACCTATTACTGGCACTAGTTATTGGCACCTACTTGATTTTTCTTAAGGGAAAGAAAGAACCATGAACCCTTTTGTGTTTCTTACAATAGATGTATCGAATGTATAAGTATGTGTGTATTTGTCTTCTTTTTTAAAAAATAAGTTTATTGAGAATTTCTAATTGAGAAATGTATGTATATGACAACTTAAAGCATGTGATGAAGTGAATAGGCTTAAATTAGGAAGTGTTTTGTGCAAATATGAGTTGAAGCTCAGTTCCTGAATACAGTAAGAGTAGCATATGATGGTAGTAAAGCATGCTTGAGAATAAATGGAATGCTCAGTGATTGTACACCCTTGTATTATTTCCTGCTCAGTTTTACTGATGTCCCTTTAATTGTTTAATGTGTTTAAGAATAAATGCATAAGGAATGTTTTTAGTGATGACAGAATCGTTTTAATTGGGGACATGAATGTACATGTGCTTTGGTATGCAGGTGATGCTATATTGTTGGCTGAAAACCCAAATAATTCCCAGCAAATGTTATGATGTAGGGATTATATGATGCAGTGAGGAGTATGGATCTAAAAATTAATGCTTCAAAGGCCAAGGTAAATGGAGAAAATACAACAAACAGTTTAAAAAGCTAGAGCAAGTAGATAAATTTGTATATTTTGCTCAAATGTTTACTAAAAATGGGAAACTGGGTCGAGACATTTTAAGATATGCAAGTGCTGGTAGAAAGATAGTGGGTTGTGAATATTTGTCAAAAGAAAGTAAATGGGCGGCATACAAATTTAATAAATAAATAATATATTATACTATTGTATGTATAATAGTATGCTTCTGTTCACTTTTTTATATGGAAATGAGAGTTGAGTGTGTCAGAAGAAACATAAACGTTTAATTCTGTGGGAATGGGTTACCTAAGAAATATATGTGATAAGACAAGAAGTGGAATCAGGAATTAATGAGTGCTAAATGAATGTAGATTGAATACAAAAGTGAGCCACTAGGATAAAAAAAGTATATGGGTAGTCCTTGTATAGTGACCACAATTGGACCAGCAACTCAATCATTAAGCAAAGCCATCACTAAGTGAAACCACATCTGTGTTTATGATCTTACTTCAGCTTTCCTTTGCTTTACAGACCTGCAAAAGTTGTAAATGTGAGGATTGGTCATAAAATTACTTTTTCATCACTGTCATAACTATGAACAGTTGCTAAATGAGGCAGTCACTAAATGAGAAATACCTGTATGGAGATGGTTGGTCATACAGAGAGAATGAATGAGGATTGGATTGAGTAGAAAAACTATACATGAAAAAGTGAGAGAGTTGTAATTGGATACATTTGTGGGAATTTTCAAAAAAGAAATAGAAGTTTAAAGAAAAAGTGTAGGTGGTGGTGTATACTGTTCATATGGTGGAAGCAAGGAAGACTTGCAAAGATAGGTATAGAGAGTTATTAGTAAGGATGTAAAGGTAATGATATAGCGATGTTGATGTAAACTATACAGGTAGTCCTTGGTCAACAGCCATTTGTTAGCGACTGTTCAAAATTATGACAGTACTGAATGAGGAGACTTACAGTCAGTCCTCGAAGTTGTGGCTGTCAGTGTCCCTGTGGTCATATGATCACGATTCAGGCACTTGCCAACCAGCTCGCAGTTATGATGATCGCAGCGTCCCATGGCCATGGGATCCCCATTTGGGACCTTCATTGCTGGCTTCTGACAAGCAAATCAATGGGGAAGCTGGCAGGAGGTCACAAATGGTGATCACATGATGTTGTGCCTAATGACTGTGCAGGATTCACCTAACAACCACAACTGGAACTGCTGTCGTAAATCGGTGTTGTCATGTGATGTCACACTTTATGACCACTTTGTTTAGTGACAGAGTTCCTGGTCCCAATTGCCATCATTAACTGAGGACTACCTGTATTTACCTATGCTTCTTTTTCTTGTCTCATGCCTTTAGTCTCTTTAGTTTTTTATTTCTGAAAGGGAATAGCATGAGTATGCATGCGTATAATCAAGCGAGTAACCCAGATTCTGCAGTTATGCAAATTTGCATATTGTTTGTACAAAAAGTAGGAGGCCACTGGCCTATAAAATTCTTACTGTCTGCCATACTCTCAGGCCAAAGTATTTCATCATTCATGTTACTGGCAAGAGATTTTTCTTCCCCTTTGTAACTCTTGTGATTGGAATTTACTTACCAAGTTGCCTTGCATTTAGCTAAATCCATTTCTTTCATTTTGGTATGTTTTAGTTTTTTTTTTTATTGTGAGCACCTTGTGAGGGTTGTGAGGGCTTACAAGGTGCTACACAGACAAATAAACAATATGTACAGTGACCCTTGTTGTCCATGGTTTTTGGCACAGTTTTGTATATTTATGCATGTGGAAGATGAAAGGGCTTTTGTGCATGTTTATAGTACTCATTTCACTGTCTCATTATCCACTGTTGTTCAGCTGGAACCGAAGCCCTGCAAATGAGTGCCACCTGTACAGTCTGTTTTAATGATTTGCTTGTATAGCAGCTCAGCAGTTTTAACAACTCATTGTTCCGAAGCTACTCTGTTGATTATCAACAGAGTAGGTTAAGACAGACCAGTCAAATATTTTTAAAGTATTTGCATTATAAGAACAAATATAATCATCATCAACAGGTTTTATATTTTGTTATTTACAAAGAACAGTTATATTTTTTTACAAATGGAAATGAATTATTTGTAATATTTTTGTTGTCCTTCTCTCAAGCGTCAAATGACTTAACTGTATTTTTTTTTCCTTCTTGATACTTAAGTTATTACACTAAAATCACAGATTGCAGTCTTTATGTATAATGGGTAATATCTTCTAACAATCTCCCTTTATTATTATATTTTGCTTAGTATATTTTATTCCTCTTTTATTAACATATGAAACCTATATAAAATGTAGAAAAATAAAAATTGTATTTTAAAAATCAAATCTACACTGAATTAAAAGCAGTTGATATAAACACACACACACAAACACACACACACATATTAAAAAGATGGAGAGATGAAAGGAAGTGGAAATTGGCTTTCTTTAATCACAAGCAATGGTTTTTCATTTCTGATGATGTGTCATGTTCTGTTTTAGAGATGGCCCCCAATTAGAGCAGATATTTTGTCTTAGTTACTACAGGATTAAAATGCTCTCCCATGTGCCTTTGTTTATAGAAGGCACCATAATAAAATTAAAAGATGAAGTTGTTACTTGGGATCTTTATAATTAAATTCAACCATTGACATATAATACTGGTCAGTTGAATTTATGTATAGGCAGTCCTCACTTAACAACCATTCATTTAACAACCATTCCAAGTTACAATGGCACTAAAAAGTGACTTATGACTGGTGCCTGAAGTTATGAGTGTCATAGCACCACCGCAGTCATGTGATTGCAGTTCAGGCATTTACGACAGTTGAGCATCCCAGGTTCACATGATCACCATTTGCAACCTTCCCAGCCTGCTTCCAGCAAGCAAAATCAGTGGGAAATCACGTGATTCACTTAACGGCCACATGATTCACTTAACTACTGTGGTGATTTGCTTAATGATCACCACAAAAAAGGTAGTAAAATTGTGTCTGGTCATGTGATGATTCGCTTAATGAACTCATTGGTCCCAATTGTCCCTAACTATACTCAAATATATGCTACTTTATGCATTTTTATTTCACAAGTTTAAAGTTGTCTCTTTTCTTATTTATTATAATTACATAGAATGCTTATTTCTTGTACTGTAACTATTTACTTGTACTAATAATATTTAGAAGCCCTATGTGGTGCTTGACCTGTACTACAGGTACTCCTTGTTTAGCAACTGCACACAGTTACAGTGATTATGAAAAAGTAACTTTATGACAGATCCTCACATTTACAACCTTCACAGGTCTGTAAAGCAAAGGAAAGCTGAAGTAAGGTCATAAGCATACTCGCGGTTTCACTTAATGACCACTTCACTTAATAATCGAGTTGCTGGTCTCAATTGTGGTAGCTAAACAAGGACTACCTGTATTACAATCAGATTTCTGTCTTTGCAGTATCTCAAGTAAAACTCTGGGGCAGAGAGATTTTATTTGAATGGTCAGATATTTTATGCACAGTATTGACCAAAGCATTTTTGTAGGTATATGAAACTACTGTATGATTTAAATGTTGAGTCAATTTTTTTTAAAGAACTGTTTTCTGAATTTAAAAAAATATTATATATTAATGGTAGCTAGTAGTAGTTTTGGCTGAATATAAACCTCTGCTAAAGCTACAGTCCAGCACACTGATTGATCATATATTACTAACTTCACCAGTTTGAATTAGTAAATTGGTCCTGACATTGTCAATCTAAGACAAATAATGAAAGTATTGAGTTATCAACTATGAGTTACGATGAGCATGTAGGTGTTTTTACAGGATCTGTATCAGTTTGCTTGCCTTATCAGCATGTGTTTCATGGTATCTCATATAATTCATGGTTAGTATATTTGATTCAAAGTAGAATAAAAGAATTGAAGACAACTTGGAAACTGTAGGTGGCACAGAATGTTGCCCATGTCTTGTCCATGAGCTTCCTTGGCTGCTGGTTGGTTTTGGGGCCCAATTCAAGATGCTTGCTATTCTTATAGAGCCCATAATGGCTCAGGTCCTTGTTAGCTTCAAGACCATCTGCCCAACCAATAGATGCATGCTGAGAGGCAAAACAGTGGATTCCTGCCCACCCCTCCATGGGAGGTTAGAGTTTGGGGGTCCAGAGGATGGCATTCTTGGTTGCAACCCTCTCAGCTGTCTCCCCAAAGTCTCTTATTATCTTTTAGGAATGATAAACTGTGCTTTCCATAGGACATTTGGAAAAGAGGTCACTTGCAAGCTTTGTGTTTAGTATGTTTTATGGTTTAATGTGCTATGTTTGTAAACCATCTAGAATCCATGCAATATTTGTATAACAGTAAGTAAATAAATACTTATGTTTAAACATTTTTCATTAATCTCAAATGGTATGGACAAAACAATTTAAAATCCAGTATATTAGTAATTTTACAATATATACAAAACAATTTTAATTTAAGAGTTTCTCTCCAGTCCTTAGTGTATACAGTAGTTTTGTTTTTTTTCCTATTTGTGGATAAAAATAAAGTTTACTCTGAATGTTTTCATTTTTTCTCCCATGTGTTTTCTATGGAATGTGCCAAATGTAGATTTGCCATGGCTATTCACCTTTAATGTGAAGTTTTATCCACCTGATCCTTCACAGTTAACAGAAGATATCACCAGGTATGCCATTAAGCATTGTTGATTCCTACATTATTTAGTGTCTCTTGGAAAATCTGTAAAATGTTACATCTCATAAGCCTAAGGCAAATGGTCAAGATGCAAAAATGCATCATTTCTGGCTTTTCCCCCCCCTATTTTAGCTGCTATTGCTTTCCTCTATGTTTGATTTCTAGTATTTTTCCTAAATCTAGTGTAGAAATGTATATACAGATTATTACTGTAGATAAATGTCATGGAAGAAAAATAATCATCTGATAGTAATGTTTTTTTATTGAAGAAGAGGAACTAATTAAAAGCAGAAAAGCATCAATATTGAATCAGCTGCAGATATTCAAAACATATATCATAGCATGGGTGTGTGAGGGAAGAAATACTTTTCCTATTGAAAGAATACTTCAATAAATCAATTTTTATTTGAATTAAGAGATTTCTTGATAATAGGGAATGTTCTGTCCTCAGATGATGTAACTCTGACATTTCTATGGTTATGTTCCTTTAACTGGAACCTTTATGATTTTCACTCCCAGTTCATGGAAATGTTTCTCATAATTTTTCAAGACAACTGCATGCAATTATGGTTAAAATTCTTCATCTTATCTGCCAACAGAATAGTTTATTCTACTTGTGTCCTAGTTAGCCATTATTTAGAATAGTTATTAGAGTCATATGGTAATGAGTTACTCTGTAATTTGCCTCAAATATTATGCAGTGTAATATGGAAAATAAAAAGGAATTTGTACATTTTAAAAACTATAATACTTCAGTAGCAGTAGTCAGAAAAATTGCATTAAGATTTTATTGATAGTATAATTTCCAGTTTTACATGAGAAATAGGAGGAATTTGATTTTTTTTTTGCCCTTATTAAAATATAATCTTATATTTTCTATGTTTGCAGATTGCTTTTAATGTAGATTTTTAAAATGTTACAATAGGTAAGAATATTTGTCAGACAATTATCATTATTCTTTTTTCAGGTACTTCCTTTGTTTGCAGCTTCGTCAAGATATTGCTTCTGGACGTCTACCATGCTCTTTTGTGACCCATGCTCTGCTTGGTTCATATACTTTACAAGCTGAACTAGGTGACTATGATCCAGAGGAGCATGATAGTGGTTACATACGGGAATTCCAGTTTGCGCCTAACCAGACAAAGGAGTTGGAGGAGAAAGTAGTAGAATTACACAAGACACACAGGTGCGTCATGTTCCCAGTAATTGATTTGTATTCACTTTTGCTTTGCTTGCTGCAGATAGTACTGAATTCCAGATAGAATCTAGTGATCCAACAGTGATTTTGTATTTCTTCATGCCCTTAATTTGGAACTTTATTTATTTATTCATTTAAGATTATTATAGCTGCCCAATTCCACTGAACTCTAGGGAAAGATCAAGTTTGAAATAGACTTTTTAGTTCTTCACAGTTAAAGATTGTAGTGGATGTTCCATAAAAATCAGTCCAGTGAATCAAAGTTATTTACTTAAGCACAAATGCTCATGAACGCTTTTGATGAAAAAGTATGGAGCTTACACATGTAAATAGAAAACATTGTCCATGATAATCAGTGGGCCTCACATTAGCTATATGATTTTCCAGTTTTCAGTTTATCTAGTGGATAATACTTGTGTATTTATGTAGCACGCTAACATATTTTGCACCAGCAAATTATCTCTGAAACCTCTAAGTAGAATGCTGCTGAGGTTCTTACTCAGTGCCTGGAAGAAATGGTGGTCTGGATGAGGAAGAGCAGGCTGTGAGTCAACCATAGCAAGACTGAGTGGCTGTGGGTCTTTTGGCCTGCTGGATCTGGAGATTTTCCATCTTTAACTCTAGATGGGATAGCACTTCCCAAATTAGAATTGATGCACCCAACCTGGAGGTCCTCCTGGACTCACAACTCTTGCTGAGGAGCAGGTAGCTGCTGTGGCTATGAGAGCCTTTGTTTAAATCCATCTTGTGCATCAGCTGCACCCATTCCTGGATCAGGAAGCTCTGCTCATGATCACTCATGCCTTAGTCACTTCCTGATTGGATTACTGCAATGTACTCTGCATGGGGCTGCCACTGAAAAGCACCTGGAAGCTTCACCTAGTCCAGAATGCAGTGGTGCATGCAGGATTGGGCCAGTACAATTCACCCATGTGACACTGCTATTCCACAAGCTGCACTGGATCCCACTAGGCTTCTGGAAGGAAATCAAAGTGTTGTTTAAAGCTCTGCATGGCACAAGTCCAGGTTACTTGCAGGACCAGCTGTCTTTGAGCATGCTCTGGATCCCTTTGGTGAAACTGTCATCTAGTGGGACCCAGGAGATGTACATTTTCTGTTGCCACACCTGTATCCTCCCCCTGAGATCCAGATGGCCCTGACCCTACTGGCCTTCTAGAAGACAATGAAGACCTGGTTTTTCCCTGAGGTGATAGGGCCAGGTTGTTAGCAGAGCCCAATATATGTGCTTTGGTGTTGTGAGTTGGTCATGAGGTGCCTCAGTTATTGTATTACAATTATTTTTACTAGTATTTTTTCTCTCGTTTTATATTGTTTATATTTTTTTCTTGTGCATTATTTCTTAGCAGCCTAGAATTGTTTGTTTAAGATGGGTAGCCATATACATTTTCTGATTAAATAATTTTCTCCTTTTGATCTTGTATGATCATTTTTTAAGCCAATCCCTATGTCTGAAAAATCCACACGCAACTAATAATAGGATAAGACCAAATCATATGAGTTCATGTTCCAACTCCTGAGTTGCATTTCCAACTAGGCTATAATAACCAAGTTTTATTAAACATTCTCTGAAGTGTCCAGTATACATGAAGCAATTTGGGTTTTTTATATTAACCTTATATTAACATCATAGGAAACTAATATAATGTTAGTTAAAACAACCCTCCATCCAATTACCAAAATGGGACATTCTGATTTGTTCCAGAGTTTCTGTAGATAATGAGTATGAATTTCATTAATTTCATTCAGCATCTCGTACAAAAGGCCTAGAAGCCACAATTAATTCCTCCAAAACCTCCAACTATTGAAATATTTCAGAACCAGTTATGACATCTAGAACAAATAGATTAAAATAACAAATATTTAATTTATTTAATATAGACGCCTTCTTCCTGACTCTCAATGACTCTCGGTGGCTCACAATATAACAAAAACAAATTAAAATAAAGTAAAAAAACCACAATTTTAAAAAATTAAAAAACCCAGCAAAAACAATTAAGTTGAATAAACTACCAAGAAGCACACTCAGGTGAATCAAATTCGTATTTTAATTCTATAAAAGTTTCAGAAACAATTTCTCAGAATTGAGTTAATATAAAATAATAAGCTTGTTAATAGTACAGTCTCACACTCTGCCTTCTATCATTATGCCATTAATGTTTTCAGAATTTATAATGCAGTCAAGAGATTCTACAGCTAGATTAAAAAGAAAGGGAGAAAGAGGGAATCTTTGGTTTCTTTATTTCGAAATAAATATAACCAAGGAGAGGCTACACTATTAAGAATCCCCCATGATTTAAGAGTTGAATCAATGATATCAGTCCAAAATATGACACTTTGGTAAGCCCAAAGTAAGTAAAAACCCACCTCAAATACATCTGCATCCAAAAAGCTTGGGTGGGGAAGCTTTTTGTACAAGTTGATTGTCTTTGGAAAGAACATGAGTCTCCTGGAAAACAGTAAGTTCTGTTATCTTTTTGAAACTTAACTAAAACTTGTCTCTCCTTAGTTGGAAATTTCAGTCTTTTAGTGATTCATGTTACAAGGGAGGCTGCTGTTAATATAAGAAATACTAAAACCAACAAGGAAAAAAGGCATTTCCATCCATACAGTATCTGTGCCCTATTGAAAGACCAAGCCAAAAGAGGTGAGAAAAATAGAGAAAAAATAGTGATGTAATTAAAAATAAAATCTATAACCCTAATTGGCTGTAGTCAAACATTATGTAATATATCCCTGCTACTCCCTCACAAATACATAAACTAATCAGGAGATTGTTATTAATAGTATACAAATCAATAGGGAGGGAAAGGAAAAAATAATGAAAATAATAATCTTCAATGATTTAATGAAGAAGAAAAAGCAAAGGGAGAGAAATCAAGGGAAGAAAAGGAGGGTTAGAATAAAGCTATGGGGAAGAAAATCCCATAATATTTCCCCAGTAGACAAGTCTATAATTAAGAGCCAGCAACAACAAAGATTTAGCAGCCAGGATACAAGTAAGCATAATAGTAAAACATATGAAAAAAAAAAGTCTTTTTCAACAGGAACTTAAAAATGCAAGATATTTTTCAGCTTCCACATGATTATGAAATTATTTCTGAGTGCTATTTGAAAATTTCAAAACAAAGCTGGCGAGAAACTAGGGATTTTTTCCTCTTCTGATTACACCAAAGAAGCTCAACAAGACAAGAAAGATGTTCTAGAGAAACATCTTTACTACTTCATCAGGATCCCTGGCTATTGTTCCACTTAAGAGATAATACAGTTTGAATCCCTCAAGAGCAAGTTCAGTTCTTTTTTCTTGCCTAAATAGTAGACTTTTGAAAAACACCAGGGCATTTCCCTTTATTGTTTGAGCTTTTAGAATTATCAAAATGTTTATAACCATTAGGTATTGATGTAATGGTTTTTGGGCATGGCTGTGCCAAGTGTGTTTCTACTCCAGTATGTTTTGATAGTTTTCACAAATGCAAAGACTGGAAGCTGTTACATTTGAATATGGACACTCCTTCATCGGGAATAATACAAGGTCAGATGTTTTAAATGATGGGATTAAAACTATTGCTACTCCTTGCAAAGACTGGCCATGCCTAGAAACAAAATACTGGCTTAGCAGACCATGGTCTGAGTAGCAAGGCATATGTTGTCATATAATAACAACACAAAATAACATAATATTGTTTTTTATGTTTCCTTTTTAAATATTTGCAGAGGTTTGACTCCAGCACAGGCAGATTCCCAATTCATAGAAAATGCCAAGCGGCTATCCATGTATGGAGTGGATTTACATCATGCTAAGGTATTAGTCAGCATTTCTATGAAAAATAAAACTTCATTTAGAAAACGTGGTGGACTCATGTACTTAAAAATCCCTATTGTACAATATATAAGTTCTTGTTGTTTGTGAGGAAAGGAAGAAAGTGTTGTTGCTGGCACCAAATCAATCTGATGGGAGATTTGATTAGAGTACGGGAAGTAGATATGTGTTACAGTTTCTGGCAGATGTGTGAATCAATCTAAATCCACCCTGTATCAGTGCTGTAGTTTTTGATATATTCTATTTCCTCTGCATGAAAGATAGGGAAATTTAAATTTGGGAAATAATTTGAAATCCATGGTAGATATTTTTAATATTTCTATTGCATATGCATTATTCCATGCTTTTTTAGGCTTGTTTTAAGCAAGATGTCTTCTGAGCAGCATTCTACTGCTGCATTCTCCCCTGTACAATGCCTCCCTCCCAACATACACAAGCAAATACAGGTAGTCCCCAGTTTAAGAACGAGTTCTGTTCCCAAGGTCTGTCTTTGAGTCAAATTTGTATGTAAGCCGAAACAGTATTATTGTATGATCCTGTATAAGTAGTACTGTGTATTAACTCGAACCATTGTGTATTTAACTTGAATCACTGTGTATTTAACTCGGATTTTGCTACAGTAGGCTCCGTTCTTAACTATGGGTCATCTGTAACCTGGGTGTTCTTAACCTGGGGACTCCCTGTACAGAGATCAGGTAGGGAACACCAATATGCCAATCACCGCTTTCTTTCTAGCTGACTAGCTGGAGAAGGTTCCACTAATCAGAGCCCTTGCCCAAGCTGTGGCAAATCCTGGAATAGCAAAACTCTTTTTCCATCCCCTCCTCACTCCACAAAGAAATTGCTAGCCTAAGTATCCAGAACTTTTATTTGCCTTTGGGCATTTGCAAAAAGAAGAAAAGAAAAATCTGAGCGCTTGCCCTAAAGGGATATTTGCGAAGCTGTCAAGCTGCTATTCACCTAATGCGTTTTAAAAGACCATTGTTAACTGTGATAATGAAATGATATAATGCTGGCAGTTTTGCAGCTAGGAATTTTTCCTTTCAGTTATAATCATGACTGCATGTTGCTGCAGTTGCTAGAATGGAGGAGATGAGGAAGTGTACTGGAAAAGTCAGTGGGATAGGTGGGGTGAAAATTCCACAGAGCATATATTCTACAGAACGTTTGGTGTTTAGGAGTCTATATACAATATGTTTTCATTTTCCCCTGAAATTTCAACTATAAACATACTTTCTTGTTAAAAACTTGGGTTGTTCATGCTTTAGTTTTGAAGCAAGATGGGTCCCCTCTAGTAATAGGAAGTCTACTAGCCAAATATTTGGATAGTTATTGATTTGAAACATTACAGTACATGCTACAAAATTGAATGGATTAGGCAATAGGTCACTGACTGTTGTTCACTGAAGCGTTTTAAAAATGTGGCTTTTTCCTTTCATATGATGTATTTCTATCTTCTGTGTACTTTTTTGATATTCAGTATTTCCAACTTTATACAACAATGCAATAACTTTTATCATTCTACAGTATTTCATTCATCATTGACTGCCTATTTTACCACTTCTGAAGTATTTTCTTACCTTCTAATATTGTTGCTCAGCTAAATTTCCATGCCTGTCATTGAGATAATCTTTTGTACTCTCCTGCTGTCCCATTGTCTTATCTATCTGCTTGTATGTATTCCTACTGTAATCAGTTTGAAATTGCTTTCATTCTTAATTTGATAGGATTCTGAAGGTGTGGACATCATGCTGGGGGTTTGTGCCAATGGGCTACTCATTTACAAAGACAGACTCCGAATAAATCGTTTTGCCTGGCCCAAAATTTTGAAGATTTCTTACAAACGCAGTAATTTCTATATTAAAATCAGACCGACTGAAGTAAGTATTTGGCTATCATGATTCACATGTCAGAAATCATATGAATACATGTCAGGTGGTTCAACAGTTCACACTGTGATTAAACTGAATATATGTCTGCCCGGTAAAGTTTTTTTTTTTTTAAATCATACTAGACCTGTGAAGATCCATAGTGCAAAGTAGCTGTAGCTACTTGCAGGTTTGGTTCAGTTCGTGCATGGCTCTCCTGAGATGTTCTCTATATTGAATATATTTAAGAATGTTGATATTTCACCTGCGCTTTGCTTTCTTGTTGCTTCACATTTCAGAATCAAACACAGGATCAGATCCATTAGTAATGAACAGTAAGAGATTTTTTACAGCATTTGGTGCTCACAAATAATTCATGAGCAATTAAAAAGATTCCAGATGTAATTAAAAAAAATTATTGTCTTACATACTAATTGTATGAAATCTAATCAATTGTAGACTTGCTATTTGATAACTTATCCAGATGTGTACTGTTTGCAAGTCTAATAACTCCTAGTTAACATCAGTTTCTTGGAAGATATTTATTATTTATACAGGAATCTTGTTGTAGTGTATTTTAATTAATATTTATTCTTTTTACTGTGAACTGCCCAGAGTCGCTTGCAGTGAGATGGGTGGTGACACATTTGAAATATAAATAAATAAATTAAATTAAATCAGTGCAAAGTTTAATTATACAAAAATGAAAGCATGTTTTTGCCTAAACATTAAATACAATGGGCAATGGACAAAGACACTGTTATTTCTATGCTTAATTTTGCCAAACCAGTTCCTACTTTGCAGCAGTTTCGTTTTCTTTAGAAATGTTGAATGTTATGGAAAAAAACTTCCAAGAAAGCACTTATCTAGTCACCTATATTTACATTATGTTGTCTTTGGATTATAGCCTCAGAGTACTGTATAACGTGAGGCCTTTGAACGTGTGGTTTAGAGTTGTTAATTAAATTGTGTTCTAAGATGATGATGATGATGACGACGACAATGACAATGATAGTGGTTTTTGTATATAACTCAAGGCAGCAAAATACCTAATACTCCTGCCTCCTGTTTTCCCCACAACAAAACCCTGTGAGGTAGGTTGGGCTGAGAAATCACCCAGCTGGCTTTCATGTCTAAAGGAGGCCTAGAACTCACAGTCTCCTGGTTTCTAGACCAGCATCTTAACCACTGCACCAAGCGATTGAAAATGATTACATTAAATTTAAGAGTAAATGAGATCAAATGCATGTCTACACAGAAGTTAATCCTACTGATTTCAGTATGACTTACTGTCTGATACATATAGTATATACAATTGGAACTGTAATCTTTTTATTTTTTAAATAAAATTTATTTTAAATATGAACCAGAATAAAAATGAATATATTTTTCTACAACATTTGTAATGCTTATTGAAGGAAAACATTGTATGAAAAATTTGTCAATAAAATCCCTGGAACCAACCAGTAAAGGCCTTCAAAACTGTTACTTATATACATTTTTTTCCTTTATTTTCCTCCAAATATTTATTACTGTCTGTAATTCAGAGCAGTAATGAAAATTAGTCATAATAGGAAGAAATACAGTATTTAAAATGAGGGCTAAAAGTTGCTAGCTGAAACAGTTTCCAAAAATTATATTAATTTGTGTGAATTTTTTTCAGCTGGAGCAGTTTGAGAGTACTATTGGCTTTAAGCTGCCAAATCATAGGGCTGCGAAAAGATTATGGAAGGTTTGTGTGGAGCATCATACTTTTTATAGGTAAAACATATTTCTAATTAGTGGGTTATGGGATTTCCATGGCTTTTGTCTTTTTGAGGAAAAAACAACTTTGAGAAGTAGTTTTGGATGTGAAAAGCCCCTTGGGAAAAATAGATGAGCTTCCTTTTATCCTTTGGCAAAAAATACACTTTTCTTATAACTGCCTTTCAGTTATGTGTGTCCCACAAGTTGTTTGATTTGGTCCTATTTTATGTGCTTGATCTATCATAACATTGTGTTTACAGTGTAAAATCCTTTGTTTTGCTAAATGATAACCAGCCTGCCTTATTAAAAAAATAACAAAAAAAACCACCTTTAATTCTTTTCCTCAAGCTGTATGCTAGATTATTCTCCTAAAATATTGTCACAATACAATAAATTGTGATTTGATGATCTGTTCAGTCATCTGTAATATGATACAGCATGTTCAGTCATAGTTATGTCTGCAAAATGTTTATGCTGAGCAATTTGAAACATACCGATAGGTACCTTGTCAGTCTGTAGACTAGTAGAAATAGGCAGCAGGTAATAAGTTGACAGCTCATTGAATCAGTCAATAGAATGAAAGTGTTCTGGTGTACAGTGGGGCAAAAAAGTATTTAGTCAGCCACCAATTGTGCAAGTTCTCCCACTTAAAAAGATGAGAGAGGCCTGTAATTTTCATCATAGATATACCTCAACTATGAGAGACAAAATGAGGGAAAAAATCCAGAAAATCACATTGTCTGATTTTTAAAGAATTTATTTGCAAATCATGGTGGAAAATAAGTATTTGGTCACCTACAAACAAGCAAGATGTCTGGCTCTCACAGACCTGTAACTACTTCTTTAAGAGGCTCCTCTGTCCTCCACTTGTTACCTGTAGTCATGGCACCTGTTTGACCTTGTTATCAGTATAAAAGACACCTGTCCACAGCCTCAAACAGTCACACTCCAAACTCCACTATGGCCAAGACCAAAGAGCTGTCGAAGGACACCAGAAACAAAATTGTAGACCTGCACCAGGCTGGGAAGACTGAATCTGCAATAGGCAAGCAGCTTGGTGTGAAGAAATCAACTGTGGGAGCAATAATTAGAAAATGGAAGACATACAAGACCACTGATAATCTCCCTTGATCTGGGGCTCCATGCAAGATCTCACCCCGTGGGGTCAAAATGATCACAAGAACGGTGAGCAAAAATCCCAGAACCACATGGGGGGACCTAGTGAATGACCTGCAGAGAGCTGGGACCAAAGTAACAAAGGCTACCATCAGTAACACACTATGCTGCCAGGGACTCAAATCCTGCAGTGCCAGATGTGTCCCCCTGCTTAAGCTAGTACATGTCCGGGCCCGTCTGAAGTTTGCTAGAGAGCATTTGGATGATCCAGAAGAGGATTGGGAGAATGTCATATGGTCAGATGAAACCAAAGTAGAACGTTTTGGTCTAAACTCAACTCGTTGTGTTTGGAGGAGAGAGAATGCTGAGTTGCATCCAAAGAACACCATACCTACTTTGAAGCATAGGGGTGGAAACATCATGCTTTGGGGCTGTTTTTCTGCAAAGGGACCAGGACGACTGATCCATGTAAAGGAAAGAATGAATGGGGCCATGTATCATGAGATTTTGAGTGAACACCTCCTTCCATCAGCAAGGGCATTGAAGATGAAACGTGGCTGGGTCTTTCAGCATGACGATGATCCCAAACACACTGCCCGGGCAACGAAGGAGTGGCTTCGTAAGAAGCATTTCAAGGTCCTGGAGTGGCCTAGCCAGTCTCCAGATCTCAACCCCATGGAAAACCTTTGGAGGGAGTTGAAAGTCCGTGTTGCCCAGCGACAGCCCCAAAACATCACTGCTCTAGAGGAGATCTGCATGGAGGAATGGGCCAAAATACCAGCAACAGTGTGTGAAAACCTTGTGAAGACTTACAGAAAACGTTTGACTTCTGTCATTGCCAACAAAGGATATATAACAAAGTATTGAGATGAACTTTTGATATTGACCAAATACTTATTTTCTACCATGATTTGCAAATAAATTCTTTAAAAATCAGACAATGTGATTTTCTGGATTTTTTTCCCCATTTTGTCTCTCATAGTTGAGGTATACCTATGATGAAAATTACAGGCCTCTCTCATCTTTTTAAGTGGGAGAACTTGCACAATTGGTGGCTGACTAAATACTTTTTTGCCCCACTGTAAATAAATTTTGTTTTGGATCCTAATACTCCCCCCTCCATCTGTAGTCACATGTTCTTCAAGATTTTTTGCCTTCAATATTCTCTTTGATTCTCTTTGTCCTCTTTGACTCCTTTGATAAAAGCATAGGTTGTAATAACTTACCTATGGTAACACAGAATTTAATTTTGTTAGAGGGGAACCCAGCACAGAAAAAAATGGAGTGAAAACAACATGCCTTATTTTTCCAGTTTGCCCTGCAGACAGAAAATGCTGCTACTTGTTCATTGGCTTTTTGACCTGCAAAACACATCTACTTTTTGCTTTCCAGTGAGAGCTTCAGCAGTCAGCTAGTGGACCCAAGGATTGGATTTATCCCAGGCTTCTTTTTCCTTCTACTCGGAATTCGTTTTTACCTGCTTTTTGCTTTTCTTACTTCAAAATACTAGTTTGTCCAATTTCCTTTTATTTTTAATTAGTAATTCAAATTATTCACATACACACCCAATAGTCTGCTTGCAATTTAAATCATTTGGGTTAGATTATACTCTTTATGGAGGACTGCCCTTATATATGATCAAGAACTTCTAAGTACAGAATGCAACACATATGTTTGTAGGAGCTAAGTGTTTTCATCAAGTTAATCCTATTTGCTACATCTGTTCTACAGGAGTTAGATTGTTTTCATTCTAATTTAAGGAGCTAGTTTTAGCCTTTAAAACCTTAAGTGGTTTAAGACAAGGTTATCTGAAAGAGCATGTGTATCCATATGCCCAGCATATGGAGCTCTGTTTTCATTCATTCCTGAAAATCTTTTCACTGGGAAGGAGAATTGAATGGTGCTATATGATTGCAACTCACAGCTGTGTACAGACAGAACACAATACCTGCATTTGTGCATTTTGTTGATTAGAGTCTTAACAGATCTAACAGATCCTAAATCATTTATTTCACCTTTTGTTTGTTATCAGGCAATTTTTGTATCTGCTATACTATACTTACATATTACTTGAATTCTAAATTACACATATGTTCTTAAGAGATTGCATACCTTTTTCCAAAATTGCCCATTTTGTGCCTGGATCCACATTTTTAATAGTATAAAAGATGCTGGATTAGTCTTTAGCGTTGCAGATAGTCCTCATTTAGCGACCACAATAGGGACTAGCAACTCTGTCACTAAGTGAAGTGGTTACTAAGTGGGAAATCATGTGACTGTGCTTTCTTTTTCCCCACTCCCCTGCTTTTTGGATTGGTCACCCCTGTGGCACTGGGATAACCAGCTCGAAACTGACAAGACTAATCAGTTTCACACCTTCAGCTTTTGTTTGCCTCCTGATGCTCATCCCAGCACTGGGATAATTAGCAAGAAGGGAATTAATGTTTGTATTTACATTCATTGAAGAGGAAGGGATTACAAGAGAGTAAGGAGGCACACAATGGGGAACACACATCAGAAGCAATGCACTGGCGCCAGCATCCATGAGCACACTATGCAAACAGCTTGGTGTATTTCCCATTGTGTGCTTGCTTGCTCTCTTGTAATCCCTTCGTCTCCAAATTCTCTGACCTGCAAAGGGGGGGGGGGAGGGACAGGTTAGGCACAGGAGAGATTGCTTGTTTTTTTCTCCCCCTCCCCCTTGCAGAGCAGGGAGATTGGAGAGGAAGGTATTACAAGAGAGTCAGCAGGCACACAATAGGGAAGCATAGCACGCTTATGGCTGCTGGCACCAGTTTCCCCATTGTCTGCCTGCTGATTCTCTTGTAATCCTTTTCTCTCCAATCTCTCTGCCCTGCAAGGGGGTAGAAAAAAAAACAGGTCAAGCACAGGACAACATGTACTGACTATAATGGTGATCATGTGAATGAGGGATGCTGTGAAGGTTGTAAATGTGGGCACTGGTCATAAAATTATTTTTTCAGCACTGTTGTAACTTCAAACAATCACTGAAAAAGGCAGTTGGTAAGCAAGGACTACCTGTATTCAATCTAGTGACTGACTAATGCTCAGGATTATGACTCTGAGAAATCTGCATGCCAGTTCTACTCTATATCTAAACAATGTTTTTCCATGAAGATAATTAACATGAGGAATAAGCTTACTGACACTAGTTTGCAATCTACCCCTAGAAACTGCTCTCCAGACAGTACATAAAGAAATGTTCATCACAGGAGTCTTATTACTACAATATATTAGGGCAGAAATGGTGATTCTCTAATTCTAAATGCTGTTGAATTACAATTTACAGCATACCACATTTTTGGGTGGCTGTGGCTGTGGCTGCTGAGAGTTGTATTTCAGCAACATCTGAAGATTTCAGATTTCAGTCCAGAAGGATACTATGGTCAATGATATCGAAGGCCACAGAGAGGTCAAGAAGAGCAAGGATTAGACACATTACCCCCCTGTCATTCATGCCAGAGGTCATCCAAAAACATAACCAATGCTGTTGTAAACATTAATTAACAAAAAAACAGCAGCTTGATCCTCTTTCCTCTACTGTTTAAATTTCATGAACCCAGTGGGAGAGAGAATTCTGTCATTGAATGAGGGATCATCAATCTGCTGATGGTTTCCAATTATAAATCTTACTCTCAAGGCCTGGCAGTAGATGTGGAGCTTCTGATCTCGGGCTTGGCAGCTGTCAGAGTCCGGATGGGAAATGTAGACTGAATCCCATAAAAGTAGAGTGGCTATGGATTTGGAAGTTCAGTGATGGTCTATCTTTGATTCCGATGTGGTAGTGCTCCTCTGAATGGAGCTGTCCTGCAATATGGGGATCCTCCTGGACTCTGCTCCTGCTTGAACAATAGATGCAGCCAATGGCCAGAAAGGCTTTACACAGTTATATTGTGTGTCAGTTGTGGCCTTTCTTGGATCAAGAGGCTTTACTCACAGTCACTCATGCCCTTGTCACTTCACAGCAGGATTATTGCAATGTGCTTTCATGGGATTACCTTTGAAGATTATCCCTGAAGTTTCAGCTGGTGCAATTATGTCTATTCTGAGGTTCACCCATATAACACCATTATCATAGGAGTTGCACTGGCTGCCAGTTAAGGTGCTGGTTGTCATCTTTAAATCTTTATATAATTCAGGGCTGGGATATCTCTGTGGCTCCCTTCTCTGAGTTGAATATGGCCATCTACTGCAAGGAGGGAGTGTGGGCTTTATGAGAGTCCTATTATGGAAGGAATGCCATCTTCATAGAGCCCAGGTTCAAGTATACTCAGTGATGACCCTCCTCCTCTGGAACAGCTTATTCCCAAGATATCTGGACCACCCATCTTTATTACATTAATGGAAAGCCATAAGAACAGGATTCTTCAGAAATGCATTTTGGGACTAGTAAGATCATGCTGCCCCCAAATGGTGGCCCATTAGATTAATTATAATTGCATTTATTCTTTTTTATTTTATTTTATTAATATTATAAGATGCTCAGAGTCTTCCAATATGGAGCAGCATGTAAGTTGTAATAATTATGGTAATACCAATTTTCATCTTCATGTACTCCTTGGATACCAACAGATAAGCAAGAGCAATCTTTGTGTGAGAGAGGAGGGTGGAACAAAAATACTCTGTTTTGTTACTGGCATTTGTTTCAGTTGAAATCACACAGAGATTTTTATGCAGATGTCTTTGAAATAAATAGAAATTCATATTATGACTGCCAACAAATGATATATATTCATGGTTTGCTTCTAAGGAGCTGGCAGGCAAAAGAATGCAGCAATTCCAACTGTCATTAATATAAGCTGCTTAGCCCAGGAGTAAGCATCAAATTCCCTCATGAAGGTTAGGGTTAGAGTTAGCCCCTTTATTTTCTTCCTTCACTTGATTACCTTTTATACATTTGGATCAAGTCCTTCTAGAAATCATTTTCTCTGTAATACTAAAATAGCCTTCTCTTTAAGTCCTAGCATTCTTCCAACAATTTCTTATAACAAGAAATTGTATATGGGCAAGGAGGAACACTCTGCCTATCCTCTGAAGTATGAAGACTCCCATTGGAAAATAATTTTTTGTCTCTTTTTCATAATCCTGTAGCACAGTGTTTTTCAAACTTTGCAACTTTAAGATGTGTGTGGACTTCAACTCCCAGAGTTCCCCAACCAGCATGCTGGCTGGGGAATTCTGGGAGCTGAAGCCCACACATCTTAAAATTGCCAGGTTTGAAAAACGCTGCTCTAGCACAAGGTTTTTCAAACTCTGTTCCATGGAACTCTAAGCTTCCACAAGAACTCTCTTATTCCATGAGAGACTTAAGGGGGAAAAAGCACTCAAATGCTACCAATTTTTTATCACTAGAGCTTTGTGTCTTGATCCAGAATTTTCCTTTCTTTAACAAACAGGTTCCATGGCCTGAAAACATTTGAAATCCTTGCTCTAGCAGACAAGTTACAATTTTTGGCAAGATAGTAACTTTATAATAAAATGTGATCCTTCTTGTCATAGAGAAGCAAAGTATGAGGCAGTCTTTACTTATATGTTACATATGCGCAAAGGCAATATTAAAGAAGAGGCTATATTCAGAAATTTATAGACTCTGGTTTATAATTCCTAGAAATAAGTTGGTATGATGTGTAAAAAAAGGGGGTACACTGTTTAGTGACTATCATTTTATAGTTTGAAGTGACCTTGCCCACTTTTTGTGGTTGTAGACTTGTATCACCAGAACAGCCTCCAAAAGCCAAATTTCTGACGCTGGGCTCCAAGTTCCGTTACAGTGGACGCACCCAAGCACAGACCCGGCAGGCTAGCAATCTCATAGACAGACCTGCCCCATACTTTGAACGGACCTCAAGCAAACGAATTTCCAGGAGTCTTGATGGTGGTAAGAATTGGACAGAAACCAGTGATTTCCTTTTTTATTACCTGTAAAAGAATGTTATACATTGGTATGGTGGTAGTGCTAACTGTTTGTCTTTTAGCTTTCATGTAGTTGGCGTATATTTCACAAATCCTGCCAAACCTGTTCTTTAAAGTGGAAATGCTTTTTTTTTTCATATAATGGATTGGATTAGATTTTAAAAAACATACTGAAGAAGCTGTTCCATAGAAATTGCCACTGGCTCCTCTTGCAAAACAATGTGGCTATCAAACCACTTGTCCATGGTTTGTTTACGGTTAAGTGTTTCATCCAAATACAAGGAGGAGGGTAGACCAATTCCAAATTAATTGGAGAATATAGCCCAGGTTAAATGATCTGTGTCCTATGTATGGACGATGCAGTTAACCAAACATACCACAGGCAAGTAGTTTACAAGCTGTCATTTGAGTGAGGAGCCATTAGGCATGGAATAGTGCATTCAACAGTAAATTAAAAGCTTAGGTGAAGGTGATCTTTGCCTGGCCTGCTTTGTTGTTATTTTGTAGAGCAGTTTTCACCCTTATGCATGCACAAATATGCAAAAATAGGACATGTTGGAAACCTTGCCGCTGTAACATTCCTAATAGTTATAAAGCATGGTTTATTTTTGCATTATACATCTATAAAACATATCTAGTAATATTTATGTTCTAATTGTAACATTTGCTTATAGGCAACTTCGAACATTTTATTGATGTAATTCTGCCTGTCTTACTGTGTTTTATTCCCCCTTTGCAAAACTTCATTGACATGTCATACATCCTCAAACTATGTGGTATCATAGTCCCCTAAAACAATAAACCCCATCCACATGAATAAAACTAATTATTTCATTGGTGTTAATGTCAGGCAAGAAAGAAGTATACCACTTTTTGTAATTAAATTTTAGTGTCTATATCATAGTCTGTATCAGTTTTGCAGGACAGCAGCTGCCTTGTTCAGGCTTGCACAGGCAAAATGAAGAGGAGAGCCCAGGGTGAGCTTTGACAGTGTTCCTAGTAGACCATGCAAGGCTAATCAGGTTTATAAAAAATATGACCCTCTTCAGTTGCTCTTGACCCCTAGGGGCTCTGAACTCACAGGGTGAAAACCCTGATGTATCCACTTATCCTGGCAGAATGTTTGGTTGTTTTTAAAGGAAACAAGTCAGAATTCATCTGAAAACTAATAGGGGAATTATTTAAATATATTTATGTAGCTCCAGTAGGTATTGTAGACCAGAGCCTGCTAAAGGACTTTCCTGTTGTTGCTGGTGAGAGGACCCTTGAAGCAGCTGGACAGTACAAGTTAAAAGATGAGGAAGGCAGAGATCTGGATGGAGACATTGCTAAAATGCCACAATTAGAAGATGGAAAGGTATGGTTGTTCAAGACAGTCAATTTTGTAAAAATAATAGATTCTGGAAAAATATTAAATTAGAATGCAACATAAGCTATAGTGGAGCTATACTGTAACTTCAAAATCTGTGGCTGTTTTTATGACTTATCGCCTGTCTACATAGGAAAAGGTGTGGACTGGTACGCTGACTGGCATAATACTTTGAGATCAGATTATGATCTACTTCTTAGGGTTCTAAGCCACTGAGTAACTGTTGGAATAGTGGATGTTTGTGCTTTAAGGATTAAACATTCACATTTCTAAATATTTACCTGGTTTGTGAGACTGAATTTTAAAGACTGGAAGTTTCTTGAGATCTATAATTAGAAACATTACACATCCTTTGCTCCTGTCTCCCCCTTCTGCTAAAGCTTTGAATGTCTGTTTCCATTTACACTGCTCTTCACAGATAACAAAAAGCTGGTTGAAATAGTATAATCCAAATGTTTGGATTGTATGTTGTTTTATTAGATAACAAATGGGGCGTATAAATGTTTATACATTCATAATCTAATGATACTACTTATTCTACTTTTGAGTAAAAATTCTCACTAACAAATTTCTCCCTCCCCCCTCCTCCATGCTTTCCTTCTGCTAGAAATATACATTTGTATTATGGTCATATCTGCATCTGTGATTAGACTTTCTCTACTACCATACTCCTCCCATTTTGTTTCTCCTCCCTCCCTGCCTTCAGTCTGTATTTATGAGTTTATGCATCAGTTTGCACCTTCCATTCATTCCTTTTCATCCCATTCCTCAAACTTACTTGATATCCATGAAATGGACATGCTTTTAGATATTTTAAAGCATAATAACCTTAGTAAATCTGTATACAGAGCATGAACCACTGTCCTTTGGCTGAAAAGCCAGAATGTAACAGAAATGAAGATAAATCATTCACCAATTAGTATCTTGCAATCCATTGGATTCCTTAGTAAAACAAAAAACAAAAAAACAACCATTTTCTTCCTCTTGCAATAGACAGAGAAGCTCATAAAATTACTGAAAATGAAGAAGTTGAGTCTAGTTTTCTATTTAGTTTGAGAAAATGGCTTTCTTTAGTTTCCCCTCGTGGCTTGATAAGGATAGTTGTGTTGGATTTCCTAAGTTTCCAGAGGTTTGCATCTCCTTCCTCCAACTTGGTCTTCAGCAATATCTTTCTGGTACTTCTCTCTCATTCCTTCCTTTCTCATTATTTGTGCTATTTCTCCCTACTTTCTAATCAGTTTCCTCTTTCACTCACATTGTCCTTTCCTGTCCTTTTGTTCCATTGCAACCTGGAGCCTAAAGCAACTTCTCTGAGTGTCTTTAATGGCATTACTCTAACAGACAAAGCAAAGGAAGAGAAGGTGTGTAATTTTGTTGCCTAATTGTCTTTTGAGTGTAGTTTTGCTTGCACGCATTTAGAGGTAATTCATACTTCCAGAATGAGCCCAAGGTGGCTATTTGTTTAATGCCATCTATTGTATAAATTCTGCAGTAGATATATGGTATGATCTACTTGATCCTATTCTTAAAGAGAAGTTTTAGAACGCAAGCTACATTAAGATGTTTTCTAGTATGTTAAGAATCTCCCAAATCAAGTGAAAAATTGCACTGCCAAAAACCAGATTGCAGAAATGCTGGAGGGCTTCAGATTGCACGCCCCTGAATTAAATAAAACTCTTCTTACTTTGAAGCTTTGCTTCATGCTTGTGCCAATCAAGTCCATACAAACATATGTACAGAGGTGCTATTCTTGCAGAATGTCTCTTCCAAAATGGATTAGGTCAAAGCATTCCTGGAGGTGAAACATACAACCTGCCAAACAAGCAACTGGCCTTTAGACATAGGTTTCTGTAAATTATTTAGCATTCCTTAGTCATTTGAGAAATAATTGAACTGGTTTCCTTTAATATGTGTTCTCTCTCCCCTCCTTCTTTTAGATATTTCTGCCCCTTTCTTTTAGATATAGCTGCCTAGTTTTGACAAACACTCAAAAGGCTTTGTTCAGATGTAACAATAAGCAGTTGTGTATTATGATTAGAACAAGGCTTTATACAATGCAAGTTTGTGTGCTATCCCTTCCTCCAGTGTAGCTATGAGGAGGAGACTGGAAATTTTATTTTCACTTACAATAAACCACAGACCTGAACACAGTCTTAGTGGGGTTTGCTAATACAAACCAACTTTAAAGCAAATTCTCTATTGTCCATAAACCATTTTTAAAACCAGTCTGGGGAATTGTTCAATGGTGGCAGCAGGTCAGTAATTCAGTGGCTAATTCTGATTTTCTTTTTGTCAGACCATAGCAATGCTGCATATGGCCTTTGAAAGCTTTAGATGTGGCTTCTAGAGTTTTCCAAAAGTTGTTAGAACTTATTAACCATATTGAAGAGCAAACGTATTAAATGTACTTATTTAATTAAATATTAATGAAATTGTTTTTTTAATCATGAATCCTTTATTTTTTGGAGTGTGGCCTCTAGCATGCCACTCAAAGGTCAAATATAATGCTTGGCCCAGAAAAAGAACTGGAAGAATAGTCCTGAATTCTGTATACAGTACATTTAAAGCAGGCCCTGTGTTGGAACTGTTAATGTTTAATGTTAATCAGAATGTGAAACAATATTTTGGGGGTTTTGGGGGAGTGGAGAGGGAAATTTGACTTTGAAAAAGAATTAGAGTTGAATCCAGTGTTTACCAGAGGGCACATAAATATACATCTCTTTGATATCGGCAAATGTTAAACATGCTAATCTTATTGAAGACAACTTGTCTTTAGCTGTGTTTGGCATTATGTTTGAATAATATTTCATAAGTGAGAAGGACATGGCTTTCTGTGCTGCCTCTGCCCTAGTGTCTTTGTTTACATTGGCCCACCCCAACCTCTCCAACATGGATCATACAAAATCAGTAATTTCCTAAGAAAACAATAAAATATTGTAGAAGTTTTATATTAAACCTTCTTATTTTTTCTGGTTATAATTGTTCTACATCTCTTTGGATTTAAATTCTCTCTCCTATGTTATCTAGGACAGACTCTAAATCAATAAGGTTAACTACTGAATTTTTACAATACAAAAAGCTATGGGTTAACAAGAATTTCCAGATGTCTCCTCCTTCCTGTGCGGCGGGGAGGGGGGGATGATTTAATCCTTAATATCAAACCATCCTTTGATATTATATGAGTGAGCTGTGCATTTGTGTATTTTCAGTCACATTCTTTATCTATTATTTATTATAATGTCTTGTCTTATCTCCTTGTTAGTGCAAATCAGTTGCATCTAAAGAACTGAACGATGGTTTGTGTTTCCCCTCCTATAAAGGACTGCCAACCAGTTGCAAACAGTAATTCGTATGGCTTGTGCAAGGAGTAGGCAAAATGTTTCAGATTCACAATTACTTGAAAACCCAATTATGAGAGGCAGATGGTCTATTTTAACCATTTTGGAAGTGTATCCAGCACTCAAAACATTTTCAAAATCAATGCAACAATCAGTTTCATGTTGGAAACTGGAAAACTACATCATGCTGAAGTAGCTTGAATTTAAAACATTTGCACATACCTAGCTTGTATTAAAGATAAAATAATTCAGTGAAGTATATGACGGGTGGGGGAGCTGCAAGGAGTTCATTACAAAATCTTAACCATAGTTTGACATTATATATGAACCAAGATCTATGTATCAACTTGATAAGGACCATGCTGTGTTACTTGAATGATCTATGTTAATTTTAAACATTTTTCAATAGAACAAGGAAAATCCTGAAAGACAATTTATTATATTGAGCGCAGACAGCAGACTTTATTCTAATTGTATTGGTATCATAATAGCTCACTCAGAAAATTCAAAACTCAAAAACTTATTTTTTTCACACTTTGCTCTGTTTCTAAAACTCATTTAAAGTTATAGGGTAAAATACACTAATAGAGAGTTCTGTCTATGGAGAGACAGAATTTCCATTTCAGCCATTTCTATGGTTCTGTAGGTGGAAGACTAGTAATTTAATAAATTGAGTAATATCTGAAGCCAATACATTCAATGCTTGTAAATAGGCTATGTTGTTTGCAGTATTTCCAGTTAAAGACTCTGCTGCTTCAGTAGCTTCCCCTAATTCTCCTTTTTTGCTGCTCTCTGGGTGATTCCACTACCTAGACGGAGATGGAAGAAGACAAAATTCACAAGAAGGTTGCTGCCTGCCATTATCAGTGTTTGAAGCTTCTGTAGTTTATGTTCGCATGGTGCCCTTCTGTATTTAATTTCAAAGCCCTATTTATTGAACTTTTAAGCACTTTTTGGCTGTGTTGATGATCATGGGCTTTTTTCCCCCTGTTCTCTTTTATGTGTGTGTGTGTGCTTTAATTTTACAGATTTATTCCTTGAGAGTAAATGGGGAAAATATTTATGTCAGACATAGCAATTTAATGTTGGAGGTCTGTATAATCAAAGGAGCACTTTTTGTTCTCATGGGCTGCTAGGCTGCATGAGATGGGAAATCACTTGCAGGCTGTTCTGGGCACAATGCATGAAATGCATGGGGATGTTCAACTTGGACATGCATGTTCTATCTTGGTAATTCTATAAAATGAGTTAAGTTGGCAGCTGTTAAAAATATTTTGCAGTGGCAAATGGGACATAGCCCCGTTTAGATGTTAAAACTTAAAAGAAATAGGATTTTTTATAAATGCCTATCACTTTATAGAGGTACCACCTGGAATTTTCAGTGTATTATACCACTTCCTACACTTGACTGGAAGTATGAGAGTAGAGAAAATGTTGCTTTAAAGTTAGAACTTGTGTTCTGAGTTTTCTTTCTAAATAATTTATGTGCAACATACAATGCTTTCGAAAGTATTGTGAGTTTAATTTTATCATACTATAAATTAGTTTTTATGATACCAAAAAGTACTGATTGCCAAGTGCTTTGAAGATGAAAATGTGGATTTAGACTCTTTTGACAGCATAATTTGTAAGTAAAAAAACAAAATGTATCATCCAAATGGGGCTATTTCCAATCTTAAATTTAGGATATCTCAGATAGGCAGATAGATATATAATGTGTAGACCTGTAGATTTACAATAACCTTACTAATATGTTCTGTTGCTTTCTGGCAGCTTCTGATAATTTAATATATCGTGACATAATTTTACCAAACATTGTAGAGATTATTGCATAACATTGCATTGAACAAATCCAAGAAAAGTGCCTAATCTTAATCCAAATTATTTTTTAAATATTGTATTGATACAAGTTGTAATAAATTCCAGTTAATTTCCATTTTTAAGATTGCCACTAACATTTCACTTGTTCCTTGAAATTATTTTTGTTTATACAGTTTATATTGTCATACATTGCTATACTTGAATATTGTCAAATAAGACTTTTGTTGATAAGAATAGCAACACAAAACATCCAGTTTCCCCAAATCTGTGGGAAAAAGTTTTCTCTACTTGCTGTTTTAATATCCTCCTTCCCCAGCATAATCCTGATTTTGTTTTTTCCTTGTTTCTTAGTACATACAATATATTACTTTCCTCAATCTTCTCTGCCATGTATCCTCTTGGCTCCAAGGACAGTATAAAGTAGAGCTGAACTCTGCTTCTTAATTTCATTGGATTAACCATTTAGACCAATGGCATAATTCTTTACTATTTCATTTGTATTACAAATAAGATTTGAGATGTCTTTAAATTAGTCGCGAAGTAGTTTTTTGTCCCTCCCCTTTCATATGTCATTAACAATGACTTACCATTTAGAAGGAACTGCAGAAGTCTATTTTGTGCATTAAAATAATTCAGCTGAAAGCTCAATAGGTGGATGACAAAGTCATCTGTTTTCACTAAGCTATATTTTGTTCCATTAAAAAAGGTAGCTGTAATTTGCTGCTTTCTCATAGTAAATTCATTGGTCGACAAGGAAAGATTATGGTTTTTCAGGCTAAATGTCTCCAAATGAACTACTTTCCTTTTTTCTGTAGTGTACTGTATGGCTGCAAATAAATGCAGATACATTGATAGATTCTGTTGTAGTGAGAGCGTATTCTGGTTCTTCTGATAATTAAGCCAAACTACCCTAATTCCCGGCCCCTTTCCTAGTATGCAATACACAATGTATATTTTGCTGATATAAAAATGGACAAATAGTCTGATTAATTGTAATACCTGTAACAAAGGTAATTACAATTACAAGGTAATACTTATAAGAAAGCTTAGAATATACAGATTCACTGCAGCAATTCATTTGTTGCATAATAGGATTCCTAACCTTACGTGAACATCAGTTCCTCATATTTGTGGAATTGATTTCATTCCAGTAGGTAACATAAAGGCCCGGGCAGTCACCTGCCCAGGTACTGCGTTTCTTCTCATCAACCTCATTGTCTGTCCCTTTTAGGTCAGTGCACATCATGCTGCATCACAATGAATAAAAGCATTGAAATGTGCTTGCAAAATGTTAGTAATGCAGCAACACCAAATGTTTATTTGAAATATTTGAAATCATTGCAAGATTTTAAACATTATAATGGAAATAAAAACAAGGTATTTATTTTCTTGAAAAAAGTATAGATGAATATTTTTTTAATTGGTAAACTGCTCTAATATTTTCAAACACTAGGCACTTTTCATGGTGTTTTTTTTTTTTTTAATTGCCTTTGTTGTATGTTACCCTGCTCTTTTTACATTACACATTGGTAGGAGCTGGATAAGACTCAGGATGAATTACTGAAGCATCAGGCTAGCATTAGTGAACTCAAGCGCAATTTTATGGAATCCACTCCTGAGCCACGCCCCAATGAATGGGAAAAACGGCGTATCACACCTCTAACTCTACAGGCACAAGGGGTATGTCATTAAAGACCCTTGTCAGCGTTCCATAATATGTCTTATTTCATATTAATAAGAAAAATAGGAACTGTCTCTTCACTGCTAATGTGAGATTTATTTGCAGCTAATACTTATTAACTTTGTGTGCATATTTTGCTTTCTGTTCACAATTAGTAAGGAAACCAGAGTTGAAGATATTACCCATTTTAGAGTCATACCTCATTAGAGTAACATTTGACAGTGCAGTTCTAATCTTATTCATTCAAAATTCTTAAGTGGCTTTGTTGGCTCACTGTATACAGTAAATGACAGAGGAAGCAGTCTATCAGACAAAAGAAAGTAAGAAAGAAGCATCATTTACAGCATTTTTTATCCATCTCACAAACTAATGTCCCTAAGATTGCTGAAGGATGCAATGTAGTCAAAGCATCAGGGATTTATAATATTAGAAGAGTATCCTGAAACATAATAGCATTAAAGGTGTCCATGGAACTTTAGTATAATAGCTTCACTATTCAATTAGGTATCATAGTTAACAATTTTGTGGAGAAATAAAGATACCAACTTAGAGAGGTACTTTCACAAACAAATGTATCCCTTTAATAAATTGGCATTTAGAGATTGGTTGCTACCAATCTGAATACCGATATATGGAATTTGAATATTGGGCCATATATTTTTCATAGTACTTTTCTAACACAATGTTAATCTGTATGAACACGGCAGTCCTGAAATTACTGATTCTGGGGTTATCCTCTAGATTTGACCAGAACTTCATTATATGTATGCATTAGGAGACTTAGAGTTTTTCATCATTTTTCTATAACCTCTATTAGTGCCACATTATAGATACATAAAATAAGTTTAATGTATTTATATAGTATAAAAGATATCCTATACATAATGAGACTACTAGACATATCTTGAATATTCTAGGAAAAGTAGCATATACAGTCAGGTCCAGAAATATTGAGACATCGACACAATTCTAACATCTTTGGCTCTATACACCACCACAATGGATTTGGAATGAAACAAACACAATGTGCGTTAACTGCAGACTGTCAGCTTTAATTTGAGGGTATGTACATCCAACTCAGGTGAACGGTGTAGGAATTACAACAGTTTGCATATGTGCCTCCCACTTGGTAAGGGACCAAAAGTAATGGGACAATTGGCTTCTCAGCTGTTCCATGGCCAGGTGTGTGATATCCCCTCAGTACCCCAATTACAATGTGCAGATAAAAGGCCCAGAGTTCATTTCAAGTGTGCTATTTGCATGTGGAATCTGTTGCTGTCAACTCTCAAGATGAGATCCAAAGAGCTGTCACTATCAGTGAAGCAAGCCATCATTAGGCTGAAGAAACAAAACAAACCCATCAGAGAGATAGCAAGAACATTAGGCGTGGCCAAAACAACTGTTTGGAACATTCTCAAAAAGAAGGAACACACCGGTGAGCTCAGCAACACCAAAAGACCCGGGAGACAACGGAAAACAACTGTGGTGGATGACCGAAGAATTTGTTCCCTGGTGAAGAAAACACCCTTCACAACAGTTGGCCAGATCAAGAACACTCTCCAGGAGGTAGGTGTATGTGTGTCAAAGTCAACAATCAAAAGAAGACATCACCAGAGTGAATACAGAGGGTTCACCACAAGATGTAAACCATTGGTGAGCCTCAAAAACAGGAAGGCCAGATTAGAGTTTGCCAAACGACATCTAAAAAAGCCTTCACAGTTCTGGAACAACATCCTATGGACAGATGAGACCAAGATCAACTTGTACCAGAGTGATGGAAGAGAAGAGTATGGAGAAGGAAAGGAACTGCTCATGATCCTAAGCATACCACCTCATCAGTGAAGCGTGGTGGTGGTAGTGTCATGGCATGGGCATGTATGGCTGCCAATGGAACTGGTTCTCTTGTATTTATTGATGATGTGACTGCTGACAAAAGCAGCAGGATGAATTCTGCAGTGTTTCGGGCAATATTATCTGCTCACATTCAGCCAAATGCTGCGGAACTCATTGGATGGCGCTTCACAGTACAGATGGACAATGACCCAAAGCATACTGCAAAAGCAACCAACGAGTTTTTGAAGGGACAGAAGTGGAATGTTATGCAATGGCCAAGTCAATCACCTGACCTGAATCCCATTGAGCATGCATTTCACTTGCTGAAGACAAAACTGAAGGGAAAATGCCCCAAGAACAAGCAGGAACTGAAGACAGTTGCAGTAGAGGCCTGGCAGAGCATCACCAGGGATGAAACCCAGCATCTGGTGATGTCTGTGCGTTCCAGACTTCAGGCTGTGATTGACTGCAACGGATTTGCAACCAAGTATTAAAAAGGGAAAGTTTGATGTATGATTATTATTCTGTCCCATTACTTTTGGTCCCTTACCAAGTGGGAGGCACATATGCAAACTGTTGTAATTCCTACACCATTCACCTGAGTTGGATGTACATACCCTCAGATTAAAGCTGACAGTCTGCAGTTAACGCACATTGTGTTTGTTTCATTCCAAATCCATTGTGGTGGTGTATAGAGCCAAAGATGTTAGAATTGTGTCGACGTCCCAATATTTCTGGACCTGACTGTAGCTTCTCATGCAAGACAGCATACAAGCTTTTTAGCTAGTTCATAAGACACTTTATTTTTTAATGGTGTGGCAGCATTATACTGGACATTCTTGCATGAAATTACTGTGGGATCTGAGTACAAAAGTTCCATACATTTCAGTGCCTATGTTTCTAAGAAGTATTCCACCTCTTGTGTTGATGCTTTGTAAAGCTATTTGACTCTCTTCTTCCCTGTTCCTTTCTTTGATTTGGCGGAAAAAAATGCAAAATTCCCACAATGGATGTAAACAAGGAGGAAAGGGAATCTGCCTTCAGTGGAATAAGAATGGACTTAAAGGATCCACAGGTTGACAAAAGAGCACAAAAGAATGGCAAATGAGGCTGTCTAGAACCTTATCCTTTGTTCCTATACTTCCACGCACTTTGGACTCTGTTATCTGTTTTGTTACTACTTTACTTAATTGTTTAATTTCTGTCTTTTTTCTCTACCAAATAGCAATTTCCAAAGTAGATCTTCCAACTGAACAGGCTATCCCAAGTACAGGGGCAGTTCTTTTAAGTTTGAAGAGCACTCTTCTTTCCCCAAACTCAGAGCCCCTAATGAACTATCTTTGGTGAGGGGGTATTTTCAACAGCATTTTCGTCCGCTATTGTCTAGCACAGCATATGTGATTGAATAATTTTGCAAATATTATTTATATAATTTCCAGGAATCTGGATTTCCTTATCAGTAATGTGCTATATTTCTTCATCCAGTACCAATAGATACACCAAATTACCGAGCAGAAAGTGAATATAATTGTAGTGTTGTTGTAGTCGCTTATTTAATTGTACCCATTTAATGAGATAACTGTGGTACTGGTAGCCTTTGTACACATTTTCATTCATGTAGGCTAGAATTGATATAGTATTAAAATACATCATATACAGACAGATTAACTTAGTTCACCTAAAATCTATAAAGTTTACAAGCTGAAGGCTCTACCTTTAATTCACTCTTTTCTTCTTGTCTTTTACTCTGTGCACATGAATGTTATATGCAGTTGTGTAAAGTTACTAGTGCAGTTTCTTATGCTATATAACATAACTGATAAATCTTATTCTTGTATTTTATTATTGCTATAAAGAGTGTGTGAGTGCTTGCATGCATGCATGCACACACCCACACCCACAGATACAGAACATATTAAAGTGAGGAAACATCAGTAACCATTGCATATTGCTTTTATTTAACACATTTGAAAGCACAGGATCTTTGCAGTAAAAGAAAAGTTTACAATAACCTGTTAGAGCAACTTTAGAGGCTGTGTAGGATACTCCTGATCAAGATATACTTTAAACATATTAGTATTAAACACACTGAGAAATCGTGGTGTTTGGCAAGTTTAATCAATAAATGTAGATGTAGAACTTTTGCAGCCTTAAGAAAAAAATGAAGTTTTTTTTTTTCTGCGCTCAGTCGTTACCGACTCTGCAGTGACTGCTTGGACGAGTCCTTTGCAGTTTTCAAGGCAATTGTTTCTGAAGTGGTTTGCCAGAGCCTCCTTCCTAGGGCAGAGCCCAGCTGGCGAGCACAGGAGGCGGGGTTTCCGTTGCTTCGCACCCTTTTCGGGTGCACGGGGTTTTTCGCACTTACCGGCAACTGCTCCCGACTCCTTTTTGCAAGGCACCGCCAGCATTTTTCCTCCCACCGGAGTGAGAGTACCCATTTATCTACTCACGTGAGTTTTCAAACTGTTGGGTTGACAGGAACTGGGGAGGAAACAGGAGCTCACCCTGCTAACGCGAAGGCTGGACTCGAACCGCTGAAATAAATGGAACAATATATATTTTTTAAAGAGAATTGTTGTGGGTTTGCCCCTTAAAAAAGCTTTTATTATTCCTTTCAAGGAATATCGAGTATATTAAGTATATTAAGTATAATAATATATATTAAGTATATTAAGATACTTTTTGCTGTACTTTGAAATAGACTAAAATTGTTTGATAAGTCCTCCTATTTGACCTAGCTTGTTTTTTTATACGTGCAAATCATTTGATTTTTAAAAAATTTAAAAAGACAATCAAAACTTAAAATTAGGTCAACTTTACTTGTATTATAGTTTGTGTTACAAATCCATTCTAGCTTTACTGTCCATCTTCCATATCCAGGTATTACTTTACTGTTTTGCTCATAATGTGCAAGTTTAAATAAAACCACAGGATTAAGCAGAATAAAATCATTTGGTTCATATTGATTGTGCAGGTTTATTATTCACATTCATTGTTGAACCTACTCTTACTTTTAGTATTAATATCCCAAGGAAAGTGAAATATTTATTAAGCAAATTCAGCCAACATGTAGAGGGAAGAAAATTGAAAATGTGACCAAGTTTTAATGGCCATGTCAGAGTATTGTAGTTTGAAATCTGTAGTTTTAAAAATAGAAGACAGACCATTATATGCAATGGCAAATATTGAATTAACTTCAATAATATATTTTTGTCATAGAAGTAAAACAATTTCTATCTTTAAGAATACACATTTAAATATACTATTCTTTCTATGTGTTTGTTTCTCTTCTTGCATGATCTTTCCCTTTTTTCCCTGTTTCTTTTTTCTTCTAGATCACTTCTGTCTTCTGGTGTTAATTTGTTGATTTCCATTTTCTAACTTGTCTAGAGCCTAGAAGAGGAGATAGCATCCATTTTATTTAGTAAAGAGGGGTTTTCCACTAGCGTGAAATCTGCCTTCACTTCAGCTTTCTCGTGGACAGCAGAGGGCGCAGTTGGGAAAGATAATGTACCTTCTGAAAAACTCTATGCCTCATCCATCTCTCAGCCATTACCTGAGGTGCTCTTACACATTTCCTTTTCCCAAACCAAAGCCATAGAGTTGTGGGTGGGTGACTTTTGACATGTCATATAAATGTTTATGTCCAATAAATTCAGTGGCCAGTCATTTTTTAAAAAATATACTGTATAAGCTGAAATATATTTTTAAAAGCCTAACTGTTCAATGGGAACTGAAATATGCTGAAAACATTTGCATGGTGGGCTTTTCCCATCAATGCTACTTCAGAGTTACCTCCCTAAATGGATTGAGAATAGATGACTACACTACAGGCATTTACATTATTGATTCCCTGTTTTTTTTAAAAAAAAAAATTCAATAGCTAATGAAATATTAAATGCAAAATGTTTTTTATTGCAAAAATAATAAGGTAAAATTATTTCACCATAAATCTGTATGTTTCTTGGGAATAGATCTTAAAAAAACAAAAGTTCTTTCTACTATTTGTGTGTGTCTGTATAAACACACACACACATCATGTGTATTTGAAAACATCTGTCAACTTCAACTACATCAACCCTTTATACTTGTTAAAACCAAAATTCCCCATCATGTCACAGATGCTGTGCTAGGCTTAATTGAACAAAAAGGTGCTATTTGCTTCCTTGTTCATATTTCTACATCATTTAGCTTTTAAATTCTATTAACTAATTTGTCTATACCATAGGACCTATGGCATAGGTCATAAAAGATGCTAAATGTTAACATCTAATGTCAGTTTCTTTGAAGCAGGAAACCATTACTATGTTCTAGTAATACTGCTTTATCTTCCATTATTAATTGAACTCCTTCACCTGATAAAGTATGGACAATTTTCACATTTCTTCAGAGCTGCATTAGCTCTACAGTTCTTACATTATAATGACTTAGGAAGTGTTATTACTTTCAGTGAAATACAATCATTTGGTAGTTGTAGCAACTTATTCAGAAGTGCCTACAAGTTAGCTAGAAAACAACACTGCAGGTACATATATGAAACTGATGAACATTTCTTTGATTTGACTAAGTAAAGCCTGTACCAGTTAGTATTAGCTTGGATGGTTTGGCCATTATTATTTATGAGAGAAATGGTACTTTATTACCAATATTCGAGGGAGAGAGAGTGTGTGTTTTTATATTGGTGTTTAACATAACCCATAATATGGCCCTGGCAGAGTCACCTGCCCAAGTACTTTTATATTTTCAGTGTTCTTGTTTCTTTGTGATCTAACAAAACTGCACCATAAATGTATGAATGTATAGTCAGTCCCTCTGTGCTGTTGAAAAATGGTAAAGTCAGATCTTTGTGTCAGCTGAGTGTAAAAATTGTATTTATATATCTTCCAATTGCTTTTTGTTTCACAGAAATTTACTTTCCAAACAGAAGAGTCTTCCATTGGAACCAGCAGGACTATTAAGGTTCTACTATTTTGCCATAGTCCATAGTCCATTGAGCTTTCACATTTCAAAATCTTCTTTCTTCTTTTCTTTGTTTGTTATTGTTGTTGTTTTTTTCATTTAACAATTGCAAATCATCTTTGCTCTTCATATGACCTGAACCACCCATCACTTAGTTTTATGTTCATTATTTTGTTTATTCATATGTTCTACTTTTTGTTTTTTCTCATCCATTTGTTTTGTGCAGAGTTCACATGAGACTCTGGACATAGTGGAGAAGAAGCAGGCAGAGGTTGGGATAGCAGAGACAGTAGTCACAGACGATACCAACAGGGGGAAAATACCATTTGGTGGTGGGGAAAGTCAGAAGATGGAACATCTATCAAAGAAAGACTCTTCATCACTGTCATCCAATAGCAGCAGTAGTGAGAGTGAAGATGAAGTAGGAGAGTATCAGCCACACCAGCAGATTATGCAAGATACTATAAAAGAAGAGTTGGAAGAAAATGAAACTATCAAAGAGGAAAAACACAACTCATCAGCAGAAGTGTATGTTAAATTTTCAGAAGAAGTCAGTCCAATTCAAACAGCAATTGAGCATAAGGAGTTGACTGAAACTCTGATCCAGACAAATGAAGCTTCCACAAAGACACCAGAAAAGAGGAAGTTAAGACAATTGGATGACGAAGGCCTAAAAGAAGAAAAGGAGGAAGATCAACCCAAACTAAATGGAGAAGCATCGCATATTGACCTTGAAATTTCGCCACAATTAATTTGTTGCTCAGAGGTAAATGGTAGAAGAGGAACTGACTCGGAAGTGTCTTCATCATAGGGTCAAATATTTCTGCCTTTCTTCTTCTCTGTCTTATTCAGATTTCATAAATATTGTGGGAGGGGGGAATGTTGGCAGTCAAAGTCAGCCTTTGATAATTTCTTCTCAAAAGAAGGAATTTGGGATTATATCATCTTCTTTTTTTCTTTTTTCTTCTTTAAGTTTCTCATGTTCCTCTTCTGTTTGCATGTGTTACTTTGTTTGAGTCTTCTAGCATTTAGTTGATTGGAATTTCATGACCCAATATGAAACTTTCTAATGCATGTGGTAAAAAAAGCCAGTATGTTTAACATGCAATTTACTTCTTAAAAGACAGGATTTTGTAAAATATTTGTAAAAGTTTAAAACTTGCATATTATATGAAATTACTGTCTAGAACTTGGCACAATGTCACTACACTCATAGATGGATGTTTGTGCTTCATAAAGCACCTTTGGATATATTCATTATCAGATTTATTGCTGTTTGCCAAAAGCCTTTGCATCTGCTGTTGTCATTGTTTTATATCGTATAGGCAGACCTGTAAAGACATTAATATATTATGGTAAATGGTAAATTAAAGTTTTCGGAGTCCAAAATATGCAGTCTAATTAGAGTGAATGATGGGAAGTAAAACATAATTTAAAGTATCCTATCTCGTGTGATATATTTAGTGAGCAATCTTGTCAAAAAACAATAGTGCCAATCAGCTAGATTTGGGTATATGGAGGGGCAGGCATTAAGCAATATGCTGTGCTCTGGAATCTGTACAGATTCATAACTGTCATCTTGTGAATTTATAAAAGTAGATTTTATTTGACCATACCTGGCCAGGCATCACTGGTATATTAAAAAGTCAAATAACGCCTGATTTAGTTCTGTTCTTTGTAGCTGTTTCAGATATTTAGGAGCTACATATTTGAAGGATATCTTTTTTGTTGTTGTTAATCTGTTAACATTATTTATCTGTTAACAGATTTTTTTATGTAGGACAGAACATCTACTAATATGGTTTGAAAATGCTTTGTTGGGTAGGTTATTGATGATATTGCATGCCAGGATTGTGTGCCTCCTGTTAAGATTTGACTTTAGAAAATTGAGGAGTATCTTTACAATAACCATTATTTTTTCACATCAAGCTTGACTGTAATCTACATACTGTATACTTTGCTGTTTCATGACTATTAAAGTCAGTCTTCTGTATTTCCTGAACACTAGCCTCCACTTATTAAAACTGAGATGGTGACGATTTCAGAGGCCTCACAAAGAACTGAAATATCCACCAAAGAAGTTCCAATTGTTCAGACAGAGACTAAAACGATCACCTATGAATCTCCTCAGGTACAGATATTTAAAATAGCTAAGTTTAATGAAAGGGATCATGTTGCCTATCTAAATAAAAATAATAAGTATTTAAGAAGATATGAAAAATGCCAGTCAGATGCCTCTTGGAAGTTACAAGCAAATCATGACCACAACAGTGGCTTTCCTTTCATATATTTCCCAAATGGTTATTGAGAGAAATATTGCTTCTGGTCCTGTATAGGTAATAATAGAGTGATAATGTGCATCACAATTACTGATTTCTCCTATATACTATGCATTAGCCGATTTAGACAAATCAGGATGCCTAGTACATTTGCAGTGTGCGAATAAGTTACTGCCTTGTCTATAAGCCTGTCTTTAGGTTTCTAATGTCAGATTGCCCGCTACAAGAGCCTACCTCTTCATATGTCCTCAGCACAAGAAAATATTGTTCTGTTCTTTAAGAAATTGATCTCTTCTAAAGAATCATCCCCCCTCAAGTTCCTGCTATGCTCCCTCATTGTGATGGTGGTGGTGGGGTGTTCCTGGGAAGCATGAGTGAAGAATGCCCAGGGTATATGCCAGGAATGTATTCTTATGGTATTTTGGAGTACTTACGGTGTTTATGACACTGCTAGATTAAAGTCTTTGGGACATCTAGTCACTGATTTTGCCTAACAGGAAAGAAAATCTTCCTTGCAAAGAGAGCATTACAGTGGGATCATGGAATAGAACAAGCATGAACACAGGAAAGCTCAACACAATAAAAGATGAAATGAATCAACTACACACTGACATCTTAGGCATCAACAAACTGAAAGGGACTGGAATTGGACATTTTTCAGTCAGAAGATCATACTGTTTACTAGTCAGGTCACAAACCAAGAAGGAATGGCACTGCTTTCATAGTCAGGACATAGCAAACACAGTGCTTGAGTACAATGCAGTCAATAATGTAGTTGATGAGAGACAATATTTGATTTCTTACAAGGTTGCTTCTGCTTAAAAAAATCATGAATTTATGTTTTTATTTCATTCTTAATCAGAATTGACTCTATGCTCTTCTTGACTATGTAGTTTGATGACGCTGGTGATGCTGGTATGCTGTTGAGTGCACAGACGATCACATCGGAATCTGTCTCTGCTACCACAACCACACATATTACTAAGGTAAGAGAAAAGGAATAATTTAGAATGTGAAGCTTTTGTAACTGAGCCACTTTCTGAGTCTTTGAGCTTTATAATTCTGGTTTATATTCATCCTGCTATGTGAGCAACTCAGCAGTTCATAAAGGTCCTTGTTCTTTTCCCTAACTAAACAAAGTTGGAAACCATATTTGCATGTCCATCTAAATAAGCTATAGAAGTTGCTTTAGATATGCCATTAAGAGGATAAGGATGAAGCCAAAGTAATCAAGCCTATTCATGTACATCAGAATTTTTGCTTACTATGATGGCTTTTTTAGCTGGCTTCTCATATATGAATACTAGCTTCATAACGTTTTTTGTGCTTTTGTGTGCTACTCTATGCTGAAAAGCATAGCTCTTGCTAATGCTTTTCCTTTTTTAGTATTTCAGCAAATACTTCAAGGCATTGCACAATAAAATTATTAAAGTAACATACAAACAAAAACAAATAGTAAAAATATCCTATGTCAGAAATAAAAAGTGAAATAATATTTAATGAACAACAGAGCAGTTGATAAAAATGAATTCTGTAAAAGTTGGAGCCAATCAAGAAGTTCGCAGAAGAGCATTCTAAGGTTCTGCAACAGTGGGACTTTGTTGACCATCTTAAATGTAGAGTAGATTAATTTTTCTTCCCCCAGTATCTTCTTGTTTGTGGGCTTTCTAGAAAATGTTAGTTTCCAAACAATTAATAAAAACCGGGCAATTGATAGGAGAACACTTTTAATTCTTGTCTAACCCAAGCTCAGGGAACAGAATCTTGCTGAAGAGCCAAATCTATCCCTAGGCCCCCTCCTTTATGGCTTTCCTTCTCAGAAAGGGTTTCTTTCCCTTTCAAGCTCACCTCTGAAAATAATTCCTCCTCCCCCGTTGAGAAAGATATGAATCAAACGAAGCCAGCAATCACATAGCAGCCACTAGTTGCTGGAATGGAAGCAAAAGCCTATCTTTATCCTTTCATCTATGATGCTTATTTTTACTTGGCTAGAGAAGGCAGAGAGGGGTCGGATGCGCTGACTTTGGCCCAGTTAAATTTTCAAGGCAAGAACTATTTTAATTTGCATTTTGAATCCTGTTTTTTCTGATTGGGAGGCTGGTAGAACACTAAAATGGTTCCAACCCCTATTCAGCTAGACATATTTGTAAGAATCTTGTTTCCAGCTATTATTTTCTTTCTTGTATTATTAAATAAATGCTCCTCTAGCCATCTTTTTTCCTAATATGATGCATTCAGAGGAGGTTTTGCTGAGGAGAGGCTATGAATGATTGTAGTTATCAATAAAATGCACCTGTAGCAGAAACAGTTCCAGTAGATACATATACAATAAGGGGTCATGGAAATGTGGATAGCAGGAACATTAATCTAGAAGTGAGAATGCATTAACTTTTTCCTCTCTACTCAGACTCTGTTTTAAGTGTGTGTTATAACTCTGTCTAATTCTGCACAGGCAGATTTCTGTTGAATTTCTATTTCATTGCAATATTTGTCAAGCAAATTGATAGCATCATAGAATTAAATTACCTTTTCTTGTGAATCCTGTAGACGGTAAAAGGTGGTGTGTCAGAAACCAGAATTGAAAAGCGGATTGTTATCACTGGAGATGCAGATCTTGATCATGATCAGGTGAGGCAAAATTAATGCTGTTTTCTATACTTAGCCTATAATGAGGCAGTTCTTTCTTTATATATGGAGGAAAGGAAGATATAAGAATATTTATAAGATATAAGAATTGGAACTAATAAGAAAATGAACAATACTTAAAATATGTGTAATTTGCAAAGTGCTTCATTTACAAAAAGACTGACTTATTGTGGATGAAAACAAAACAAAAAAGAATCACAAATATTCATTAAACTCATAGTTTGCCCTTGTTAAGCTCTTCATAAATAAATAAAACCAGGATTTAATTTTAATTTCTTAATGGTAATGTATCAGAGCCTCTAAGTAAATTTAATCTGAGATTTGGATGAATGTGACAAGTTCAATCTCTCTTTGAAGCTTGAAATGAAATGGCAGAGCTGCTTAGCTTTAGGCCTGAGGGATAGCTTTCCCACCACATGCTCAGTACAGCTGGGGAGTTTGAAAAGGTCAAATAAGATCTTTGTTTTAATAAAATTAAATTTATCTCTTTTCAGTATAACATATTTAGGAATCTATAAAATTATGACGTCCTAAAGTAATCTTGCAGTGGGTCTGAAACTAATCTTTGTATGGCTCCATGAATATTTGTTTTTTCAATATATATATACATGGATGCTTTTATTCAGTAGTATACTGAGCAATTTTTCAAGAGATTGCAGTCTGTGATAGAACTTTAAATAGGAATCTTTTTACATCCAGTTTTATTCTTTATACTTTTAATTTCCATACCTTCTGAAATATGACTACTAAAGAAACGTTAGGCAGAAAAAATAAGATGTGTTTATATATTCCTTCATGCTGTTCTTTAGGGTTTGTTTTTGCATTTTTTTTCAACTGAAGTTTAGTATAGCTGTATATAAAAAGCAATTGTTATTTATTTTGGCTTAGATCCTATTGAGATTTCCCAATATATCTATAAAAGCTTAACCAACATTGATTTTGTTTATCTCCAATTATATTTTCAGAAGATCACTTGGGTAAATTTCCTGATCTTTTCCACATCCACAAGTAAAATTTTAGAGTAAAATTACTGTCTAGCGTTCTGGCAACACATATTCCAAACTCTGCAGTTACCACATTAGCACAAATTGGAAGGAAAAAACAAAATTGTAGAGTAGGAGTGATGAACAAGAGGGAAATATTTAACTCTTCCAAGTGCCCATTGTTTGTTTGTTTGGTAAACTGTATTTCATTAGTATGAATCTGGTGAAACCAGAGTTACTTTTTGTGAGATGGGCAGTATCTAAATTTGAAATATAAATAAATAAAAAATAAAATAAATGAGATTCTAGATCAGCTCAAGTAGAGAAAAATAGGCTAAGCACTAGAAGAAGGTATATTGGAAGCTAGTAGAAGAAAATAATTGCTTTAATATACATACACAACTGAGTGGTCTTCTGTACCTTACAAAACAGAACATGAAAAAGAATCCTTACTTTGACAAGCTTCCTATAAACTTTTAATAATAGTTTACTTGATATCATTCAGCAAATTTGTAAATGTATTTATAGCTGCTAATATAATACTTTAGTGAGACTCAACTGAAAAATATGCTATAAATATTTGAAGTACATGAGATGTAAGAAAAGAATACTTGAAAGCTTCGACTAGTACAGAATATGGCAGCACATGCAGTTTTGGGCACTCTGGTTTGTCTGTGCAGCACCGCTGCTGAGTGAACTGCATTGGCTTCTAGTATGCTTCCAGGTGTAATTCAAGATGCTGATTACCACCTTTAAAGCCCAACATATATGGGCCCAGGTTACTTTGGGACTGCCAGTCTCTGAGGGTTTCTGCCCGTTTCACCAGATCTGACAGGTTGGGCATGCTCAAGGTCCCTTCTATAAAACAGGGCCTTCTCTGTCACAGCACCTGCCCTATAGAATAGCCTCCCCGCTGAGATTGAGATGGCCCCAACCCTCTTGGCCTTCCAGAAAACTGTTAAAACCTGACTTTTCCCCCAAGTATTAGGGCCAGGATGTTAAGGGAGCCCAATGTTATGTATTGCTTGGTTATTTTTTTTCTTGTATTGGACTATTTAGATTGGTTACTTTTTTAAAATATTGTTTTTGTATGGATTGCTCATTGCTGAGTTATGTATTTAAGAATCTAATGAATAAATAAAAGACAGGTAGTCATCGGTTAACGAGTGCTCATTCATCGACTGTTTGAAGTTGTGATGGCACTGAATGAGTAGTACTTACCACTGGTCCTCGAATGTCAGGCCCAGCCCAAGAACAACGATGAAATGGTCCAGTCAAGTACAGTTCCTTTATTTGCTTACACTTATAGACAGAATCTTGCCAGACTAAATCTATACTACAGCAACTAGTGGATATACCCTGGGAGATTCTAGGGAGTGGCTATCCCAAATCTCTTTCTCTTCTCATGCTCCCCCTGCAGACTGTGTTGTCTTTTGTCTCCTTTCCCCTGCTGGAATGTACCCCCTCCTTCCTGCTAGCCTTGATCTCCCACATCACTTTCCTCCTCATAGATACATTCCATTACATAGAAGTTCTGTCCATTGCACCACTTCTGTGGTCACCTGATCGCCATTTGCGATCTTCCCTGCTGTCTTCCCACAAGCAAAATCACTGGGGAAGTGGCAAGGAAGGTTGCAAATTGCTCCCACTGCTTTTTCTCCTAGGGAACTTGTACTCTGTAGTGTGCTCGCACTGCAGCACCCCCTCCCCAGCCTGCATGTACTTGTGTGGCGCCACAGCACCCCCTCCCCAGCCCGCATGCACTCATGCGGCATTGCAGCAATCCCTCCCCAGCCTGCACACATTCGCTGCAGCACCCCATCGCCTCACTCCATAGTACTCACCTGCCCTCCTGCCTGCTTGCAAGCTGCCCGGGACTTGCAACTTCCAGTTGGCTTCCCCATTGACTTTGCTTGTGGGTAGCTGGCAGGATGTCACAGGTCACAGTCATGAGATCCTCACTTAATAACTCACAATTTTCGCTTAACAAGGGCAACAGGAATTGCCGGGATTGACATTGCTAAGTGATGCAGTCACATGACATTGCACTTTAAATTCCAGTCCCAATTACCATTGTTAAGTGAGGATTACCTGTACCTCAGTATAGTACACAGCTTAGAACATACAAAGTTACTAGGGAAAAGTATATTTTATTTGTCCAGTTTTCCTTCCAGGAAGATTAGTGTTAGGAGCCTTGCTAGCCATTACGCATTAAATCCACTGTTAATTTTAATTCCCAGAGTTAGTCCATTTTTCCTGACATTGCAGGCACTGGCACAAGCCATTAAGGAAGCCAAAGAGCAGCACCCTGACATGTCTGTAACAAGAGTAGTGGTGCATAAGGAAAGTGAACTTGAAGAAGAAGACCTTTAAGGTAAGAATCTTCAACCCATAACATATATAACAGTATTCGATATAATAGTTAATTGTATGGGATTTTCTTCAGTATGGCCTTAGAAGTGCTGATTATTGATACCAATCACATGAAAACCTGGCTTTGAATATTCCTGATGGCAGGTAAATGGATCCTCTCTGGTTCTGTAATGATTTTATTCTCCCATTTTGGTTTTTTAAAGGTAGGTTGAGGAAACAAGAGTACAGGAACAAAAAAGGAAAGGAAATGAAGGCAGTTTGTAGTGTCAAAACATGGAGAAATGGCAAAAAGGATTCTCAACTGTCTGATGAGAATACTGACAAAATATTTGATGCCACCTGGTGGTATGTTAAATATTTGTACATGAAAATCTAAAACAATCTCCTGTTCCAATATACAGTATTTGTTGTCTTCCTGATGCAGGAAGATTTAATGGACAGCGTACTGTCCATTAAAGTTTTATATCTGTATTATTGAATTTATACCCCACTTTTCTGTTTATTCCAACTTTCAAGGCAACAAAGAAAATACAGAGTAGAAAACATAAAATTAATCCACTTAAAATAATCATTGAAATAATTAACAATTAAAAGTCTGGTGAAAGAGACATGTTTTTACCAACTTTCTAAAGAAGACAGCTCCTAAGAAAGCATCTTCCATAGTGTGAAAGCCACACAGGAGAAGGCTCTTTTAATAATAACTGGGCAGGTTTTCCTATGGATGGCTATTTGTCACACAGCTTATGAACTTAGCAGAGGGCAACTGCTCTTATTCAGGAGAAGGTAAATTAAGTATCTGATCACTTACATGATGAGCTCTTTTGCAGCCCCTAGGTTATGCCACTGAAATACGGTGACAAAACCACAAATGTAAATGTTGCTTTTTATGTGGAGATACTTCATTCATTTGCAGTTTAAAAAAACCCAGGAAAATAGATGTTTTACATTCCCTTAAAGATAAAATTTTGGCTCCCCCCCCCCGATATTCAATTTTTTTTAAAAAAAAATCCAAAATGTGGTAAGGAAGTTGCCCCGTTATTCAGTAATAAGCCTTTTTTAAGTGACACATAAATGCTTTAGATGAATTAATAACAATATGGATTTTCAAATACTTTGACATATCAAATTGTGGCTATCCACAAGCTGCTTATAAGAGCAGTATATTCCAGCAGTCATCAGTGATCTTGATGGAAATGTGGAGCTTTATGCTAACCCTAATTGTGGTTTCTAAATTGCAACCCTTGAATTTAATGTACAGATAACACAAAACATTTTATTACCAAATTTCTGCATAATGGAGGCCAAGCATTCTCTCTTGTGCTCTCTCCAGATGAATTACTTTATCATAAATTAAGTAGTAAAAAGCTCTTGGTACCTGTCTTGAATTCACAACTAGATCTGGGTCTCAGGGAAGTATCAGTTATATTTCCACCCTTAGAATTTTGGATCAATATAATGACAATGTCTTGAGAGACCCACAGATTTCAAAACAATCTGTGGCCTAAATGGTTAGAAATTGAGTCTGCTGACACCATTTCCAAAGTTATCCAGATACCTGACTTTATTAGTTTCTGCAGTCTCTTTTAAGACAAGGATACAACTAGGCATTTCTAACTTAAGAAATATACTTAGACAGAGGAGATTTTAATTTTTATATCATATACTCTCCTATCCAGTGTTATATTGGTAATGACAGTAAGAAGCAAATTAGCCTTGCTCCAATAACTGGTGTTATTTCCATAAATGGGAGTTATGTTTATCTAAAGATATATAAGGATTTTCAACCATAGTTGGGTCTTCAGGTTCTAAAATCTAAGTTTAATCTTGCTGTTTATAATTACAGAATGAAGTAGCAGGTTCTGTCCATCTCCAGCTTAATGGTGGTTGGATGTGACCAGTTAGTCATAGAGCCTGGAATTTATCAGAAAAATGTAGCATTGGGCCTCAAAAAGGAAAAATGTTTCTGAAAAGGAAAAGAGTCAATTTGGTAAAAATCTTTTTAATATACTTTAAGGTTTATAATAACATTAAGAATTACATTAAATTGCTTGCTTCTTTAGATTTATGAAGAATGCTTTGAGACTATGAAGAACTTAAATCATTCCAAGTTGGTATCCCCACCATTCTTTCACTGAATTCACCAAGCCTCACCACAGGGACCAAACATCTCTAGACTGAATTGCCAACACCAAATCTTACCTTTTCTCATGTATGTCTTGTTTTTATAACCAATTCTTAACATTCTTGGATTTTTTAATGAGGTTTAGAGGTTGTTGTGTTTTTTTTTGCACAATTCCCTGCTATTTTTGTATAACTGATTTCTTGATTGCATGAAAGTAAACAAAAATATTTAGAAAACACTGTTTACTTGAAAGTTTTAATATGCAGGGAAAAGATACCCTGCCTAATTTAGGTATAGCCTTTTCAAAATGTCTCAAAGACTCTTACTGGAATAATTTTACTTTTTCAGGTAAATATCAAACAATACAAGAAAAATATTCTTTTTATTAAAAAATACAATTTTTTCTTAGAGCTTGGCAGGGATAGTAAATTGAAAACTTTTATGGATTTTATATAGATTCCTATATAAACATTTTCTGTTTGTTCTGAGGGTCTCCTGCTTTTTTGAGGGAACTGGTGCTGGTATCATATAAAAATGAGTTAGTTATAAAAATATTTCTACTGACTGAGCACTGTTCAAGTAGCCTTTTTGCACTTCGCTATCCTCAACCAGTTTCTTCAAAGAGATCTGTGGTCTGCAACATTCCAGAGTTGGAAGGAATTTGCTCTCTTCCCTTCCAGCAAATTTAGGCAGCTTAAAACTTTAATGCTTTTCTCTTACTATGCTAAATGTCAAACACTTTCATTAAATAATTGCATCTGCTGAAAGCTTGCATTACATAAGAAACAGGACTGTGCAGTGCTTGGGATTCAAATGCAGAAAGAGCTTCAGAGCACACAGTGGGAGCGAGCACATGCAGCATCTCTCTGCAATTCCTTAAACAAAACTCATTTTTTCCATGGGATTGTCTCTGCAATCCCAGGAATAGACATGTTTCACTTTAGCAGTTGCAGTCAGGTACTACGGAAGGTCTCTTGGGCTCTTTGAAGTGCCTTTTTGCCTTTGAATGTTAAGTGCTGCGCAACCCTAATAAAAACTCATTAACTCATGTTATAACTGACACATCTGTTGAGCAGTTATTGTTTTTAAGTAGTTTGCCTAATAATAGGAACAGGTTTTGAGGACTATAAGGAACCAAGGGTATGGCCTAGGCCCATTATCAATGGTGCTTGCTACTGAGGAGGTCTCTATGAAAACCTGTTAACTATATCTATTTTTCTCTATTGTTCACCGTATGTACTGTATAGTTAAGATGCCATATTAAATTTATAGCAGCTTGAAGTTGTATTAAGTGATATTTTGCTTCCATAATACTGTTATAAAATAAAGTTTCTTTATTCTCTAAATGTTTCACTGCTTTTGTATTTGACATTAAAAAAATAATGTAAACCTATCAGCATGGCTTAACCTTTATATTGTGTAGAGATTGAAAAAATTGTTAGGGACGTATTCTTATTTATTTAAATACATGTTATCTAAAGTGCTTTGCTTTTCTCCCTTCTAATAAATAGAGAAAAGATTCTTCTGGTTCTTGGAGGATCACTCTCAGAGAGTGGGGAAAGGGACTTGTGGCCCACTCTGTGGCCATTGATCTATTGGATTCTATAAAGTTCTTTTGTGGCTCTCATGTTTTTCAGCAGTTATATGAAACTGAAGATTTGGGCCAAAATGTCACTAGTGTGCTGATGATAGTCAGCTCTACCTCTGATTTCCATTCTCAGTTCCCAAAGATGCAATTGATCTGTTGAAAATCTTAATGGTTTACAGTTAGTGTTAGATTTGTACCATGGAAGGTCCTATTTTTATAAATAACATAATTGGTGACTAAGGAAGAACTGTGTAGAATTTATTAGTTCATTAAAACAAGTGGGCTACATCAATTCAGATTTAAGTGGGGACAATTGTAAGGCTTTTAAGAATACAAATTCAAACAGTGGAGTAATGAAAGAACACAGCTTGTTCATGAGTTACAGATTCTTGAGCCAGACCTTGTGACTGCCGATCATCTCAACCTGTCCTCAGCAATGATCCACAGCTCTTTCAGTGACATTCCAATAACATTCTTGGTCCCTTCCATCAATCTTACCTATTTTCTTCCCTTTTTTATGCTTCCCTCAAAGAATACTTTGCAAAAGATAGTCATTTTTTTCTAATCTATCTTCTGCTCATATCACATGACCAAAGTATGTTTCTGCTTGCTGATAATCCCCTCAAGGAAATAGTTTTGATTTCATCCTGGAAATATTGATTGATTCTCCCAGTCCATGGGTCTGTTAGTAACTGACTAACAGACTCTAAAATCCATAATTTAAAAGCATCTATCTTATTTCCTTTTCTCAACAGACATACATTGCTACTGGAAAAGCCATTGCTTTAATTATTCTGATTTTTGTTGTCATAGCAATGACCTTAGCCTTCATTACCTTGTTTAAGTTTGTCATTGCCTTCTTCACTAGGATTAATCTCATTTTAATGCTTCATACTCCCCATTTTTATTGAGCACAAGAAAACATAAGTATCTACTATCTTCACTTCTTCAGTGTGGGTTCACTAAGCATGCTGGTTGACATTACTTTTTCTCTTGCTATTTAACATTAACCCAGATTTTTCATTTCCCATTTTTATTTTCACAATGAGCTGTTCTGAATCTTTTTTATTTTTTATTTTTATTTCAGCTAACAAAATAATTTACTCTGCATATCTCATTAGGGTCTAACCTCCAAATTTGATTCCAGCTTTCAGTTCTGCCATTCTTATAATCAGTAAGAATACAGGGACAGTATGCATCCTTGTCTTAATCCCTACGCTATTCTGAACCACTCTATTTCTCCAGACTCAGTTCTTAACAGTAGCTTCTTGCTCATTGTAAAGACTCCTCAAAACAATAACCAAATGTCTGTTAGCCTTACTTTCACATTCTGGCATGACCTACATCATCATCATCATCATCATCATAACAACAACAACAACAACAACAACTTGCTATAATCAATAAAGCAAAACTAAATCTTTTTAAATTGTTTTGCTCCCTCCATTATCCATTTAATGTTAGCTATTTGATCCTGTGCCCCTTTGCCTTTTCTGGAACCTACCCATTTATTTGTCATTTTTTTCTCCAGGTATGGCTCTATTCCTTAGTAAGATCTTAAGCAGAACTTTGTTTGCATGAAGGGTTAGTACAATGGTTTGGTAATTTGTACATTATATCTTATATCTGTCACCTTCAGTATAGGTACATATACTGTTCTTTTCCAATTTCAGTACACAGTCTTCCTTCTTATTTGTTAACACAGAATTGTTAGCACTTCAATTGCTTCTCTTCCTACAGTTTAATTGTTTCAGCTTCAGCTACATCTAGTGTTTTCTGTTTAACTGTTGGTCTATTGCCTCACTTATTAGTGACGTTGCTTCCTGAATATATTCTTTGTCTGCAAATATTTCTATCCTTCTATAATCCCATTTGTAAAGCATTTAAATATAATCTTTGTGGCTTCTTTAATTTCATTTGCTTCTTTTAGAATCTTCCATATTTACTCTTGAATAATCCTGCCTTAGCTGTAATTTTCCCTGATTTTTTTGTGATCTTAGAACATCTCTCATTTTCCTTTTCTTTTTTATTTGTGTTGACCATCTAAATTGAGATATTTTTTATTGTTATTTCTTGTTTGATGTTGAAAGTCTGTGTTCAGTTGCTACATATTCTCCGTCTCCAAGGCCTTCATCCTCCCTGGTTCTCCAGCTGTTGTCTTGTTCTGGACGCCTCTTGAATCTTTACCTCTTCAAAATTTTGAAAATATTTTCCCAAATGCTTCCTCTCCTTAATTTTCTAAATTTAATATGTACATTTGACACTAGTATTTCATGAACTGTTCCACAATCTGCACTGGGTTCTACTTTACCATCTGGCATTTCCTAATATATAGTCAATTGTATTCCAATGTTTTCCAACCAGTGATGCTCAGGGGTATAGCCTGTGTTTATGCTGCTCGAGAGAGGTGGCAGTGAACAATTAATTCACTTTGCTAAACTCAATAAACCTATGTCCTGCATTCTTGCATTTACAGTACTCAGAATGAGATTTTTGTGGATTAGGGTGGATTTGAACCTGGATAATCCCTAGTTTTAAAGCAATGCACAAATAATAGAATTAAAATTATTAAAAGATATAATAGTAAGCACCTCACAGATTCTGGGGGAAAGAATCTATAGAGTTGGTACTACTACAGAGAGGGCAAATGACTGCAAGATGGCTGTAATGGTATGTGGGAATGGCCTTGGGAGATGGGAGGAAGAGATGCTGTCTAGGGAATGATCAGATGGGGGGGGGAGCTCACAGCTGTATAACAGGCAGAGAAAGAAACTCAGAAAGGAGCCTCCCTAATTTACCAGGCTATAAAAGAAACTCAGAGATTCGTACCTTCAGATTTGCAAGATTCTAATGTAGCCTTACAATGTTAATGTAGTCTTACAATGAAGTAGAATTAGCTCATCTGGTCATGTTTTCTGTCTGGTCTACCTGTGAAGGCTGACAGTGGCAAACATTTGCAGACTGTAAATCACAGCAAATGTAGCAGGTTGTCTTCTGTTAATCTTGCTGGTTATGCAGGACACTACTGGGGGAAGTGATCTGTCAAGTGTCTGAGACTGTTTACATGCTGAAGGTAAAACTGGTTTGGTAGCTAATTGTCAGCCAGTGCAGTTGCTTCAGCAGAGTGTAACATGTGCATGGCCAGATGTTCTCAGGATGCTACTGCTGAATTCTACTCCTGATGACTGCTCACTGACACTTCATATAGATGTTCAACTGCACTGTGGATAAAATAGAGCATTATGGCATCTCACAAAACAGCTGTCAGGGAGCAGAGGCATGGTCAACCAATACTATTCTCTGAAATTGTTCTTGCAAGTAAGATTGGAATCAATCTAACATTGTGCTTCCAATTCCCAACTCACACAGATGGTCCAGGAAAATATTGTAATATAGAGTATCAAAAGCTGCTGAGATATGAAGCAAAGCAGTAAAGTAAAACTACCCTTCCTCCTTCCTTCCTCCTCTCCAACAAGAAGTCATCTATCAGGCTGAGCAAGGCTGATTTGGTCCCAAGCCAGGCCAGAATCCAGACTGAAAAAGATGTCTTCCAAAACACTCAATGCTACACACTGTTTGATCAGCTTCATGATAAGTCTTAACATTTTCTTGGGTCCAAGAGCTGCAGTTGGTGGAATGATAATGCAAAGGGAGTAAGATCATTTCCTGTTCTTTTTACAATAATTATTAGGATTTTTTTTTTCAAAACAAAACATGAAAATATGATAACAAGTATATATCTTTTCAAAAATGACATTTATTTTCAGGCTAGAACTTTTGTGTGTTTCCTGCCTCAAAATGATAGGAAAACATGTCACCAGTATTTAGCAGTAATAATCGGGAGGTGGTCTTGAGCTGCAAAAAAGGCCTTGGGACCTACCTTATGTCAGTTTACTCAGTTTACAGGATTAAGCATCACACATTCCCTGATTAGAAAGGAAGCTCTTCCACTTATACTTGGTAAGAATTTCCCCAAGACAAAAGATAGGTCCTGATTCTATACATATCTATACTCTATTCTGACTCTTCCTTACCAAATGCCTTAATTGTTACTCAGTGGCATCCACAGGGAGGATGTGCAAATAATGAAAACAATGCCATGCTGACATGGTGCAAGTTCCAGTCCTTGTGTATGAACAGTATATCATGATGTCTCATTGCATGTACAAAAGTGGAGCAACTTGTACTGTGACAGCACAAAATTGCTTTCATCATTTTGATGAATGTGGTAGATCCTGTGGATCCTTCTACTGCTGAAATCTATTATTTTTAATTTCAGACACTTCAGCTTGAAAAACTAGTTCCCATAATTATGCATTTCACAAAAATCTAAATCTAAAACCTTGACCGTTTTCTTCTTGGTTCTCATAATTTTAATTGAGGTTAGGTAGTGGAGTTCCTTTTGTGCCTGCTGAGCTTCATGCTCCACTTTACTTTTTGGGATAGTTCTTTCAATTAAAACAAAAAAACTGGGATGGAAAAGTGGAATGCTGTAAAGTAGAAAGGAATTTCCCCTTTAGCAACTTATGGCTGGCCATTCTCATCATGTAATAGCCCCTTTGTGAAGAGGCAGACTCCCTTATGGCTGCCAGTTTGTGAGACTTAAACCTGGTTTTCCCATACCTACCTACTCCAATACTTGGGCTAGTACATTACACTGACTCTCATAAATTTTCAGTAGTTTATGTGGTTTTAATTGAACCGTACCTCAGGAATGTCTGCAGTTTCCTTTTTAGCAAAAGTATCCAAGAAAATGCATATAACAGGGTCACCTGAGCTGCAAGAACTTATTAGGAAGAGAAATAACTTCTTTTTATCAATGATGACCAAGTATGTGTATTAACAAAGTTCCTGACAAAGATCATGTAATCAGAAAAGAATTCTTTGCAATAAAAGCCCAAATCAATTCATTAGACCTAAGCAAGATAAAGTCTAACGCATCGAACAAAAGAAAGCAGCAATGTTTGCTGTATTTATTTTTGTGTGTGTGTCATCTCTTATCGTTTTGTATAAGAACAGCATTTCATTTCTCTGTTTCTATTTCTATCACAATTGCAAATATTTCAAAATAGCAATTCAGAAAAACAGAATAAAACTCCATACTTCTATCTTGTAGGGGGGTTTTTTCCCCCAAGAGAAAATGAAGCTATTTTCTGAATGAGATTCAAAAAACTGTTCCCTCATCAGAAGAAGCTAAAAGTCATTTTAAATAACGGTTTGTTCTATCTTTTTCTTAACCACATCATCAGAATATCTTTCCTGGGTTTTGTATAGTAGTAAGCTGCAGTTGAATTTCTCCAATAAATAGCTGAAGCTGAACCTATCATCCAAAATGACATTCTCTAAAGAAGTTATCTTCTTACTGATGATCTTGCTTTCTTCTTGAACTCCTCAATTTGCTGCATTTGGCATAGTACTGGAGGACCGCATCTGTGGGATTATTGGCCAGAGACAACTGCTTGTTCACTAAAAAGAATAAAAACATTTGCAGCTGTTGAGTGGAAAGAAGGCCAATAAGACACAATTAGGTGGAGAATCCTGGTGATAATATAATGTGCTAGCTTGAATATTTAACTTGAATATTAAATGAAAAACATTTTTATTCTTAGTGCATTGGAGGCATCTTAGATAAAAGTTCCAAAATGCATGCGGTAAATAGAATCATGCTATATCTACTTCCCATTTTAAACAATGAGAACAGTTGTGATTAGATTGCTTCTTAGCCTTTTGGCTAAGGTCAAGCGTAAATTAGAAATAAATGAGAGGATAAAGACTTTCACATCTCAGAAAAACACATTATTTGCACATTACAATAGTCAACTTCTTTCGGAAGGGCTTGAAACAGAAAGTGGACATGAGGCAAAGGGTCCAAAAAAGACTGTCCAAGTATGGATAATCTATTTTCCTCCAAATACTCTATTCCAGTTTTCATCAATCCCAACCTCCAGTCCCAGCAGTCAGGCATGAAGGCATTTGCATTTCATGTATCGGCATACCTTATCAGAAGGGCTGCTCTATGTTGGAGTGTATTTAGCATAATTACAAGTAAGATAGTGGGTATTTAGCGTTTCAAACAGGCAGCTTGAACTATTCAGTCCTAATTCACGTATAACTTCAAGACAAAGCCTTCTATATTATTATGCTATTGCTGCTTTCTTGCTCACCTTTCAGACCCTCCCATGGTGGGTGACTTACCCTCTTTCAGCTTGATCTGGAAGTAGGCAATGAGCAATAACAGAAGTAAAGTTACGGGCAGGAAGATTCCAGTGAAGAGAAACCAGCCAGGCACCTTGCTCACAAACTCTGCTAGGGTATATCCCATGGCCTAGCAAACACAAGTAGTTTTTATGCAGCCCTACTAAACTATAGTCTTCATATGTTTACGTTCCTTGATAATCCTTGCTTCTGCGGCAGGGCCTTTGCTCAGTCCTTATGACATCTTTCCCCCTTCTGGACTTTGTTTTGTTTGTACAAGCCTGTGATTTCTAATAAGGCCACTTGGTTACAGAGTTACTCGGTGCAAAGTTTAAAACAGTATGTTGGAATTACTCAGAGTGATCTAACTAGCCTGAAGAAAAGAAGCTCTGTTTTCTTTTCTGCAGTCAATCACTTTGGGGATTTTTTTGATCATTTAATATAATCAAGACAGTTAATATAAGAGTATTATGTTATATATGATGCATTTTTGGTACTTGTATTACATTGCTATGTGCTGAAAGCTACTTTTCTGCACAGGAAAGGGGTGGATATTGCTATTTCTTATCTCTCATCCTGTTCCCAGAAAATATGGCATAATATCTGAGGATCAGATGCTTTCATTGAATGCCTCTAAGAAATTCTGAAGTGTGGTATTGCCAAAGAAGGTGGGGTTACCATCCAATGTGATATTTTGGACGTTTAAATAGCACTAGTGATACAAGCTGAAAGATAAAGTCCTAGGATGTGTTTTTTTTCCTAATAGGTCAATTTAATCACACATGAAATGCTAACAAATTCACTGAGCACTGAAATCTCCTTGGTGTCTCTTGTTCATTTCTTCTGATACCTTCACGAGCAGATATGAGATCAGTCCAAAGCTGACATCTCTCCTTGTTCCTTGGTGCTTTGATCTGGTTAGAGTCCTTTTGATTCTGAGCTAAACTTTATTCGCAATGCATTTTTCTCCAGTCAGAACCATATAAAGTAAAAATGTATTGATGTATCCAGATACAAAACAGATTTAAACACCTATAGTGTCCATCTAATTAAAATAAATGTTCTAATTATTCTTGAAGCTTTATTATTTGGTGACTCACAACCAAATAAAGCATAAAAACAAATCTCCCAAGGATTGCTGCTGAACTTTCTGAACTGTACAGCGTCTGTAAGTAAAGAAAGCAGATGTGATGGAATGGAATTATGAAAGCCAGACTCAGGGAGAAAACATTTTCTTTCATCTCCTGAGGCGAGAGGGAGAGATAAGAGGATGAGACTGGCACCTCCCTGAGGAATTCACAATGTTGTGGCTGGCATTACTTGGGAACTGGGGTTTCAGTCTGGGAAGATTCTTGCTAGAGGTTGTAGCTAATAAACATTGCTGGACTGAATTTACATGGTCTCTTGGAGTTCCTTGGGCTAGGCCTGACAGCAGTGGACTACACTTGATCAGATGAAGATCAGAATGATGGAAAACAGGTAATCGGTTGCTTACAGAGTGGCTAGTTTACTTAATGGATGCCACATGCTCTGTGTATTTGTAATCTTACATGTGTACATAGTTTGACTGTGAAAGGCATTTGATAACCACTATACATCCTTTAAATGACAAAAGAGGAAAATTTGTTGCTGATATTTTACAAAAGCATCTTGTCATGTTTTACTAAGCAATATTTTAATAAATATGACAAAATGGATACCCCTACTCATGAATTTTTTATTCTGTTCTATTATCAGGTTGTAAAAGTCAATATTATCATGTCATGTCAGAAACTTACTTTCTCGCTCAGAATAGCACATCTAGCAGGGAATTTTAATTGATTTCCTACATGTGTATATTTCAGTGACAATGTATTTTTGTATGTACCTTTCTTATTTTATATCGTGTTCCTGTCTTTCTGAATACAAGTGGTACACCACTTTAGCCACTTGCTGAGCTGAAATTATGCCTATGGATATGTAATTGTATTTGCTCATATCTGATCTGTTCATATTCTGCTCTTGTTGCACTTGCCTCTCACATCTTCTATTCTTGTTGACGTCTCTCTCAACTTACAATATGGAAATTCTTTGGGGCCAACTCTTTATATTCTGATAAAAGGCTGCCATCAGACTGATTTATCAACAGTAAAGGGCAATCTTCTGTGAGAACTTGCCCATTGCGGGGATTTTTCACCACAGTTTGATAGATTTGGATGGGGTATGGAAGGGGCCTTCTCACTTATGGAACTGTCCCAAGAAGAGCTAACTTGCTCTTCACTAGTGACTTTCTATCATGTAGTATGTAGCAATTTTAGGATTTTAAAAATATTTATAGAATTAATATGTATATGACAGTAAGTACTGTTACGTAGTTTGGATGGTATGAGAACATCCCAGTTTTTGATACAGTTCAACAGTGCCCCTTAAAGCATCTGGTAAGATGACCCATGCTGAGAGGCCTGAATAGATGGAATTCATACTTTGTTTTCTCCCATATAATCTTTTTCATGTAATAGACTAACTGGTAAAACCTTGCCTGTATCTTTATTATTTCATCTATACTCATAAGAAGATGGGTTCAGTTGCTAGATAATTTGTTATTTGCTGGATAAACATAGGACATCAGCATTTTCCCTGATTGGATAAGCAATAGTCTTCCCCCAGAGTCCTACTTTCATGTGCAAACTTTAAAGCTGAGGGCAGTGCTCAAGGCAGAAGAAGCAAGGAAGGCCTGCTAACAACATCTAAGCAGGAGGTCCTAATTAACTTTTTTCAGCTATCCTCCCTGCAGTGAACTCTGACTATGTGCTGAAATCTAAGATCTTGTTCAAGCAGATAGTACCTGGTTGATCTTATTCAAGCAGATAGTACCTCAAGCCTAACTTGAGTGTACTGATTTTATTTGGAATTCTGTGTTGTGTGATTGTTGTTTTTCCTAGGTTTTCCTGTATTCCTATTTTCTTAATAAACTTTTTGTAACTGGAGATTTGGTTTTATTGGGTTTTAAAAAGGAGTGTCTCATTTAAATTTTCATGGTTGTAGAATCTTCCCTTGTGTTTCAGAATTGGCAGAAGAATTGTTAAATTCTGTATTTCTGGAGTTTGGACAAGAAGATCCAAAGCATTTTCCTTTCTGTTTTTCTAGATCTGGCCTATCTACCCAGCTAGATAGATGAGAGCAGTGTTTCTCAAACTTGGCAAAGTTAAGATGTATGGACTTAAATTCCTAGAATTCCCCAGCCAGCCATTGGCTGGGGAATTCTGGGAGTTGAAGTCCACATATCTTAAAGTTGCCAAGTTTGAGAAGCACTGGATTAGAGGGTGTCAGGAGGTTTAGCCTGCCTGGTGGCAGCTTCCAGGAGCCCTTGGAAGAACAGGTCTGGCAGGAAGGTTCTCCCATCTTCCCAGTTAGCTGGCAACTAGGATGCAATGTTTGATTCAAAGCTCAACCAGTTGAATGGTTACTGGTAGCTTTAGGTTTATGTTATGATTGGGATTGAGTGCTAGAGTAAGAGTTAGGATAGCTATCTGTACTGGTATTAGGGTCAAGTTTTAATAAGGGATAGCTTCATTGCCTCATTGAAACATATGGTTCAACCTTTTTTCCTTATGTATTTCCTATTTATTATGCTTATTACAGTGTAAAATTTTTCTCATCCTGGGAAAATGACCTTGAGAAATATTTTGACTACAGAAAAGTATAGTATTTAAAGTAGTGAGTTGGAATGTAAACCCACTTAGATTAATAAAAAGAAGGAACAAATGTGTAACAAGCTGGAAAAATTACAACCAGATGTAGTTACAGGTATGTTGTAAAAAACACATTTTCTACGTAATGAAAGCTGCAGCTGCTGCTTTTTTTAGGTCTAGGAGCTGGGTTGGACAAGCTTGTATTAGTAGATATACAACTAGAGCATGTGGGATAGCTATTATGTCTAACAGCAGTCTTAAAATTGGCATGGAATATGAACTTTGTGATAGTGAGGGACACTTTGTTTTTTTGATAGTAATGATAGTTACTATTTATTTCATTAACTTTTATGGCCCCATTAAGAACACTCCTGAAATTGTACGTGTGTATGTATTTCGTTAAATTTAGAAGTTCTGGGTAGCTTACACTTTAGAAAGTATAGAACTGTAAGATAAAAAGAAAAAGATCGTGCACATCCAGTAGAAACAAGCACAACACTCTCCCCTCTCCAAAATAACAACAACAACAGGGATTCAACAACCATTCTATTCCCAGGCATGGGAGCAACAGCAAGTTTTCAAAGATTTTCAGAACATCATTAGGATTGGAACCATACAGATTTCTGGTTGAAGTATTCCATAGCTGTTTTTCTAAACTATATTCTGCAAACTGTCAACATATAATCTCTGCTAGACATTATAATTTCATTCAAGATTTTCAGTTATATAGAAGTGCTTAAAAATTATGTTTCCTCAAACATACGTCCCGTCCTTATGATATTCAGGAAGTCATTAAAAACGTAATTGTTCTCCCAGATCTTGGGAAAGGATGGATGTGGAATCCCCTTTAGATAAGTTTGGTTTTGTGACTGCTTGTATTGTGTTTCTGGTTGACTATGATTTCTTTTTATATGTACGGTTTTCCTTTTATTTGTAAGCAGCCTAGATTTGTTGAGTTGGGCAGCCTCAGAACTGGAAAATAAATTGGAAGGTATCACAAGCTGCTATATTAGAATTCAAGTTAATAGTATTATTCTGATCAGTTTGAGATAAAATAAAGCTGTGATACAAGGTGTAAGGAAAGCAATCTGAATAATAATCAAAACGGAATACCCCATTAGTGTGGTATGAGGTATGTGAGTCAGCCAGATAAGAAGAGAAGTGACATTCTACACTCTTGTGTGCAGAGAGTTGCTCTGTGCAATGAACCTGAGATTTCCTGTGTTTAATTTGCTTCTGCCAACAATATTGATTTCCAGATGGAGAGAGGATTTGAGATAATTCAACAGTTTGTATCCTGCCAACCTCATCTCAACAGGTATGATAGTGGCTGAAAGGAACTACTTTTGCTTAAGCTTTCAAGAGGCAATACAGAAGGAAAGTGTGGTTAGGGTTGGATTAATATTTGGGGATCCTCAGTGGCCCAAGAGGGCTTGATTTAAATATGCTGGAATCTATCTTGACTGAAGTTGAAGCTGAAACCCTAAAACCCTTGAAACTCTTGCAAGGCACAAGATTGCTATTTATGAATGCTGTAGACTTACTGTAGTTCACCCAGTTGTTAACCATGGAGAATAAAATACGTTCTGTCACCCGTTACAGGTGTAATGTGACGTGAAATAAAAAAATGGCATTTGGCATTCATCATGGCATGCCATTCATTTCTTGTAAATGCTAATTTAATTTACTACATTTCACCCCTCAATACTATAGTTCTGAATCACAATGAGGCTCAGTTGTCTTCCTGCTCCTCGTAATCATTCCCTGACAGGAAAGCTCTATTTTAAGCTTCACTACTTTTTATCCTCAGTTTTCCTCCATAACCTGATGATAAATGCTAAACTACAGCCTTGGTTTCCTTTGGACCACCATTCAGATTGGGGGCTTAAACTGAGTGAAACAGTAAATTCTATGGGAAGATTCTTGCATCCCTTGTTGATTGCCAACCGTTACATACATAATGTTGGATTCAGATGTGTACATAGACACAGGAACCATTCCAGCTTCCCAAACTGCTACTCATAGGATCAGGGATAATAGGAACTCATAGGATCAGCACATAATAGTAACTCATAGGATCAGCACATAATAGGAACTAAGGATGGAGATTCTTGAAAGGAAGGTGGAAAGTCCGCCTCCATCTAGTGGACTCCTTCCATGTTATATTTACAGTATAAGTCAGTATATCAGCCAGTATGATATATGTTGCCAGTGTACTCTGAATGTGGCTTTTCCTTTATTATGTCTCACCAGAGTAGGTGTATACAAAAAGGATAAAAAAAGAACAACAACATCTGGAAACAAATGTTTTGAGCTTGACATATTGCAAAATGAATCACGAAGTGCAAGACAGACCATCTCATGCATTTCAGAAGCATTTTGACCTTGACACCTGTAAGCTTGAAACATCCCCCAAATCCTTGAAATGGCTCATCTCTAGTTTCACACATGAAGCAGGAGGTTTCACGACATCTCACACCTGAAATGTTTAGAGGCCAAATATTTTAGTTAGGACTGTTTTATTCATTTTTATGCTTTATATCTTTAATTGTATTTCAATCGACCATCATTATAACGTATATTTGGTTGGATTTGAAAACATTTTGCACACCCACACACCAGAACAAGCAAAGAAGAGAAGAGAAATTATAGGATAGACCAATTTTCTCAACCTGGTGTGTTTGGATGACAACTCCCATGATTTTCAGTCAGCATGATCTCTGGCTAGAAATGGAGCAGGGAGGAAAGATGAGAAAAATCTTTGCTCAAGGTCTGTAAAAATAAAGACATTCTCTTTGTCTAATTTTCCTTTTTCCATTTCATCCGAAACCAAGAAACCATCGCTGGACCCCAGTGTCCTGGACAATTTTCATCCAGTCTCTCATCTCCCTTTTTTGGGGAAGGGAGTAGAAAAGGTGGTGGCACTGCAGCTCCAGACGATTCTGGATGAAACGGATTATCTGGACCCCTTCCTGTTGGATTTCAGCCCTGGATATGGGACAGAAATGACATTGGTTGCATTTTTAGATGATCTCTGGTGGGACCAGGATGGGGGTAGTGCATCCATCCTGGCTCTTCTTGATCTCTCAGCGGCTTTTGATATCATTGATCATGGTATCCTTTTGGGTTGGCTGAGGGAGTTGGGGGTGGAGGGCACAGTTTTGTACTGGTTCACCTCCTTCCTCTGAGGCTGGTCCCAGTTGGTGTTGATAGGGAGCAAGAGGTCCAGCCCGCAGCCCCTGCTTTGTGGGGTGCCGCAGGGCTTGGTGCTCTCTCCGCTTTTTTTAAACATCTACGTGAAGCCGCTGGGTGAGATCATCCATCACCACAAGATGAGGCATCATCAGTATGCGGATGATACTCAATTGTACATCTCCATCCCAGGTGAACTAAGTGATACTGGGGATGTTCTTTCACGGTCCTTGTGAGGGGAATAGCAGGCATCAACTGATTCCTAGGTAAGATGGGTGCAGGGCTCTTCTGTATCTGGCGGTTTCCATCTCTGGTCATGGATGGGATTGTACTGCCCCAAATGGACCTGGTGTGTAATCTGGATTCATGAATCTTGCTTGAGGAGCAGGTGGCAGTCATGGCTAGGAGGGCCTTTACTCAACTTCATGTTGTGTGTCAGTTGCACCCTTTCCTGGATCGGGAAGCCCTTCTGTCAGTCACTCATGCCCTCGGTCACTCTCCCGTATGGACTACTGCAACATGCTCTACATGGGGCTACCCTTGAAAACTATCCGGAAGCTGTAGCTGGTGCAGAATGTGGTGGCACGGGCAGTTATGGGCGCCTCTAGGGCTGCACATGTAACACCCCTGCTCCGTGAGCTGCATTGGGTGCCAGTTTGCTTCTGGGTCCAATTCACGGTGTTGGTTATAACCTTTAAAGCCCTTCATGACATGGGCCCAGGTTACCTGAGGATCTGTCTCATCCTGATTACATCGACCCGTCCCACCCGGTCCGGCAGGAAGGGCACATTATGGACCTCATCAGCTAGAGAATTTTGACTGGCAGGATCTAGGAAGAGAGACTTTTCTACTGTTGCCCCCACCCTATGGAACATCTTGCCCCCTGAAGTGAGACTGGCCCCCACTCTTCTGGCCTTCTGGAATAGCGCTAAGACCTGGCTTTGCCAACTAGCATGGGGATCACATGGGGGTTCACAGCACTCAGGGTGGTTGGTGGCTTGAGGATGCTCTTGCTGTCTTAACTTTATATATTTTTGTAAAGATTTTTATAGCTTTCTTGTTTATTTGTAAGCCACCTAGAGTCACTTAGATCAATAAAATAAAGTCAGAAAAGATGAGAGTAATTAATGCCGCCAGATAACATCTGCCTGAGCTCCCCTTCTCCTGGGTCTTCCTCAGTGCCCTCCCACTCAGCCCTCATCATGCAGCCCATCTTCCTTCCTTTGCCCCTGCAGCTGCAATCTACCACTACGAGCGAATCCCTCTTTAGTGCTTCTTCCACAATATCTCACCACCCTCCATGGCTGCTGTGCTAAATGTTATCCAATGAACTCTTTCCACAAGAGGTTCTGATAACCCTCCCAGTTTAACAGGGGGCTCCAGCAAGTTTCTTTCCCACCCTTTTTGGCATCCCCTTGGAAAGAAGTAGTCCAAGCCCCAGCTTGAGAAAGGCTACACACAGAACAACAATGCCCAGTGGGTAATTTTTTAAAAAAATCTTTAAATAGCCCAGGAAATGTAATCAAAATGCAATTAAGCTGATTGTGCTAGTAAGCATCTTCCCAAAGAGAGGCATTCTAAGATGGCTTGGGGTACTGGCAGAGATGGTGGATTTGAACAGAAGCACAAGGGCCAACTGGTCGTGCAACGAGGGGTCGAACTGAAAACTGTTTAGAGATAAAAACGTACTGCTAAGAAAACAAGTCTGCTGCTGCTGCTGCTGCTATATAGGTCAGTGTCTGCGCCTCCAGGGCTTCAGGCTTTTTCTAAATGATTGACAATGGATGATTCATATCCTTCTAATCTCCTCTCCCCCCCCCCCCCAACCCCCACTCCTTTTGTTTTGGTACTTGTTCTGGTACTAATAAGCTTCTGTTGACACACAGGCACCAAGAGCAGATATCTGGGTAAACTGTAGGGTGCCTCTTTTGTTTTCAGGCCTTGCCCATCAGTGTAATATCAAATCACCTTTCAATATTTCAGAGGGCAGATTAGAAAGTATCCTGATCGTTCCTACTGCTCATTTTCTTCAGGAGGAAGGCAGTCTTTTGCCACTCCCCCCACCCCCTTTCTTTATGGAAAAACAATGCCTTTGAAGCTTTGCTTTCTCCGCTGTTTATCGATGCTCAGAGTGTTGTCTTCATCTTGACAGGCTGCTCCAGCTTTCTTAATTTGTTTTTGTTCCTGGGCGTATCTAGTTTGTGCCAGGTTTTGACATTTTAAAATTCTAGTGCTTGTTAGAGATGCCTTAAGGGAAATGCTATTTGTTTAGCAGCTGTAGCTGAGATTAGGCACAAAGCCAGTTGAAGTAAACAGGGATCTTACCCGACCGTATTAGTTTAACTGAGTTAGAAAGTTCAGCAAAAATCAAAAAGTTGAGCTAAATGTGACCCTTTAAAAGCTAGTCAAACACATGGTGAGATGACTCATAGGAGAACGGAACTGATTGCAACTGTAGCTGCCATACATTAGTCCAGGCCCCTTCAAACTGCTGACACTAATGGTAGATGGACCAAGGGTCAAAAGAGATGATAGATGAAATCGGTAATTGCATTAAAGGGGAAAAAAGCAAAGCAGATCATAGTCTGCTGAAAATGAGGAGGACCAAGGACGCCTTAGAAACCAACGAATGCACTGAATTAGGCCCCTGCTTAACAAACAGTGGGATTTGTCCTTGTAAGTATGGGACCTGAAGCCCCAGACTGTGGTTTGGGTTCCTCAGAATGTCCTCCAAGCCCACAAGGGCAACAATGTCACAGGATTGCCAAAAGTATGAGAAGCATGGAAGCATGAGTTCACAAGAAAAACTTCTGGGAAGTAATGGTCTATTTGGGATCCCTTGCTCCCAAGTAGGTCTACATGCTGAGTGAAGTTCTAGTCATACCAGTTGTGGTGGAGGTAAAGGCTTGAAGCTTTTGTATAAAACTTGTCATTTGAGAGGAACCCAATGCTGGAAACAATTTTTGTACTTTACACATTCCTATAACTAGCTCCTTAATTCTGTGGAGTCCTTGGGGTTCTCTGAGCTTGGTTATTTTCTTGCAAACATTTCATTACCCGGGTAGGTAACATCTTCAAGGCTAGAATGGGATGGGGTTTGCTCTCTGTTTATATACTGTGGCATGCCCTGCCAGTGTTGGTGGGGGTGTGGTGTTTGTTTTGTTTTATTTTTCCCCTCTGGTAGTTCCTTGATTTTGGTATCGTTTACTGCTTGATTATACGTCTGGTGATAATCTTGGTGTTAATCTCTGCTTATCTGGGTGATGATTGCTGGTGAGGAGATGTTCTGGTCTTTGGTTTTCCTTTCTATTGTCTCTTTTAAATGGTGTGTAGATGTTGTTTATCTCTATGTGCCTGTTGATGGCTGCCTTGTCTGAATACCAAGCTTCCAAGAATTTCCTCGCATTTTTGGATTTAGCTTGGTCTAAGATGCTGACAGTTTCCCAGTTGAAACTATGGTTAAGTCTGTCCATTTAATTTAATATGGTTAAGTCTGTCCATTTAATTCTGTCTTGGACCACTGCCTTGCTTTTTGGACTCTGACCTGGCCTGGACTTTGACCCGTCTTGCCTTGTGCTTTCTGGACTAGCATTCCCTGCCTTAGCTGACTCTTGGACTATCTGTGGCTTATTTAACCCTCTGCCTGCATGTTGACTGTCTGGATGAATCTGGAACCTCATGGCTGAGACAGGACAAGCAGCCCTGAAGAAGGAATCAGATGGAGTCAATGAGTGCGAGGAAGAAGTTTATTTCTTTCCCTTTGCCGGAGATGAACAAGATATTCTCCTGCCAAGTTGATTGATTAGCTTGTAACTACATGTATATACTATTATAAGCCAAAGACCAATTCTCGGCCATTTACACAGTATCCAAAACCAGACAGAGTAGTTTGGCACACAAGTGGACCCAAAATGAGGTTTTTGCCCGGAGACGACTGCCAATAACTTTGCCGGACATGAGAAACTCTTTAGAGCAAAATTCCTTTATTGATGCGCAGCAGTAAAAGGGATACCTCCATGAAAAGAGGCTCCCTGAGCACAAAGAAATCAGGGTTTTTATACATTTTGCTTCAAGGAGATATAACATTTAGAGATTAATGATTGTTCAAGAAGTTCTTCATCACCTTAACTGGGATTTCCCTTTGATCTCTCCTGTGCTGTGGACCCATCCCCATATCTTTTGTTTTCTCAGGAGATGTCAACTACAGGTGAATACATTTAATAGGTTACTAAGTTAGATATAGGCTAACTGAGAAGGGTCAGCTATGGGTGCATACATCCTTGACCTGAGAAGGGTCACTAAGGTCAACTATAGGTTAATTGGGAAAGGTTAACTACAGGTTAAAGCTAGGCAAGGAGTTAATCCTTGTTGTCCTGCAAGAATCACAGGCACAATACTTTTTCATTCCATGCTCCTCACAAGATAGTTTATAAACTGAGCCATGTGTTGTATTTTCAAAATGTATCAAAACACAATCCTGAGTCAGATACTTCTCTCTGCCTATCTGAAAGGCTGCCCCAAACCTAGTACAGCTATATTCCAATACTGGGGAATCCCTGCTTTTGGAGGGAGAAGGTTTCTGGAATTTGAAGAGATAAAAATTATGCCTTAATTATCCAGCTAAGGCATTATTTTTACTCCTTTAAAGCCCCCCATCCCCAAACTTGCAAAATAGATCCCATATTTTTGGCCCCACTCACTAAAGTGGTTCTGAGAGACTGCCAAATACATGCTGGTAGGCATTTGTTGAATCTTGACTTAGCCCAAGGCTGGCCTACAATATATATATATTGTTTCTGAAAATAATAAAAGTGTATCATGGGTCAGTTGTAAAATATATTTTTCAAGCCAGGATTCCTTCAGAGACATGCAAAATTGCAATAAAAGTCTCTGGGCATAATTCCACTGAGAAGCCTGTTATGAGTCATCGGAAATGGATAATGGGTGTGGTTTCCGGCAAAATTATACTTTGGCCTTCTGTGTAGAAATGAACCACTAGAAGGAATGCATGGCCACTATTTAGCAGCTTGCTGAAGCTTTCCCTCACCAAAATCTCATTTTTCTAGTGATTTCCAGGGTGCCTGGAAATGCTACTCCAAGGTCTTGATAAGAATGTGGAAGCCCGAGAATTCCTGGCTGGAGCCACACAAGGGACCAAAGCGGTGAGGGAAACTGTTGTGTTTTCCAAAGCAAAGAGCCATTGCCACGGTCAGTGCAGTCTCAGCACACTTTACAAAGAGCAATTCTAAATTAAGCCTCACAGTGCTGCCCTTTCCGAGCTAATTAAGTTGCAACCTCCCCTGAGCAATATGTTCAACTTTTTATTCTTCCTAATGAAGAATTCAAGATGATCCATCAAAGGCCACACAGCTTTCGTCCTTCCCTCCTTCCGCTCCTCACAATAACAGTGAGTTCAAAGAGTCCTCCTGAGATATTTTCCCAATCCATGTTGGCAATGTAAGCGACCTGAAAACAGGCCAGGGTCTCCCCAATATTTCCGAAAGCTTAAGAATGCTGGGAAGGGTGAAATTTTCTAAAAGAAATACTAGCATTTTTCAGCCATTCTGAAAGATGGCAGATAGGCAAAAAGACACTTGTTCTGTCTGAAAAACAAAGAGGTGCAGTCCCATTTTGACACAAGATGAGTCTCCTGGCAATCAAATCTTATGGCTAGAGGCCTGCAGTTGTGTGGAATCTCAATATATCCGCCTTGTTTAGGAGCACAAAGAACTATTTCAACTGCTGTTCCCTCTGAAGCTAACAAGCCAATAAACAATAAACAAAATGCCAGGGTGCTCTGCATGCTGGCTCATCCCTGGTTGAAATTAATGGAAACGTCTTTGTCTCCACAGAACACTCAGAGGAAAACATGCAGATCCATCTGGCCTGTTGCTCATAAACTCTGGTCAGTTCTACCCCTGATCACTTGCTGTGTCTTGCACAGCCATATTTTTTCACTGCAGAGACAGCTGGAAGCAGCTTCCAAAGCAGGTTGTGAGCCTTACAAAAACATGGCTGCTTTAACAATGAGAAAAGAGGTCATTCTTTGTACTACGGTGCAACAAGTGACAAAAGTAGCACTATATCATCACAACGCAAGCTCTTTTGTATATGTGTTATGATATCTCCTAGACATATAAAAGGAGTGCAGCTGGTGTAGTGACACCATTTTCATCATTTTGAAGAAAACTTAAGATCCTCTGATGACTTTTCTCCTGCCTATTGCAAAACACTTCTTTTGCATAGTACTATAAAAGAGACCTCATTTGTGCATAGCTTACAGCTTAACTTCTTTGCCAGGTGTTTGTGAAAGCCCTTGTTGCTTCACTGGACTTCCAAGGGCTAATAGATCCTATAAGCAAGATACATAAGAGCTCAAACTCAACCCATGCATCCCTCTCCCACCTGCTTAATCTGCTAAGCTCTGATAAGGTGCTTCAGCTGGTGACTTTTTCTTCCCTCCGTGAGAGAGACTGGGAGTTAGAAAGTGCTGGTTTCTTCTTCCTATGCAAGAAAATGTTGTTTTTTGGCAGAATTCCTGAGACATCAAAAGGCATTATTCTCACTCCTAATCCTCCTCCATTCATCCTCCTTTTACCAATCTCTAGCACCGTTTTATATCTCCTAGCTTTTGGGATCTGTCAAGTCTTCTAGCTGTAGACCCAGCATCCTGGATCTAGTGATGAATACTGGTTCATATAGCTGCCGTTTCCTAGTTTCAGGCAGCTTTACCAATAGACAGCTCATTCCCATCTCTAAGCAAGAATGGGGCTAGGCTTGCAACTCCAGCAACTTCTGACATATATACATTAAGTTTTTCAATTCACTGCACTAATTTGCTTGGAGGATTGCTGTATCATGAAGTCCAATACCATACCAAATTCCCTGTTTCTTGTGTATTGAATGACTCATCTGTTAACTGCAAGAGCCTCTGAGTGGACCATGAGCCAACTTCTGCAAAGATTCAGGGCTGCAGCCCATAGAATGTGTCAACTCAACCAAATTAGTCTATTGCTTTTGCTCTGTGAGCATTTGCCTAAGAAAGTGAACTCACTCAACTTACCCCAAGGGCTTTTTAAAAGATTTTTTTTATCCCACTTTATTATTTTTTATAAATAACTCAAGGCAGCAAACATACATAATACTCCTTTCTCCTCCTATTTTCCCTACAACAACAGCCCTGTGAGGTGAATTGGGCTAAGAGAGAGTGACTGACCCAAAGTCACGCAGCTGGCTTTTATACCTAAGGCAGGACTAGAACTCCCAGTCTCCTGGTTTCTAGCCTGGTACCTTAACCACTAGACCCAATGGGCTCTCCAATTCAGTCATGATGCTTAACCTTTTTACTCCTTCCTGCATATAGTGTCATGATTGAAATATATAGATCATCTATGTCTATAGATAAAATATAGGTCATCTGCAGTGCCATCCTGCAAAGATTATAGCTTGCAGCAGAGTAGACACTTTGCATGAAGAAGATCCCAGATAAAATCACTGGCATCTTCCATTACAAGGATCAGAAAAAATGTGATTAAGACCTTGGCCTGACACTCCAGCCAACTGCTGCCAGATGTTATAGAGTGATGGGGTAAACAAACCGCTCTTCTTTTGTCATTTTTTTACCAAGTTAGCTCTACTATTCCCTTTCCAGGTGGAGCAAAGGATTCACATGGATGCTACATTTTCCATATGGAAACTGAGGGGCCAGCTTTCCAAGAGTAGTTTCCCATTTTTATCTATCCTCCAATTTGCCTTTAACTGCAACACAAGAGTGGTTTATCTGCCATTAAAAGCTGAGTATTTAAATTTCATTCAATCCCCCATATCTCTCTTGGCTTTCCTTTTCCATTCACCCAAGATCCTTTCAGATATTCCATGCACATTTGGAAAGGCTGCACTTTTGGAAGTGTGGACTAGTTCTAGATGAGATTTTAGGGAAAGCAACTTTTCAGCTTGGAATGTAACTCATTTGCTGGGTCCCATTTCACAGGTTTATGGTTTTTGACAGCCACATGGAAAATGAGATACTGAGGTCCACTGCTGTGCTTTACTCACATGAAGGGAAGTCTCCTGCCATCTCTTGACCCGCAGCTTGCCAACATCTGTTGGGAACACTCTTGCAGCCCAGAAACATCTAATTCAATGGAAGAAAGGAGCAAGGGGAGGGCAAGGGAACCCTGCCCATTTGCCATCATCACTCTCTCCAATTTCAGAACTTTTACTACTAAAGCTTATTTTAATCTCTGATTTGCTCAATTAATTACCAATGACAGCTGAAGTGAATGAAAACTGTGTTAATGCAATCTGAAAACAGTTGCTTATGAGCCAAATGAGAGAGAGAAGGAAGAGCCCTGCAACTTCTTTTTAGCTGCTGTGTATTCTGAGAAACAGCAAAGAACACTTTAGTGTACTGTGCATATGGTAAGCATTAATGAGTGCTTAAGGGGATTTTTGTTGTTCCTTACTATCATTGTGCTTTTACTCTGGGTTGTTCCCCCAGACACACACTTTTTAATGATAGCTTTTACATTTATATATCCCAACTCCTCAATGAGTTGACAGAGAAACAATATGGGAAAGATTCCAGCAAAGCTGCTGCCAAATTTTAGCTGCTTTAATGCTGTGATGTGTAGAAATATGAAGAGCAGACATATCCTCCAGGCGCTTGAGGAAAGCTCTCACAGAGCTGTGGCTGAATGCTACTGCCTGGTGTGTCCATTTGCATCTTGGGTCTTCTTTCCATACTTAACATTTTTTACCTGGGTTGTCCAAAAGTCAAGATAGTAGAGCTTTGATCACACCATCATGGGTGCTATCTTGACTTTTCTGACCACATCCTGCAGTCACCTCTGAGTCTTACTGTGACAAACTCCCAACGTTGGAGGCATCATAGAAAGTGTGACAGCCATGTTCTGCTGCATGTTGATACAGTCTGATGGGATGTGATAAAACCAATGTGACCGGTGACAAGATGACTCATGGAAAAGGACCCCAAGCTATTATTATCTTATCTTGTTTCCTCCCCACCCTCCACATACACTTCCCTTGCTCTCAGAGATCAGTTCAGTAAAATAAAAATAGAAGCCATCCGGAATTATGGATATGTACCAAAAGAGTAACACAGATTATACATGCAAACATACACATGTACACGTGCACAGAAGAAAAAAATGACCTATTTAATACTGGCATATGAATATATATTCTACCACTCATTCTCCAGGGTCTCCTCTCTGTATTCTTATTTAATTTTTCTTTTTTCTTTTTTCCCAGAAACTTGAAATTATTCATTCCTAGGACTGGCTCCAAAGGTTTATGCGTTATTTAGATTCTGGAGATTAAATATTTCTACTACATTAGATTTGAGATAGAACAAGCAGCTTGTCTATATCCTGAGGCTACACAAGCTGAAAAGTATCTGTAATAACATTACTAGACAGTCATTCTAGCTGCATCAGTCTTTGACTTCATAAAAGTTTTATCCAAGCTGGCATGGGTGCAAGTGATTTTATCTATAAAATGTGGTGCTAATTGCTCACAGCAGGCTCTAAGACTTCCAGTAATTGTCTCTGTTGGCCTATATCTGAAGAATGTTCCTTGTTGCTTAAATAAATACATAAACAGTCTTGCTTTGCATTCCAAAGAAGCAAGTATGACAGAAGACCATTTTTCTTCACTGTCAGAGAAAACATTTATTTTTTTATTTACAGAGTGACAAATAATACAAAAGAGAGAAAAAGCTTGATTAGCACCACTTGTAGTAGTCCTAACATAAAAACAGAGATTGGCAAACACATTGGGACTGAAAGCAGGTGCCAAATGATTGGTTACACTGCATCAGGAGTAACTCAAAAGTGCTGATAGAGCAGACAGAGTGGCTTGCAGGCATAAATATACTATGTCAACCCTATAAGTAGTAAATATACTATCTCAACACAAACTCTATTCAATCCTTGGACCTCCCAGTGGACGCCTTTTGATTTCTGCCCAGGCTGGATGAAGCATGTTCTCCTTGCTTTACCACCCACTGTCCAAGTACTGCAAAGTTTTCCCCACCCTGATTTTTTAAAAGCATTTTTGAGTTCCAACATACAAACCTTAGTACTTTGTTTCTATGAAGCTGAACTTCCTTGCTACAAAGCTTGCATGGGCCTTGCATGGGCAGAAACAAAAGACCAACTTCTTCTCTATTGCTTTGATTATTGTAGCATTGGAGTTACAAAATTGGGGGGAGTGGGATGAGAGGGTTTGTGTTAGTGTCAAAGGAGAAGATACAAGAAGGGGGTGGAGGCACCCAAATGTGCAAACATCTGGGAAAGCAGGAGAAAGGCATAGGGATTAGTGATGAAGGAACAATCCCTAAGAAGAAAAAGTAGGAACTTGGAAGACTGGTGGGAGCCAGCCAGCAAGGCTAGCCTTCCCTGCATGGATCAGAAGGGCAAAAAGCGGACTGTGCAGTCTTGTGGTGGCCATAGTCTGGACTGAGGCTTAAGTAACATCTGGGAGCCAAGCACTCAAGCTGCCATGCAGAAATGCCCTAAGACATTGAGCTTTGGATACAAATTGAAATGAAATGCCTGAAGCCTATATGGGGAAATAGTCGTAAGTTGTTCATTCAATTAATCGATTATGAGCCATCCCAGAGCCATCCTTTGATATGGAAAGATACTTAAAAGGTGCTTTTTGATAGTAGGTTCCCCACAGCTCTGCCTTCTATTCTTCACTATCACAACTGATGTCTCCCAAACAGAAGGTCCTGTGTTGGAGCTGGCAGTGAAATATACATTTCATAGGGAAATAAGTTTTGCACTTCATGGGCACCATGACAGATGGTAACGTTCTCTGGATCTACAAGGGAAAGAAGTCTCTAGGCAAAGAGGCCAATTCAAGTGGAGCTATTCTTATTAGCTCTTCCAAAAATGAGAGCCCTTCTCGATTAGCTATTTTTGCTGCCAGGGTGACTGTTGGGGCTAGCTCCTTGGTGGTAATCTGACAACTTTCTTTAATCAATGGAATAGTTATGAGCAAGCCTCAAGGAAGGAGAAATGGACAGGAGGAGGGAGATACAGTAAACAACTGTGTTAACAGTTATTGCCCTATCTGGTGTTGGCAGTGTACGGAAATTTGGAAATTCTGGAGGCAAGGCACCATTAATGACCACATTGCTCATGACAGATGATGACAACATTGGTTGTGAATTGACCTTTGCCTGCAGGTGTCCCCTACCCCTCCTCTGCCTGCACTGCACAGGGCAACAGTGGGTGCCACTGCAATGAAGACAGCCTAAAGTAATTGATCAAGGAAGTACATCAGCAGTGAGGCTTTCATGATTCTGAATTCCAAAGAGAGATTCTTGTTTCTATCAGCTCCCAAAGTTTATGACTTGGCTGCCCTTTCCTAGTTAAAATTTAAGCTGTGGTGTCAGAATGGTGTTGATGAGAAAAAGTGTAATTTATGCATCAGCAGAGAATCAGCCCATCCAAATGCCTCTGAAACAAGAGGATCAGGCTTTTTCAAGACAGTGTTCTTGAGGACTCATTATGTGTAGCTTGCATATATCTGTTCTGTAGTTCATTGAAGTGTTAACAGAGGAATACCACAGTGTTCCCTTAAACCTCACAAGCAAACTAAATCTGTTGCTAGGCCTTTCCCTCCAAAATATGAACATATTTCTTTGTCTGGCTTTGCACTTCTAGCAAGCAGCAATAGCAGTAAACTTTATCCCACTGAATTGATGGTACAGGCTTTGCAGAAATGAAATGCTTTACTGCTGAAGATAAAGTGAAATTACTGGTATTTCCTTTTTCCCACCCTGTTATGTTTTCCTCCCTTTTTCGGTGGCTATGTAGTTGTGATGACTCTCCTAATCAGATCGATTCTGCCTCTGTCTTTCTATCTGCTAAAAAAGCCATTGCCTCACAGATGATGGTTCTGATAGCATGTATGGCTGCTTTTAATTTATGGCCACCCAGAGTCACCTTGTCCACCCAGAGTCTCCTTGTGTGAGATGGGCGGCTATATAAATATGATTAATAAATAAATTCAACGCAAGTAGTCCCAAAGCAGAGATTCAGCTCAGTTCATTTCTTGTCTCTGCAAAATCAGCATTCTGCTAAATAAGTGAATTCAGAAATATGCTATGATTTTCTATTTTATGAGCAACAAATTTAATTAATGAATTAGTCTCAGGGATTTCTTTGCTTGTTTTTCAAGAGTCCTGAAACTTAGTCAGTGAAGGTTGTTTTGCAATTAAATAAAATTAATGTACCAGGGACTATAATTTATGAATCATCTATCCATGGAACCAAGATCAGTGATGAGCTATGAATTCATGGATTTCCTCCTCCTCTAATAAAATAAACACATACACAATTTTGTCCATTTCTTTTTTAGAAGAGGTAGGAACAGAACATGGGCTTGGTTCTCACCAAGGATCCAAGGATCCTCAACAGTACAGATGACATCAGGAAGTGGGACCTTAAGAATGCAAACTCTCTTCTGATCTCATCAAGTCCTCCTTCCAGAAAAGTTCAGCTAGCTCTGTAATATAATAAAGCTGGGCTTTTGTTGGGCTTTTTTGTCATAACAGAGAGATGATTCCTATAGCTGTAAGTATTGGTTGGGGCTTCATAATTTCTTTTACTTGGAGGTTGGTGAAAGGGATAACATAAGCAAATTATGAAACTGATCATTCTGTATCTTTGGTATCCCTGACTTTGTTTGCATAAGGTATGTGGCCCATGGTTTTAAACATTAAAATAGGCATTAGAAGCATCATTTTAGATTAGCTTGCTGATTTTCCCCATCTCCCGTAACTTTTATTACAAACCTGATTTGTTCCACTGGTGGATTTATGTCTTGCGATACATCAGAGGATTGTCCCACTGGTGGGACAAATAGAGAACTTGGGCAGAAAGGGTTTTCCCTCCCACCTGCAGTCTCTATGTGCCCTCAGACTTCTCCAGAAGTTTCTCCAGAAGCTTGAGGTTCCTCCTGAATATCCATTCAAGTGGTGCGGGGATTCAGAAGAATGGAAATATCACTGCACTGGGAAATATCTACTTGTGTAGCACTGGACAGAATCACTAGAACTTGGTGTTTATGTATAGTCATTTAATACTGGAAGGGCACATGGGAATGATTACATTCTGCTCTGAATTCACCATAAGAACATATTTGTACTTTGCAAATTCCTGTATTTGCCATAAAAAGTTTAAATAAGGAGTTGATCTCAATGCTTTGCTTTTCACAGGGTTGTTCATGGCAAACTAATTCATTAAAACATGTTTGCTTGTTTTCTTTTTAAATAGAAAAAGACATGACTGCAGCAGCATTGCAATTATTCTTTGGGCTTCCTCTGCACCAGCCTTCCCCAAGCTTGTGCTTAACCATCAAGTTGAACTTCAGTCACCAGAAGTGGAAACCAGAGTGTCCGATGGTAGCAGGGTCCTCAGGTGACAATGTTTTCATCAAAATTACAAAAGCAGTGTTGCGCTGCAAACTCTACTTTTCTGAGGCACACATGCAACATTGTGATGCAAATAAAAGAGGAGCAGAGCTTGCACGGCAGCACTGCTTGCAGCACTCTGACCCCTTCCCTTGCACCCCCGTGAATATTGCCGGGCTGGAGAAAGGTGACTTAAATTGATACATGGTTGCCATAATCAATGACATCATTTTGTTTTACCCATTGAAGAAGTAGTAGATGGATCTGAAGGGTGAAAACTGAATCTGTATTGCAGTAATTAAGGCCTTACTCAATTACTGTTTTCCTTCTTACCATCCTCTTCATCCACAGACAGTACCAATAAAGATCTAATTCTCTCCCAGAGAATTTGTCCATTCAAGTCTATGGGGCCTTTTCCCGTTTCCCTATGCAGCACAATAGTGCATAATTAATTACTTAGAATAATAATAATATATATATATATATATATATATATATATATATATATATATATAATTTCACGCACATTCTGCAACTATAGTACAGAATCTGAGTTCCTCTTACCTTAACAACATATGAACACTCCTCTCTTGCCACTATGCTCCCTTCCATTCTTAAAAACAGAATATACAACTCTGTTTCAAAACTTCCCTCAATGATTTCCTATTTCCTTGGCAAAACTGGCTTAAAACATTTTGCTGCTTGAGGCAGAATCCACTCAGGCCAAATCCAAGGGTTTTGTTCTTGTACTATATCTTATTTTCTGTCAAATATTTCATTTCAAGCAAGCTTGTTTATATACAGTTAAGTACAGCATGGCTAAAGTTAGCTTTACAAAGGGATTTCATGTAGTTAATACCTGAGGATTTACGCTGAATATTTGCTTTATGTATTTTCTGATAACAATTCACACTAAAATCTATAAATCCAGTTTTTTTGTGTGTGATTTTTTTTTTAAGAACATTTACTTGTTCGTGGATTTTCTTATTCAAAAGACAAATTCCTCTGAGATTTTTTCTTTAAAAAGAGCCTTTATGTTTGAGAGTTAGGAACAACTTCAATATTAAAAAACAAAACAAAACCATAATGGTGCCTAGATTTGATTTTGCTGCATAGAAGCTCCACCAACACATCACATTCAATCACATTAATGTTTTGTTTATGGCTGTATGTTTGCACTGTCTTGAGGCATGTAAACCACCTGATCTGCAAATTTGCCTGTGTGTATGTGAAGGGAGGATTTGTATAAGATGGGGTGACTGGAGATGCTTTTCTCTTATTCAAAAAGGTGACTTTTCTCCTAAAAATAATCACCTCTAAGCTGCTTTTGTCCCCATAGTGAATGCTCATGGTTTTATTTAGATTTTTATCACACCTTTATTATTTTTATAAATAACTCAAGGTGGTGAACATACCTAATCCTCCTTCCTCCTCCTATTTTCCCCACAACAACAACCCTGTGAGGTGAGTTGGGCTGAGAGAGAGTGACTGGCTCAAAGTCACCCAGCCAGTTTTTCATGCTTGAGGTGGGACTAGAACTCAGTCTCCTGCTTTCTAGCCTGGTGCTTTAACTTCTAGACCAAACTGGCTTACAGTTACATGGAGTTTTCTTTTCATAAGTCAGGGACAGGAAAGAGAAAAGTTGGTAAGAAAGAGAAAAGTTGGTAAGAAATATGTCTTGCGGCAGATGCAATAATCCCACCTGCCCACTTTGATGTAGCTGCTTTTCCTAGCACAAAATAATAACAGGTTCACAATAAAAACTGAACTTTGGGATTGAGAAGCCCACAGTGATTTAACATTTGTTTTTGATCATAAAGTCTACAGCGTTGTTAGTTTTGACATAGTGGCTGTAGGAAGATCTCAGCTAGAAAATGTATTTCCTGTATGACTTCAACAGCCCAGTTTGTAGTTCCCAGGTACTCACTGTAGCTCTTGTACCTTCATAAACTTCCAGAGTATTGAAATTACGGCTCACATGGAAATATAGTCCTGTTTTATACTCACCCAAATAGCACTCTTCCCCTTTTCCAAATCTTCCTGTCCCAGAGTCAGATTCTTAAAATGTGTTCAAGTGACTTTCATCCACTGGCCACCATGTTGTGGCAGAAAGATGAATTTGGCACTGCCAATCTGAATTCAAGAAAACTGATTCCATTCTTCTGCAAATATTCTCAAGGAACATTTTAAAATATCTCTGATATGCTTTGAGCATCACTTAGAAACAAGTTTCACAGTTCATTGATCAAAATCTAAGCTTTTGACTACAGGAAAGATTGGGTGAGTATAAAACAGGAATATATCTCCATGCGAGCCATAATTTCAATACTCTGGAAGTTTATGAATTCAGAACCTTGTCACACTGCTAATTTAAATTGTTTAAACAACTGTCTCTTCACCTGGGAATCATAGTTTTAAGAGGCAAGTATTTCTGCATTCTCCTCTGCTATCAAGATTTTTTTCCTGACACCAGTTTGGCTATAATCATATACTCTCTTGTTCCATTGAATTAATTGGGGCTTACTTTAGATATATACACATTTAGGGCTGCCTTGTTTAACCTGCATAATGCATAAACTATGGTGAATTTGTGGCATAGGCTTGCCTCTGTGACATTAGAATATCCAGTAGTCCCATTCTTGAGCTAAAATAAGCCATAATAAAAGCTGGAATGACCAAAAAAAAAAAAAGAAGAAGACTGTCTCCATAGAAACCTAAACATGAAAGTGAGTATGTAGCAGTTTCTCCTGCCCTGTCACCATACCACTAAGGAAACAGTGCTTTATAAATGCAGAATTGTGGGTTTCTGCCAGAAATATGGCTCTTTATAAAGAATTATCATGTTTTTTTGATTATGTATGATTATGTAAGAACTATTCCTTTGAAACAGATGTTTGTTCCTCTTGGATTCAAACAAAAATGAAGTCCTGTTTTTCCCTTTGTCTAAAAGCATCCTCCCTTGGCAATCCTACAAGCAGTCTTTACTTACTGGTGGTTCAGGCATGTGGTGAGGCCTACCTTGCTCCCATTTCAGTAGTAAAGAATACATCTCGGAGTTGAACTGTTGAGTTCTTGGTGTTCTCTGAGCTTGTTTGTTTGTTTGTTTATTTTTGCAGATGTTTCATGACCAAGCCATGCAAAAGAAGAAACAATAGGAGACATCTATATTTTAAGGACAGTAACAGTCACTGTATAGGAGAGGCATGTAGAAGATTGGCAGAATGCATCCACGAACATCAATGGCAATCAGAAGATGTGATGATGAACATTCCTGAATCTCTCAGAACATAGAGAAATTCAACCACAATTTCAACTGGGAAACTATTGCCGGGAAATTCCCAAAAGTTTGGCATTCTAACAAATCAGTCATCAACAGATGCATAGAGGTAAAACCCTTCTATGTACCCATATCACCCATAGGAAATCAAAGGTCAAGGAAGGAAACAAACAGTCCAGAGCACATCCTCCCTAGCAACCAACATTCAGATAAACAGGAAACGGTACCAGATAAATAATCAGGGAAGAAATTACATGCCAACCAAGACTGGCAGGACAAGCTACTATGCATAAGCAATCAGCAAACTCCACTCTCCCATGTACTGATGATGTTACTCAGCCAGGTAATAAAATACCTGCAGAAAAACAACCAGTCTGCAAGAACACCAAGAACCCAGTTGCTCCCCTTTATTTATCAAGAGCTTTAATGCAGTAAAATCCATCCCGTCCAACTCCTTCCTTTCCCTCTCTTCTCCTCTCTCCTCCTATTCTGCCCTCTTACTACTGTTTCTTTCTTGGGACAGATTTCCAGTTCTGAACATAACATCTAATACTGCGGGATACAACATATCCACTCTCTTTGTATAGATCTAAAATCAAGAATGATCTGATTCATCTTATTCTTAACTGATTAATGTATGAGATACACCATAGGACTATGAGGGAATGTCAGGATTTATGGAGAAACCTACCCTAATGTTTGTCAATAAAAGATTGATCAGGGCATCATGATTAGGGCTCTAAAAAGCTGCTCCATTCCTGCACACCTTCTGCTTTGGCATGCAGCGTCAAGCAAAGTAGGTTAACAGAACATACTCTTAGATCACAAAGGGACCTATAACAAGGGTTTGCTGTCCTATCAAGGCACTGCATAAATTGACTGTGTGGATCCAACACCAGAATGGCATGACCCACTTCAGCTGGAGAGTCACGTCTCCTCTCTCTCCTACATTCTCCACACTGTGATTCATTCAGGCACAGGTGCTCATTGTTACAACCCTGGTTTGTTCCCCAGTAAAATATGATTGGTCATTCTGACTGAACATTACCAAATCTTTCCACCCTTTCACTCACATTCTACCTTCAACCCAACCCTTCAATAAAGAGAAGGGTAATACTTTGGATTGTTTAGTCCAAAGCTCAGAAATACAGAACTTAAGAAACCTTGTGCCAATTCTGAAATACAAAAGTTAGCTCTGTTACCATGCAGTCCTGCATGTGGGGAAGGCTATAATAAGAAATTACCTTATTAATCCTATTAAACCAATTTGCTGGATTAAACAAAGGAATTTATTGGGAAAGGGGGAATGCAGGAAAAATAAGAGAAGTCAATGATCTCTCACACAGAGAATTCCAAATAAAATCCATAAAGTCAGCAGAGTTAAATTAATTCCTTATTGCCTCCTTAATTAAATTCTTCAGTTTTATTACATGTTCACTGTAGAAAGGATGATTGGAGAGGTCATCTAAGCCTCCTATTTGGATATTCTTTGGTAGACCCTCCTTGCTGATGTGGATTCATTCTTCCTTTTTCTGAGTGCTATTCTTGGTACTATAGAATGTGGAAAATAACTGAAGGTCTGACTTTGATTTGCCCAGTCGAAGAGAAATGTTCCATCTCTAATGTTCTGGACCTAGCAAGCAAGTAAGAAATTATATAGTGGCTAAACTCAGCTTCCTAAGATTCCTCGTGGAATTATAAATGCACAATCTATCTTCCACCAACTGTGCCGCTGTATACATGGGATTACATGGGATGTACTTTTTGGGGAAGCAAAAGCTAAATTTCATCTATCCATGGAGTTGATTTATTAGATGTCTTATGGGGCACTGTAATGCAAAAACATGCACAAACACACAGAAAGAAAAAATATTCAGGTGTTTTACAAATGACCATACTCAAAATACAGCCAGAGAATTGATTAATTCCACTTCCCAGTGTTGCTCATATGATGAAGCAGCTGGTGGAGATATCCATACACAGAGCATAAATGCATGAAATGTGAGGGGATTGGTGTGTAGAGTTTTATATGTGGAAGACTCCATTGCTTCATTCTTTGATTAGCTGAAGATATTGCTTTTCCAGAATGGATAAACAGATAAATTACACATTTCCAAAAGCCAGTCCTTAATCTCTGGAATAATATCACTTTTCCAATTTCTCAATATAATTCTTTTCTGTCACCTCCCATGTCTGGTACCACCATAATTCCTCACAGGCAGTTGTGGTGGCTGCCATCTTGATTCTGGCCCTGAGTATAGACCAGAGAGCAACTATTCCTGCTTCAATCAATAAAAATAGCCTTCTGATTGCCCAAACATTGATGGGACCCAGATGGACTGGGTCTTTAGAGATCTCAATTTATTTCTCAGTGTAACAGCCTGTAAAGCTCCTTCACTCTGGGTTTTTAGACAATTCTATTTCACTGGGCCTTCAATTCTAATTAGGTTTATTGGTATCCAACTTAAGGGAGAGTTGATTTATTATGGATAAATATTTGGTTTGCTACTAATTGATTTATTGCCACTGTTTATAATTTGATTTATTATTATTGTTGCATTTATAATTTAACATGTAAAATACCCCCCTCAAGTTTTTGATTGGGGTGGGCTATAAAAACTGTAAAATAACTAAATGATAAATATATATGACCACATAACTATAAACTGAAAAAAGTGGATTTTTATCATTGTTATTATTATGGTTGTTTGTTATAGGTTACTGTAATTAGCTTATTACATAAAAGAAACAGAGTTCTAAAGAAAGAAATAATTTCTCTACACTCTTAAAGCAAAAAGGGCTGAATTCTTAAATATTATACAGCTAGAAACTTCTTGTCCCAGAAATCTATCTAATCCTACCTCACAGCATAAAGAGATTGCTTTTAATTACCATTCAGGCTGAGTTTAAATGACAGAATTTCTAACTTGCTCGTTGCAGAAATCTACAGTACAAGGAAACAAATGCTATTTGCAAAGTTGTTTTATGCAAATGGCACAGAACAAATCCTTAACTGATTACCTCATCAATCACTGAATAGAATAGATTATTTTCCCATGGCAATGGAGATTGTGACTTCAATTTTCCCTTGTTCTGGAAAGGCAAATAATTATTCCATGGGCTAACTAGCCTAACCAACAGCACACCACAACATCTGTTGGCAGAAAGCAACGACATATAATTATTAATATATTAGTGTAAATTTCCCATGTTATCTCCATGGGAAATAAATGAGCATGTCTGTCAAAGAAATAGTTCTTAACAAGCAAATGATAATGTGCAGAAGCTGATGAGCCTACAAAGATTTGACTTTGTTATCACTGCCACTTTAGAGAGAAAAATAACTTACAAGGACATGAATTATGGTAAAGCTTATTAAAATAATTTATGGATAGCTTCAAAGTGCTAATTGTCTCCCTAATTTTAGATTTTCCTTTATCATTAGACATGAAACACACAGGAGACCTCTATTATGTCATTAAGAAAATGGAAATATTCCTTATTCTGCACAACATAATGGAATATTATTCTCAACATAGATTGCTTTGATCCTTTTGCTGTATTCAAAAATAGCATCTTGACGAAGCCCACAAACACCTTGTGACTCAACTGCCCAGTGCAACTTGGCATGCAGGTGACCCATGTCTTCTCTGTAGCCATTGGCTTAGGTGATTTGATGCAGTAAAATCCTTAGACCAATGACTGGAGGTTATGAGAGCTGAAGCTCAAACTGGCTGGGAATGAAGGGGAATTGAAGACCCCCAGGTTATAGAGGGTTGCAATGACGTATCCAGACATTTCAGTGCACATTTGACAGTGCACTGAATGTCTCAAAGGACCCAAAATTTGAGTGCTATTGTTAAAACATTTTTTTATCCTTTTATGGATGGTAAGCTGTGCACTTTCAAAATGTTGGCTGAATGTAATGGTATGTGCCTTGCACTTTATAATTTGCTTTTATTATGGGGCATATTAAGGGATGATTATGCCATTGCTAAAAATGTCTGTTACTGCAGTGGGGAACATACTGGAAAGTCCAGATTTTTGCCACACTGGCTAAATCTGTAGCACAGGTATTTGCAAAAACCTCTGACCTCCCTGACTGGCTATTTTGTGCCTCGGAGGCTAGGTCTACCTATTACATTAAGGTATAAATTGTTGAGCAACCATATCTAAAATAAACCATAGTGGCATGCTTCACACATAATGCTAAACCATTAGCCATGTCTTACAAATCACAATGATTTGTTTCACACAACACAGATGGCATGCTATGCCAAAACTAAAGAAACTATATTTCTGGTTCACACCTCATGTTAAGCCGTAATGCTTATCACTTACAATTACTAGCTTCATACTATATGTTAAGCTGAAACTAAAGAATCTCATTCTGGCTTAGATTGATGTGTGAACTCAGCCTAGGACTGAACACATCATGTGAATCCAAGTACAACAGACCTTCAGGATGATTCAGTAGGATTTGTTAATGTTCTTATGTTAACTAAACTAGGAAACTGAAATCATAGATATAAAGTTCTGCCCTTTTATACAGTGAAAATAGATGCAATTATGCATGCTCCAAACATAAGAGGCCTTGCCTGCTTTGCAAAGGTGAGCAGGTGAACAAAGGCGAACAGGAAGTTCAGAAGTAACTCAGACCTACTTTATTTGATTCCAAGCTGTAGCTATGCTAATTGCAGCAAAAATAATCTTGTGGCACTTTAAAACCTAATAAATTTATGATCACACAAGTGTTTGTGACTCATCAGTTGCATGGAGTGACTTGTGCTGCTCCAAAACATATGCAGTAATTTGTTAAGGTGCCACAAAAACCTTGTGGTTTCTACCTTGTTCAGTGATGCTTTGTCCAAAGTAACTACGCCTAGGACTTTAACCTTAATGAATCGAATCTCAGCAATACCCTATACCCATCTTTTTATATCTTCATGTTCTACATGTACACAATAAGTGATTTAAAATAAAAATGCTTCTGTTTACCACTTGGTGTCACCAAAGGTAACAGAAAAATACACTGAGGCTAGCAGCATAAGCCATGCTAAAACCAGGTTTGATCATTCTGCTAGCTTTCTGAAACAAAATTGTAATGTAAGTAGTCACCAGTTCATGGCTGTATCCTTCACAGCTATATATTTTTATCTTTTGTAACTCCAGCTGTTAAATTAAAATTTCTACAGCTGAATGCTTAGTAGGAATTTGTATCTTCCTGAGGTGGGTTACTAATACACCCTTCCCTGGGATCCTATTGCATTTTGTAGGATTTATACTGGAGTAGGAATAGCTAGGACTGTTTACAAAACACATATTATCAGTGTTCAGAAAAACAAGTTGTTTTCCTAATTTTACTATCTTTCAGAACAGGCAGAGGTCCAAGAATGTTTTATTGCTAGCTGAAAGCAGCAAGTAAAGTTTGTGTATATCTCTTATCACAGCTGTTCAAGGACTGTTAATCAAAAAGAAGTATAAATTAACTTGCATTTTCACTGACTATCATTCTGTCTGTTAGGAATTAAGTCTTTGGATAATAGCCATGTTGTTTCTTTGCTCAAAAAGGAAAATCATCCTGTCTTTAATACTAATTACAGCTCTTTAGTGTGGGTAGAATATTATAATTCATTTGTTCCATTAATCTTTTGTATTTCAGAAATTAAATATAACTTACTTTCATGCCAATTACAGCCAAAACGTATGGGCACCTGAATTCCCTTTTTATGTTATGTGCAAAGAGCTGTCCCCAGTCTGGGAACATATCCAGGGTGTTACCATCAATTAGATAACCATCTGCTCAAGAAGAAGTGGATATAAAACTAACTCATGCTTACCCTATAGCATTCAGAGTATGAATGAAGGAGAAGATACTTGGGTGAAGATTAGCCAGGGCAATATGGTACCCATATTGGACTAAGACTTAAAGAGACAAGTTCAAGTCTTCATTCAGCCATGATGCTCATTAGGTGATTTTAGGCTGATCACCATCTTTCAGCTTAATCCATATTCCAGATTTGTGAAGCTGGAGTAGGAAAGCAGGAGAAGAACCATGTATGACCCCTAGACTTCTGGTCTGGGTGGGATAAAATTGTATTAAAGAACAATAAACAAAATAACATGAGAGGCAGTATATTAGGTACAGTAGTTGCTGCTCTTGCTCAGTTAAAATAAAATCTATGAATAAAAACAATTGTACTGTCTAGGGGGGAGACTGTATTATGTCCAAGTCCATTTTTTTCCCATTGATCCTCTGAAATATCTCTGTCTCTGTCTCTGTCTCCGTCTCCACCTCTATCCTTCTCAGAATGCTTTTGAGAAAAACTGACTGTAGGTAGTATTAGGATTGTTGACTTTACTGGCACTTCTGCCATCTCCCAACACCTTGGATAATTTTACAATTGTTGTTTAGGGTGCAAAGCTAGGAGGTCATCCAGAATTTGGTGGACAATTACCATTGCATAATTGTACCCCCATTGACAGTAGGCATTCAGAAAGGCATTCTGGAAGAGATCATGGATCCATGGAAACAAAGTCCTTGTGCTCTGCCAATATGGTTCTGATAAAGGAGGAAGGCTTAAACAGCCTTTGATAGTAATCTCTTCTCTCCGTGGAAGTTATGGGAGAGCAAACCGAAAAAAATCAGCATGACAAAAAGCCAGACTGAAAAATAAAATGGCAAATCCTGCTTTCTACCTAGGTATAGCTAGAACAGCTGTGATCCTGTGGTTATTTAATTATTGATCCTCCTTACCTATCACCATAGAATTGCTCTTCCTGTCTGTAATTTTTTAAGCGAGGAAAAGAATGAATGTACGCATGGGTGAATAACTATGCTCCAGTTTAAATAATTCTAAAGGTAAAGTACCACCTGTTATAGTATAGATAAATAAACATGAAGAGGAGTTGTGAATCAGATTAAAATTGGATTTAACCCGTGGGTGAAGAACTTTTTATAACACCTTTTAAAATATTGTCTTAGCTAAGATTAACTTAGAAAAGGACAGGACAAAAGTAATGCATGAGCTGCTTGAAGACAGTACTGAAAAGGTTTGTCTCAACCAAGATGTTCAGAAAAAACAGGTTTTAAGAAGGCGTTTCAAGCAGAAAGTGATGATTGATTGAGGTCCACTGTAGCTTAACTAAACACATATTTGCAGAGTCAGGTCCTGAGGGCTGTCATTTTTCTCTACTTGTTATAATCTGTACTCCCAGGAGCAAGTAAAGCACTCCATTCAAGCTCTTTTAGAAAATAGCGGAGACTATTTTCTATCATTTCTATCAAGCTATTTTTAATTAGATAAAGGAAACAGGGCCTGGAGACTTGGAAAATGCAAATCCGTGCTCTGAAAAAATAATAAAAAAGCACAATAATCAACAAATCCTGGCTTTCCCTGGGCAGAAAAGCCCTTTTGTAGGAGAGTGTTTAAGCAAGCACTTAAAAAATCTTTGGATGATTTGCAAATGTCTACCTGATACCATCTATCTAAATGCTGAAGTATTTTGACTGGAAGAACAAAACAGGGCATAAAAAAAAGGTTTTGCTTCTGCTAAATGTGTTTTTTTTCTCCGTGCAGTTCATCCTGCCTGAGCCAGGAGGGATTGCAAAACAAGTTGACAGAACCTAATAAAGATTGTGTAAAGACAGAGCAAGAATCAGATTAACTTCTTATATGAGCTGCAATGTGAATAGAAAATAAGTTACAGTATATGCTGTACAAAAAATAGTACTGTTTCAAAATATAAGCGTCCATAAAATGCCCAAATGAAATCTAATCCCCAGATTCCTGGGAAGTAAATTTTCTGCAACAGTCCATGAATGAAATATCCTTCTCTTGTAGATACTCTGTCCTCTGGTCTGAGGGTGGTGGTAGAACCTAGTATGGAGAAGTGGTTTCCTAGTTCCAAAGGAAACTTGACACTGAGTGGGCCAAACACATTTTGAGTCCTTCTTAAGTGGCCTCAAATCTTAACTCCTCACCAGAATCATACTGATAATTACTATATATCTAGTACTCTCAGGATTGTGGCCTACTCAGTGTCAAGTTTTCTTTGGCATTTTGAAACCCCCCAGACTCGTATGTGTATTCTTCAGTAATTGTTCTGCAGCAAATAATTTGCTTTATGTTCACTCTGCAGCCAGTAGGAGGTGCAAACATACCTTGATTTAAGGTATGCTGGGATTAGATGGTTTCATGTTCTAATCTGGACCATCTGCAGGTCAGACTATAGCTCTTTTAAACTGGCATGAGGTAGATTCAATCCCCTGGTTCTGACTCTTTTTAAAACTTAAAATGTGCAAACCTTCGAAGGAATGGCCACCTATTCATTAGGATGTGGACCAGGGCTGTAGCTCAGGGGTAGAGCACCTGCAGGCAATTCCAGTTTCAACCCATGACAGTCTTCAGATGGACAGGAAAACCCCTTCTCTTGGTGCCCAAGAGAATCACTGCCTGGATGTTATTTCAAGCTGACGCTTCGCAACAATACTGAATGGGATTGGCTTTTTCAGTCATTTGGGAGCATCACGTAACTGAAGATAACAAAAGATAAAAAATAAAAAGATTAAAATAATTTTAAAAAGCATAATGGAAGAGTCCTCCCCACTTTAATTTAAAACCTTAAGACAGAGGTGCACAACCTGAGTCCTCAATTATTTGCCCTCAAAGCCTTACATGTCTACAAAAATTACTACCATGTTGCAATTTTTAATGTGACCAAAGAAGAAAGTATTAAATACATAATTGGAGGGGATCCCACCACTATGTTCTGGAATGTGGCCTTGATTTTTAAGCCAGCAATGCACAGCATTTGCCACAAGGGAAGCTGGAATCTGGAGTAAATGAAAGAATCTATATTGCAATCTGCAGAGGTGGTTATGTGTGAGTGGATGTTTGGATGTAAAATTAAAGCTATTAAGGCCAATTCTGTCCAAGACTACTTAATTGTACCACAGATGAAAACATTCAATTAGACCACTAATAAAATAAGTAGTAAATATCAGGCAAACAGCACCATTCTCATGTAAAAGCAGAAAACCAACCTTCCCCAATCTCATGTTCCCCAGAGGTGCTCAGCAGCAACATCTGTGATTCCAAGCCAAAATGGCCAAAGAGGTCAACTCATCAAAAGATCATCAGAGTGGGGAACCTTGCAGTATAGAAAATATCCATCATTAGAGAAGTGTTTTGACAAAGACGAACACATCTGGTTATTCTCGCTTTTGCATATTAGGCTGCGTCATTTGAATTTGTTTCAGCTATAGTGAATAGGATTTTTTTTTTCCTAATCTGGGGTAATGTGGAAGGAAGATTAGTTTTACATTCAGCAACACTGGTATTACAGATCCTCTTAACCCTATGATTTAGAACTTCTTGCACATATGAAGGCATTAATTGGTGAGGATTAGACTTGTCATATTAAATGTTATGCTCTAGAAACCAAATCTGTAGCAAAATAAAGAATAGTGCTGGGATGTGAACACCTCTAATGGAAAATAGATATGAACTTTGACTTTGTGTCAGTGTGTCTGGCATCTGAAAATGTTTAAGAGAATCAGATTGTGAAGTGCTGTCACTTTAGGTTAGAGTCAGCGATAAACAGCAAGTTAAATCGGCTAAGCATTTCAAGATAAATGATGTCACTGAAACCAACAGGCAAAAGCAATACAAATATCTTCTTCTCCCTCAGTTTTTTTTAAAAACCTAAGTAAAAGTTGTAGAATATGGCCATCAGCATATTTGAGGCTAATAGACAGACACAGGTTTTTCTCAGTGAATAAAAACTGAAGGCATCTCTCCAGCTGTGCTTGGATCAAACTCCTTGCTGAAAAGAGCATTCTTCAGTGGCAGATGTCTTAAATGACATGTTGCTTTCTTATTAAGCACTTCACATATAAACATAAGATGTGCTGTTTGACTGAGGGAACCTGACAATGAGAGCCACTGATTTTTTGCATACACTGGTTTCAAACGTAAGAAAAATAACTTTCACATTTATAAAAGTTTTTAGATTTCAATGGTGGCTTGTGCTGGAAATAGTCCCATATATTGCATTGCATGACAGAGAAATGTGGAGATCCACAGTATGTTGAAAAATATAAGATATATTTTATATCTTAACTATATAACTTATTTAACTTATAGTTGCTTTTCCTGGAATGCCATCAACTCAACTGGATGTTCTTCATCGTCCACAGGATCCTGCTATTTTCATCAGAGGGACAAAAGCAGTGTTGGGCTGAAAGCTCTGCCTCTTTCTGGCACCTTTGCAGTATCAGAACACACACTAAAAAGGGGTGGGGCTTGCATTGTGATGCTACAACGCTGCTTTTGTCAGTCCCCCTTGCCCCGCCCCAGGGATGCTGATCTTTGTATGTAGATAGGAATGTATGAAAAAGACTATGGTGGGAGTTGCTTTTGCATTGCAATTCCAGTCACATGCCTTCATGCAAGCATTTGAATTGCTTCTCAAACGTGTGTGTGTGCGTGCGCATGCGCGTCTGTACAGGTATTAAAAAAATTGATCAACCACTTCAATCCTGAGGATGGTAGGGGATGTCAAGGAGCCAAGTTGACATGGCCACTGCAGCAAGGATGATTTGCATCTGAAAAGCAGCCCCTCTCCAGTATAATGTGGCCTTCTTTAAACAACTAAGTCATGTACTCTGTGAATGTTTCAGTAAGCTGCCAAGGCAAGAATGAATTTGTGGGGGAAATCATTCTGAGGTAATTTCCACTCTGCTCTGTGGTCCCAAGTGGGCATTCTTCATCTGAGTGACAAGAAGCCTGGGAGATCAATTCAACATCCGATTGTCTACACTAAATGGAAGAGTCCTTGTGGCAAGCAGGCACATACAGTAACTCTCCGTTCACCTCTCATTCACATTTAGCAAAGTAAGCCTACAGGAGAGACACACAAAGTTATACACACCACATTAACAAGTTCAGTTCATTGAGAGAGATGGAAAGCGCTGTTCTTTCTGTCTCCTTCTGTTGCCAGGGAAGATATGCAGGGAAACTGTAATTACATTCAGCTGAAAACTGTTGGTTTCTTGCAAATATTTCTTATTAATGTAGGGATATCAGGACGGAGGGGGTGGTTGCTCCTTGATTTTTTTCTTTATTTTTACATTCTTAAATATAGATGTGAATAGTCTGCCTGAACAGAGGTAAGGAAAGGTTAGCAGCCAATGCAGAAAAGCTTGCAAGGGTTGGGGAGGCCTCAATTTTATCTCTCTGAATGAAGAATGCATTGGATTTGTATTAAAAAAAAGTTATGTTTTTAAAATATCTTAATCTGTATGTATTAAATCTGAATCGGTTTGTTTTGAAATTGAGGGTTTAATTTAGCAACAATGATGCAGCTTCAGTTATAATTAATTGAAATTATTTCACAGCTGAAACAAGTGTGATAGCAATCCCGAGTCTTTAGCATAGAAAAAGATGTGTGTCTGTTTAGTGTTAGCATTACAAACCTAACTGCAAGGCATATTAAAAAGACACTGGCATGGGGAGCACAGCCATCTAAGGAGAATGTTAATTTTAAAAATGGGAACAAATGATGTTCTCTTTTCGGAAAATCTGCTGAGCACAGAAATTCAAAACTTACAACTTGCTTAATAATAAGAAATGTCTCCCTACAGTCCTTAAAACTTATTTTTGAAAGAGATAATTTTTTTAATAGAGAAACAATAAAGACACCTAAACAGAACATTTCCACTGAATTGTTTCATTTGAGCTGAAGGTTAATGTGCACAAGGTTGCATCCAATATAAATACATTAATTCTAAAAGCATACTCTCTAAACATTTTGACTTATGTGAAACTTCATGGTGTTGTCTATTGGACCTTGACTGCTCATTCAGCCTTCCCACTGAGGTATTGATAATTTTAAAAAACATATTAAAATGGGTCTATAATCAAGTTCCATAAAATTAATTAAATGCAATGGGTTTCCCCCCCCCCCTTTGGTTCCATAATTTTGATCTGCAGCACTTCCAAGGCCATGGAGAATAGATAGTTCATATATGGCACCAAGGATTTTGAATAGTGGTTATGTTCATATACTGTATGATGCCAAGCCATACCATTGCTTTGCCTGGGTTTAGTATAATATATAATGTATGAGCTCAACCACTGTGATTTTTAAATCATGTTTTCAGTCTTAGCATTATTTGTGAAACAGATGGCTTGTTCAATCATCATGGTTTCAGCAAATTGTATCCCACCATGATGTGTGAAATCAATATAATATTGGAGGGATCAAGATTGAGGATGTTTTAGATGACACACTTCTCCATTGTTAATTAAGTTATGATATACTCAACTCAATGTTTTGTGTTCAAATGATACCCTGAACCATAAATGAGCTATACAATCTAAAATATGCTTGATTTGTTTTGGCTCAGTGTGCTGTGAGAAGTATATATTATAATGTGAAGTCATCCTCATCATTTTATCTCACTTTTGTTTTGTACAATTCCAGATGGCATTTATAATGCTCCACCTCCTGTTTTCCCCACAGCAACAATAACCCTATGAGGTGAGTTGGGCTAAGGGAGAGTGACTGGCCCTAAGTCAGCCAACTGACGTTCATGCTTAAGGGAGAGGTAGAATTCATGGCCTCCCAGTTTCTAGTCCAGCACTTTAATCACTTTTTATTTTAATTTAATAGATATTTGAAAGCACACGTTTTCTAAATACCTTCCTTTTTGTGATTCTGTAATAATCAGGCTAAGAGCTACAGAAAGAGCTAACTCTTTGCTGCCATCAGAGATCAGAGATTAGGCTGAGTGGGCATGTTTTGTGTCCCATCAATTAAGCCATGTCATCTAGTGGGACCTAAGAAATATAGCTTCTCTGTTGCAGCAGCTGCCCTTGGAATAATATCCCCCTAGAAATCCAGATGGCTTCCACCCTGATGGCATTCAGGAGGCTATTAAAGACCTGGCTATTCTCCTAGGCTTTGGGCAGAGCGATGGCTGAGCCTGTTAGATGGGCTTGTCTTTGTTTATGTTTGTCTTTGGCTTGCTCACAATTTATTTTCTGTTTTTCCCCCCCCAGTGTTCTAATCTTTTAAAATTGTAAGCCATCCAGAGCTGTTCAGAGTTGGTGGCCTCTAAATTGTATAAATAAATACAAATTTTAAAAATCTAATGGCCATTGGGATCTGGTAGCCTTAATAGTAGAACAAGAAGCCTCTCCATTCAGAAGCATGCATTGAATATGCATTCAAAAAAACATCACAAGTCAATTCTGTCTTCCAGAGCAATCCTACTAGCAGGTGTGAAGGGCTGTAATGTCAGAGCTTCTACAATAATCAATGTGCTGTTCTAGCACATACTGGATGCTTCTTATAAAGTTTAGAATCTTACATAGTGAGGGTTCAGTGGGGAAGCAATTTACCGACTTTTCCTCCACTTTCACCAGAGCATATAAAAGACAGCAGGTCTTTTACAAAATAAACGAGGACAGTCCAGGGATGGGATCAGCATGCTTGGAGCCATGTTCCCATAAACATATATCTTAGATATTGCTTAGTAACGCAGTACTTGGGTTACTAATCCTATATAATGAGATGCATTAAAAACGAAGTAGAAAAGTGAGCTTATCATATAAGATCTATATCAGAGCTTGACAAATGATTTACTTACATCCAATTTCACAGATGTAGCTTTCTGATCATGCAGCCAAATATTTTCTTCCTCTCTTCCCTCAGTAACATCTCAGCCCAGGTTTATTCTACAAGTTCTTCCAACATTTTCAGCAGATTTGGGGTAGGTGAGCTCAGAGATTGCAAGTGAAATCCTCCTCCTATACAGGTGGAGAGTTATTGGATTTCATGGTTAATATTTCCAGTAAATAATCCCAGTAGTAGCTTATATTATTATTATTAAATCACATTTTTCTTACTCATATTTTTGCAGTTCAGTTTTGTTGTTATATGTGTTGTTAAGAAGCTGAACGCTTTGGGGCTTGCAATTCCCTTTCCTCTCTGAAATGTGCATATAAAAATAAAACGGGAAATAATGCTATAAGCTTCTTAAACCACAAACATTATACGCCATCATAAAAGTTACCATCGTATTTGAAAGGCTGACCCTGAATTTAAGACAATTCCCACCTCTAAAGATTAGACAGAAAAATGTCATCTGCCACCACTACCATGTTCCAGAGAGACTAAGACAATCCTTCCATTTTAAAGGTAAATTCCTGAGGAGAAATTGAGGCTCCTTTCAGGTAATTAATACTAATAAATAATTACTGGCAGATTGGAGGATGATGTCTTGCTGGTCAAGTAATAAGCTCTGGAATAAAAGTTATTTATGGTAAGACATATACAAAGGGCATAGAAATGGGACAGAGTGCACACCCCCATCTGGTTACATACCTATAACAGCTTTCACACTTTGTCCAGAATATATGAAGAAGAAACAAACTTACAAAACCATATTATATTTCTATAATAGTTAAAGATTAGACTTCAAATCACATTCAGCTCCTGGAGTTGTCCCTGCAATTTTCTTGGAAACTGTATGGAAATGATTCACTGTTACCTCCTTCTAGCATGTCCTCTTTTACCTCCATTCCAACCGACAGCTTGATAGTCTCCCATGAAAGTGCTAACCCAGCCTGACCCTACAAGACAAAGTCAGCTAACTATTGCCACCAGCTGTGATAAGTTTAATAAAACTTACAAAGAAGAGTATGACTCTTATCAGTTCAATCTGACTGATATCAGCTAGTTTAAATTTGCCTAGCGTATCAGTTCTAACAAGTGTGTGGTATAACAATGCTCACTCCATGAGAAAGGCCAAGCCCAATTCTACAATTAGGTGAAATATTAGTGAAAGTACTGTTCAGTCAAAAGTAATTAAAGCCTCAGATCTTCCACCAAGATAGCTAAAGGCTTGTTTTTTAACTTATGAAATCCTAACTCGTGTATGTAATAAAGGCCTTTCTTACTAAGTCAAAAAAAGAGGCACTTATTAATTATACAAATTACATTTCTAGACAAAATAGTGCATTAATCAGAACTGCAAGAAAGCATTATCATAGAAATTATAATTATTGTAACAGCTGGACTCCTTTATGATTCTTCAGTGTGTTGTTAAATTCAACATAAGAGAGTCCAAATCTTAACTAATTCAGTCATACATGTATGATTAACAATGAAGGGAAAAAGAAGAGGAAGAAGACATTATGGTATCCCTAAGTTTTAATTTATGATGGTAAGTAAAATTGTGTTCTTTTGGTTCCTGGAAAGATAGAGCAAGAGAAGGATATGTAATTTTGCTCCTGCCCTGCAAGTGTAAAAAGTTGTCCAACTTGGATCGAGACCCATGAAAACCTGTGCTTGCATTTTGAAAGAGAGGAGTTTTACATATTGCCCAAATCTTAACCTTTACTTAATCATGGCCAATTGACTCACACAATGTACTAATCCAAAAACGAAATACAATGGCTAGGTTCACATAACACTAAACCTAAAACAAATAACCCACTATATGGCTTATTGTAATGTGTGAACTCAGCTGTGGTATTTTGTGGGCAGGTAGAAGAGGCTCTGGATCTACATTTTCAGATACCATCAGTTTTGGTGGGAGGAGAATTGATCCCAGCCTTAGCACTAGTGTACATCTATTTCCTCCCATTGGCATTCCTCCCATAGGAGGAAACTTTTTCTAGGGGGAAAAATAAAGAATGTGAAAACATTAATTGAATTAAGTGATGGCCACAAGACTTTTCCAAGTGGAAGGTTCAAATGGAAGATCTGAGCAGGCTTTTGGCCTTTTTTTCTATTTTAGCATTCCAAAAGGCAACATGGCAAATACTTTTGTAAGGGTGGGAGGATTTTAAAAACAAGTCTCAAAGGATTTTTCAGCTGTCTTTTTTCTAAAGAGGGGTCTGCTCTTGGGATGGGAGATGCAACCTTAAATGCCTCTATAAAGCCCTGGAGAAACTTGTGCCACCCTTAATTCTCTAATGCAGGAACTCAAAAATCAAATCAAAGTAGGTATGATGTGCCTGGGAAGATGTGGACACTCCACTAACGTGTCTCCAAATTTGAGGTTGGGGAAAGATCTACACCAACCCTCAGTGGGAAGAAAAGGATTAAGAAAGATACATCCTGGCCCAGGGAATATAAAATAGATCTAACATATCTGCACTGCAGAAAATAAGAAATCACTAGATGGCAGAGAGTTTTTCTCCATTTCTGCTTCCATCTAGTGATTGTCCAGTGTTTAGAGCTCAAATATGTTAGACCTAAGAAATTATTACTCCTAGGCACTTCTGCTCTGCTGGTGTAAACCTGGCAGGGATTTGATTCTTCAGAGGTTCCACTGTGGCAGCAACATCCTCCAAGCACCTGAAGGATTGGTGTGCAATTGTCAGGAATGTCTACTTATCAGTAAATCCCACTTGAGTTCCTCCCGAAAATTTATTCTAGAGCTTCAACCTTGATCGGCATGGTGAAGCCACTGTTGACACCCATGAGATCTAAAAGGCCCACCAGCCCCCATTTATTTGTATTTATTTTTTTAAAAATACAACTCCATGCTTTCAAGAGCAGCTTCAGCCATTCTCATCATAATCTCCCCCAAATGGCTTTCAGCATTGGCTAGTTGTTCAGAGTATGCAACATATGCAGACGGTTATCTGCTGCATGCATTTCTGAATTAGGACCATTATAAAGAAGAAGAAGAGAGCTAATTCAGGATCTAGCTAACGGACAGTCACTCACTCCATCATTTGACTGCACAATGCAGTGCCCATTGTGACAGACAGACCGGGTAAGGAGGTGTTAAAGCAGAAACAAGCAGCTGGCTCATGTTGCTAGCAATTCTGGGCATCAGCCAACAGCCTCCTGTAGCATTTTAGCTCACATCTGGCACTGCACGGTACAGGTCTAATAGAAATCAGCACAAAGAGACACAGCCCAAACTGGCCTTGTCAGCTTATATCTGCCTTTGGATTTTAGTTATCCCCTCCGTCACACTTGACAGGTTGTAACCTGGAAAATCAAATAATATACATAAAGCCATCGAAAGTTTTGAAAATGTCAAAACACAGCAAGTTAAAAAGATAACAAGGGAGTCAGTTTGTGTAATAACGAGAAAGAAGAAAAATGTCTCCATCCCGCAGACTGCTGTTTAATTATATTTTTATGAATAACAGTGATGGCTACAGAACAATGCAAGATTGGGAAAAGGAGCAGCTGAAAACAAAGGCTGCCCTCTGAAAAGCACATCCCATTGAATGCAGTGGCATTACATCTCTATAAACTATACTCGGATGCTGCTATAGCTCTAGAAATTGGGTTCAACTCAGTGCAAACAATGTGTGGATTATTGAAGAGGATTTTGAAGAAATAAACTGGATACTATTTCTGCACCATCTTAAATGCCTGGGAGCTCAATTCAAGGTTCTTATTTCCATCATATTGTACATTCATATTTTTATATTTTATATCAGCATACCCCAACACATCAGCCAGTCTGACCCTTCAAGTCACGGAGAAGAAATATACTAGTGTAGGCTTTCATGGCCAGCATCAATCAAGTAGTGATGAGCTTTCAGCTGTCCCGATGTTTTGCTGGCATCTTCAGAGCTTCTTTCCAATGAAACATTTGGATGAGGAACCAATCAGGACCCAGCTTTCTTAGACTCCTATCACATGGACCAATCAGAGATCAGTTTGCCAGGTACAGATACATGAGCCCAATCAGTCCCTGTTCAGTTCCATGTGAGCTGCTGAGAAATATACTAGAAGGATCTCACTTGGCCTCTGAAGATGCCAGTCACAGCTGTCACCGAAATGTCAGAACACCAGAAAACTAGACCACGGCCATTCAGCCCAAAAGCTCATCACTGCTTGATAAAAAGGAAATGTTTGTTTCAAACCTTTGGTCACTGCTGTCATCAGCTACAAACTTTAAAAATATATTTCCCATATGGGCAATTAAAATGGTTATCAAGAAGTATCACATACATTATCCTTCCCACCTACACAACTTCAATTTTATTCTTTTCTTTCTTTGTATTCATACCATGTTCTGCAAACATGTAGCCTAATGGGGAGAATGTGCAACTGATATTCAGAGAAAACAAGTTAAATGCCTCTGGAATTATATATTGTAATATATGATCTCCAAGTGCAAACCAAAAAAAAAGAGAGAGAGACTAATACAAGATGCCACTGTGTGATAATGAAACTCTAAAAAATACTGAATGCCAGTATCAGCAGATTGACGCCTTCTCCTGGGGAGTAATTAATGGATCAAATAGACCAGATGCAGCTAGCGAAAGCAACATGGTGATCTGTATTCTGTATTCCAAGGATGATTACTCGGTGAGTGAATTTGACATGACAGGTAACAAATTCTGCAGCTTTGCATCAATACAGAGATGCTAATCTTATCATCTTGAGTTCAAATTTCATAATTGTACTTTTTTAAAAAAGTGATCTGAGAAAAAAGTATAATCTACCTTAGCAATACAGATATGCAGATATTTCAGAGTTAGAAATAGGGACATGATTATTTTAATGTGCCTCATATAGCACAACATGCAGCTCTTTACGTCCTTCCCCCGCACCCCAGGCTCAAGCCCTAGTAGGATAGATTTGTATGGTCCAACCAAGCAAGACATCCAAATAATTTTTTATTTATTTTTCCTTGCATTCAATATGTTTACATCTGAGGTGGGAGAATCTTGGTTAGCTTAATTCTCAGAAAGAGTTTGAGGCCTATATGTCCCTCTTGATGAGGCCAAAGCTAAAGTGAATAGAGACCTCCACCCTCCTGCCCAACACTTCCAAAATAAGCATACGCCACTTCCTTGAGTATTACTACACGTGTATCTCCCTCCATGCCTCCTTGAAAGAAAGCAAAGCCATCAGTTCAAAAACTCCTCTGCCTTCTCAGAAATGAGTTTCATTGGATTTGTTCCCAGGAAAGCATTTCTAAGATCGCAGCCTCTTTATAAAGAATTAAAGAATAAACTGATCACACAGGTAACAAAAGAGCAAGCTCTTCTACTTGACCCCCTTTATTTCAGGGCCAGTACAAAATTATTTATGCAAGCACTTTCTTTTTTTAGAATATTGGAATACACTGCTGTTCATACAGTACAATCTTATACATACCTATTCAGAAGCAAGTCCAAAGGAGTCCAGTTTATTTCCAGGCCAAAGGATTGCACAGTTCTTGAACAGAATTAAATCATATGAGCTGAAACAGGAAGTCCTTGATTGTATTTATAACTTTGCAGTACTTCCTGAAAAAAAACAAAAACAAATTCCTTTACTTCCAACCCTGCATCCCCTGCTTCTTGATCACTGACTTGAAATAAAATATCATCAGGCATAAGACCATTATAGCTAGTCCTTGTTTAGCAACTGCCTTGTTTAGCAACCGTTCGCAGTTACTACAGTGAGGAAAAAGTCGCTTTACAACCAATCCTTGCATTTATGACCTTCACAGGTTTGAAAAGCAAAGGGAAGTTGAAGGAAGATCATACACACAGTTGTGGTTTCACTTAGTGACTGCTTCATGCAACGACTGAGTTGCAGCTCCCAATTGTGGTTGCTAAATGAGGACTACCCGCATAATTTATATGTCATATAGCATGCACCAGCATTTTACTAAATATAGCTAGGCTCACTCATGAATCTCTCTTCTCTACTCATGGCAGTTATTTAAGCAAATACAGTCTGGGATGCAAAAGGAACAGCCAGCCCTAAACTGCAGATGGGAAGCAATCCATTAGAGCTGTTAATTTATTATAACCAAATTGCATTTCCCCTAAGTAGATGGGGAAAAAAATGGCTTCCAATAACAGGGCAAAGATAAATCCTTCACTGATAAAACAGGCAAGAATTGAGCATGTCCAGAAGATGCCCTCAGAACCCCAGGAGAAAAAGAAAAAAGTGGGAATCTGGGAGGAACCATACGGAACTGTTCCCAGAAAGTTTCCTGATTTGGGGTCCGGATTTTTCCAGAGCAAAGTTTTGATGCAAGACCACAGTTTGAAAAACATAGCAATCCCAGGAGATTTGTGACTGTTGCCAGTATGTATATATCATAACTTTGTGGGGAGATGGGCAGGGACAAATCAAATTAATAATAATAATGATAATAATAATAACAACAACAACAACAACAACTTATATGTTCTTGGTGGTTGAGAGAGAATGGGAGTAGTATTAAAATCCTGTCCTTTGTTTCTTTTTTAAAATAGCTTTTGCATCGCAGGCAGCGTTAATAGACAGTGTGGTTTGGCCTAAGAAACACACCTATTTAGATACACAGTTCCAAATTTAGTTGGAGATGTCTGTCTATATATGTGTGCCCTATAATTATAGGTTTAATGAAATCAGTGGTGAATTGGAAATAGATATACATACCAGATAATATAGTGACCCTTCTGAGAATTAATCCTTTATTACATTCATTATAGGGTTTGTGACATATTAGTGAGATCAGTGGGTCCTGTGCCAGTTGCTCCTAAATTTTAATGAGGATTCATGCAATTTAGAGGCAAATAATGTGTATAATGGATGCCTTGTCATTCATAAGTAATCATTATTCATCTGTTTGCTGGGTTAGCATACAGGGAATTCTAACAGGTTCCAATAGAAGAGAATATATGTAGCTCAGGGTTGAACTGTGAGTCTTTGGTGCTCTCTGAGCTTGGTTGTTTGCTTGCAGACATTTCATTACCCAACTAGGTAACATCTTTAGTGCTAGAAGGGAGTGGGGTTTGCTCCCTATTTATATACAGTAGCTTGCCCTGCCAGTGTTGGTGGGGGTGTGGTTTCTCCTTGATAGATACTCCTTGGTAGATACTCCTTGATAGATACTCCTTGGTAGTTCCTTGATTAGGGTATTGTTTTTGGCTTGATTGTCTCATGTTAATCCCTGCTTATCTGGATGTTGACTGATGGAGAGGATGTATTCTAGTCTTTTTGTTTCCTTTTTAGCTTTTTTATTGTCTCTTTTATTATTTCATTATTATTTATTATTTATTACTATAACCAACAGACAATTCTAACAGGATTTTGACAGCAGAGTTTGGTGTGTTTGTTCAAGGGCAAGTTCAAACATATTTTCCAAGTCAACAGTATATACTTGGAATGTGTGAGAGCTCACAAAGGGAACAAGAAGAGATAAAAGCCTTCTGCTATTAGTACCTTAAAAAACAAAAGTGAGGATGAATGGACAGGACTTGGTAATAGTGACATACACTTCTTGTGGCGTGATTGTTTTTAGACAGGAACACAACCTGGCATACATTTACAAGAAGTGCAAGCTTATAGTGGTGCTTGAAGAAAAAGTATGAAGACTGGAGCAATGAGTAGCTATGCTTCAACTCATAAAAGAGGAAAGATTAATACATAAATAACAAAAGAGTTATTGGACCAAACAAAAGTGGTATTACAGTTGAATTGAACAAAACAGCAAATCTCCATAAAAAGAGAGAATCAGACAAAGGTACATAGTAGTGAACAAGAGTGGCAACCAGAAACAAAAGATACAGAGAATAGGGGTTACTGCTAGAATTCCGGAATAGGTCTGAGGTCCTTGGAGAAAAAGGAGTTTGAGCATTTAAAGAATGAGACACTGTTGGTCAAGAGACAGGAAGGTAAATCTTAGAAGTGCAGCAGGAATGCAGTAGTATTCTGCAATAAAATAGAAAGGAAGAATTGTGGCTTTGGGAGTTGTGGTAGTTACAGTGCAATACTGAGAATGACGGAAACAAACAACTGTTGACCACACCTTTTTATCTTGTAAAATCTGCTACCTTCCAGGAGCATAGATTAGGGGTAGGATAAATGTTAAAAATTGTTCTGTGAAGTCCACTGACAATGATCCATTCTTACTCATCCATATGCAAACAGATGTTGCTGTAGAGAATAAGGAAGATCATCATTGCTTAGACAAAAGGGGCTGAAGCATTTTTAAAGTCCAGAGGAATGAGTTAACTTTCAGAAGCGACTCAGGTAGACCTTGCCCTGACTCACTAGAGTTTCAGAAGGAGGAGGAGGTACAGCACAATCAGACTGGCAAGATTCTGTTATCCTAGCCAATCTCAATAAAAGTAGTTTTAGATATCCTTGGGCATAATTTGCAGTCTAAGACCAAACCAACAAGCATTAAAACATATACAGCAGTTTAAAAATTCATGCATTAATTACATAGAAGCCAAAAACAATCCAATTCCTATAGGCTAAACATACAGATAAAAATTTTACCAGTGCCTTTAATACATTTAGAAATGGGTCACTTAAAAGGAAATCGGTGATCTTCTTGTCATGAGGGAAATTAAACTTTGTAATAATTGGGGTTATAAATTTTTTATCACCTTTAGAATGGACATTTTAATAGAATAGGAGATACAGATTCAACCTCCGTATCTGAAGACACACAAATATGATTTTCATATGGGAGGTTGAAACAGCCTTCAGTTGTCACCCTGTTGGATAGTACATCAATTCAGGCCAGAGAAAAACATCTCCTATGCGGAGCATGCATCATCTTAAACAATAAATAGCCAGAGTCCAGGAGGACGGAGCAATTCTACTGTAATAGAGATGGAAATTTTTGTCCTATCTCACTGAATATCTAAATCCCAGACCCTCTATTTGACTTTTGCTACAATGTTATTGAGGCCTAAAGTAAGTAAAGCTGATATTGACAGACTACAATACATCAGACCTTGATCAGTTTGCCTTTGCAAGGTGAACAAAGCTATTGTTCAAGGAAAGCTGGACTCCTCAAGGAGGTCCCCAAAAGGATTTGTTTTGCTCAAGACTTTAAACATATCCCTCACTTGACCTCTAATGCTGTAATGCAAATAGTATATATTTTGTATATATGTTATACTTGGCCATTAAAGTATTCTGTATCTGTATTCTGTTCTGTATCTGTAGAATTGGGCTGCATGCTATTGTTTTTAGAAATGTACCTTGTATGGAGTTGAAGACTGAGATCTTCTTATAGACACACACCCAGGACCAGAGTAACATACACAAATATGCTCTTTGGTCTTGAATAGCTTAATGGCAACTAGGACAAAATTATTCCCATGCTGGTGTGCACATTTTGTAATCACTAGAGATGTACTTTGGCTTCTTATAGCCAGTTCTCTTACTTGGATATCACAGTGGGTAAAAGATTGGAAATAGATACCAAAATATTTGAAACATTTCACCTGCTCAGTAGTTTTTCCATTTACTGACCATCTAGCCAAGGGATTAAAACATTTTCTTGAAAACTCCAGGACTTTTGTTTTTGAGTCATTTTGAGATATTATCTATCACAATAGGTTGATAATGTTCTAAGACACCTATACACCCCAATCTTTTGATATAGAGAAAAGGGCTTCATCATCTATCTATCTATCTATCTATCTATCTATCTATCTATCTATCTATCTATCTATCTATCTATCTATCTATCTATCTATCTACCTACCTACCTACCTACCTACCTACAGGACTTATATGGCTGCCTATCTCATAGAATGACTCTAGGCAGCTCACAACAATCAATAAAACATGGTTAAAAACAGAGGTACCTTTCCCCCCGGGTGCCAGACCAAACATTCTCACCCAGTCAACCCCCATCCTAGCCCAACACTTGGGGGAAAAGCCAGGTCTTCACAGCCCTCTGGAAAGGATAGGGTTCCCTCTGTTCTCTGGTGGGAGGCTGTTCTAAAGGACTGGGGCAGCCACTGAGAAAGTACGCCTCTGAGGTCCTATCATGTGGCAACATTTAAGGGAGGGGACCTGAGAATGCATCCACCTTAACTAACCTAGTAGGATGGGCAGATACCCTCAAGGAGAGGTATTCCTGCAAGTAACCTGGCCCTGTGCCATGTGGGGCTTTAAAGGTGATAACCATCACCTTGAATTACACCCAGAAAGCAAAAGGAAGCCAGTGCATCTAACACAGCCGTGGTGATACTTGGGTGAACCATGGGACACCCAAAACTGCGCATGCCACTGCATTCTGGACTGGTTGCGGCTTCTGGATGGTCTTCAAGGGCAGCCCCATGTAGAGCTCACTGCAGTAATCCAAACGGGAGATGACTAAGGCATGGGTGACTGTGAGCTATATAAAAGAATGGATATGGAGTGATTTGCAAGAGAGGGGGAGCAAAATCTGGGTTGGCAAAAAACCTCAACAATATCATTAATATAAAGGTTGAACAGCAAGGGGCAAGTATTCATCCTTGCTCGTCCCCTTTTCAGGTAGAAATAGGCTCCATTAGCTCCCTATTGCTATTACCCTTGACTTGTGTGTTACTGCCTTGGTGTAAATGTATGATCAATTTAAGGAGACTGCAACATCTCCTGAAACAATGATACCACATGGGAGAAAAAGAAGAGATCAAAATCCAGCTTTGGACAAACATGAAAAAGGAAAGCCTTGCAACGATTACGAATTGGTGTTTTGGTTCCAAAACAGGTCAGCATGCCAGTAAGTGCAGAAGGCGTATTTCCATTAATAAGGGTGGTCCCCTGGTAGGTTTACAAGATGGGATGGTCCCTGAAGTTGGAAAAGATAAAATGGACAGATGAGACAGTCTAACCCCATCACAAAAACCTTGCTCATTAAATCAACATACTAAGGACAGCCTGCTCTCCCCTTGACAGAAGGTTTATCCCAGTCTGACTTAATACCAAGGCAGTGCCTAATAATGGCAGTCACTGTCTCCTTGATATCCATCCAGAGTAAGTTCATGGTGCCCACATTCAAATTCTCCCTGGCCAGCCTGATGAATTCTAACTTCAACAATTTTTTTGTAATCACGATTCAAGAATGTTAGACAAGTTCACTGTAACAGTCTCTGGAATATTCCAGCATCCGACAGCTATCTAACGTCCATATACTCTAGAATTGCTTAAGAATTGTTTGTAGCATGATTTTACTAACGTTCTTGCCATCAATTTATTTATACATTGTTTCAACATTGCTAAATGATGTGTAAATGTATTTTAACTGAAATGGCACTGTTACTCTGGCCTGTGACTGAAATAAAAACTGGCTGTTAAAAGTCTCCATACATATTCAGAATTCAAGTGAATTAACTTGGTGACACTATGGATAGCATCTAAGTTAAAATAAGTAGATGAACGGATAAAAGCAATACTATTATCAACCCAGCCAAGGAAATGATGTGTCTTTTTATTTGTGAGCTGCACAGAGTTGTTCAGGAGTTGGCTGGCTTCAAACTTTGATAAATAAATACATACATAAAATTAAAAATATATATCTGAAAGAATGCCACACAGAAGAAAGCCACAACTTGTTTTCTCTAACCAAGAAATAATGGAATTAAGTCTCTGGGAGACAGAACCATGTTGAATGTTAGGAGAAATTTCTTAACAGCAGTTTGACCATCAAACCCAGAGAGGTGGTGAGATCACTTCCATTGGCCAGGTTCAAGCAAAGGCTGGACAGCCATCTCTTGTGGAGGGTTTAATTTGGTTTCTTAAATGAAGCAGGGGCTTGGACTTAATGACACCAATGGTGATTCTGTGAAAATTGTGAAGTGTTATTTAGTATTTTTTAAAAATCACATAGCATTATTTATTGCAAGTCTCTTTAGTTCAACTTTCTTTAACTTGAACCCTTTCTTTGGTGTTTTCATAACTGAAGAGATCAGAGTTCAGACTTTCATACCTGGTGAGGAAATACTTAATATCCTTACCATTTGAATATATTTCCTCTAAGTAGTGCTTATGCTAATGACTGCCTTCATTAAACAGCAATCATTGCCATTCACTGTCATGAGGGTAAATGCAGGTTCCAGGGAGATGTTCCAGTTAAGTGCCCTGTTGATTATATACATTCTGATTTATGAGAATTTATAGTGTGGGGTGTGATGCTTCTCCATCTGCTCTGAGCTTCTCTGTATACATCTTTGTGACACAAACATTGATTCTCTAAAGACTTGATTTCTGAGAGGTTCTCACTGGTATCCGATATAAATTAGAAAATAGATATAAATAGATTATATAATAGTTTGGGGAAAATTGTCAAAAGTAAGGATCAAAAACATCAGTGCTTCATTTTCCTATATCTTTGTTGTAGGCCATGCTGCCTGAGGGCATTTTTTTCAAACTGGTGAAGAATATGCAGTGAATATTTTATAAAAAGACAGTTGGCCTCCTTTGCTTGCTTGCATCCATGTTCAGAGGAATTGAATTTGTGGGGGAAAATCATTAGAGCCATTCTTCTAAATTACCTTCATTGAGCCATTTAACATTTGGAGGCAGGAGAATCTGTAAAGTGGCTAACTAAAATTGACTGTACCCAATACCTGCCATGATTTGTACTGCTGTTCCCAAAGGTAATAGAACACTTGTCAAGGAAATGTAGCTGAAGAGGACGAATGAATGGTAACATGCAAAATGACCTGGCAAGAAAAGTATCTATGGTTTAAACCCAAATGACGATTATAAACATATAAGTATAGAGATAACATGGGTTTGGGTGCTCACTGTCTTACTGTGAACAAAACAGCTTTCTCATCTTCCCTTAATTTCTACAAACCCATAGTGCTCCCTCTTCTGAGATACTTCAGGAAAGAGTAGATACTAAAGTACTCCACATAGCTCAAGATGGCTTGCTCACTGGCCATGGAGGACATGTTGACACTGCAGCCTTCATTTTAGAAGTGGCCTGGCTGGATCAATGTGATATGGCAGGAAATGTGTGGGAAAGAGTACAAGCCCTCCCCTATGTGAACATAGTGATTTGCATTGGAGGAGGGACCTGAGGGAAGTTGGTGATGTGCAGGGCTCCAACTGGCCTGCTGCAAGGCTACCCCTTCCATCTGCTCATGGGGCAGAACCAAGCCTCCTTCCCCCCCGCCCCCCCCCCAGCAGCCAGAAGCTTATCTCTCTCTTTCATGGCTTCAGTAGGAACACTGATGTGGAAGGTACTTCATAGATTAATGCAATATTCTTATTGGTAACATCCAACACTTCTCACCACCACAGTCCCTGCCCTTACTTCTGTGCTTGCTGGGAAACATTGCTGTCTCCTCCCCCAACACAGCAGCACTGTTTCTGTCATTGAGGCACCATGGAGCTCTCTAGCAAGCACAGAGGTAAGGGCAAGAATCACCATGGTGGACAGTGGTGAGGAATCCATGCTTGGGGGATGGGGGAGAGAGACAGGCAGCAAAGAAGGAGATCAGTCCCCAAAAGCAGCAGCAAAACCCACTATCTCTGCTGTCATGTGAGGGCAGCAACTTCATCAGCCTTGTTCTTAATGTGTTGGAAAAACTGTTGGACTGTTAATGTGTTGGATTTTAATATGTTGGAAAAACTACTGGACTGGAGGCAACAATTGTCCCCCCATCTCAAGGTCAGAAGGAACGCACATCCCCAGAGATGTGGGGAAGAGCCCTGAGCCACATAGACTGCCTGAGGAGTGAAGAGTTGGCAGAAATCACCTCATTTCATGTGAACATCAGGATATCTTATCTTATCTTGGATTGAAGCTAATGTCTGTGTGACTTATTTCAAAACCCAAAGAATTTTACTCCCTTTACTCCAGGGCTACTCACAAACTTCATAATGACCACAGAAGGAAGAGAGGAAGACACCATTCTCCTGTGTAAGATGGACTCTTTGGTTTGAGTAGAGAAGAAAGTTAGCAGCACAAACTATCTTTGCCTACCAGGCTATACTCCCAATGGGAAAGGATGAACATTGAATGAATAAATAAGTGCTGGATGTATTGCGCCATGGAGAAAAGTTCATAAATTTCAACTGTCGATCTAAAGAAAAATGCAGCAGTTGGTTGTGCATCATTTATAATTATGGCTCTTTTTGCGAAAAGGAGTGAGGGGTATAGGAAAAAAAAGGGGGGGGAAGGGTACTCATTTAACCGAGGAACTCAGGGACTGAAATAAAATTATGTTCTTGTGGCTCAGTGGTTTTCAATCTTGTGTGAACTATCTATAAACTGGATATTGGAAGGTCCAAAATAGGGCTAAGAAATAAAATGTGGAAAAGATGTTGCATCTCTGCAATTGGTGCCATTACATTCCTGAGCTAAATTTGATATTTTATTCCTTTTCTTCTGGGAAAGGAGCCACTGCAAGATTGTACTCCAGGGGTACCTACTTCTAATGTAGATATTCCCTGGAGCTGAATGAAATCCTGGATCTGGTTTTAAAGGTTCAAGGATCCTTAGCAATACAAGTCATATCTTCATGTCAGTGATGGTTCTTCTGGTTCAGATAAAAACCATATCTGACATAAAGATCTGACTTGCATTGCTAAGGATCTCTGAACCAGAAGAAGAGATCGGAACATTGAATGAACACAGGCTTGCAGACAGATGAGGGTCCAAGCTTATGAATGAAGTGCTTGACTAGGAAACAGAGCTCCTCAAGAATAAAGGCTTTCTTGGAAGTAGGGATCTACTTGTGAGGAGGCATTCTTTCCAGAGGGTCCTGATTATGATCACCTAGGGCTAGGAAAAAGCTTCCGGAGGCTTAGCTTTAATCATCAATTTTGGAATAATGGTTATGTTTCAGTTACCTAATCATAAACCATTAATTAAATCATTAATCCTATTTGTACAAGATGCTAGGTCAAAAAGTGGTTGCTTAACTGAAGCTCCAATGAATGTGTCTTGTGTGAATACAACCTGTTTCTGGCTGTATGTGGATAGTTCCCTTAACATCTTGTGATAAGTTTTGTTTCTGATCTCTAGCCTCCTGACTGTGATGAGCTCATAGGTCAGTGAAATCATATAAACCCAGAAAATGAATTGAATTAACCACGATCAATTTATTTAATCATGTGTCATGAACACAATCAATATTGCCCTAAAGCCATCTGTCTTTATTTGTCTCAAGTTCAATCAATACAAGGTTTAAAAAGTCACTTTCTGTGTCAGACCCAACCCAAGAGCCACGGTGAAACAGTCCAGTGGAATTCAGTTCCTTTATTTGCTTACACCTTATGGACAGAATCTTGCCAGACTAAATGTATACTACTGCAACTAGTGGATATACTTTGGAGATTCTAGGGAGTGGCTATCCTGAACCTCTTACATTTCCCATGCTGCACCTCTGGACTGTGTTGTCTTTTGTCTCCTTTCCCTTCCTGGAATGCACCCCAAGTCAAGATATAAGCCCTCCTCCACATCCAGATAACTAGTAAATAAATATTAGATAGCAGCAATCATTTACTGACTAAGATTCCTGTCAACCACAAACCACAGTTAACGTGAGATTCCTGGGAGAAGCAAGGACCTTCATCAAGAGACGTCATCTGGGAATACTGGAACCAATAAGGTAAGATTGGCAGGGAAAATATTGATTTTTAAAATTTCTTTTCAGTGCTTTTACGCAAAGTCATGATTTATTTATGTATTGGATTTTGTAGGGCTGCCCAACTCAAACAAAGTGACTCTGGGTGGCATACAATAGAAGCAAACAATAAACAAAGAAAAATAACTATAGAATGTTAAAAAAGAACAGCACATATTTAACAATGTTAAAAAACAACAACCATTATATAAAATATAAAATGGCAACCAAAGGGGATAATTAGACCAAATAATTAGATAATTAGACCACTCAGCTGGACCCAAATCTGGGGGGAAAGCCAGGTCTTAATGACAAGTAGAGTTGGGACCTGTTGTACATCGGGAAGGAGGAGATCATTCCAGAGAACAGGGGCAGCCACCAAAAAGACTTTCTTTCTAGGTCCCATAAGATAGCAATATGTAAAGGAGGGAACAAGGAGCATGCAGGGATGTTCTTGGGAGACTGAAGTCCCCCAGTAAGCTGGTCTGGTCCTATGCCATGTACGGCTTTAAAAGTGATAACCAGCACATTGAATTGCACCTGAAAGCCTATTGAAAGCAAACTACCCATGCTGCTACATTTTGGACCAACTGAAGCTTCTGGATGGCCTTCAAGGGCAGTCCCATGTAGTGTGTTGCAATAGTCCAACTGTGAGGTGACTAAGGTGTGAGTGACCATAAGCAAGGCCTCCCAGTCCAGGAATGGGTGCAACTATGCACAAGACCCTGTTGTACAAATGGGCCCCTGGCCACAGCTGCCACTTGCTTTTTGAGCAGGAACTGTGAGTCAAGGAGAACCCTTAGATTGCATACCAAGTCTGAACAAGGCAGTTCCACCCTGTCTAGAATCAAAGAGGGAAACACTCCAGTTCCTGGATCCAGGAGACCCAAAACCCATAGCCACTCAGTCTATTCTTCTCCAACTTGTTCTTCCCCATCCAGACCGCCCAGTCTCCAGACACTGGTACAGAATCTTGATAGCTTCACTTGGATGGCTGGTGACAGAAATGTACAACTGTGTATCATTAGCATATTGATACTTCACCCTGCACCAGTGGATGACCTTACCCAGTGGCTTCATGTAGATATTAAAAGCGGTGGGAGGGGGGAGAGGGAAAGTTGGAGACTGGATGAAAGTTGTCCAGATTGGCTGGATCCAAGGATGGTTTCTTGAGGAATGGATGCACCAGTGCCTCCTTCAGAGCTAGCAGAACCAACCCCTTTCTCAAAGGGACATTTACTATTCCATGCCTCCTCCCTGGAGGCCTTAATCACCCAAAAGAAAGCAAATAACAGGAGGCTTGTCTGGAAGTGTTCTTGAATTAAGTATTGAATTAAGGTTGTGATTTGGAAGTTATTCAGATGAGTTTTTTAATTACATTAGCATATTGTACTGTTGGTGCTTGACACTGTCATTCTTGTCTGGGAATTCAGCATTCACTGTCAGCTTCTTTCCAGATAAAAGCCTGAAAAATTGTAAGTATATAAATATTAAGCATGTAAAAATATTTTCACCAAAAAAGAAGTACTAGTTTTTTACTTACTGTGATTTTTATGTGTCTCTCCCTGCATGCAACCAAATTTTCTTAGTGTCTCCACAGTTTAAATAATTCCTTTCAATTAAAAAGGCAAATACTGTAGACTGCCAAACAGGGGCATCTGTGGGGAGGGGGAGGAGTCAGAAAAGTGAAGGCAGTGGCTTCAACTGCATGGTCATGCCTGCCATCTTGACTTTTTTTGACATCTCCCATGGATACCAAAGGAGTTGAAGAGATCTCCTTTGGGTTCAGTTGAAGGTGTTTATATTGTGATTTTAGTTCTCTCTCCCTGTGTATGTATACACAGAATTTGTCAATAAATAAAAGCAGCACTAAAATAGTGAAATGTTTCCACTATATTCGAGAGCACATAACTGCAGCAGAATCTTCCTCTGCTCTTTTTACAGTGAAAACTGGAAGCAACAAATTTGCAACGACAATTGAGCCTCTTTGTTCATTCACAGAGATATCCTTCAACCGTGGGTTGTAAGCCAACCTATGTATATTCTCGGGACATCTATTGGGAGCGATGGGGGTTAAAAAAATTGCTAGATTTTATTTAATTAATTTAGTTGTACAAGACAGCCTATTCTTCAAACAAATATACTTAAAATAACAATAAACAACTCACTACTCACAGGGAAAAAACCAACCAACACAACAAATAAAAACATAGAAAAAGACAGAAAGCATATAATTAAACTATATTCCATGTTCTCCTGATTTTTTTCAGTGTTCACCAAGCCGGTCCAAGAATTTTTTCCAAAGGGCTTTTGTTTTCTGATGGACAGAATATATAATTTTCTCAAAAATTGCATCTCTAAAATCCAATCCTTTATATCTGGAGTTATAGTATTTTTCCATCTCCTAAGAATTATTCTTTTTGCTATGCCTAGAGTATGAAAAAACTCTTTTTTAGAACGTATTCAGGGTTTTTTTAGATTTTTTAAAAATCCTGCCTTTATTACTTTTTATAAATAACTCAAGGTAGTGAACAAACCTAGTACTCTTTCCTCCTCCTATTTTCCCCACAACAACAACCCTGTAGGTGAGTTGGGCTGAGAGAGCGGGACTGGCCCAAAGTCACCCAGCCGGCTTTCATGCCTAAGGCGGGACTAGAACTCACGGTCTCCTGGATTCTAGGCCAACACCTTCACCACTAGACCAGACTGACTCTCCGTTCCAAGTAGTAGCTATATAATTTAATACAGTATGCAAGTCTTTAAAAACCAAAGCTTTCCTGATAATTTTGTCAACATATTGTGTAACATTACTGCAAGAGAAGTAAAAAGAACATTTTTTATTTATTTATTTATTTTCCTTTATTTTATAATAATAACCAAAAGAGAGAGAGAGAGAGAGAAACAAAATGGAACAAAACACAAAGATACATACATTATAGAAAAAAACCAGTTACATAACAAGTGCTTAAAAAAAATAAGTGGAAAAAAATACAACAGAAAAAATAATAAAAAAAGAAAATATAAAGTATTATATGCCATTACAACAATAAACAGTTACAATTCTATACATATTTATCTAATGCAAATAGTATGCGAGCGTATATATATATTTATTTCTAATACAATTATATAACTATCATGGGTTTTCCTTACCTACTGTATTTTGTATAAATGAGTCCCATATTTCATTATACTTGTCCATACAAAGTCTACATCTATAGGAATCCACTCGTAAGTAGCAAGTGCAATCAGGTCTTCAATCCATTGAATAAATGGGGCCATACATTTATCTTTCCAGTGCTGCAATATCTTTACAGAAATGCAATTACCAATGAATGAGGGAAGATTCAGTTTTCCAAATCTGGAGCTATATCATCAAGCTTACCTATTGTCAAGTATTAAATACTGGAAGTCAACAGTTGGTGTTAATTTTCCGATTTTGGCAACATTGGAATATACATATATAGCACCTTTGGCTGCATGGACAGTATTAAGCTCTAAATACACTAGAACTCTATATCTCTGGAAACAATTATGTCAGTCACAAAGCTATGGAATGTAATGTCTACTAAAAAAAGATTTGATCCTTTTTCCCATGCTAAATTGACTTTATGAAGAAACCCAACTTTAACAATTGGGAAAAAGATGGTGATATGGAAAAATTGGATGGAAGCAGGGATATTGACTTTGGATCAATTGATAGATGATGAAGATGAATTTTTAACATATGCTGTGTTAAGAGATAAATATCATCAGCCAGATGTAACCCAATGGCAATATTGACAGCCACAACATTTGTTAACAACATTGTTTGGACCAGCAGCATTTTCAACTTCTGAAACACCTGAGATACTAGAACAACTAGGGGACAGGTGATCTAGTGAGGTGGCTCCATTATTTTTAACATCCCTTCACCTATTATTTTCTGTTTTAGTTTGCTTTTTATACTTTTTAATGTATTTATTGACTGTTTTTTAACCCTGTTGTATGCTGCCCAGCGTTGCTTGGAAAAGTGAGATGGGTGGTAATAAACTGTGTAAGTAAATAAATAAGTAAATAAATAAATCCTTTAAAACTAAAAACACTACTATTAGCTTTTATAAATATTTGTTTTCAATAAATAAATTTGACATGCAGATGTTAAGAGGTGAGTGGAATAAAGAATAGAGGTTTCTATATTATCTAGATAATGGGAAAGTATCTTAACTTCTATAGAAAGAGTGTCAATGGACCTTAAACTATGACTTATACAACAAAAAATATATTTAGAATTTATTGGACTCCATTATGTTTGTATAGAAAAAGACTGTCTAAATCAGCATTTTGTTGGAGATGTAACAAGGATAATGCTTCTTTAAAACATGTTTCTACAATGTCCTATGCTTACTAAGTTTTGGGAGAAGGTAGTGGACCATATAAATGTGATTGTGCAGCAAAAACTAAAATTTTCAGAGGATAATATTCCCTTGAACTACATATCTACTACATGGAAGTTGACAACTGGACACCGTAAATGGATTCTCCATGCCCTTATTAAGGCTAAAAGACTGATATTGCAACACTGGAAAGATAAGGGAGTATAAAGAAGAATGTGATATAACATATGAGTTAGTGCCCTCAAATGTTTTGCAATGCCAACACAAATAATCACTAGTCCATCCCTTACAAAAAATTCTAGATGGTGTCTGAAAAACAATCTTTTGGTGGATTAATTTCAACTTGCAGGACATAAGCTTAGTCAAGATGATTACACATGCAACTCACATAAACAGGCTTCTATCATACTGTGGAATCATTTAATATTTTCCTCATAATACCGTCTTGACATTTAAACCCCCCCCTTCCCCATAGAGACCCCTGGGTACTCGATATAAATATTCTAATGCCACTGTTCCCAAACTGGTAGTGTCAAAATGCATTGCAGAACAATTTCCTCATTAATGATCAACAGCATTGCTGCTGGGGACAACTCACAGGATGCTGGCATCCAAGGAATAAATGGAGATTCAGGTGGAACCTTGCTGTTATGTTCTATATTTAAGCATTTTATATCATTGTAAATTTAAAAAAAAAAGATCAAAGCAGTTTACAACAATTGTAAAGAAATGCTAGAAAATGTTGAACGATATAAAAATAAATAACTGCACCAATTGGAGAAGGGTTTAGTAATGGAGAAGAGTTTTCTTCATAGACTGAACGAAACGAATGGTAACTCTGAGTGCCACCATGATGGCCTAGTGGTCCCTGAAACCCTGTTAGTACAGGGTTAGTACAGGGCTCTAAATTTCCATCATTACCAACCTCTACCATGCAATACTTCCCATTATCATGTCCGAGCTGGTGATTACATGTTGTGAAACCTCCACAGTTCATTAGAAAAAGCCTTAGAATGTTTCTAATGCTAGAACATTAATGGCTGGGTTAAATAATGCTTTGTGCTAAATTCTCTGGCGGTGGTTCCCTTGCAGAAGGAAATGTTTAATTGGCAATGTGCACAATGGAGAACCTTCTTTAAAAAAAAAAACCAGGGTTCCCCTTCCCTCTATAAACCTAACCGAAACATCTCTTTTCTTCCTGTTTTCAGTCAACAGTTCAGCGAGGCCGTGAAACATTGACTGCAGAATGTCCATGAAGAATCAAAGAAAACCTTAGCTGCTTTCTATGGGCACATCTGGTAGATAATGAAACGGACAGCATGTCAAAATGTCAGGATGAATTGGGAGATTATTATTGTTAGGTTAGCTCCAGTCTACATCCAAACTCCCTTGCTAGGAAAGCTAGAGCAGTCTGCATGCATCAAGGCAGCCAGAAGTTCTTCATCAGTATAAATCCAGCAACCAATGGCAATTTTTTTTTTATCAACCCAGATAGCTTTGAAGTGCTTGTAGCAACTATGCCTTGAAAGTATTAAGAAGGCTACATTCAGTTTGCATCCCTACAGCTTTCTCTAAAAGAAAAGCTACAAATACCTCATGAGGTGAGGGAATAATGAGATTAGATTCAGATCTACAAGTAAAGAAAATGCTTATTCAACCTGTACCTCCTAAGTCTCTCTTCAGAGTAAACATAGCCATGATGTTTAATCTACCAGAAGTGGATTTCTGCCCTTCTCCAAATAAACAGAGACATCATTTCAAACAGAGGCATACAAAAAAGCTCAGGGCTGCTTCTTAGATTTAAAGCATATATGCCCATCCATAAAAGTATATTTTAAAAGATTTTAGTGGCTATTTTATTTAAGGAGCCATTAACTGAAGGTTCCACCAACCTCAAGCTGAGAGGCAAAATGCCCTAAAGTTACATGACTATCCAGAACATTTATTTTACAGGGTGCATTTTTAGGTTAAAAAAAGCAAACAAACTATTAATCTATTTTAGTGTGTATATTATAATTTGGAGTGGGGAAAGAGCACTTCTGCTACAAAATGACACGAAACTTTGCAGCTGTTTCTCAGTCATGGCAGTTGTGGGGGCTATTATGTGTGTCAAAAAGGGGCTTAGAGATTCTGGGACCTCAGATTGACAACCCTAAGGGAAGGGCAAGAAAGGAGAATAAGGCTAAAGCCAATTCTTCATTTAGATTCCAAAGTTAACCTTAGTATAGTTTTACCTGACAGCATTGTTGGTTAAGTTTCAATCATGGCCCATACTACTGAAGTGCTCAAATAGAGATATTTGATTATTCATTATATTTTAAAGCACAAACTACAATGCCAGCACCCATTATTTATCAAAAAACACAGGGGAGGCTTGTAAAATTGTTGGAATGTGAGAGACAAAGGTACAAGATTTTTATTTTACAAAACCTAGCAAACTCGCATGCATTTTCTGGTCTTAGGAGACCCTGCATCATGTTTGGAGAAATTGCACATTATTACCCCATGGAGAGGAGTATGCCTAGAGGTTGACAATATTAGATCCTCACAGCAATAATCACAAAACTGAATCCAGAATTGATCTGTGCCTATTAGAAACTAAGATCACAATCCCGTACCTACTTAAATCCCACTGAACTCAGCTGTCATCCCATTTGTCTCAGTTGCTTTGCTCAACCTGTTTAAAAATAATAACATTTAATGCAGTAGTGATGTCCCTTTTGATAAATCCTAATGCTGTTTCATGTCCAAAACAACACTTGTGTTCCCAAAGCATTGTATATTTGTTTGCTGTGTGCATCATAAACTTCCATAAGTTTGCATTATGTGCACTTCAGGAACAATACATAGCAGACCTTTTCAGTGTTAAGGTTCCCTATTTCAGATTAATATTTCACTGATGGTAGAATGGCCATAATTTGATTTCTAGAACAAGGAAAGACAGGTGTGTTGGACTCTAGTGAAAGATCTATGAGTGAGTTGCAGTAAAGCAGAAGACTTTCAGACTTAATGGCAGCAACAATCAAATTACTTCATGATAACTCTCTAGTTTTGGAATGGCATAACAGTGTTCCCTAAAGCATCTTGTAATTTGTAAAATTAATGCAGCTTTTGTTTCTAAAAAAAAAAGGCACAGCTGCTAAAACGAGACTGTTCTTTTGTCAGTCCACCAAGAAGCATTTGAAAGATGAATTTAGCCACTATATAACTTCTGATTTGCTGAGTAGACTCGGGACTACAGAGGTGGGGTGTTCTCTTTGACTGGGGAGATGGCCACATTCTATAAAGCTGAGGATAGTGCTCAAGGAGAAGGAAGGACCTGCCTGATAACATTCTAATAGGAGGTTTAAATGACCTTTCTTCAAGCATCCTTTCTACAGTGAACATGTACTGGTACTGAATAATTTATTCCAGAAATTAATAAATCTCTGGTTCAATGAGGTGGTTGTATAGACTTTATTTCGAAATGTGTGTGATTGTTGCCTTCTCATTTTCCCTGTATGCTTCCTTTCCCAATAAGCCTTTTCTTTTTCTTCTTTTTTTGGGGGGAGGGAGTTATTTAGGGATTTGCCTTAATTGGATTAACATGAGAATTTCTCATTAAAATCTTCCCCACACAAACCAGTCAATCCTAAAGGAAATCAACCCTGACTGCTCATTGGAAGGATTGATAATGAAGCTCAAGCTCAGATACTTTGGTCACCTAATGCGAAGAGAGGAGTCTTTGGCAAAGACCCTGATGCTGGGAAAGATTGAAGGCAAAAGGAGAAGAGGACGTCAGAGGATGAGATGGTTAGATAGCATCACTGAAGTAATGAGCATGAAACTGAGCAAACTCAGGGAGGCAGTGAAGGACAGGAAGGCTTGGCGCGATATGGTTCATGGGGTCACGAAGAGTAGGACACGACTTAACGACTGAACAACAACCACAACAACAATGCCCCTTGTGTTTTAGGATTGACACAATGTTTGTTAAGTTCTTTATTTCTGGGTTTTGGGTGGGAAGATCCAAAGTGCTTTCCTTTCTACTTTCTTAGGGTTGGGCTGAAGAGAGACATCCCAAGTACCAGGCCTACAGCTACAGAGGCTCGCCAGTGTCAGGTGGTTTAGCCTGTCTGATTATCAGTCTAATAATAGCCTATTATTATTATCTTCATTGGGGAACTCATGGAAGAAGGGCTTTGCTAGGGGGAACTGAAATTATTCCCCTCTCCCAATTTGTAATAGACACCTGCATTAGGCTGCTAAAATGTAGGAAATTTGGGATAACTTGGAGTGGATTTGTATACAAAAGAAATGTGACCTCAGTTCAGTTCTTATACAGAAAACAATTCCTGGACTCATGTTTAAGTGGGAGATGTGTGTTGTGTAAACACCAAAAGCAAATCAATTAAACCCCAAGGCATTAAATCACCTTCCTAAGAACCTTCTTGACAATGCTGCCAATATTTCCAGCAGCTTCCCCGTCACAATCTTCCCAGGATTATCATACTAATCTTTCTGTGGCCCACTGACTCCCTGCAAACTTCTCAGATCTTCCCAGAAACCTCCATAAAACCTCACTTTAATGAACTTTGTCCTTTATTTCAGGGGAATCTCCAGATTCAAAATATGCCCCCTGCATCTGGTTTGTTAAATGGAGATTTTACTGTGATGTAATGAAAACATCCAATATATTCTTGATTCAAATATTCATAGGATTTCATAGGATACTGGGCATTTTCTGGAGATTCCATTCAAAAATGTTGATTGATGACAATAGTGTAACTGTGTTGCCAGAGCCACAGGTAAGGAAATTTGATTAGATTAGTGACTGATTAATCTAATCAATCATTCAGAGCTCCCCTTTCCTTTGTCCTTAATTCTGCACCAGTTTGGTTCCCCAGTTTAGGACAGAAAAGTTTTTAGACTTCTTGGATCTCCTGGTTTTTTTCTTCCTAGAATCTCAAGATACAACAGCTCTAACAAGGAGAATCTTAGAATTAAAATCTAAATTGGTGCAGTCACTGAACTGCATTAATATATGTCATGTGAATCTTAAGTGTTTACCTAAACAACACAATGGGAAAGCTGTTTAAAATTGCTACATGAAAGTTGGATTCTTCCCTGGCACTATGATCTTGATGCAAAATTACTCCCCCAGCCAAAGCTGTTACTAGCATGTGCAGAATGCAGCAACAGCATTTGAAGAAGAGGGATCATATGTCCCCACATTATGTCTTAAAGTGTGGGATTCGTTAAAAGTGATAATTATACATTTAAACTGCCCCTCCCTCTAGACATCCACATATAAGGCAGGTGTAATCTGGTGGTTGTTTACACTTCTCCAGGCTCATCTGGAAACAATGCAAATGAACCTACTCATCTGACAGCACACTGCCACATAAATAGGTTCTTTCCACTTGCAGTATGTACTAAACTAAAATGCAAACCAGCTGGATATGTTTCAGACTGCTGTGAATGCATACTGAAGCACAAACAATGGCAATTCTGCACATAAAATGTTAATCTGGACTTGGCCAATCAAGAACACTGAATAATTTCACTGTGACAGACTTGTTCTGCACAACATTGGTGCATCATCTTTCACAATCATGCACGCAACATAAAGCATAAAAGGCCAAATTATGCAATGTCGTTATAGGTGAAAAGATCCATTATATGGAATATTCTTGCTGAAATCTTTCAAACCAAATAAAATGCCAACAGTTTCCTGAAATAGATCCAGTGACATTTTTTAAAAAAATAATGTAATATGGTTGTATCTGGTTACATCCCTCTGCCTGCTGAACAGAGGATGTATCTAGTTAATCTGTTGCATGTAATCGTTCAGTTTTCTTGATCAGGCTCACTACAGGTTGAAGCAATGGTTGTGGAGCAATGGAGCACCACTGTTAAATGGTGGCCTTCGTTACTGAGATCCCATTCAAAAACTTTAGTTGAACTCTCCCTGGCAGGCAGCTACTGATTAGACTTAACACAAGGCATCTTTTAATCCATTAAATCAGTGTTTCTCAACCTTGACCACTTTAAGATGTGTGGACTTCAACTCCCAGAATTCTGGGAGTTGAAGTCCACCCATCTTAAAGTGGTCAAGATTGAGAAACACTGGATTAAACTATTTAGCTATGTAACTGAACTAGTTGAGATCAGAATAGGACATCAGGAAAGCCCTAATCAGTGCCCCAGACTATTTAAGAATATATACCCAACTAGGCTAAAACTTTCTTTTAATTCTTTCTTAGAGGTGAGCAAACTGTGGCTGATAGCTGCCTTAGATTTCTGTCCTATCCTCTAGTCTTTTGTGCAATTCCTAGGTTTCACTACTGAGATTTAGCAGTGCCCTGCAATCTACTAATGATCTCTTTGCAGCCCTACTGCTTAATTGTTTACAAATACATTAACCAGATTTTGCTCTGGAACCACTTACTCCTTCTTTGTATCTGCAGTTGCTTTTCCTGACCCAATTTTCAGTATGGGTAGAGCACACCATAGACCAATCAGATCATAGGTTCTCCTCTCAGAGATGTGCCCAGCTGGATTTCATCTGGGGCCTCAGCCACAAAACCAGGATCATGGTGGAGGTGTGACAATTGTCATCTGGGAAACCTTAGTGGCAATCAGGGGCACTGCTCCACAGATTGCTGAGTGTGAGTTATTGTTGTGAAGTGGGCTGTAGGGATCAGAAGGGACTGTTGCTTGTGTACCAGTCTCCCTGCCATTGCTGCTAGAATCTGTGACTGGGTTGGTGATGGAGCTCCCCAGACTTATGGTTGTGGGGGACTTCAACCTGCCATCCTTAGGCACAGACTCAGAGGCAGCTTGGAAGTTCATGACAACTATGGACCTGACCCAAGTCATCTCTGGCCCAACATAAAAGAGAAGGCCATATATTAGGCCTGGTTTTTACCTTGGGGCAGTAGTAAGGCGATCTGGTTGGGGGATGTTACTATCAGTCCCTTGCCATGGACAGATCACTTCCTGCTGGCTCTGGAGTTCTCTGGTGTAATACCTCCCTGCAGGGAGGCAGGACCTATTTGAATGGTCCACTCCAAGCACTTGATGGACCCTATCAGGTTCCAGAGGGAGCTAGGAGTTGTTCCTGAGGCTTTGGTAGCAGGAGGTCCAAAAATCCAAAGCCACTCAGTCTTGCTAAAGTTGAGCCTAAGCCTGTTCCACTCATCCAGGTCTCCGCAGCCTCCAGGCACTGGGACAGAACCTCCATGGCGTTCACTCAGGTGGCCCAGGGTGGAGATGCAAAGCTGGGTCTCATCAGCATACTGATGATACCTCACCCTAAACCATCAATGACCTCCCCCAGTGGTTTCATATAAATGTTAACCAGGAGAGGAGAAAGCACCAAGCCCTGAGGCACCTCATCATGCAGGATATCTTAATCGCTTTATTGCTAAAAATGGTTAATAAGTCCCTGATCTTTATTCACTGCATTTGTCAAGCAAACAAAAATTATTTTGATTACAGATTCTGGTAACATCAAAAGCTATTCAGATGTGATTGCAGGGAGATGATTAACGTAAGGTTATGACCTACTACTGCCCTGTAATGAAAAATCAGTTCAGTTTGACCACTTTCTCTCTATATTCTATATCTCCACAGTTTTTACACTTTTTCAGTGTATCAGTTCAGATTGTACTTGAACAGGTCACCAACCTGTTTCTGATTTTACTCAAACAGTATTTATGATGTATTTTTGCCAGATAAAAACCACCACCTAGATGCATAAATGAATATAAAGGCAACGAGAAAGGAGCTACACATTCCTGTGTTATATTCAGCTTGCTCAAAATAGTATAATGATATACAAGAAATGTGAATGCATAACTTTATTTTTATAATTAACAAACATACATGTGTTATTTTGGAATGATAAACAACACTAGAATTTCATGGATACTGTCATGAGGGCAGAGAGGTCTGGATGATGTCAAACCATTTTCAGTGTTTATACCGTACATTTCTCTTCCATCCAATTATTCAGTAAATCATTTCTAAAAGCCCAGAGAATGTGCAATGGCTGGCATATATATTTTTCTATGTAAACCATGACTACTTCCTGTGCACGATTTTTTTTTTCCCTAGGCAGCTAAACAAATGCTGTTTTGCAATTTCCCCTGAATATATGAGCTTTTGAAATGCAAGGTTTTTCCCCCACATATTCATGGATATGTATGCTGTTTTCTACATTTGAGGTGGCTGGTATGAACTTTTCAAGCTAAACATTGTTGCCATCAATGCCAGAGCAGAATCTGCTTTTGTGATTCCAAATGTTTGGTGAAAGAAGTCTGTCAGCCTTAATTAAGTCACAACGTGAATGGGGCTATGATTAAAAGATGCTACTTGTAAAGGCCCAGGGAGTGCACATAGGCAGAGTAAGTTAGGCCTCCTTTCCATTATAATTAGGAGCAGGCAATATTTGTAGGGTTGGGGGCACAGCTGCCATTCAGTGATGCTGTGATGTTTCCTGCCAGGGTATAGATAAAACTTGTCAGCCCGTTTCTTCTTTTCTGTGGCTTGTAGGAGCACCAAACTACATGCTAAGAGTGCACTTTACCACAAAGCTACTACAGACTCTGCCAGAAGGTTGTCATATTGATGTACTGATAGTTCACTAGAACATTGCAAATGCAACTCATTTTCAGTACATATTAATTTATGTGGAAAGTCTATATTCAATATAAAGAATACAATTTTTGTCAATTTTTGTGGCTTTCCATACATTAATTCTGTTCTGAAAATTTAGGATCCTAATGTGTAAGGCAGCTGGGTTTTTCCTCTTGGTATTTTAAATATATGTATTTCCTTGCTATATTTCTCACATATATACTGTTCTCTCACACTCTTAATGTGTTTTCATCAGATTATCTAACATTCTCATGTTATCTGACGTGTTGAGTGCTTAATTGTCTTTTTGTGATAACCATGATATTTTTCTCCAGACCTAGGATGCTATGCAATCACAAAGAAGGCATGCCAGTATAAAATGCCAGGCCTTTAATAAACAGACAATATTGGGTAATATTATGTGAGTTGTTGGATTGCCCAAATGAGACAAAATTTTAAATGGCCACTCAAAATTATAGTTATCAGAAAGAGAAATCCATGTATGTAATTATAACTTCACAAAATTCTAAATGCAGTAAGGCCCAAGTCTTATTAATCTAACTAAATGTGGCATAATTAAGCATTTGTTCTTAATAGCTACTGTAACTTGCTGCTGCAAGAAGGTACATTATCCTCAGAAAACTGTAACTAACAGGCTTTTTCGGACCAAATGTAGCCCTAAAAAAAGCTATACTCCAGTCTGTGCTTCCCATTTATTGACATACCTGGTTTCAGTGAGGGGAAGCATGTTTCCCCCCCGAACATCTTTATACAAGTGTTTGTCTTTATTATTATGGTTGGTCATACAGTCAGCCAGATGTTTAGACTGGATTTGGCATTTTTATCCACCTATCAAGTTCTTCCCAAGGACCTGGGATAAGCAAATGTTGTTTGATGGTCTTAAAGGTATCATCGCAGGATGTAAGCTGTTCCAAGTAAAGCTGCCTTTTGCAATTGACTGATGGGATTTTGTCAATGCCGATGGTCTCAAGTGGTGTTCCAGATGTTTTGGGATTGCACTTAGGGTGCCTATAACTATTGGAACAATCTTTGCTTTCTTTTGCCACAGTCGTTCTACTTCTATTTGCAGGTCTTTATACTCTGTGATTTTCTCCAATTCTTTCTCTTCTATTCTGCTGTCTCCAGGTATCGCAATGTCCACTATCCAGACTTTTTTTTCTTTCTTATCAACAATTGTTAAGTCATGGGTGTTATGTGGCAGGTGCTTGTCTGTTTCAATTCTAAAGTCCCAGAGCGCTTTAGTTTCTTCATTTTCTATTACTTTGCCTGTTCTTGGTCTCACCAGTTCTTGCTTGCAGGCAAATGGTATTTCTTGCAGATATTCCAATGTAACATTGTTGCTACTTTGTCATGCCATTGTTTGTAGTCAGTCTGTGTGATCTTCTTGCAGCAGCTAACTAGGTGGCCCACTGTTTCTTCAGCTTCTTTGCAGAGATGGCTGCCTGTTGCTGTCTTCTCAATTCTGGCTTTATATGCATTTGTTTTTAAGGCTTGGTCTTGTGCAGCCAGAATTAGCCCCTCTGTTTCTTTCTTCAACTTTCCTGCTCTTAGCCATTGCCAGATTTTGTTGTTATCTGCTTTTCCTGCTAGTTTTGTGTGTGTGTGTGTGTACTGGCCATGTAATACTTTGCCTTGCCATGTCTCTATTTTATTCTTCATTTGGTCTTTCTTATAGGCCACTTTGGTTTCTGTGGTATTCAGTAGGCCTTCATGGTGTACTAGCTTCAGTGCATCTTCTTCACTGTCCTTCAGATATTCTTCCAATGCCCTTTTTTTCCCTTCAACTGTCCAGTGTACTTGTAACATTCCATGCCCACCTATGCTCCTTGGTAAGTAGAGTCCATCAACATCACTGCATGGTTGAAGGGCATGATTCATTGTTCTTATTTTACTGGTCTTCCTATCCAGGGCTTTTAGTTCAGCTTGAATCCAGTCCACTATTCCAGCTGTATATCTAATGACTGGAATTACCCAGGTGTTAATTGCCTTGATGGTATTTCTGCCACTGAGTTTGGACTTTAAGATCTTCTTCACTCTTCTGATGTATTCACTACTAACCTTCTTCTTGGTGTCAGTGTACTTGATGTTGTCAGCCTGAAGGATGCCCAGGTATTTGTAATAATTTTCTTCATCCAGGCTCTTGATGTTATTTCCATTGGGCATCTTGATTCTTTCAGTTTTCACTATTTTCCCCTGTTAATGGTTAGGGTGGCACATTTGTCCAGTCCAAACTCCATTGAAATATCTTGGTTGTATATTTAGACAGTGTTGAGCAATGATTCCATTTCAGAGGGTATTTTTGCATAAAGCTTCAGATTGTCCATGTAAAGGAGGTGGGATAACCTGACAGATGTTTTTGATGTTTGATGGCCATGTCCTGACTTGTTCAGTATTGTTGACAGAGGAATCAATACAATGACAAACAGTAGTGGTGATAGTGAGTCTCCTTGAAAGATTCTTCTTTTAATGTTAACCTTTCCCAATCTATCACCATTGACCAGCAACTGTGTCTTCCATTGTGCCACTGATCTTTGCACAAAGCTTCTGATGTTTCTACTGACTCTTGTTAGGGCTTCTCATAAGCAATCTGGGCTACATTCAAGTTGGTCTTCCTTCTCTTACAGTTTTCCAAAATCATCCTGTCAATTAAGAGCTGATCTTTTGTCCCTCGGTTGTTGGGGCAGTTTCCTTTCTGCTCAAATGGAAAGAGCTTGTTTTCAACTACTACTACTACTACTACTACTACTACTACTACTACTATTATTATTATTATTATTATTATTATTATTATTATTATTATTATTTTCCAATTCCTGGCCAGAACCAATAAGTCCTACATGTATTGTGGCTGGTTTGCAATATCCTAGCTTTTCAACTCTACTGCTAATTTTAGCAAACAAAGCAATTGCAACTGGAAAATTCCTTGGCAGTTGATATTTGCTGTTGGATGTTATTGCTTGGATATATGTGGGCTCAAAGGAAATTTAATTTGCTTCCCTACATTCACTGGAAATATATTTTCAGAAGGTCAGATCTCACCCTCCATCCGATTCTGCCCTGCTTGAAATATTTATTCCCCCTCGACTTATTAACTGCCTTTTTTTAAAAAGCACCCATGTTCACTTTGCTATTGATCAGGACTCTAATTTACATATCTGGAAATGAGTCTTCTGAATGTGTTTGAAAGGCATACTGGAATCGACAATGAGCAACTGTGTTTCTTAGGAACCCTTTTTGGTAGGTGTGACAGATTGTGAGGCTTTGAGCCAGCTTTCTTCATTTTTTTTTTCACCCAAATCTCCCTCTTTCTTACTTCCACTGACACGTTGGCCTGCCCTAAAGATTATGAGGACAAAGTGCAAAGATTACAAAATCTAAAGACTACTTTTTGGCCAAACAGGTTATCACCTTTTCTTCAACTGTCCCCTGACACAAAGGAACTGGCTGATAAATAATGGGGAAAAATTATCACCACATCAAGATGAGTTTTGCATTAGCCTCTGCTAAAGTTGTAGATGCAGGGAACAATAAAGAGAAGTGGCAACCTAAAAAACAGGCATCATCATCATCATCATCATCATCATCATCATCATCATCAACACTACTATTACTATTATTATTAATTTCAATTTATTGGCCGCCCAACTCCAGCTATTTTCATATAAAATGGCTATGAAAGGAAGGAATAAGAAACTTTCCAATCTTTTGGGAATTATTTAGAGCTCGCAGCCGAAAGTTGGTTTTGGTCTGATAGAATGCCGAGCACCGGGATTTCTCTTCAGGGTAGCTCCTGCCCTTTTTCCTGATACGGACCCGACCCTTTTCTTTTTACCTTTAGAAAGACCCAAGACCATTTTTTGCTCTTGCCACTAGCTGCTGAGTTTTTGGCAGCTTCTGTGTGGCTTTCTTTCAATTTTTAAATATTTGTTTAGCTGCCGTTTTCTAGAATGGCAGATCAGAAGTGGAGTTTTCATTTTAGCAGATTCTGGCCACCATGTTCTTTTTCCCAGGACAGCAAATAATAGGGCTCTGCAAAGCATTGGAAAGAAGCATTTTGTATGGCAGGCTAATGGTGGCAAAAAAAAATTCCTTGAAGCATTAGCCACATCCTGATTGTGTACACCAGTGTATATGTGTGCATATCCCTTCTGGGGGGTCCCAGCTGTACATTGAGCACCCCAGTATGCTTGATACTTGATGGATGTGTTGAATATGTATATGTATCTGTATACATTTATTCGTTCATTCATTGTAGGACAGAATTCACCAGGCATAGATGAAGTAGGTTCATTAAAATGGAACTGTTAACTCCAACATTTTCAGATCTGAGACAATGAATTATCCAAGTGCAATGTGCACATCAGGCATCAGCTTTATAAAGTGCCAGAAATATATCAGCCATAAGTTTCAAACTGTTACTCTCACTCCTGAGGCATGATCTGACCTTTCCTTCTCCGATTTCATTTTTTCTAAATATGACCAGTTTTCAGTACAAAACAGCTTATGCAGTATTAATTTCTGTTTGAGGGAAAGAATAATGTCTTGTCAATATGAAACCAGATAAACCTTAATCTGTACCTCAGGCAGAAAAAAAGAAACAGTTAACTGTTATAATGAGTGTGATTCTGCCCTCATTTACATGTCTTTAGTTCTACAGTGATTGTGTTAAAGCCAGCACAGTTTTTCTGAATTGGCACCTGAGAACTTCACACTGAAGGATGGCATGATGTTTTTCTTTGGATTCCAAAGAAACATGAAACAAAATCTTGACCTTCTTTGGAGATATTTCTGAAATCAGAGCTTAACACACATTCTTTGTGGTACTATATTGAAACCATTGTAAAGCTATTGCAAAGCTTCCTTGGTTTAGGAAAGAAAGTACATTTCTCTGAGATGAGTCCAAATACTGACAAGGAGGGGGGGAAGTCTTGGAAAATGGAGAGAGGCACACACAAATAGGTTGATAATAAATGCTTCTCAGTCTCGCCCACTTTTCTCTTCTAGACTCAGGGTGGATTTGATTGAAATCAAATGGATTAAAATCATGCTTCAAAGTACTGGTCAGGATAACTCAGTTTCATTATTTGAATTATTTAAGGAAGATTCTATAAGTAAAAGGGCATTCGCTGAATACATATTTTTTAGTTTCCAGAAAACACGGAAGATATCATTTTATAAAAGTTTAATATAGTTACTTGGAATTTGTTCTAATTGCTTTTCATTTAAAAAAATGGAATGATAATCTTAGTATCAAACTATCACATACATACATGTAAATCATTGGGGTATTTAGATGCTATTTTTGCCATGAAGTGCTAGAAGCCATCACCACCTTTCACACTGTATGATTTTAGCATGTCCAATTTTCTATTCACTGAAGCTTGAAGCATCACAAGATACTATTTCATATGGGTGGCCACAAGAGTGTCCCTTGATGCCATTTTTACTCCAGATGGCTTCTGATGGATATCTCTCAAGAGCAAAACAATATTCTAAGCATACTAAATAATGAAATGGCCTTGTTATTACTTTTATGTTCCAAACTTTTTCAGATGTCATATTCTTTTTCTAAAATAACATTGTTTAGTGTGCATCATTCCAATCCAGATCTAATTAAAGGTTTGAAAAGGTCAACACAATTCTCCTTCTACCTATCTTGTTCTTCTTAATATTGCTTGACTTATGAAAGAGATTAACTCAGCTACGAACTGCAGGAAACCAGGCGAGGATGTCCAAAATGCTCTTTCATCAACCAAGCAAGGAAGAAAGGAAAGATAAACTTGATCTTCTTAAAAGCTAAAAGACATTTGTCCTCTTAGCTACAGCTCATCAGAAAATTGTGCTGTATTGCACTGATTGTGGGAGCTGAAAAATCATTGTATTTGTGACTACAGTGTGTAGACAATTTTTACATGGAAGCCATTTGGAAGCATGTGGAGGAGTTAGGCCCATCAGGGAACACTGAGGATGAGAAAAATACAGACTAATGCAAGAAGATACTTTGTCTTTCTTTGATCTTCAATGGGCAGCACTTCTTGGTGGCAGGGTGAGTCTCCCATCTCAGATGATAGTGGGCAAGAGGTACCAGGAGGCATCCTTCCTCACAATGGGTGAGAGTGCACTATCCTCATCAGACTGACTGGCTTGTGCTACTGCATCACTGACAACCCATTCCAAAGCCCTAGTCTGAGAAATGTCTCAGGGAGGAGAAAGCAGGCTGGCTGGTTTTTTTGTTTTTGTTGCAAGAAGTGCTGCATGAAGAAAACCACTGGTGTGGCTTTCTGGAGGATCCTGCAGAGTAAAAAGAGCATCCATATTAGTCCTATTTCATTTCAACGGTATTCTGACATGACCAGACCTCGGGCGTTTGAAGAATAAGTGGGGTGCTTTTGCATTGCTCCATTTTAAGAACATTTCAAAATGTATGCAGCAGCCCCTTTTTCTCACCGATGTGTGCTCTAAATGGGAATGTTGAACTGGGCTTTTGTTGCATATTTATCAGAGTAAGGGTAAGATAGGTGGTTACCCACCAGTTTCAATTCCTTTTCTCTACAGGACTGAGCTAGCTACACAATCATGGAGAATCTGCCTCCTTCCTCTCTGAGCTGTTTCTGCTCTGGTATCTTCCCATTTGTTTCTTTATTCTACATTACAGGTAGTCCCTGGGTTAGGAACACCTGGTTTACAGATGACCCATAGTTAAGAATGGAGCCTATTGTAGCAACATTTGAGTTAAATACACAATGGTTTGAGTTCATTACACAACACTGCTTATACAGTATTACACTAGAATACTGTTCTGGCTTGCATACAAATTCGACTTAAGGACAGACCTTGGGAATGGAACTTTTTAAACAGGGAACTACCTGTACTTTAACTTGGGAGATGTCCAAATGACCTATGAACTGAAGAGGGTGGTAGCAAAGCCAGAGGAGGAAACCAATCAACTTATGCATTGTGAGTGCCACTCTCAGCAATCAGGAGAACATGACTTTCCATTGATTCAGAACAGATGCAACAAAGACTTTGTCCCCCCATTTGTTGGGGACAACAAATCTTATGCCAACATTATTTTGTGCTGACTCAAGAATGGATGGTTAGCACTTTCATTCAATAGAAGGGAAAGGCACTTCATTGTACAGGACTAGAAAGAATTCTCTAGAAGTGGAAAAGTAACTTTACAGAAAGGATCTCACTTCAATCCTCCCAGGCTGGTGGGCTGTGGAAGCTTTCTTCATTTTTCTGCTCTCTTAGAGAGTCACGCCATATCACATCACCTTAAGTTAATTAATAAACTGGGTCATTAAGATACACTAAAATAATCCAAGGCAAAATGGAAACAGAAACAAAAGGGGGGAAATCATGAAGTTGCTGTCCTGAGTAAACATTTAATACAACCTGTATTGTGTTGGAATTAAAGCAGAATTTCTTATAGGCATAAGATGCCACTGTGTTTATTATATGTTTGATGGTCTCCTAATCAATACAGATTTCTCAATATGTGAAGCAAGCCTTAATAGATATCATCTGAGCAATCATACTATCCATAAGAATGGTGTAAAGCCTAAGGAGTTTACTACTATAGCAACATTGGGATTGCAGCTAGGATTTATGCATTTCCTCTTGCTTGATGAAAATAGCTGTTCAGGTGGCCAAGCAAATAATATTCTAGGGGGAAAATCCTTTCTATGTGCAAATGTGACCCATCTGAAAGCTGGAAGAAAGATCAGAAGCCTTCTGATATTTCTATGTCATGTTTTTGTTCTGGTTAGGAGCTTCTATCCCCTTCCTAAAATGATCCCAGACAGTTGGGGTTACAGATTAAATATGATCAAATATAACAGCAATGGGCATCTAATAGATCTGACGAACCCCTGACATTGGAGAAGGCAAACAAAGCCCATTTAGACTGAGATCTGCCCTTGCCTGGAAGAACTGCTGTGCTTGTAAAATCACTGCTCCAGGACTGTGTCTCTGATACAGTTCATTCCAACTTAAATAGGAACTTCTCCCATGCTGCATCCTGAATAAAACTGCTTGTGAAATCAAAAGAAGTAACAAGGTGCATATCATCATCATCATCATCATCATCATCATCATCATCATCATCATCATCATATTTTAACTGTACTCAATAATGTCCTGAAAAAGGTATGTGCTGGGTGACAACTTTATTCAGAAGTAATTCTCAGTGAATTGAATGGTATTTGATCTTCAGTTAATATTCATAATAGGATAGCAGTCTTAGTGCTATGAAGATTTTATAACAGTAATTAATATTCATTTGCAAGTATGCATGTTTAAATTTGATACTTGCTATTTTGTGGGAAAATGTGATATAGAAGTTGCTGCCATCTGCTACTTATACAGAAGATTCATCTCTTCAGGCAAGATGATAAATGAAAGAATTTGGGTTTTCTGAGGAACTTTTTAATCCAGTGTTATAGAAGTTTTCACAAAGACCTTTTTAAAAAAGTATAAAAGCTTGTAGTACTGCCCCTAAATGAAATCACCATGTATTATTCAGATCTGTGGCTTATACCAGATTATCCCAATATTTCTAATCTAGTCGCAAAGCTGACTGTTACAATATTAAATAAATCTGCTAAGAAAATCTCTATTACATAAAAAGCTATTGACAGACTGTTTCTGTTTTTCTGTTCCCTAAGGTTACTAGGAAATGATTAAAGTCACAGTGGTGTGTGATACAACTATAGAATTTGTAGTTAAAAATGATTTAAATATAAAAAGGAAAATTCCATGGGCAGCAGATGGTCTGTACTCAAAATATTTCATCACACCCAGCAAATGTTTCTGAAGCTCCATGAAAATAAGAAAGCCAGTATGCCAGGAGGACTCTGCCAATATGAGCAGCCTTCACGTTATACTCCATAGGAACTCTGGAGTACATAATCAATCTTATGTACTTTCTCTAAAATAGCAAAAACTGGATCCTTTCAACAAAGTTAATTTTGAAGCTTTCTTTTTTCATGAGTAACCATATTGGTAGAACATCAGCATGATTGTAAAATTTGGATACCATAGGGAGAAACAAAATTTATCCATATCCTCCCCAAACAAATTGTTTTATAATCCCAGTTGACCAGAACTTGTTTTTTTAAAAAAACTCAGAACTTGTTTTTTTTTAAAAAAAAGTTTCTGGCAGTGGATTTGGCTCAGTATCTCACTTAAAATCCAATTGTTTGGAAAGAGTTTTGGATTATAATGAAGTAGATTTCTTGAAATCCTAGGGATACAGCTCTTTCTTTGTAGCATTTCTACTGTTAGGCTTTAAAATTAGAACTTTGTAACCTAGCTGAAACATCTGGGACAGACATGTTTTAAATATTTGACAACATTCTCAGTTTTCACTGTGCGTTTCTTATTCCTTTCTATCCAAGGAAGTTATTCTTTGTCTGTATTATCAAGTTATGAAGAATGATATTGTTGCCCTTTATTTACCCTGGTCCTGACAGTTGTCTAGAGCAGTATTTCTCAACCTTGGCAACTTCAGGATGTGTGGCCTTCCCAGCCAGCATGGGAGTTGAAGGCCACACATCTTAAAGTTTGCCAAGGTTGAGAAATACTGCTGTAGAGCTACAATCTGAAGAAGGCTTTATGTTTCCTGTGAATACATTTCTACTGTTGTTTCTGAGTAACACTCCTTATGTTGACTAGGGGCTCCAGAAATCATGACTACCTTATAGAGTTGAGTAAGAAGAGCTGCCAAACATGAACTTGCTGCTGGAAATATTTTAGATCATGGTTTAGATATTGAAGGGCCTGGACTTCCCTTTTGATGAGAATTCATAAAGCTGATAGTTTTATTTAAAAATAATGAAAGCAAAATTTGGCTCCACAAAGAGGGAGAAATTAGAATTTTCTGCTTTTGCTGAAACAACAGGAGGAATTTGTCTCTCTCTCTCTCTTTCACTCTCTCTGTTTGTGTGTGTGTGTGTGTGTGCACGCGCAAGAGAGTGAATGTTGGCAGGAACATTATAGTTCACTCAGTAATTGGATTTGTGCACATTTAAAGATGTTAACCATTATTAATAGTGGCTGTGTAATGGAGTCTCTGCCAGCAAGATGAGTCCCCAGAGTCACTGAAATAGAAATCAAAGTGGGTTTGCCATATGGTTTCATACAAATATAAAAATAACGGAATATGTGCAGCTCAACACTAGCTTGTCAAAAATTCAGAGATATGACCCAATTATCCTAATTTCTATTTTTGCTAGGAGGCAAATAAGAATTGGCATATATTTAAGATATAAAATATCCATGATGATTTTGCAGCAAACTGAATAAATTATGCAATCCAATCCTATTCATATTTATTCACAAACCAATCTGTGTTCAGTGGGACTTAAAAATGACTAATAAATATGTTAAGTGATTTCTTAAATAAATTTATCAGAGATTAAATCCTACAGAACTCAGCAGGAACATCAGGAAGCTACCTCGTCTGGAGTCAGAACATCATCTATGTAGCCAAAGCTTTCATACTAATCGGTAGCAGCATTCCAGGTTTTCAGTTCAGAATTTTCATCTACCTGAAGATGTTGTATGCAGACTGTCTGAAATAAAATTGGTGGTCTGCCACTGCACCCTGGGTCCTACCAAATTGCTTTCATCCACAAACTCTGAGATGTACTCCCATTGATTTTGTTTCAAGATGTTGATTATAAAGTCAGAATTTTAATAATAAACAAATAGAAATGGGGTTGATTCCAGAAATTTGTTGCCTTTGCTAGGAACTGTGAATTCAGATTAGCAGATAGGAAATTTCAGACTTAGGTATGCAATAAAGTATGGTTATCAGAATAAACTCACACCTACCTATGAACTTGAAAAGTAATTTGGTGGAGAAATGAGTTTAACTGCCAGATTTTAAAAGAGGGAACTGGTTATGTTGGAGGCGAGGGGACCCAGTGATGAGATGATATAGTAGATGACAAAGGAATTTGTTTCAAATTCATAGTTCTTCAGTGAGTATTCATTTACTGGTGGATCAAGTAGCACATTGGTTCTCAACGGGGGCGGTACCACCCCCCGGGGAGCGGTGGGAGGATGCTGAGGAGCGGTGAACTTGTTTTGGGTGGTAGGGGGGCAGTGGGCATGTTTTGGGCGGTAGAGGGGCGATGAGCATGTTTTGGCATTCGAACTTAATTTTAAAACTCCCAAAAAAATTTATTAAATCGATTATCCGGTTTACACCATTTGTACCAGCAATAAAACGAACTTACGCGACGGCTGCCCTCACGCAATTCTAAGAATGGTGAGACGAATTTGTATTCTAGGTAGGCTGACCTTGAAGAACTCGACACTACGATTCTTCTCCGATCCCAACCAGCACAGCGCATGCGTCAGCTGTTTTCCCGTGCGATTAATCGCAGTGCGTGCGTCAGCTGTCTTCCCGCGCGATTCCCACACAAATTTGGTGTGTAAGTCTACTGAAAAAAATTACTTCAAATTTTTGCCTTTTATAATTCAGTAACTCCCCCCCCCTCCCCATACCCTAAATTACAGGATTTTCACAAAGGGTGGCATTGAAAAATTTTCCACTCCTTAGGGGGGGCGGCAGCTTCAAAAAGGTTGAGAATCACTGAAGTAGCATCTAGCAAGTATGAATGACACAACATAGACAAAAATAAATTGTTATATCATCTCACCTCTATATCTTGTCAGATGTATCAGTTGGGATTTATAGGTATATGTCAGCTCACTTTATGATATGCAAAGAAATGAAAGAAAAAGCTTGCTCAAATATATAATGGGGAAGAATTGAGGAGAATGTTGCTCTAAGAGGCACATAAATTAGAAATAACCTTTTTTAAAAAATCATTTTATTTAGCTACTCAGATGTATTGCAATAATATCTATTTATTCTCCTACTTTTTTTTTTATCTCCCACTAATCTTCCAGTATTTCCTTATGATTGCCAGTTAGAAAAGTCTTAAACAGGCATATCAAATGATTTTTAACACTGAGTGGTATAATCCTTGTGTACACTTGTTTGAAGCCGGCTGCAGATGAGGATCCCCTAAAGAGAAGCAACCACTGAATGGTGTATTCTCTTTTAATAGTACCACCTTCTGTTTCTATGGAAACAGCACAACTTGTTTGCTGCTTGCAAGACATGGATTTGGCCCTTATTGAAATAGATTGTACACTGTTAAACATGACCTTTAAAATTCAGAGCAGCTTCCTGCTTTAGGATACAGGCAATTATTATTCCATATATATGAAACAAATTCTGCAAGTCAGATGTGACCCATCATTACTGGTAATGAAAGATTAAGAAGCTCTTGTGTAGGCTAATGGTCTACCACAAAAATCACTAAATTATTTTCCCTATTATCACATTTGGGAGATCCCTGATGATTCGAATAGAAGCAAGAGTTTATAATGAAAGTCACAAAGGACATACACATACACAGAATCTCACATTTCTAAGCACATTCTTCCATATCATTTCAAATTTTTGTCTGCATAATTCTCAGCATTTTGTTTTGGAACTGCATAAAGGAAAAATCTGTTGAACTATTTTTAAGATTGCTAAACACTGAACATATTTAAATAACTCCTTTCATGCTATGATACCAAAATACTATACACATTATGTATATACATTTTTACATCCCATTTTATAAAGCAAAAATAGAGCATCAGTTATATGGAAGAATGGAAACAGAGGGGGAGGAGATACACCCAGCTCACTGAATCAATTTAAAATGCTTGAGTTAAATAAGTTCCAAACTGCTTCCATATACCTTTATCAGTTGGACTTCTATAGAGAACATATTCTACAGCAAAAGTACTGCTACAGAGATGTTTCTTTCTTCTTTGTTGACACAATATATAATAAGAACACTTGAAAAAGAGCCTCCTCTGAGGCTTGCTGGCATCAAGAGAGGTGGTCCTGGAGGTAGTTATGTCTTTTATGAGACGCACCAACATCTTGAATTTGGCCTGTGAGCATATACAGTAGGCAACCAGCACAACTTTTTTAGTTTTGGAATAAAATGATGCACCTGATGATCCCAATTATGGTCTAAGCAGCCACATTCAACACACACTGAAACTTCAAGTTGTCTTCAAGAGTAACACATCAACATGACTGGTGGATTGCTCTTTACTCTCATTTCATTGTCTCTGCTAGGTAGTTTAGTTCAATATACTGGAAGGATTTAAGCTCAGGCATCAGCCTTCCACTGATACGATACCCCTCTCCACCATGTGGGTTGGACTACCATTTTCATAATTCCCAGCCAGAATTGTCTCTATCTCTCTCAACTCCCAATTTTCCTCTTTCCATCTCATCGATTAGGGCTCAGATTTGCATTTGGATTAATCTAAGCTCTTTCCTGGTTGGGGGAAAAAGTGTGAAGCTTAGGTCATGTACATACCTGACTAGGGCATGTGTAGGACTCTACATGTGAAAATTAGTTCTCGTATGGTTGATGGTTAAAAATAAATAGATTAAGCCATTATCAAAACAATGAACAGATATTAACTACCTTTCTTGCCCCAAATAGATTTATCTTTAGCCCTTTATATAGAGTGGGCAGGAGAAAGAGATACAAGAAATTTGAATATTAATTGTTACAAATGATATTTGCATTTGATATGCAACAGTTGCTAGAATTCTTTTGTGATGACTTCTTTGCTTTTTTATAATAAAACTCCTGATCTGAAGTTCCTGGATTCTTGTATGGCTGTTTAATTGATTCTAGTGTAGCCTGTCAGGCAGAAGCTTGACATGACCTGACTTGCTACATTTGAACACTGAGCTCTGGATGACATGTGGTGATCAGACAGGCAGAGCTTCTCCTCTGCCCAACACACATTTCCATAATGCAGTAGAAAAGTTCCATGGATTCACCATCTTTGTTCTGCCGTTTCTGTATGTGTGCTCTAAGATTGCATTTCCTAGCATAGTGAAATTGATCACTCATCTGTCTCATTGTAACACTTGCTAACAAGAAGGTGGGTTGTCAAGTGATATTTCCTTTGGCAATTCACTCTAAATTTCTCCAGGACTGTGGATTTCATCTGACAGCATTTATTTAAATGCACAGTGTTTCCTTGTGAGTTTATGCAGCTAAACTTTGCGGGTTAGCAGTTAATGCAGAGAACAAAGGACAGCTACAAATGATTTTAAGAAGTTGTTTTCCCTGATTACATACACAGAAATGTTTTGTTCTATTTTGGACTCCATGGGGTAGAAAAATAAAATGATGGTGAACATACAGGCCTTTTCAAAATAACATAATCTGAAATTCATCCAACATTCACTAACACTTGACTTTGCTTGTAAACAAAGAAGTAAAGCACCTTCTGTAAAGGCAAAGACGCTGTTTGAAATCCTTTAAAATTCACCTCACAAAGACGGTTTTTCTTCTACTTTCTTTTTACTGGCGCATGTCTGATTCATCTGATTGCCTCTTTCTCCTCCCCCTCCCCCTTTCTTCTGATCCTGTCAGAAGTTCGTTGTACAAAGAACAAGTTACACGGTGGTGCCCTGAAATAGGTCATTGTAAACCCACAGTTGGAAGCCACAGAAATGTGTTCACACGTGGCTGCTTTGCCTTTCAGATGTAAATTCTTCAACTGGGCTTTTATGCAGTTGAAGCCTTTCGGCAAGAAAAAGCTTCAGAGCTTTTGCAATGTCAAACGGATCAACTTGATCATTGTCACTCTTGTTCAAGGGTTTCTTTTGGTGAGAAGGCTATGATTTGCAGTATCTGTTTAGCCAGGCTTCTTTTTTACTTAGAGCAATGGAAGGGAGCGGATCCTTCCATAATCTATGTGCAAAAGTGTCTAGGTGAATAGGAATGCCTGCTTGGGCAGGAGCTCCAAGTGAACACTGGACCTCAGAAAGAGTGAAGGAATTGCACTGGGTACATGCAAAAGATAACAAATTGTTTCACATGTTTCCTCCTTTCAAGATATAACTGAAGAGGCAAGTCCTAGAGTACACCTGAGACATGTTTCTTGGTGTTTGCTTAGGGAAGTTTAATTAACTAAATCTCTCCTGGCTTTTAGCAAAGGGGTCTTTAGTAATCTCCCAAAGAGATTCTGCAACTTGTTTTGGGGCTTCATTTATAGGCTTTTAGGGTGGTTTCATAAACACTATATTTTATGGATACTGGTGTATTTTAACCCACTCTGGAAATCTGGTATTGGATTCAGATCGAATAAAATAAGCTATAAAAATGGAATAAATAGTTTTCGTTCAATGAATCTAGGCAATCTGAGTTAAAAATAAATACCTAGATTCCTGCCCTTAACACTTCCAATAGTGTTTGACAGATCACGCTCCTTATATTAATGTTACAGTACTAGATTTTGTAGGCTGCTGGGTTGCAAACTATATATGGATCTGTGTGCAGCTGTTCTAGGTGATAAGACATTGCCTGCAGTTTAGAATATCTAACTAGGGTAGGATGGACAACTGGTAATCCTTCAGGTATCACTGAACCATAATCCTTAGGAATTCCAGGTAGTAGCTTAGTGACATCTGAAGATCTTTGAAGTAAATAGTGAAGCATCATAGTGCTCATCCATGCAGCCTGCTTCCCACAGAGCAAAGACACTCCATTCATCATTTACTGAGGAAGCTAATGCTGGTCCAAGGCATTCTGGAACACACAGCAGTGTTTTCCCAGCTATTCTGTCAGAAAATCTCCCACCTGAACAGTCCATAGCACCTGGAAGAGAAGCAACCTCCAAAGGTCAGTGATCTCCTTGGTTCTAATTGGCCCAGCAGATCTGCTGTGGGATCACCCCTACCTATCTGGCCACCAGGCTCTGCAACTCTGTGGCTCTTTGTGCTATGGTTGCCAGAGAGACTGGTCACCTGTCTTAGGCAGCTATTTTGTTTCTTGGGGAGTGGGGGATGGAGATGAACAAAAGAGGACTTCTGTTTTAGTTTACCTTGTTATAGGTCTTCCTGAGCTTTACTGTGTTCTGCTATCTTTTGGCCCCCAGTTTTCTCATTGGTTCCATCTCCTGGTTTATTCTTTTACCTGACTTTTGGATAAAAAATGCTTTAGATGGTGGTTGCCAGGTTCTCAAACTACTTCCTATTATTCATCCTAACATAGTTATGATCCTGCTGATATTTCAACTGATTTCCTCGCCAATCGTGGTGGGGCAGGAAGAGCATATTTCACAAACCTTTTCTCTCCTACATTACAAAATAATTTATAAATAACTAGCTAATGATTCCATTGAAAACAGAGCAATTCAAAGCAAGACCAGTTTATATGGATTTCAGGAAATAATGCAGACTCAAAGCAAAGTCAGTGAGATCTTTGTGAAATCTATGAATAAATCCCAGGGGATTGCACTCCATTATTTGTAGAGAAAATATGCTCTAGTAAGTGAATTTCTCAATCCCAGGAGAAAAGGTTTACATGGAAATAAAATTAGTAGATTTGAGGCAACATTTTGAAAGAACCATTTAAAATCTAACAGTAACTAAAACCTTCATGCTCCACTAAGTATGTAACTATGTGATTGGAGTACCTGGTTCAGAACAGCAATCAGGAAGAAAAAGAATACTTTCCTTCTAGCAAAAGCTTTTGGGAACAAAGTTGCAGGGGAAGCAATTTCAGAAACAAACATTGCTTTTGTTAGATTTATGGCATCTCAAATTTTGAGCCATGACAGGCGAACAGCAGGCTAAATCAGGTGTAATTTGAAAATGACCTTAAGAAAAATCAATGCTTCTTTACAAAATAGAATTGTCCCAGATACCTTGAAATGTGTAAGTCTACTCTTTTTTTTAAAGCAACATTGAGCTAAAGAGATTCAACAGTTCAATAGCCATTGATAATATCTGTGGAGGTTGAAGCTAGGGAGGTGGGAAATGAGTCTGGGATCAGAAAAGACCATTGTATAAACATAGATCTGGGTCAAACCACCGGACTGTGTGAGAAATGGAGTGCAGCCAGTCTGTTATACATGGCAGGAGAAAGAGGCTTAGGAGTTGAAACTTGGAGTAGTGTGTGAGTATGTGTGTGTGAGTGTGTGTGCGTGCGTAGAAACTGCTGTTCATCTTATAAAGGTTTCCTACCCAGGTTGAGCCTCAGCACCCACTTCCAAGAAAAAAGATTGTTGATGGGGCCTGGGGGTAGTTGTCTGACAAGACTCCACCTTGCACCCCAGGGTTGAGACCCTTCCCTCTCCCTTTTCTTTCTTCAGGTTTGATTTTTCTTCTGCTTTAGCTTTTTATTAGTAAATTTTGACTAGGGGATTTGTTAGGACTCTGGTTTTCATTTTTCTTCTTCAATTTTTGTTATTTTAAACATGTTCTGTTTTGCAGATTTTAGACCAGTCTTAGCTTGGACTCCTCAACTTAATCTTTTGGAGCTGAATATTTAGGCCCTGTGTAGCTTAATTCCTTCTAGTTTTCTAAGTTTTCTTTTTATAAGCTTCATATTGTATTTTCTGTTTTGGTGCATTCTGTCATTCTGTCACTGAATTAATTTTTCAGTCTGGACTTTCCTAACTTGGGTTATATCCTTTTAACTTTCATCTAAAACAGAGGAATCTTGCAATGAATTAAATACCCCCCTCCCTCCCAATCATTTACATTTTAAGCCACATTGCTGATCAGAAAACTTACAAGGATTTAAATTTTACAAATTGGACTGGTGAATGTTTAGGTGGAAATGGAATCAATTATAAAAAATCAAATTGCTGTTAATACAGCTTGTCATAATTTTCCAAAACAAAAATTAAAGGTCAATTAACTGCACATTGTAACTGTTGCATATTAGTAGCTAACTGTGATTTATGAATGCAATGTTTTTTTTTAATTTCTCTTACCTGAAATTCACTTGGGTATAATATTCTTTAATTTCTTTTCTAATGGTTTATTCTATAATGCATTCATTTTTCCTATCTTGAAAGCACTCACTGTTTATCCAGTTTAAAATTTTAAATAATATTTTCAAAATGTTGCTCAGGTGTAATGATCTGCCACCCGCTGATCCCAAATCCAGTAACTTTCCTTGCAACCAATATTGATTCAAAAGAAAGTTCATTTATTGAGAACAAGTGTACAGTTCCAAAGCATTGCTAAGACTGAGCCTGAGCACACCAAAAGTTGGTTTTCTTACTTTTCCCGCCTTCACCCCCCTTTCCTCCTGGTCTCCTGATTCCCTTGCTGGTAAGACCTTGAGCATACCAGCGCCTGTGATAAGGAGCCATCTGCTTCTAACGGTTTCCCATTCCTTCTCCCCCCCCCCCTTTTACAATGGCAGAACCGCAGCATGTAAAAAACAATTGCTAAACTAGCCAACATAACAATCTACTATTAAATCTTGCGAGGATTCTGACATCAGGACTGATTATATCCTCTAGCTCACTGGGGCATATGGGAAACTTCATTTTAAATTACTATTAGAAAATGAAACTGAGAAGCTGTTCATAAAACAACATATAATAATAGAGCCTGTAGAATCATTAAAGGCAAAAAAAGTACTGTAATCATTAGATACAGGAAAAATGAACAAAGCTATACATTATTTAAATCAGTGTTGCTATGAAGTTGGAAGTAAACAAATCAGATTATTAGTGACCTTTTGTAAAATGATGGCTGCAGTTTTGCTTTAAGAAAGACTTCACTGGCTGGAAATGGTCATGACTACAGACACTTGTTGTACATTAGAACTAGTAAATATAGTCTATTTGAGCACTTAGTACCTTTGTAAGATTAAAAATCAAGTTAATAAATATAGGTCTAAATAGGGGTATCCAAGAAACAGAAAATGTGTTTTGTTTCAGGTGTGGAATAAAATAGCCTTACCTGAAATTTCCATTGGAATATTCTGAGTTACCTACATTTTGACAGAATAAAACTCAAACCAGGTTCATTGTTCCATGTTTTAGCAGAGCAAAACTCAAGTGTTCTGGCCATACGAAACAAAAGGAACTGAGAATAAGTCACTGGATTCCTTGTTTTTACCCCATTGCTTTCAGAATGGCAAATTGCTGTCCATACTGACTGCCACCAGTTGGCAAATATCAGAAAAACTGACCAAACAGATTATTTTAAAAACAGTTTTGGAATATCCTATCCTATGAAAATAGCCTATGAAAAAATATGGAAGCAATTCATTGTTTCCTATGCTAGCATCCAAAGATTCTTTCATTGGGAGGATAGTAATTGACAAGAATGTGAGGGGATCAGTTCTGTTGTTATTGTTTTTAAAGCACATAGTAATTTTTGCATTTCTTTCAATTGCCCAGATTTGCCTAAATTTAATCCCAGCCAGTGTACATAAATCAGGTTTCTTTCAAAAATGTTTTAAAACATCACATTTAATCTCTGTTAATGTTGACTCCCTTGGGGTTCCAACCAGCAGTTTTAATCTTTTGGGGCAGCTTGACCACCACCTGCCATCAATTTAATTATTTTATTTACTATTTTGGTGTATATAGCCGTTTGCTCACCATACAACTCAGAGTGGCTGACAAGGAAACAAAAACAGCACATATTAAACCAGAAAATTAAAACAGATCATGCGGAAGGTAGTGCATACATTCAAGCAATTAAAACAAATTCACATAGCCTCCAGAACCGGGGCCTGGAGAATCAGCCAGTCTTAAAACCTTTGGAAAGGTAGGCAAGGTCAGGGCCATCTAGATCTTAAGGGGAATGCTATTCCAAAGGCAGGCACAGTGAGAGACAAGGCACATCTCCTGGGTCCCACAAGATGACACTGCTTGAGTAACGGGACCCCAGACATTCCAACCCTGTAAGGTATTATTAGATGGGCAGAGGAAGTCAGAGACAAGTGGTTCCGCAAATAGTCCGGCCCTCTTCCATGAAGGGCTTTGTAGGTGACCATCAGCAGTTTGAATTGCACCCAGAAGCTCACTGACGATCAACACACGTCATGTATTAGTGGTGTTATGTGGATGTACCAAAGTGCACCTAATGTATAACTATTTGTGCTGCTGCATTCTGGACCAGCTGCAGTTTCCAAATGGTCTTCAAGAGGAACTCCATGTATGCTTAATTTAAAATTGTATTTTGATGCTTGTTGTTTGCTTTGGATGAAGGAGTGGATAACCTTGGAGAATAAAGAATTATTACAACTTGAAGGTCATGAATGAATTCATGTGGCATGCCTGTTTGTGGTATGATAAAGTTAAAGTTAATAAGGATTTTAAAAACCATTATATTAGGAATGCCTTACTCTGGATTTGGAACAGATATAAGGTAAGACTGTCTCCTAATGTACCTCTGTGGTTGTCACCTTAGGAAGCATTTACTAGAAGAGAAAATGTGGGACAAATGAAATGGTTAAAATATAAACACTTGCTAAACTTTGAGAAGGGTGAACCAAGATTTAAAACAAGAGAACAGTTAGGATCAGAAGGTTTTATATGTCATTGGTTTACTCATATGCAATTGTTTGAATGTTTTAAGCTGGATAAAAAGAAGTAAAGATTTGTTAATGAAACTTCTTACCTTGAGACTCAACTTTGTACAAATTATGAACATTTTATTGCTAAAATGTATAAGATGTACAGATGAATCTAGAAGATGAACAAGTCAAGGAATGTATGATTAAATGGGCTAAAAACTTTGGATACAATATCATGTTGGTACAATGGGAAAATATGTGTAATAAAGGTTTGAAATTTATGTTGAATTATAATTTAAAAGAAAATTTTTATAAAATGATGCACCGCTAGTAATTAACTCCTGTTAAGTTATCAAAAATGTATACTGGTATAACAAATGTTTGTTGGAAATGTTTGCAGGGTGAAGGAACCTTTTATCATCTTTGGTGGACCTATGAAAAGGCTAAAAACTTTTGGGACCAGATATGTATTGCTATTCAAAAGATTCTTAAAGTGAGCATTCAGAAAAACCAGAATTGTTCCTATTGGGTTTGATGGGAAAAGGACTGGAGAAACAACATGGAACTTTGCTTCTATACATGACCACAGCTGCAAGACTGTTATATGTACAAAGATGGAAGGACTCACAAATACCTACAGTGGAAGAATGGATTATCAAATTAATGGACTTGGCTCAAATGGCAAAGTTAACAGCATCAATAAGAGATAATACTGTTTCTAAATTTGTCTCCTCATGGCAATCCTTCTTAGATTATGTGCTTGGGTGGGAAAAAAATGAAGCTTTGATTGTGGGATTTAATGATTAGATGGTTTGTGTTGATAGAAATAATGTGAATTTGGATTAATTAGTGGTAAGAGATTAATCTTTTTTTTAATTTGTACTTACATCTGTATTGGAGATAGTTGGAAGTAATTTTCCATTTCATCTTTCTATCTATTCTCACTATCTTAGTTTTTGACTTTTTTTTTAGTTCTATCTTCTTTCTTTTCTATACTTTCTGATTTGTATTTTAACTGTGCTTTTTATATATCTTAACAAAAGTTTCATTAAAAAAAAAAAAGAGGAACTCCATGTAGAGTGCATTGCAGTAATCCAGATGCAAGGTGACCAGGGCATGAGTGACTGTGAATAGGGCCTCTTGATCCAAGAATGGGCAGAACTGGTGTACAAAGGCCCTCCTATCCAGAGCTGCTACCTGCTCCTTGAGCAGGAGCCATGAGTCTAGGACGACCCTAAATTGTGCACCAATATAACCCCACCTAGAATTAAAGATGGAAAATCTCCAGATCTAGGTGGCTCCAAAATCTACAGCCACTCAGTCTTGTTAGGGTTCAGCTTGAGCCTTTTCCTCCCTATTCAAACCCCACTGCCTCTATACACTGAGAAAGAGCCTTAAAGACATCACTTGACCAGTCTTGACTTGAGCTATATTACTGTCTATCATCAGCATACTGATGATACCTAAACCCATGCCAATGGATAATCTTACTCAGCAGCTTCATGCAGATATTAAGCAGGAGTGGAGAGAGAATCTAGCCCTGAGGCACCCTGTAAAAGAAGGGCGTACAGCTGGATCTCTCCCTCTGCTAACCCCAGATGGAAACAGCCCTGGAGGAAGGAGGAACACCATACCTTCTATTCCCAATCCCATGAGCCAATCTAGAAGGATACCATGATTGATGATATCAACAGTTGCTGGGAGATCATGGAGAGCCAGAATGGATGCACAACCCTTATCTTGGGCCTGCCATAGGTCATCAACAAGCATGATAATTGCTGTCTCACTACTGTCTCCAGGCCTGAAACCTGATTAGAAGGGATCCAAGATAATCTGCTTCCTCCAGGGCCCTCTGAATCTGCTGCCTGACCAATTTGTCAACAAACTTTTGCTGGAATAAGAACAATTGCTAAGGAAAACTGTTATTTCCCTATATAGGAAACAGACCCAGCAGGAACCCAAAAAGCCTCCCTGCCTGACTACGTGAACTGGCATCCTACATTTTTAGCACAGAACAAAAAGGTAATAATGAATTATGGACACACCATTGCTCAGCAACACCGCCCCCCCCCCAAAACTGTATATTTGAAGTGCCCTAGCGTTAGAAGAACTCAGAAGCAGCAAACAAGCTGAACCAAGACATTCAAACATGTTTTTGCAGCAAAATTCATTATGGACTACATCAGTAGTGCACAAGAGCATGAATAGTGGATGAAAGTGCTTTCATTTTTAAATGCTCTCTAAAATCTCTACAAACAGCAAGTCACAGGGTAATTCAGAGTGCAGTAAACAATGAAAGCTTAGCAAGTCAATCCAACACAATATAGGGAGTTTTGTCTTAGCTTTTTTAAAATGCACTCATGCTCCAGAGGAGCCAACACTCAACCAGCCAGCCAAACCAAAACAACATAGAGAACTTTGAGAGTGGTGGAGAGAGAGAGACTCTACTGTTGGCTTGTGAGCTCTGAATGTATTCTTTTGTTATCTTGGTTGTGCAACTTTTAGAATGCCTTTGACAATGAACACTTACTTCATTTTTAAAGGCATCCTAAATCTCACCATCAGCAGAACATAAGAGAATGAACAGTTCACATATGTACATCTGAGTTCAAGGAGCCAGTGGTATGAGTAGTATTGCCTTTACATGCAACATTACAGCATGACCAGCACAAGTGAATTGAAGCACAGTAGCACATGTACATATATTGGAATACAGGTAGTTCTTGGGTTACAATGGCAGTTGGGACCAGAATTGCCATCGCTAAGTGACAAGGTTGTAAAGAGCAACTTCATGTGACTGCATCACTTAGCGATGGCAGTTCTGGCAGTCCCCATTGCCATTGTTAAGCGAGGACCACATGGGTCATTAAGTGAGGACCTTATGTGACTGTGACTTCCAGCTGGCTTCCCCTTGTGGGAAGTCAGCAGGAAACATTGGAAATTGCGATCACATGACCGTGGCTTGCTGCAACACAATAATTGTGAGCTGGGTGCCAAGCACCTGGATCATGATCACATGACTGTGAGGACGCTGTGATGGCTGGAACTCTGCAGACCAGTCATAGGTCCCCTTCGTTCACCCCATGGAAAGTTTGAAACATTGCTGAATGAGTGGTCATAACCCGAAGACAACCTATATTGACAACATCCCTCAATTATCTGCTGATATATATAGGCAAGCTATATGCATGAAACCACTCACATGAAGCCCCACTTCCCCATAGTGGAATCTTAAAAACAACATTGCAGCAGCTTGCCTTCCAAGCAGTCAGGTGATAGCATAATTAATGGCGAAAAGAGGGGTCATCTTCTGTCTGGACTTTAGGCTGCTGCTGGCTAGAGCATCATCTCCATACTACATGGACAGTTTATGGGGCATGTATGGCTTCAGAGCCTGCACATTCTGTTTGACACAAGCAGCTCAGTGATTGGGGGCCAGCAGCATGTTCACTGTTTGTGCATGAAAGTGTATAGGGGTCATGGAAGATGGGGTGATGGAAGAGTCAGGAGCCATGGGAGAGATAGTTGATGAATCCCACTGCAACTCAGCTTACAACTTTTGCAAGGCGTGGCCTGGGGATCCTGGCACCCTATACCAGATTAGTGGCAAGATACTGTTTCTTAAACAGAGCCAGGTGCCAACATAGTGTCCATGGGTGGGAGCAATTACCAAGAACAAGCCAGCAGTTGTGATGCAGCCCTTCAATATGGTAGAGGATGGTAGATCAAGCATCCCTCCAGTTGATTGACTCCTCACACATCATATTCAGTATTATTAGGAAGTGCTGCAAGCAACAGATCCCAAAACTTAAGTCTACCTTATCAGAAATATTTGGACCAGTATAGATAGAACATGTTACTTCTTCATTAACTGCTCACTGCTGGCAAGGTAGACTTAATGGATCTCTCCTACGCCTCCGATAATGCAGGATCCTCATACTGAAGTGTTGGACATAGCTGGCATGGCAAATGAGATGAGTATTGTGGCTGGTGTGGGTCTTCCGGGCTCTGTGGCCGTGTTCTGGAAGTTTTGTTTCCTAACGTTTCGCCAGCACCTGTGACCGGCATCTTCAGAGTGCAGGAGCACAGACAGGAGCAGTTCTCTCTGTGCCCAGGATGATGTGACCCTGTTGTGGGTATTTATAGAGATCTGAGGGGGGGGATTGGGGGTGTGTGGTGGGGGGGTTAGGGGTGTGTGGGGGTGTGTGGGGTTTGGGTTAACGAGTGGCTGCTTGTTTTGGTGTCAGAATCTGTGTGTATCTTCCTGGGGATTAGGCAGGGTTTTTTCTTCTATTGAATTGTTAACAAGGGGCTGCTGGGGGTGATTAGCAAGTTCATTGTGTGAACTGTTCACACGTCCTGGTGGTTGAGCTGAGTTTGTTGACCTTTTGCAGGCTGTATTTTTCAGGATTGGTAGCCAGGTTTTGTTGATTTTTAGACTCTCCTCTTTTTTATTGAAACTGTGCTGGTGTTTGTGAATCTCAATGGCTTCCCGGTATAGCCTGGTATAGTGGCTGTTGGTGTTGTCCAGTATCTCTGTGTTTTCAAATAGGATTTTGTGTCCAGTGTGCTTGAGAGCATGTTCAGCTACTGCAGATTTTTCTGGTTGCTGTAGTCTGCAGTGTCTTTCGTGTTCTTTTATCCTGGTATGGATGCTGCGTTTTGTGGTCCCGATGTATACTTGCCCGCAACTGCATGGTATACGGTATACTCCTGTGGCGGTGAGGGGATCCCTTTTGTCTTTTGCTGATTTTAGCACTTCTTGTACTTTTCTGGTGGGTCTGAAGATTGTTTGGAAATTGTGTTTTTCCATCAGTTTTCCCATGCGGTCTGTGACCCCTTTGATGTAGGGCAGAAATACTTTGTTGGTGGGTGGCTGTTTTTCTTCTTCAGTCGCATGTTGTTTTCTTGGTTTGATGGCTCTTTTTATTTCATTCTTGGAGTAGCCATTCGCTTGTAGGACCCAATTAAGGTGGTTAAGTTCAGAGTTTAGGAATTGGGTTTTGCAGATCCGATTGGCACAATCCATGAGGGTTTTGATAATGCCTCTTTTCTGACGTGGGTGGTGGTTGGAGCTTTTGTGTAGGTACCGGTCTGTGTGGGTGGGTTTTCGGCAGACTTTGTGTCCTAATTTGAGGTCTGGTTTGTGTATGACCAACGTGTCTAGAAATGGAAGTTGGCCATCCACTTCTTTTTCCATGGTGAATTGTATATAGGGGTGGACACTGTTTAGGTGGTTCAGGAACTTCTCTAGGTCTTCTTCATCCTGACTCCAAATTGCGAAGGTGTCATCCACAAATCGGAACCAGACTGTTGGGGTAACGGGTGTGGTTTCTAAAGCCCGTTTTTCAAAATGTTCCATGTAGAAATTTGCTATGACTGGGCTCAGGGGGCTTCCCATGGTGACACCGTCCATCTGTTCGTAGTACTCATTATCCCATAGAAAGTAACTGGTTGTTAGGCACTGCTGAAATAAAGCTGTGATGTCTTCTGGGAAGATCTGTTTGATGAGTGCCAGGGTGTCCCTTACTGGTACCTTGGTGAACTGGGAGACCACGTCAAAGCTGACCAGTTTGTCCGTGGGGTTGAGTTTCAGGGTGCTGATTTTGTCAATGAAATGTCCTGAGTCTCTGATGTGGGCTGGAGTCTGTCCAACGTGGGTCTATAGAAGGGTGGCCAGATGTTTGGATAATTCATATGTCGGGGAGCCAATGGCGCTTACGATGGGTCTGAGTGGGATCGAGTCTTTGTGGATTTTGGGGAGTCCGTATAGTCTGGGTGTAAGGGCTTCTGTCTTGTATATGCGTTGAATTACGTTGGGGTGACTGCACCCAATTTCCAAACAATCTTCAGACCCACCAGAAAAGTACAAGAAGTGCTAAAATCAGCAAAAGACAAAAGGGATCCCCTCACCGCCACAGGAGTATACCGTATACCATGCAGTTGCGGGCAAGTATACATCGGGACCACAAAACGCAGCATCCATACCAGGATAAAAGAACACGAAAGACACTGCAGACTACAGCAACCAGAAAAATCTGCAGTAGCTGAACATGCTCTCAAGCACACTGGACACAAAATCCTATTTGAAAACACAGAGATACTGGACAACACCAACAGCCACTATACCAGGCTATACCGGGAAGCCATTGAGATTCACAAACACCAGCACAGTTTCAATAAAAAAGAGGAGAGTCTAAAAATCAACAAAACCTGGCTACCAATCCTGAAAAATACAGCCTGCAAAAGGTCAACAAACTCAGCTCAACCACCAGGACGTGTGAACAGTTCACACAATGAACTTGCTAATCACCCCCAGCAGCCCCTTGTTAACAATTCAATAGAAGAAAAAACCCTGCCTAATCCCCAGGAAGATACACACAGATTCTGACACCAAAACAAGCAGCCACTCGTTAACCCAAACCCCACACACCCCCACACACCCCTAACCCCCCACCACACACCCCCAATCCCCCCTCAGATCTCTATAAATACCCACAACAGGGTCACATCATCCTGGGCACAGAGAGAACTGCTCCTGTCTGTGCTCCTGCACTCTGAAGATGCCGGTCACAGGTGCTGGCGAAACGTTAGGAAACAAAACTTCCAGAACACGGCCACACAGCCCGAAAGACCCACACCAGCCATCGTATGCCAGCCGTGAAAGCCTTCGAGATGAGTATTATTATGACCTGCAGCCTTGAGAAGTGTCTGTCTTAGCTATTTCTCATGGAACAAATGTGCAAAGGCAACCTGCAAACATCAACAGCAAACTGCATTGGTCTTGGTCTGAACTGGATTCACTGCTGTCGCTTCTGGTGGAATTGGTGAGTATATCTGGTTGTCTGCATCTGAGGCAAGGCCTTGGTCTGGAGGGGTCAATCCCAAGATCATTCTAGCTGGCACCAAGACTGTGATTGGCATTTTTACAGATGAGTGTAAAAGAAGAGGCAGCTGCTAGATCACTGCCATGTTGAGCTACAACTCCCCCAATGGGATCTCTCAGGATGTCTCCAGCTAATGGAATTCTACCTGTTTGCTGTTTCAGTAATTGCTTGAGTAGCAGGGAACTTGCATAACTTGGCAAGCCACTTGCTTGTGATTCCTTGCTGTTGGGAGTGGAAACTCATGGCCAAGGCAAGCACGGGTCTGCACAAGAGCTACTGTTGAGGGCCCAGACAGGTTTTTCTTCACTTCATTTTCCTCAGAGGAAGAGTAGGTTGAGGAGTGCAGCATTTTATATTTGAAATGCCAGATGTCCTATTTCTCCTAACTCTCATTCTGAGGATTTGGTAGAGAGCCAGAGGTTAGCCTGGCAAAAGTATGTAGCCATCTGTAAAGACAGACTATGATGGGAACTGAAGCTTTGCTGAATCAGAGCCCAGCAGAATCCAAGCTGCAGACCTTTTTTCTAGAATTTTTATGAACAGCAGTCTGATCCACAATGACACACTGCTTGCTGTTTTGGTCTGGAACTCTAGCCCTCTAATCAAATCACTCAGCCTCGGCTGATAGGCACAGGCACATTGGTCCTTGTGGCCGTACTGGTCCAAAGGTATTCCAAAGATAACACTTTTGTTCTAAGAGGCAACACAACACTCTAATCACATTGCATGGAACAGCAAAGAATACTCAAAACAGTGCCACTCCAAATGGGCATGTTTTGTTTGGTTCCATACTCATGGAATTTGAAATACATGTGCTTATTTCAAGCATGAAACACTCAAAGTACAGATACAGAACTCTAAAAACATCTTGCACACTCCTGATGTTAAATTTCCTGATATAAACATTAATTGAATTCAAACCACAACAGTCTATATTTTTACAATTAACCAGATCTGAACAAATGAGACTACAGTGCTTTCTTAAAACTGAAGGATACATGAAGGATACTTTGATCTAGTTAGTAAGTTAGAGACCATTGAGTTGGATTTGATTCCTGGACCATGAGAATTTAGGAGCTATAGGAACTGGTAAGAGGTTTTCTGGAAAAAATGGATGCTTCTAAATTTGTTGCTATTTCACCCAGTCCAACAAAGGGGAAGTCTCATAGGATGTGATCTGGATGAAAATGCTGACCTGGGCTGGTAGGCCACTTCATAAATTGCTCAAAATTTATAGCATTGATGGAAAGCGAAGAGGCACTGTTTTTGGCTGCTTAGGGCAAACTGTGGATTTACTGGGGCTATCTTCTAAAAATCAAGGAAAGAAGGAAAGTCAGTAGTTGTTTCTGTATGTGTGTTGATACTTTTGGGTATGGACAATAATAATATTGTCTGGGCCTATGAAATAAGACCTATTGCAAAATCTATTGACATAGGCCATGCTGGGCTTCATCACATACTGTATATTTTTGGTTGAGTAGATTTCTAGGGGGCTTGGAAGGTTGGGCAAGGCATAATATGATTGATTTCAAGCTCATTCTTACATCACATTTTTGGCCTTTGAATTCTTCCTGTCATGAGCCTTCTGTTTCAGGCACATTTACCATTTTTAAACAGAATTATGGAAGCAGTTTGCAGGGGTAGGGATGGGGCTAATTAAAAACTGAGTGTTATAGGGGATGAGTCTAATATCAAAACATTAGGAGAATCTTGTTTATCTCTCTCAGTCACCTTTTAGATATGTAGAAAGCTATACGGACAAGAGAATTATGGGTACACGTGGAGTGAAAAAACGATTAGAAGGGAAAAAGGAAGAGATAGTGGATTAGGCACAATGACAGGCATGGAGACATAGAGACAGATATGGATTGGTACAAAAAAGAAAGAGGTGCAATGTCTACAGACAGGGCAAGTAGGGGACAGGGACAAGGAACAGGCAGAGAAGCAAGAGATAGCTAGCTACACATATGATAGGGAGAGACAGATAGAGAGACATTCTGACACCCAAGGAAGGAAGAACTGGACTGACCTTTACTCAGAGAGTCAGAAGGAAAAGATTTTGCCTTCCCAGTACAAATTAGTTGAGGAATTCAATGGCCACGTTGGCTGAGAATTCTAAAAGCTGCATTTTCAACACAACTAAGATGCATCATGGTGGGCAAAGTGACATCAATATGCTGCGGCTGCTGTTGTTGTTCAAAAGCTTTTGACTCTTCATGACCCAATGAACATCATTTCACTAGGACTGTCAGTGACTGCTACTATGAGTTCTTGTAAGCATACACGTGTGTTATCAGAAATAGTCTCTATCTACCTTCTGTTTTGTAGGTCTGTATTTTGACTGGCTTCCAATTTTCCAGGCATTGGGATTTTTCCAGTGATTCTTGCCTTTGTACTAAATGTCTAATTTTTTTTTTAACCTTCATTATTAGTACTTCTAGTGAACAGTCACAGAATATACAAAAGGTTTGAATATAAGGGTTTTCAAGAGCATGTAGTAATATATTGTGTGGGACTCCTTAGAACTTGAAAGGATGAATGTTCTTGGTTAAGGGTATGTTTTGTTCACTAGTGCAATTGCTTTTTGTTATTGTTAATGATAAATCAAAATTATTATAAACAAGGTCAAGAAAGCATGCAGAGCACGGCTTCTGGAATTATTTCCAACTCCTTAATACAATAGTCCTAAGAGGATTCTGTATTTTCTTATGTGTAATGAAGAAACATGTTGCTGTTTGTGCATGTGGGATTTGTGCTTTCTCCTTCTATTCCATGTGTGTATGTATGTGCATATAAGTGCACTGAGAAACACAGGGCAGACTGTATATGCTCTGTTTTGGATCACATGAGCATTGGAGGATTTTTTTTCCGGGAAAATATTTCTCCACGGCCCCCAATCTGATCCAGCATGCAAAGCATGGCTTTTGGAATTCTTTCCAATTCCTTAATAAGGAGCCAGTGGGATATAGTGGTTAAGGTGCTAGCCTAGAACAATGGCGACCCAGGTTCATGTCCACTCTCATCCATAAAAATTCATTGGCTGACCTGGGCCAGTTTCTCAACCCAACCTTCCTCACATAATTGTTCTGGATAAAAAATGGGAGGAGGGAGCACTATGTTCGTACTCTGCTTTGGGTTTTGTAAGAAAGACAAGATTTAAATTTAACAATAGTGGTGTTCTGATCCCATGACCAGGAAGTGAGGAGGGGACAGAATGGAGCGATCAGCAACATTCTGAGTCTATCCCATGGGGAAGCACTGAGGAATGCTTTTCTCTGCAGCTCCTCAGTTTAGCCTGGGTCCACTTTTCAACATAATCTTTCTTTTGCTGTGTCTTCCACCCCAAGTATGGTCCTGTTCTGTTCAGTTTTCAGAGCATTATCCCGCTGAGAGATAGCTAGACTGACAGACAAGAGCCCCCTTTAATTTCTTTCCAACATTCTGTTGTGTTGGAAAAATTAAAAAATCTAACAGCAAATGTTCAGCAATAATACCACTACTATCATTCAGATATCCAGGAGGAGGGGAACCCTAAAATAATAGCCAGGAGAAAAGATATGTCTCACATGACTAGAAAATTTTGCTATAAACTCTTGCAATCCTGCTAGTCTGAAACACATAAAATGTCAGGCTTCGAAACCATTATCTTGCACTTCAAAAAGAATTGATAGTAAAATCTATAAAACCCCCCTGAACAATCAAGTAGAGATTGACACTTTCTAATTAGCCACTGTACTCCACTGCAAATGCCCCCAATTGCTGTGACAAATTGTCTCAATCCTGTCCTCCTTGAGGGAGAAGTGGGAGTTTTGATTGTCAATTTAATTCTTGGACTCTCACTGCAGCTTGAAGCTAGACTGCAAATTAGTTCAAATTGTGATAACGTCTTGTTTTCTGTTGACCTGCCACCACTGGTCGCTAAAGCAGCCATCCTCTTTCCCCAAGAAATTGAATTTCTGTCATTAAGTGAATTGTTTCCTCCCTTTTTTAATCTTCTTACCACACAACTTTTTTCATCTCTCCTTTCCACCACCTCCAGTCATAAATGAAATCAATGTTATACTGATGCAGAAAAGTGCATTATAAAATTTGAAATAACCATCAGAATTCTCCTGAATAAAGCCAGTGGTACGGGATTGCATTGTGTAGGATAGAGAAAATGAAACATTATCATCATCCTGTCACTGGAAAAATGGCAGGTACTTTGTGAAAAATTACCATAAACTGCTGGTCCTAATCTGCATGCAGCACAGTCAACGTTCTCTGTGCGTTGAGGGTTTTCTCTCTGTACAGTTCTCTGCCTTTCTCTTTTTAAATGGCTCTTGAAGTGCATTTGCATTTGCACTTCAAGAGGCTCAAATCATTGCCAGAACTGACAGAATTCAGAAATGAAAACGTTTCTACTGAAAATGAATGACTCCATGTCAATTCTTTTCTTTCTTCCTTACTGTTTGTCTTTAGGTGGCATCAAATGAATATGGATTATAAAAATGAAACAGGAGACCTTCAATACTTATGTAGCATCCTTTGCCAATTCAGAGTTGTGAAATTACACAGAGCAACCAATTCATTTCAAAGCTGGTGTCCCTGCTCTTGAGTATTCTTCAAGGAATTGTGGCAAGAATCCTGAAACAAAGCATTCCACGCGGCCTGATTTTGTTGCAGGTTCCATCCACCAGTTTCTTTTGACGTTAAGTTGTATCTTTTCAGTTAGGATCCATTCTGAGTTTAAGAACAGCTTTATACTTAAGCATAGTCTGTATTATTGTTATCTTAGAACTGAATCATGCACCAGTCATTCACCTATACCTACTGAGATCTTGTTTAAATCTTGTTACATGATGATAGCCACGAAACCCATGGAAGTAATTATAATCTGTTTCAAAACTCAGAAGTACTGTGAACAACATGTTTTATTCTTCCTATTTGTAACTGGTTTCACTTTTCATAACTAAACCAGCTTCACAGAGGCCTTCAGGGAGTGCTCAAATGTTATTTTGTACAAGATGTTATGAAGCAAAGATAAGTAACAGAATATACGGTACAAATAAATACATCAATCTGCTGGAATGCCAAAACCTCAATTTTAGTCCTGCGTGGGAACTGGCTAAAAAATCCAAAACAGTCAGATTTGACTGCAGTTGCACACTCGGTTCTTCTAATTTAGACTATTTCAATGGACTTTATGTAGAGCTGCCCCTGAAGGTGGCCCAGAAATGCTAGCTGGCTTGATCTAACTTCAGTCTTGGGTCAGTTGCATAAACTATTCTTATTTATTTTATTTATAAGAGCAATATCCTACATTTTATTGTAAAACTATCATGTCAAGGTTTTTGTGCCCAGTTCAAGTGCTTATGTGTACCTTTAACAGCTTAGGGTATCTTCTATGATCTCCTTTGACAATGCAGTCCAGCCATCCCTCTTCCCCTGCCTGGTAGTTACAGCCACATTATCGATTTATTGTTTTTTAATTGATAGATCTGAGGAACCGCCTCGCCCCGGTCATTTCAGCCCGCCCCACTTGGTCCAGCAGAAGGGGCAGGTTGCAGACCCCACCAGTCAAGGAATTTTGATTGGTGGGGTCTAGGCAGAGAGCCTTTTCTGCTGCAGCTCCCGCCCTATGGAACATCCTGCCTCCTGAGATCCGGTGTGCCCCCTCCCTCGTGACCTTCAGGAAAGAGATTAAATCCTGGCTCTGCCAGAAGGCCTGGGGGCCGGAGGGGGGCCCACACCTGTGGAGATGGCTGGTGATGGGTTTGTCCCCCCCCCCAGCATCTTAGGGCTAAAAATTATAGGAGGTTTTAGGGCATTTTTAATATATGTTTTTTAATTATTTATAGATTTTATCCATGGTTGGAGGGACCTGTGTTTTTTCTTTTTTATTATTGTGAGCCACCCAGAGTCACCCGCTGGGGGAGATGGGCGGCATACAAGTTTGATAATAAATAAAATAAATAAATAAATAGACGAATTCCTGTAAGAATGCTGTGATTTGTATGAAAATATTAAAATCTCAGGAGAGACTTCAGGCATTGTGGAACAGGTGCCCAGGATCAGAAAATACTGCCAAACTCTGACATTTTGTCTGTCTCATATTAGCTCTTCCAATAGGTATGAATGTCCCACCATTATTAGTAGTATAGAAGTGAGACGTTAATAGCATAAGTAAGCCATCATGACCAAGGTAAGTTTTACATTCTCAGGGCATTACTGATTGAAAGAGCTGATTTCAAGCTTATATCTGTGTTTCACTGTTACAGAACCACTGTATCTCCTTTTATCTGGAAAAGCGAAAGTTACTTGATTGTGGAAGAAGTGTTAGGAAAGGCTGAACGGTCCTTTGCTGAGTGTAGAAGGAGCTCAGCATGGGGATGTTTGGCTGTTATTTAATCCAAGAGAAGAAAGTCAGCTACGCTGTAGGGAATAACATCCTTGAATTCTGAAGCAAAATCTCTGCATTAGTAACCGGGTTGTTTTGTTGCACACCCACATTATATTTCAGAAATTGCTTTCAGGGTCTCCCTGTCATTGCTTTCTTGTGTATTTTATTTCTTCGTCAAAACATCAAAGGCAAGTAGCACCTCTCAATATTAATGAGCAGGAAGTCTGTAAGATTTCATACTTATAAATTAGATTTGCTGAAATTTAAGAATGTTAAAGGAACAGCAGGAGGGTTTGAATTGGGTTTGTACTAGGCAAACCTGAAATACAATTTTCGGTGGAAACCTACTTAGAGAAACAGTGTGAAATTGCACTGAGGATGGAATTATGAGTTGTGGAAAACCCAGGCACTGGCAGCCAGTGAGCTGTATTTTCCAGTACATATAACTATCTTTTGGCACTATTAATCGGTAAACAAAATGCTACCACAACAGCTTTTGATGGTTAAACATTGTAGCAGAGCTGTGCATTCTTAGGCAAGGCAGTTTTATATATGTAACTGCCACCCAACCTACTCTTCAGGTTAATTCATGTGGATATATTAATCCAAATACTGGTTCTGTAAGTATATTTTTCCACTAATGCATTCCTTGGAAAGCTATTGTCCACAGATCTTACAATGGTTCACCTGAGGCATTATGCATCTCAGGAAATAAGGCATAATTCTTTGCCAGGCATCTGTTTCAATAGAGCTAGTACATCTGAGCTGTAAAATTCCTGAAGACCACTAGATAGCAGCACAGAGTTTCTGTGTCTGGTTGCTGCCATCTAGTGGTCATCTGGATTTTGCAGCCCAGTTCTGGTAGCCTTTGTTTTAGGCTCATTAGTTACTTAGTTCAGGAGGAATCCGGTAGCCCCTTTTCAAACTAAGGAATATAGCATCTGATGGTGGGCCACAACTCATGAAAGATTATGCCTTTTAATGGAATTTGTTAGTCAGAAAAGGGGCTACCAGGCTCTTTCTGATTTCTTTGCTTCTGTAGACTAACATAGCTCTCCTCCTACAGTAGCTGGTGAAAGAGAACTGCTGTGATTCAAACAATCAGTTATTTTCTAATGATCTCTAAAGAGTGATCAACAGGAAGTTGTTGCAGGCTTTATAGTATTCATTAAACCAATATCCATAGGTTGTATATTAGAAGCAGAATTTGATTCAAGGAAAAGAGAGATGTGATCTTACTGATATGTGCCATCCCAAGGGCCCAGAAAACTCTTTAAATTCCCATGAGCCTTATATACCGATAGTTGTTGTAACTGATAAAACTGAAATTCTTCCAAGAGACTTGATTTAGCTTCAAAGTACACTTTTTTCACTCAATAGTGCCTTTGAAAAATTCCTTTGCAAACTTTCAACTCATAAGGGTAATAGGAGCAAATCAGGACAAGTAAGAGAAATTCAGGAACAATGATTTTGAAATAATACACATTCATTTGTTCCGTGGTTCTGCAATATTAGGGCTACCGGCTTAGGGTTAGGGTTAGGGTTGAACTGCAAAATTCTGGGTAACCACTAGGTGGCAATAAATAGCTGCAGATTCTTCATACCTCCCCTGGATTCTGTCTGCACCTCCCCAAGGGAGGTACACCTCATAGTTTGAGAAAGCCTGGACTAAGGCTTTTGCAGCCCAGATCTGATCATTTAGCAAAACTCTCTTGTGATAATTGGGTGGTGAAATTGCCAAACAAAGGCTGGTAACACCTTTGTCCCTCCTCCTCCTTTTATATTCCAGAGGGAAGAGGGAACTGAGGAGCAAGAGATTGGGGAGATGTGGGTGGAAAGGTGAATCTGAGGGGTACTCAAGAGTCCTAGACAAGGAAAACTTCCATCTGTCAGAGTGACAGGTTTACAAATATAGTTACTCAATGAAGCTGTTTATAACCCATTTTAAGTTATTTAATATAGGCTATTTTCTTTCCTTGCTTGAATGTTAACAAAGGGATTGTACTGTCCTATATCTTGCCCACGTCCTCCTAGACACTTTACCTCAGACACATAATAATGAAATAAAGGAAAAAAGCAGAAGAATTTCTATACCAGGAAAGTGCTTGGTGGTGGCAGCAAGACAAATAGATTCTTTAGAGATCTTCCATTGTTAATGAGCTTTTGCTTTAGTTTTGTAGAACAAAAAGGTAATAAAAAGGATATTCACAACAGGCAGGCTATGCTATATCTCTAAAATATAGAAAAATCTGCAAGAACGTTTAGGCTCTGTTGAGATCAGTATTAGTCCCCTCTAGTAAATTTCAAATTGTCTATTTCTGTCTGAAGGGGGTTATGATTAGGTTGTAGATATTGATGGTAAGAACATATGTGTGTATTAAAGACATTTCTCTGCTCCACAGCAATGGAGTTTATATTATTATGTCCTTCCCTGCATGTGGAACTGCAGGCACAAATGGGTACTATACTGTAAGCACAGGAACAAGGGTGTGCCTTTAAATACATTAGCTGACTGGATCCCAAAAAATCTGCATGGACCCCTCTCTGCTATTGAATCATCATTCTTTCCTATAATGCACCATGCTGCTACCTTTCCCCCTTTTAAATAACTTTATCTATCACCTATCTATCACCTCTCTCTCTCTCTCTCTCTCTCTCTCTCTCTCTCTCTCTCACACACACACACACACACACACATTTATATACCCCCCCCCATCTCACAGAACATGACTCTGGGAAGTGTACAATAAAAACACATCATAAAAACTAAAAAAGCATTCTACAATTGAAAACACCAGTCAGAGTTAACAACAACAGAGTAACAGAGAGAACTATCATGATAGGCAATACAGCCATCTCACTAATTCACCACTTCCTTGAGATCACCAAGCCTGATGACACAACTGTTTTAAGGGACTTCTGGAAGGATGTCAGGGATGGGGCTCACCTTGGGGGGAATGATGTTCCACAGAATGGGAGCCATGGCAGAAAAGGCCTGTCTCCAAGGTCCCACCAGATGTAATTCTTTCGCAGACAGCACCCATAGCATACATCCTCTGTCGGACCTGATGGGACAGGCAGATGTAATCAGGTGGAGGTGGTCCCTCAAGTAACCCAGCTCCATGCCATGAAAGGCTTTAAAGGTCAAAAACAGAACCTTGAATTGGACCTGGAAGCAAACTGGCAACCAATGCAGCTCATGGAGCAGAGATGTGCCAAGTGCCATTCTAGAGGCACACATAACTGCCTGCATCACTGCATTTTGTACCAGCTGAAGCTTCCGAATACTCTTCAAGGGCAGCCCCCTGTAGAGCTCATTGCAATAGTCTATCTGGGAGCTGACCAGGGTGTGAATAACTGTGAGGAGAGCCTCCCGGTTCAGGAACGGGCACAACTGGCGCACAACAGGAAGCTGTGCAAAGGCCCTCCTAGACATGACTGCCACCTGCGAGCAGGAGTTGTGAGTCCAGGAGGGCCCCCAGATTGCACACCAGTTATGTTTGGGGCAGTGCAACCCCATTCAGCACCAAAGATGGCATAGTCCCTGAACTAGAGGGCCCCAAAACCCAGAGCCACTGAGTCTTTCCAGGTTCAGTTGAAGCCTGTTGTTCTCCATCCAGACCCTCACAGTCTCCAGGCACAAGGATAGAACATCAAGAGCATCGCTTAATCTGCCAGGGGCGGAAATATATAATTGGGTATCATCAGCATACTGATGATACCACACCCAATGGTGGTGGATGATCTCACCTAGTGGTTTCATGTAAATGCTGAAGAGGAGAGGAGACAGCATAGAACCCTGTGGAACCCCACAAAGAAGAGGCCGAGGGTGGAATCTCTCCTCCCCAATCACCACCGACTGGCATCAACCCCAGAGAAAGGAGAAGAACCAGCATAATACAGTGGCACCCACCCCCAATCCCTGGAGCCAGTCCAGAAGGATACCATGGCTGATAGAATTGAACGCTGCTGAGTGGTCAAGAAGAGCAAGGATGGATGCACAACCTCCATCCCACCCCAGCCAGAGATTATCTAAAAGCGCAACCAATGCCATTTTCATCCCATACCCAGGCCTGAATCCTGACTGAAGAGGGTCTAGATAATCCACTTCATCCAGAGTCCTCTGAAGTTGCTGAGTGACCTTCTCAGCCACCTTCCCCAAAAAGGGGAGGTTAGATACTGGGGAAAAACTGTCCAGTATGGTGGGTTCCAGCAATGGTTTCCTGAGGAGGGGGTGAACGAATGCTTCCTTAACTCAAGGAAGAATACCTTGAGAACCCACTCACACGACACCCCCCAGGCAGCTTTAATTAGCCAGGAGGGGCATGGATCTAAAGAGCAGGTGGCCGAGCTCACAGTCCTAAGGACCCTGTTCACTTCCTCAGGTCTAACAGGTTCAAACCGATCCCAGATAACAGGGCAAGAATCTGCCCTGGACATCTCCCTAAGACGTGCAGCAAGGCCAGTGTCCAACTGAGAATGAATTTGAGTGATTTTGTGTAACAGATGCTGAACAAATCCTTCTGCATGGCCTTATAGGAGGATCTCCAAGCCCCTCTACCCAAGATGGCACATGTCACCCGAAACAAGGTGCAGGATAGCTATCTGCAAATGCAATAACGGTGGAGAAGTATTGCCCCTTTGCTGCCCTTACTGCCATGAGAGCTCTAACCCATGTTCGGTTGAGTTTGTTCCTCGTTGAGTACCAGCAGCGATCTAGACATCTCTTCTCTTGTTTCATCTCCCTCAATTCTTCCACGAACCATGGAGAATGATAGGATCCATGAGAGAGGAGGGGTCGCATAGGCACGATCTGATCCAAAGCCTCGGCAGCCCTCTTGTTCCAAGTGGCCACCAGGGCTTCAGATGGACCATTCAGCAGCCCAGCAGGAACAACCTTCAGCTCTCTGAAACCCATCAGGGTCCATCACTTGCCAAGTGCAGACCAGTGTAATAGGCCCTGCTTCCCTGTGGTGGATAGTAGCAACAGAGAATTCCATGGTAATCAGGGCATGATCTGACCATGACAAGGGAGACACAAAAAGTTCCCCCAATTCCAGATCATATTGCCACTGCTCTGACAGGAAAACCAGATCTGGTGTGTGGCCACTGTCCCACATTGGGCCCTGGATGACCTGGGATTAGCACACGGTTGTCATGGTAGGCATTAACTCCTAAGCTATCTCAGATCCCACTCCTACAGAAGGCATAAGCCTGGGGAACTCCACCACCAATCCAGAAATGGAGTCGAGGAGCTCAAGCTGGGAGGTTGCTATGCAGCAGAGAGGCTGATACAGTGGCAATAATTCCAGTTGATCCCTGGAGCCCAACTTAAGGAACAGAGTATCACATCTGGCAACCTGTGGAGCAGTGCCCCTGAAAGCCATAACAGACACTCAGATGATGATTGCTTCCCCTCCCCTCTGTCCTGAGGTCTCGGCTGATGCCACACCTGAAACTCAACTGGTCACATTTCCAAAAGGGGAACCCCCCTTTCCAGTCCCAGTCAGGCCTTGGTAATACATTCATGTCTCAGCAATACACTCGGTAATACATGGGTCTCAGTAATACACTTAGATAAGTGCCCAATCATGGCAGGAAACTCAGGTTACTCATTTCCCTGATTAAAGGCTTGTTTTCTATATTCCTCAAATGCAGGACACAGAATAAGAGATTTCAGTTACAGGCAGGCAGATTCTGGTCCAATCTTAGAAAGAACTTCCTAACTGTAATGGACTATAAGAATGACCTTGAGAGGCAGGAGGAACAGCCACAGCCTAGACAACCATCATGCAAAAGATAGCCCACAGAAGGTAAAGGGGCATGGGAAGCATCTCAGAAGGGACCCTCCCTAGTTTTCTGGAAAGTAAAAGTAAGGGAAGGAAGAAGTGTTTTCGGACTTGCAAGATTCTGTTACTATAACCTTACAATAAAGGTAGTGTTAGTGCTCATGGATTGTGCTTCTTGTGTGGATGACCTCAAAGGGCTGAGACTAACAGAACAGTTTAAGAGTGGAACCAATGACCCACAGAGATGGCGCGTTAGCCTTCACTGGCTGGCTTCAGACAGAGGCTAGATAGCTGTCACTCTGGGATATTCTATGAAATTTCTGGGTACGAGTGACTACTGTCTTGGATGACTGTTTAGTATTTCCAGAATCACATGCAGTAGATTTGAATATTGCTTCTGGAAAGCAATAGTGAGAGAGGGCAATTGCCACATGTAATGCTTATCAGTTTTCCCCAAAGCACTGAAAGCTGGATTAAATGAGCCATTGGCAGGATCCAGCAAGGGCTCATCTTTTGTTCTTAAATGTACCTTCAGTTTTATTGATATATATATATATATATATAGAGAGAGAGAGAGAGAGGGAGGGAGGGGGAGAGGGAGGGAGGGGGAGAGAGAGAGAGAGAGAGAGAGAGAAAGAGAGAGAGAGAGAGAGAGATGCCCATGGACCAAAAAAAGCCTTCAATTTTTGTTTTATCTCTCTGCTATTGCACTATTTATCAAACATTATTTCTGAAAATAACACCATGTATTAAAAAAAATGTACAAAAATACTAGATTCCAGGGTAATGTTTTGGATTAAAAAAAACAACTTCCCCACATCTTGTCTCTGGAAATGACAGACAAAATCTCTAACAGAACTGCTAGGAATCACAGGATGCGTTTTTCTAGAAAGAGTCTCACTTTGCTATTCTGGTTTCTAAAAAGGCACAAGAAAAAAGAACAAAAAGTCAGAATATTCTTTCTGAGAAAAAAAAGCAAAGCCACTCAGAGTCACTTTGGAGTTGGACGGCATCTAAATCTAATAAAACAAATAAACAAATAAATAAACAAACCTTAATTGAATCTGCCAACCTTAACTGTATTTATGCATTACTAAATAGAGTTGTATCTGTAAAAAATTGCTGTGACATAAAAATGTCCTATGCATGATGACATCATTATGACAATGCAGCAGTTACATACTTGTATCATGACGTCTGACACAAGTATGTAAATCATGGCATTTGTCTGATGACATTATCAAGCACTTGTCATTTGTCACACCTCACTCTGGTGGATGCTGGTGGCTAAATATGGCAGATGTACGTATCTCCTGGATGACTCCTGGATGACGAGCTTCATCAATACCTCTTCTCCAGCCAAGAGTGGGCTTCCCAGCTAGGACACTTTCTCTACAAGTAAAAAAATAAAATTAGGGAGCTTGGTTTTGTTGTTTTTATGGTATATCCTTTAATAATCCTTCCACCAAGCTGTTACGTTATAAGGTATTGAAGCATAATTAAACTCTTCAACATCATATAAACTGTAAGTCATCATGGTATTAATCATCTCCAAGGTGATCCATATTTCCATGGAAACTGCGATGTTTGTATTCTGTATGTTGGCTGGTGTTCAAAGTTTGGAATCTTTCAGGAAGTAAGCCAAATGATTAAAAATGTTAAATCCTCATCATGAATTTTTCATTGTATCTGTAAAATTGAGTCAATCATTTATTAGAATAATGACTAAATCATAAGGGCAATTACGTAGGTAGATGGGAGAAAAAGTGTCCATACTGGATTTATCCATAAGTAGGCAGATATGTATATATGATAACACACAAGGTGAAATTGTGAATTATGAATGTTGTCTCTTAAAATGTCTTGGATATCTTCATAATGTCTTCATAATCATATCAATTCAGGGGCTATTTTTTCCCCAAGGTGTGTATATTCAGATGAAGAGGCAGTTCCACTGCATGAAGAATTCAGATCCCATATCTATGAAGGAGAAATTCTAGGTCTGCAGAACTTAACCTGGTTTTGATTCCCATGGAAAGTATTCTCTGAGATGTAATTACATTTTGCAATATTTACATTTGCAATAAATACATATTTAGAAGCATAACTTAAACATTTCTAAGTCGAGGTCTAATGCACCCTAATCTCTAGGGTGATAGCACATAATTGTAATAATATACATGTCCACTAATTAAAACTGAGTTTGTTTGCTTGCAGAGTTGCATGGATTATTTCACTCTTAGTTGGGAGGTAATAAAATAGTTATCTTTTAAATAGTTTTCTATTCAAAACATTTCCAAAATATTTTCAAGGAACAACTGGTTTACAATATAACCCTTTTGACATCTGTTGCTTATCTGACAAAGCCAGATTTGTCCTTTAACTAGTTGCACAATGCTAGATTATGAATTTGTGACTATATATACTTAGGTCTGTTGGCTTACTAAAGGCTTTCTAGCTGATTAGTCACCTGCCATTTTCTGATGATTCAATTAGTGTGTGTTTATACACATGCGCACGCGCGCGCACACACACACATTCTAAATTATAAAAAAGGACTGTAGCACATTATAGTTACTGTCACGGTTGCCACTATGTTCACACACTTCTCCCTGAGTGCCCACAAGCCTCTGCCTTAACAGATTTCTTTGCCTGTCACAAGATTGTTTAAATGTTAAAGGGGATGCTGGAATGTTGCAAAGCCAAGTGCCAACCACTGGCATCATCTTTAATTTCCAACATGCCTCTGGGTCTGGCTGGGATCGGCCAGGCAAAATATGGTGGGTATTAGAATAATGAATGATGGCTGACTCATCCTGTATTTGGAAGTATATGCCCACCTGCCACCCCATGCAAAGATAAGTTCTGGTAGTTGGAAGTATTCATGGAACTAGAAAGAAGGAAGAACTAATCTCACCTCTTTACCCTTGAACAATGCCCATTATGGCTGCCATTTTCTGAATCTATTCCTTCTAGCTCAGGGTTTCTCAACGTTGGCAACTTTAAGACGTGTGGACTTCAACTCCCAGAATTCCCCAGCCAGTATACATGTATGTATACATGTGTATACATATACACACACACACACAAATACATATATATACATATATACATATACCCAATATATGCTCTGTGCCTTCCAAAGGAGCCTATCCAAGTCCATTGCATTAACTGTCTAGGGAGACACCACATAAATAACCATACAATGTCTGCTAGTTCAACTGAATTTGTTTGTTTTCACAGCTGCATGGATTATTTCACTAACCAACATTTTGACGTACTTTTAAAATAAATAAGCAAACAACCTGACTTAGATTAATACAGGTGAATTTAACTCAAGCAAACATTCTTAGCTTCAGAAAAGCACTTGTACTCCTGTCTGTAATATGCTGACTGCGTAGCATTTTCACCTTTTAAAAACAAAAAAAGATGAAATTGAACTTACAGTACACAAAAAACTAAATAGAAAGAGCAGATGTTTTTAATATATGAAAGTTTTAGGAACTTGGCATTTTAATTTTGGAAGGATCAGGAATTTTTTTAAAGCTGTTTAACATAGAAAGGTCTGTGTCAAAGAGGGTGGATGGGTTTTAATTTATGAATTAAACCCCTTTTTGTTGTCAGCTACTTTTACATTTTTTTGCTGCTTTCTTCTTTTTGTTGCAGGAGACAAAATAAGCAAAGCTGAGTGAAGCTTCCATTAGTGTAGGTGAGTTAACCAGTCCTGAGATACCTGCTTTTCATTAGACTATCTGGAAGTGAAGGGTGACATAGCTGGGCACATCTGAGGAGATAAAGAAGCAGAAGACCTCTGAAGAAACCTCATAGCATCTAAGTCCACAGTAGGCAAGTTTGTGGCTTGCACATGACTTGTGATCAGCCATTCTGAAGGTTCAGAAGTAGTGACCCACAATACAGGAGAAAGGAAAGGAACAGAATGTATAAAATGATTTGTATACCAATGGCATTTTGAAGTCATAAGCTTCTTGATTCTTTTCATGCTGTAATCAAGCTGGCCCAAACCTGACCCTTAGCTCACACTAGGCAACCTGTGACCCATTGGGTCATCGTTTCAGAGATATTTCCTTATCTAAACAGAGAAACAGAATGACCAAGGGCAAAAACGCAGTGGGATTGTGACTGGCTTATGATCTGCTGCTGACTTCCCCACTGATACTGCTTGTGGGAAGCTGGCAGTGAGCATCAGAAATCTTCCTTCCTTCCTTCCTTCCTTCCTTCCTTCCTTCCTTCCTTCCTTCCTTCCTTCCTTCCTTCCTTCCTTCCTTCCTTCCTTCCTTCCCTCCCTCCCCACCTCCCCACATATCATATGTAGTGCTGCGTCATTTGCCCTCCCCTCACAACCCTCAGGAGAGCCTGGGTGAAGCCTCCTTCTCCTTCTTCAGCTGACCCATGGAACTGACTGCCACTTTGCTGGTGGGAGGTGGAACAAAGAGAGCCTTGGACTGTGAGGAAAACTGCATCCCCACTTCCTATTTCAGCATGTCCCCAAAGCCCCCTCCCTTGAGGAAGGAATAGGGCTCACCCATCGACTCCTGGTGCCCCCATCCAGCCTTACCTTGCGGCAGGAACCCAAGTCGCTCCCTCATCCTTCTCTCAATGCCCACCACTGTTAAGAGATTTCAAATTTCTGCCTCATTTCCAAAGCAGCCAATCACCCCTCACCTGTTGGGCCTTGCCACCAGCCTATTGGGTGCAGGGGCCAGGGGGAGGCAGGAAGGAGGTCAGGGATCTCTCCCTCCCTCTCTCCCTCCCTTCCCACATATAATATAAGGTTGTGCCATTTGCCCTCCCCTCATGATCCTCAGGAGAGCCCCAGTGAAGCCTCCTTCTTCTTCAGCTGACTCACGGAACTGCCTGCCACTTTGCTGGTGGGAAGTAGAACAAAGGAAGCCACAGACCATGAGGAAAACTGCATCCCCGCTTCCCATTTCGGCATGTCCCCAAGGGCCCCCTCCTTTGAGGGAGAAAGAGGGCTCATCCATCCACCACCAGCATCCCCCAGCCAGCCCTACCTCACCAGCAGGAATCCAAGTCACTCCCTCATCCTTCCCTCCATGCCCACAACCGTTAAGAAATTTCAAATTTCTGCCTCATTTCCTAAGCAACCAATCACTGCTTGCCTGTCAGGCCTTGCTGCCAGCCGATTGGGTGCAGGGGACAGAGGGAGGTGGGAAAGAGATCGGGGATATGCCCATGACGATCACGTGACCTGGGCTGACCATGGCAGTGCAGCAACATACCAGTGCTGAAGCAGCCACAAATTCCCCAAATTTCAATCCCATGGGAGTGATGGGTCCTGGATTTTGGACCCATTCTGTAAGTTAGCTCATTTGAGGTACCTTGGTTCAAAAATTGTTGCCCTATGATGCACCATTTCGCCTAGCTGAAGGTTAGTAGTATATAGATTGGCTTCCCCAGGATTGGTGGTTCCTGCCTGTATAATTACCTATCATTCTGTTTATTTTAGATAAAGGCAGGGAGGTCTCATTTAAACAAGTCATCTCCACATGCTTATCTTTGCTCAATGCAAATAGAAATGCTCCTAGAAAAGATCACTCCAAACAGCTGCTACTACATTTCCAGAACCACTTGGCATTTGATGACTTGGTCTCACGCTGACCCGGCAAGGCTGGAGTTGCTTCAGGAGCAGTCAGGTTTGGCAGAGGAACACAAATTGAGGCTTTATGAATCCATCCAGATTCTCCCAAGCCTGGGGAATACAGTCACCAGGGCTTTTCCAAAAGTTGCCATCGAAAGTCCTTTTTAAGGTGATAAAAAAGGAGAAATAGAAAATGTAAGGGACTGGCCACATTTCTCTGTCCTAGCCCTGCTTGTTCAGCCTGGAAAACGTAATGTGCTTCTGTCTTAAAACCAAAGGGCACATAATGTTATTTACACTTTTGTAAAATGTGGGCTTGAAACTGGGTCACTTTTATTTTGAAGGCAAAACTTTCATATTAAACCCCAATTACACATTTTCCCCAATCTTGGCTCCGGTACTAGTTCATCTGGGCGTCCATCTCCCCTGAATGTTTGGTTTCAAGAAAGTGCCACAGATGGGGGAAAGAAACAAACATGTGTGGATCAGAAACCAATCCTTCAGCACAGTCCCAAATGGCTGGTCTCTGTTTAGAAGGAAAGTGGCCGGCTGAAACATGCTTATTCATCACCAGTCTTCTACCTGAACATAATGATGCTTGTACCTCTATTACACAAAGTTATCGGCTGCTATGCAGATTAACAACGTTCTCAAAACAGCACAAAGCCTTGCCCACCTTTAAGATCAATTTCATTTCCTGAGTGCAACACTTGAATCAAAAGATAAGCACTTTGAATGAACTTTTTCTGGATATTCAACTTAAGCCCCTATGCTACATTTGGAAATATCAAATGAATTTTTCAGTACTTGTTCAGCTGAGCAGTGCTTGCATATATCAAAGAAATGTCAAAGGTTGGCATTAGTTTATTTCCAAGATCAGGCCACAATGGGATTGGAACAGTTTTAAATAGAAGTGTTGGGTGTCTGACTCATTCAAGGAGATGTGATCAAGTCAGACTTAATTACCATTCTTTGGCATACCGAGCAGGCCATAAATCAAAGGGGAAAAACTCATTATCAAGATATTGTACAAAATGCCATGCATCAAGTTTGAAAAATTTGGGTTACTTCCTAATCAGAGCCATGTATTATCAGAGGATTTTCAGTGAATGTATGAGGATATCCTTCCTCATCAATTATGAGGAGGAGAAACTTGCTGGAGCTGGAATCAAGAACTCTTCTTTGAAGAAGCATATATACCTGTGGGTTATATTTAATGGAGCCTATGTGCAGCAGTGACGGGATGGATTTCCTGTACTACTTCAATCTGCCTTAGATGATGGGGGAATCCCACTCCCCACTATTTTGGGGACTAGGGAGATCCTTTAGGATTTTGAGAGCACCTTGCAAAATATCTGCCATTATGGACAGGGCCCATTGTAAAACACTCATTTCCCACAAGGCAAGTTGGAGTCCAAAGGTTTAGCTTGGCAAAAAAAAAAAAAAAGTTGAAAAAAGCAGTATCTGCACAAATTCTCTTGTTGAGACAGCTACTGAAGGAGGAGCTCATCCCTTTATGTATCTCCATTATAGAAACCAGAGGTAGCTTAGATACTGCTGTCTGGGACAGAGGAACAAATAACTCCCTCTTCTCCAACAAGTGAAGATGCACAGTATTAAGTTGGTTTGACCCCTGAGGAAGAAAATACATAGGCACTTCTCTTTGTGGAAGTTCAAATACAAGTGCTAGAAATTTGATGCCAGTTAATGACACCATCATCTCCAGAACCAAAATACCTTACAAATTACAGGTAGTCCTCATTTAGCAACCACAACTGGGACCAGCAACTCAGTCGTTAAGTGAAGTGATTGCTAAGTGAAACCATTACTGTGCTTAGGATCTTACTTCAGCTTTCCTTGCTTTACAGACGTGTGAAGATAGTAAATGCAGGGATAGATCGTAAAGTTATTTTTTTCTAGTAATTTTATTGAAGATTATATAAAACAGATAAAACTAATGCAGAAACTTAATACAAAGATGCATTTAAAAAAAATAACATTAAGAAAGTGCAGAGGAAAGAACCCCCCCGAAGAATAAGAAACTTCCCCCTTCATCCCCAGCAAGTATATTCAACATTAACAACTCATCTCTGTCTCTTAAAATACTGCCAAATGCATCCTCATTCCATACTTTACCCCATTTTCTATAGACCTATCTCTAAATCCTCAGCTCTCCTTATTAATCAACAAAAGATGTAAAAAATAACAGAAATAACTAACAACATAAACATTTAGTCCCCCTTTCCATTTAAACATAACCCCCCTAATCCCTCTTAATAATCAAAATCTAATTCCAATTAACAATTAAACATTACAAAAAGTTTTTAAAAATAACCATTAGTCATCACCAGAGATAGCAACCCATTATTAATTCAAATTAGCAATTAAACATTACAGAAAAAAAACTGTTAAACATTACCAGAAATAATAATCCCTTATTTGTATACCAAAAATAGTAACATAGATATTACAAACTAATCCATTACATCCATTTGAACATTTCCAAAAAAGAACTATCCAGTCAGTCACCAAAAATAATAATCCATTATTTAACCATAATCAAATAAACCAGTTTTGTATTTTTTCTTCATCCTCCCATCAATCCTTGAATCCCATAGATAAAGTTCTTTATCAAAGTCCCTATGTAATTTCAATGCAGTCACTCCAGTAATTCTCTTAGATTCCAGTTTAAACAAGTAATCCACATCCCTCTTTTGATACATTATTTGCATACCTTTTAATTTTTAAATGATCACCCAATTCCATTTATAAATCCAATATTTCCATCTCTTTCTTACAGGTTATAATTTTTAAGTCCACCTTAAAATCCATTTTGGTTACCTTCCAAGGGATTTGGTTCTCTTCAATAATAACTTCTGGTTCCATTATAGGGTTAAATAGCCCAAGCATTTCTTGAGCCAGTTTATAAAACATTTCCTTTAAAGTAGCCATCTGGTGCTCTCTAGCGATTAACTTTGTTATCAGGTGGAAATATAAACATTAATTTTTTCCCACATGAGAGGATCTTTTTAATTAGCTTCCAAGTCTTTCTTTAAAACAATTTCATCCAAATTCTTAGCATTTAAAAACTTCAAACCAACGAACAAACAAAACACTATAGTCCCCTTTTTGTTAAACACTGCAAAAAGTATCTTACAAAGCTGGAAAAACATAATTTTCTTTCTTTTTAAATGGATTGAAGAGAGACTCAGCCAGCGAATGTGGTTCTGAAGGTTTTTCAGTTTTAAAGAAACAGAAAAAAAAATTAAACTTCAAGGTGATTATAAAGATGAGGTTTGGATGAAAAGTTTTAAGAACTTTTAAGTTCTTAAAAGGCTACATTAATGGGTCAGAGCATGATGAAACCCATGACTCCCACCAACTGCAAGCTGCTGCAAAAACATCAGTTTCTGCTTTTTAAAAAATTTTTCTCACAAAAAAAATCAGCTGTCTGGAATGCACAAGGGTGATCTCAGGATCCTTCTTTTACCCAGACAGAATTATCAGCAGTCTGGATTCTGCATCCAGTTGCCTTTTGGCCACAGTGTCTCCCACAGAGCGCAGGGCGTCAGTTCGCCAGTCTCATCAGAAGTGCTCTCCCAGTCATAAAGTTATTTTTTCATCACCACTGTAACTGTGAACGGTCGCTAAATGAGGCAGTCGCTAAATGAGGACTACATGTACTGAAAAAACTGCTTTCTAGGTAGACTAATGTTATTCTCTTAAAGCCTGTTTTCTGTCTGCTAAAAAGATCTAAACCCAATATTCCCATGTAAGCCTCTTTATTTGTAATTAAACAATACATGCAGTAGTCAACATTTTTTTTCTCAAATGCCCACAAAAGAAGAGAGCAGATAATTAGAGTTGCCACATGTTTAATTAATGCTCTAATTATATACAGTCTTTTCAGCCTAAAACTGCAAGAAACAATCCATGCTGCTTAATGGAAGCAGCTCTAACTTCCAATCAGTAGTTTGATGATTCACTAATTCATTTGTGTAAAGGTTAATAGCAGCACATCACCCCACTCTCAAACCCTGGCTGAGGGTGATCTCATGGACATTGTGAACTTGAACTTTCCAAAAACCCTTGACAAAATCCTTTATCAAAAGCTGTTAAGTGGGAAACATGAATTGTCAACTGGATAAGGAAAAGAGAAGCAGAGAACAGGAATAAACTGACAATTTTCAAGTGAAGGGATATAAGACTGGGACTGATGCTTATATTTTATTCCTAAATATTTTAAAGATGGAGTGAACTATGGGACTACCAGATTAGTTGATAATACCAAATTATTCATGATGATGATGATGATGATGATGATGATGATGATGATAAACCCCACAAAGAATTGCGAAGTGTGTGTTCCCAGAGGATTTTCCCAAAATGGCAACAATGGTTCTGCTACTGTGAATAGGATCCACTTCTGAGTTTTCATGGGATGCTAAATAATTTTATGAAATTTTAAAGTTTTAACAGATGACTATTTTCTTCTCTTTTAAAATACCACATACCTCCTCCTTGCCTCCCACAGTGATGACATTGTGTAGTACCTTCTGTAGCCCTTGGAGGCTAAAATATTCCAGGAAGAAAAGGGACCCCCACCCCAACCACGGAAACTGGCCTGCCTCTGCTTTAGCATGACATTTTAATAAGAAAGTTTTCACCAAGGTTATCTCTTTTATATGTATTCTACTTCTAAGAACATAAGAATAACTCTGCTGAACCAAAACATAAACTTCTTTTGCTTTTTTGCCAGTCAGATGCCTCTTTAGAGTTTGCAAAAGTACAACACAAATACATATATATAGCTTGTGTTCCTCAACAGTTGTTATTGAGAGGACTGCTTCCACAAGATACTGAATAATTATAGCCATTGATTGAATAGCTTTCCATAAAATTGTCATGTGTAAGTTTCCATGTTGGTGACCATCACTGTATTTTGGGATAGCAATTTCCACAGTTTAATATTGCACAGAAGAGCCAAGATGTGAGCTTGCGACTGGAAGACCCAAGTTCAATGGGACTGACTGAGTTCCATTGGGCTGATCACTATCACTTAGCCCAACCTATCCCACAGCAATGCTATGAGGATAAGATGAGAGGGGGTACTCATCTGGACTACCTTAAGGTTCCAGTCATGGGGTGCATACAGAGGTCTGAAGAATTTGATTGAAAGAGATATTGCAAAACAGCATTCCAAGGTTTTTTTCCCAGTTTATTCAAACTACTGATAAACCAGAGCAAAACAGTTTTATTGCTTTAGCCTGAAGCTCTGAAAATATGTTTTACCAGACATTCCATTATGAACAACATCTCAGATTCAGATAAGACGGTGTTTCAAATGTATGAAGGAGACTTTTTTTTTCTTTCTGAACTCCAATTTTGAGCTGTTGTCAACTTTTAACATGTATCTTGTGTAAATAATGATACAAGCTTAACGTATATGTGCTTTATTTTAATTCTAACCCTATCTACTCTTCCTAATTCTAGAGTCAAGAAAGAACTTACAGAGATATTAGTGGAAATGTTTGTTCTCTGTCTGGGTCAAATGGACAGTCAGCTGGTCTTGATCTAGCTACTGATCCTTTGGCAAGTAAAACGTTTAATCTTTTTTATTCCATATTTGTCAGCTCCACCAAGGGGTTCAATTAGTAGTTTAGGCTGTCATCTCCTCTTTAGCACTGTTCTGGATTGTGCCATTGAATGCTTTATGGACTTTGGACCTCTTGTGTATTAACAAGCCTTCAGTAGTGCAAACGCTGCCTAATCCATTTGAAGATCAATAATCATCTTCAACAGTCACTAGAGCTGTCTAAGTCCATTTTAATTCATTGCAGCTGCCAGCCATTGCCTCTATTTTCCAGTTTTTTTCTTCCCTGAGAGTGTTTTAAAGATTCACCTTTAATGCCAGCATAGCATCTGATACTGATACCAGCTGATCCACCATCCTTCTTTTCCTATGAGAATTATGTTCTATGAAGGATGGTGGATCAGCTGGTATCAGTAACTAATCCCTATTCTCAGCTCCCTACCAGCAAAGCAAATAGATATAATTTTGTTTTGGTGTCTGCATGAATGGATAGATATGTGAAGAGCCAGAAAAAAGCCACTACTGTAAGATGGAGTGGAATATTTAATTTATTTAAAAACTTATTTTTGTGTGTCTTGAAACCTAGCATAGTATTTGATTGGATGACCCTTTTTAGTATGGTGAGAAAAAGGGGGAGGGGACTAATTATCCACTTTCTTCACCTGATGCATGCTATTATATACCTGTACTATGCCTTTATAATACCATTAATTAAAAAAACACATCATCCAGTTCTTTTTATTAGTATTGTGAGTGTGGCTGGATAATAATAGTAATCATGACATCAGGTTCTGCTATCTATTTAACTGCCAGTTCTCTTCAGCCTTGTGTCAGGCTGGCAGAAGTGCTTTGAACATTGCAACTGGGTGTGTTTCCTATCATGTATTCTTAGAAAGAGGCTCTGCAGCCTTGAGAAGAAGAAATGTTGCCTCTGCTCCATTGGGCTGTTTGTAGCTGCTTACAATTAGAAATGAATTGCTGAAGCCCTTCATGACTGCATGTACCACACAGTGGAGAAAACATAACTCAGTCTCCCCCCGCCTGATGATTCCCAGATGCATTAGACAAGTGTTTCTCAACCTTGGCGCCTTTAAGATGTGTGGACTTCAACTCCCAGAATGGCTGGCTAGGGAATTCTGGGAGTTGAAGTCCACACATTTTAAAGTTGCCAAGGTTGAGAAACACAGGATTAGACAACTGTTTCAATAATCCTGCAGTTGCAATCCAACACGTGGAAACGGAGAGCAAGTATTAAAGCTGGGGGAAGCTGGCTTAACTATAATATGCAAGCTTTAAAAACAGTCAGGGCACCAACATATGCCACCCTTGGGTTGCCGCTGGGGACCAAAAAATGCCATTTCATGTTGACCAATCCACAGAGTCCTTTCCTGGGCCCTCCCACCTTTGAACCCAGAGCTGCCCTGTAAACCAAAGCATGCAACTCTTTGAACAAGGTGACAATGCCAGTTGTTGCTAGAAATGAAGGAAACTGAATCCCTACCTAGGTTAATTGTTGGCATGTCAGGTTTAACTCCTTCTGAACACTCCTCTCTGTAACCCAGACCCAGAAAGCAAAACTCCTTGAGGGAAGGACTGGAAAGCCTCATCATATATTAGACAAAGAAAAGCAAATCCCTTTGAATCAATCGTTTTTTTTCTTTACTGAAAAGTAAAGGAAAAGAGGAACTGATATGCTCCCAGTGCAATGACAAGATTCTCTTTGCAATGATCTATAACCTTTATTTGCATGTACATCCCCATGTGCAAAGTGGGAGGGTGCTTGGTGTATTCTAGGTGCTTATTTGGGAATACAGCATCATGTTGTGTGCAAAGGAATCTCTCTGGGTAAAAGACTTCTGCTGCAACATACGATCAGTTCCACTTGCAAGTAGATCTCTTAACATTTTCATAGCCCTATACAGTTGTTTTCTGCATTCATCCTGCAAGACATTGTGCTCATCTCTTCCAGGGTAATAATCTCTAATGCTGCACAAAATTTGCTGTTTATTTGCTTCTGGTCAAAGCACAGCCCAACATTGGGCAGCTGAGCACTAAAAGGGTTCACATGTGAAGATGTTAAAAAGGCAAAATATTTTCTTTCAAGTCACATGGCTCGTGGTCTCAGTGGTGTCACAAATCAAGTCTGGTTGTTTGAGGCCTTGCAATGGTGACAGCATACAATGGAAAAGTGAAGGAATACCAAGACTTCACAACAGATGTAGGGAACAACTTTGAAAAAAATACCACAGGGCTTGGGGGGGGGGGAAACCAGAAATAAATTAGTGGAAAACAACAACCCAAACCATCTTAATTTTGCCTCATGTCTAATAAGATGAAGAAGTTTAAAATGACCTGTTCTCCTAGATATATGGAGACGATCTCTTCCAAATTTTAAAAGTTGTATTATATAAAGTAGAATCCACTGACAAATAATTAAAGTTCTTTAATTGAGGAGCCTCAATGTATATGCTCCATTAAATACAAGGTCACTACAAACACGCTCACTTTATTTTCCCTTCATCTTCCATAACATCTAGGACAACCGCCCTGTTTTCAAGGATGAGGAATCTGCAGGCCTCCTAATGTTGCTAAACAACCATTCAAAGCATTTTCAGCATTGGTCGTGTTGGTTGAAGTTCAGGAGTTTATTGAGCAACACATGGGGGAATTTGAATCTATCCCTGCTGTACCCCTAAAAGCATAATTGTCTGCATTTCCTTACTTGGCTGCTGGTGTTAGAAAATGATGCAAAACATTTGACATCAGGACATAATATAAATTATCTTAAATAATGTGGAAAAAACAAAACTTGATTTATGTATATTCTTTTTTTCCCCCCTGCAACCACATATCTAACCTAAGTCCCTCTACTTCTCCATGCTTACTGTCTCTCAATATTTCAGAAACAATTCACTTCTAAATATGCACCCAAAATAAAATATGCAAATCAAACAAACATGCAAACATGTGAAATTTGCAATGTATTTTAATCACAGAATAAATAACGGGGTAGGTTGTGATAGCATAATTTGAATATATCCATATGTATAATACAAAACAATACTATTTTTAATAGGTTTGGGTTCTTTCCTTTAAAACAAAGTTGAGAATTACCACTAGCTCAGTCTGTGCTTTATTAAACTTTGTAAATAAAATATTTAATGAACAATATTTGCTGTATGATGTAGTGTTTTTGACCATTGAACAACAGCAACAAAAATGAAATAATACTTTTCCCAAGTATTTTCTTTGCTTTGGAATTCTCCTTTAAAAATGTCTTGAATCCTGTACCTGAAAGACACCAAAGTTATTCATAATTAATTTTAACAAATCTTTGCAAATGTACTTTCAGATAATAGGTTTGGGCACCCAACATTTTTTTTCAAACCTGTAGAAACCTTGTAAGGTGTCTTTCACTTCAGTTTGATTTGGAGAAAGTTGCTATTTGATAACATTGACAAGGCAACCTAACAGTGGGAGCTCCCACATCCCTTCTAATGAATGCCATTGGTGAATACTTCACATGAATTGAGTGTGGAGGCTTTATTCTAAATCAATGTTTCTCAACCTTGGCAACTTTAATATGGGTGCACCTCAACTCCTAGAATTCCCCAGCCAGAATTCTGGGAGTTGAAGACCACCCATCTTAAAGTTGCCAAGATTGAGAAACACTGTTGATATGGGAAGGAAGTCTTTGACAAATTCCAGCACATATAGAGGATGTTACATTTGGACCAAGATAAAAGTATTCCAGTCTTTCTGTTTCTCTTTAAATACAAAAATGGCTCCCCCCTTATAATCCAACAGCATTTTCTTATCAGGTTTCTGCTTACAAACTCAGTTGTAAGGATCAAGTTCCAATACAGGACTGATAACTTCTTGCATTGTCTTACTACTAACTAATATTTGACTCAATGGTATCAATTCAATTTCACTAGATCAAAGGGTTCTGCAGTCCCAAAGGAAAGCTTTTTATTGAAGAAAAGCTTTCTTTTTAAGTAAACAAAAATGCTTCATGAAATAAGTGACTCCAAAAAAAAAAAAAATGGTAATCTCAGGAAAGAATTCACTTTCGCAAAAAAGTACTTGCCCTTTTTTCCTTACTTCAGTGGAATTATTATTCACCTATTTGAAGAACCCTGCTAATTACCTCATTTAGGTGCTAAGTCATTTAGGCTGGACATGCTGAGGATGAATAATTCCCTCATCCGCTCACAGACACTTTTGCCCCCTGACTTGGGATGGGAAGACCATCTTGAGTGGGATCAGTTGTATGAACAGTCTATGCCCTTCCCCTGAAGTGGGTCAGCTACAGTTCACCTGAAGGGGTGTCACACAGAAGAGGGAATGGACCAATCCTACTGCCTCAGAGGGCAGGCCCAGGACCAGTGGGGGTTAAACTTACAGGGAAGGAGGTTCAGACTAGACATTAGGACAGTGGAAGTGTTAAGCCAGTGGAATAGAGCATTCTATGATCTCTTTCACTAGAGCAGGGTTTTTCAAACTGTGTCCTACCTTTTCCAAGGGTTCTATGAGAACTTGATGTAGTTCTGTGACAGTCTAAGGCAGTGTTTCTCAACCTCGGCAACTTGAAGATGTGTGGACTTCAACTCCCAGAATTCCCCAGCCAGTTGGCTGGGGAATTCTGTAAGTTGAAGTCCACACATCTTCAAGTTGCCAAGGCTGAGAAACATTGGTCTGCGGGGGGGGGGGGGGGGGGAGGTGGAACACAGCAAATTTTCTATCACTAGAACATTGCTTCTTGATCAAGGGTTCTGGGATTTTTTTTTCACTCACAGATTTCACAGCCTGCCCCCCCCAAAAAAACAACTGCTGTATCAGAGGTCTTCCAATAGAGAGTGGAGGGTCATCTGTCAGAGAGGCTGCAGTGGATCCTGCAGTCATCAAGGGTGTTGGAATAGATGACCTTAAGGATACCTTCAACCCTATGTTGCTATGACTTTATGATATGTGGGGCCTAACTTTAGGGCTTTGCTGAACTTTTGACTTGGGCTTATGATCTTTGTCATTTAGATGTAAATGTTTCTTCTTCAAACAAGCTGCTTAATAATATTGTTAGCTTTGCACATTTATCATCAGTCTTTTACCAAATAATGTGGACTTGTGTGACTGAAAATCACTTCTTTCAAACATGCACTCAGCTTCTTATCAAAAGGAAGGCATACTTTATGATCAGTTCACCAGATTCTGCTCCCAATAAGTGTATTTCCTTTAAGCAGAGTTCGCATGGGAGCAGTTTCATTTGCACTCTTTGATCCTTGGCAGTCATCCTCAGAGCAATGTCATTCTGTAACTCTTCTTGCTTTATAGCACTTTCTGCACATTTATCACTGGCGTTCCTTCTCAGAGAATGTTTGTGACTCAAGAGGCTACGTGACTGGCAAGAATGTAACTTAGTGCAATATATCAGAGTGATTCTTTATTAAAATGATAATGAAACTTCAACAGGGGCAGATACAGTTTCATTACAACCCACTCTCAAGGTCAGCCTGTACTTAATAGGCAGTCAACATTCTTTTCCAATATATGTTGACTCAATGGCTGAAGTCCTTGAAAAAGATACAACATCGAGCACTCTAAACAAGTGACAAAATCAGATCAAATCCACAAGGAATATCTGTTGCAACCCAGCAATTGCTCTTCAGAGATGAATGTAAGCTTCCCCTTTAGTATGAAATGTTAAAACAAAGACCCAAATGAAGGTGCGGGTCCATTTTTGGTGCACAATGAGTTTTGAGTGAGCAAGCAGCCATGTGATCTGGGGGTCGTGTTTTGGGAGTGGGGAAGTTCCTTTTTAAGGCAGTGGCTCTCCCCCAAATGGATAAGTTAGAGAAAAAAACAAAACCTCAATTGCCCCATAGTTCTGATTAATTGTGGTCATTTCTTCCCATATTCACTTTCACTGGGAAAAATTGCAAGGAAGGGACAATGTAGAATAACCCACAATTAGTCTCAGTCTCATACCATAGGATTCCAAAGGGGGAGGCATGGGGGTGAAACATGCATGATAACATCCCAACACAAACCACACAATTTACGTACTTGAGTCTGATACTGGGAGGCAAGTACGAAAGGCCAGATTTTGTGTTGGGATGTTGTGACTCATGTTTCATTGTTTTCTCATCATTGCCATCTCTGCCTGAGGCATATGCTTCATACTGGGGTCAGAAGGGTAGGGAGATGGAAAGGTTGGTCACACATGTAATATGATCAAGATAACTGGATGTTGTTATTTTGAAACCATCATTTCAGTGGTTTCATTGTGGAATCTGAAGGGCTGATCTCTTTCCTTGCAAAATCTTTGTTCTACTTGTTTCCCCCGGAAAGATCTCAACAAAGTTTAAAAACATGGGGGAAAAAAAAAGAAATAGAAAAGATATCTATAGAAAAGGTGGCTGAATATTCTAACTTCTAGAAAAGGAATTAATAAGGAAAGTACCATAATGAAGGTTATGTAAATCAGTTGCTTTTATCACCAGTTCTTTTGTTAGAGGAAAATAAGAGTACAGTGACATTCAAATGCAGACCCACTTACAATTGATTAAAGAGCACACATTTAATGGGTAACCTATTAAAGGAAATTCATAGGCCTGACTGAGGAGGCAGCAGTGGCTTCCATAGGAAGGGAACAAAAAAGTCAAGATGGCACCTATGCCCATGTGATCAAAACCCCCACCCCTTTGATCACACAGACACCCCTGAGTGGTGGCATTTTGCCCAGATGTTTAGTACAGCAGAGGCAATCTAGCTTACCTCACTAAAGAGTACAGAACACAGTATTCACCCCATGAAGATTTTCATGTAATTTTTGAGGCTTCCTCTAGCACGTGCAGTAGATGGAAGAGACTATGGATCTACACAGGGCACACAGAGAAATCTTTCTGGCCAATGGAGTACTCAGGGAAATAATTGGAGTGGTGTGAAATGATGGAATATGGCAGTTTTGCTTCTCTTTTTTAAAACGGGAAGAGGAGATTGCTTCGCAAGACAGCTTGAAAGGGTACTTTGCTCAGAGCAGATTTTCAGTTTTTCATGCTGCTAACAAAACACAATGAAGGTCCAATAGTAATTGTAAAGTATCGTTGGCCGTGCAAGAATTCTCATCTTAAATTGTTTGATATTGAACAAAGAGAGTAAAAAGACCATACTATGTGGATATTAATGAGCTAAAGTAGATTTGCAAATCATCATAGAACCTGAATGTAATGTTTTCAAAAATCACTCCAGTACTAAGACCACAACAAATCAGATTTTTATGTTCATTGGCTTGGATCTTGAGATACTATGAATGAAACTCTGTTCACAACATGGTCCCACTGGCAGAAGGGTCGGAAGGCAATTTTAGGCAACTTCCTTGCAATTTAACAAAAAATTAGGCCTGAAAGATTGGGAGGACCTTTTCAGAATAGAACACAAGGTAGTATGGAGGGAATCAGGGAAAATCTCCTTCTTTTATGTCTGCCAGTGGGAGTTCTTGCTTCACTGAAAGCTTTTTCATTTATGAAAAAAAGTCATAGGCTACCTTGAATGGTTATACATGTATTCATTTAAATTCTTACAGAGTATTCTTCTAAAGGCTGCCTTTGCAGGTGTATTGGTTCTAGAGCTTGAAAATGTGTGCTAGTATCATTGGTTTACAATCTAGTACATATGAAACCAACGAGGTTCAGTAATACTAGCACACACTTTCAAGCTCTTTGGTAACCTTCTGCAACTTGGTGCCCTCTATAAGTGCTGGACTGCAACCCCTATGAGCTACCTCCAACACACTGGCTGTGAATTAAAGGGATTGTAGTGATACTTATCTGAAACATGCCAGACTCCAAGGAATGGTTGTATAATCACAATCTTCAAGCACAGGTATTTGAAGCAATGGTGAAATTATTTGTGTCTTTTTTTCCCAGAGCAACAGGAAAACAATCCAATTGCATTTTTAAGATGAATTTAAATGATTTTTGTTGGAAAAAAAATAAGCTACTACCTACTACATGTGATATAGTATTCATAATATAGTGACTTGTCACTTATCAAGATTGAACATAATCTTAATTAGTAGTTCTCTCAGTGGCAGGCTACAGTTCTATTCTATTGCCTGTGAACCATTATTCTGTGGTATCATAGTCAAGGTGTTGGACTGCAATTCAGTTTCTTGTAGCTCACTGTACGACTTGTCCGAAGTCACTCTCTATATTCTCAGCCTTCCCCCCAGGTACGTTGTGGGTCATCTTGAACTATTTGAAGTAAGGTGGGATAGAAGTGTGTAACAGTCTTTAAAAATTAATAGGACTCTTAATCATAGTATCAGTATAAAAATGATACACAGTAGATAGCATTCATTGGATAATTGTTGCTGGATCTTTACACAACCAAAAACAGGAGCCACATTAATTGGGTTACAAACTCCTGCAGGGCAAGTGTCATAGACTTTAGAATCACAGAATTTCTTTTGATTTTTCTTTACTAGAACCCTGAGATGTGCCAGCTAGTACCTGGTGCAAAAGATTTATGATTTGATTTCATGAATTTTGAGGTCAGAAGCCTGCTCTGAATACTAAACTGAATGGCACTCACTCCTTTACCTCTTCTGGTCACTCCAATTTTTTGATATGTCAACAGTAATTTTAGAGAAGGCAAAACGTGGTTACTGCTGAATGCAAGTCCTTCAGAGATGCACTATTTTCACAGGCTGTATGAGTTGGAAATAATTGTATAGACCAGCGTTTCTCAACCTTGGCAATTTTAAGATGTGTGGACTTCAACCTCCCAGAATTCCCCAGCCGGCCATTCTGGGAGCTGAAGTCCACACATCTTAAAGTTGCCAAGGTTGAGAAACATGGTATAGACATCTAGTGCAACTCCTCACTACAAGAATCTATTAATTCCTCCCCAATAAATGACCTCATTTGAAAACTTCCAGCCAGAAAGTCTACCACTGTTCCAGACAGACTTTTCCACTGTTTAACAGCTCTTGTGGTTAAGAAATTCCTCCTAATATTCTCAAAAGCTAGTTACGTTTCTTTTAACTGCTTAGTGTCCTTCTACACACCTCTGCTCTAGGATAGCCACAGTTTTGTTTTAACCAGATGCAGGAAAGGATTCCAACAAATGAAACTGGCTGGTATCTTTCCATCTGCAGTACTATCAGACCAACGTAATTATTATTTGGAGCAAGGTGGTGATGCAGAACAAGTTAATTACTACAGTAGTACTGTAATTAGGTTTCATCCTTGGTATTTGGCTCCAGTTCCTGGAGTGATCTGGCAAAGATATGGGTCTTTACAGAAAGTCTTTTTCAGGCTATAAATTGTCTGGGTTTACACCCACTTTCTTGTCTCTCCCCCACTGTTTATGCCCATATATTATTATTATTATTATTATTATTATTATTATTATTATTATTAATTTTGAATAAGTAAGAATGATCATGGAAGAGAGGGATATCAAGGGCTTTTAGTTTTGAAGACTGAGATTGTACTATCTGGGGATCACAGGGGACTAGCATGCCTCTAGATAAATCTCATCTATGTTCTTATGTTGCTATTTTTTTTAAGTTGGAGAAATTACAATGTTTTCTAGAAACTTTTAAAGGATTTTTTTTTTCATTACACTGCTTCTTTTTCAGGCTCACACGGTAAATTGAAATAGATTTTAGTGCTATTCATAAATTACATTGATGGTGGAAATGCTTACACTTTGCATAGTTTTTACACAGGCTGTCACTGTTTTCCCCTGTCCTAGTTTGAGTAATTGCTGTTTGAAAAGTTAAATGAAGGCTTTATTTTGCTTTTTTAATAGAATAAAGATAAAAGAAAATTGAGATGCTTACAAATGTTTTCAGTCATGTTCAAAAATATTACATGGCGTTGGGAGAATTCAGTAAAAATAAAACGTATTTGTTGCGCCTTCCTTTGTCTGGTGTAGAATTTTGTATTTGGGATAAAAGTCACTTTCAGCAGATTTCTCAACTTCCAAAACTAGCCTACAGCCCTGGAATTTTTCTAATGGTCTTCCATCCAAATGCTAAACTAACTGTTTTTAGCTTTTAAGGTATCTTGGGGTAGAAATATACATTATAAAGAACAGTTCCTCCTGATCCACATGTTCTATTTCTTGAGAATTATGGGAGATGTAATCCAACATAGTCAGAGGGCATCAGATTGGGGAAGATCTTCTAGTTCATTGATTTAGAAATGGAGTCATCAAAAGAAATGGATAAAGTTGAAGAACATGCTATAGGGAAATATGAAGTTCTGCCTTGATAGAATTAGCTTTAGGAATACATTTTGCATTATTAAAATGAACAGGTACCACTATTATTAAATTCTGCATAGAAAAGGGGAAGCAGGAAGAGCATATATCTAAGTGGGAAAAATGAGCTAGTCTTTTCCCTCTATTGATATAATAGCAGAACTACTGAATACTAAGGAAACACACATTTACCATACGTGCAGAGTTGTATGTTTGGCTTTTATTTAAAAAAATAGTAAATGTATTAAGAACACTGACCAGAAAGTTATTAAAAGCTTCATAGCAAAATATTGAGCCAACTCTGTTACAATATTTAGGCTTAAAATTCTAATAAGTTAACACTATGCCTCAATTCACTGGGCAAGTAATGCCTTTGTCACAAAAAGAGTTTATTATTGGAATACAGAGCTGAACAATCATAGAAAAAAATCTCTTTCGTAGTCAACTAAAGTACATTTTGACATATAACTCTTTATTTTGGGAGAAGCTATTAAATCAATTCCTGAGTTATTTAGGTTAAGTCCAACATCTTCTGACCAATTAATACTGTGATCTTGTAGGAAAAACCACAAACAGGGGTCGACTACTGCCTATTAAGCAAGAATAGGCTCCAGGGTGGCCTTCCTCAGCTTGATGCCACTCAGATATCTTGGGCTTCTAATTCACAGACAGCATGGACTTTGATATGCTGGCTGGGAAAAGAGTTGACATCTGCATAGCACCAAATTGAGAAAGGCTCCTTAGAGAGGCATATGGATTATTTCTAATAAACTGATTTACCTTACTAATTTAACAATAATTTTCAGTGTCAATCAGTATTGCTGCCTTCGTCACAATCTGAGTTGTGTTACAGTAAAGGAATATGGTCCACAGGAGCTTCATACTGAAAGATGGCAGGCATGATGAATTTATTTTTCAATTTATATTAAAAGAATTACACTGGGCAGCAGAATACCAATGCTGTTATTTAAACATTCTGTTTGCATTCACTGTCTTCTTCTTGTTTCCAGGAAGAGTTGTGTAGAGTGTCTATATTATAGAAATAATAGAGTGAACCAGCTACAGGATTCAGTTCAGGTTCTTATTTAGCTATTTTGGACTGAGGCAACTGTATTCAACTTGGGAAAATCTGAAAAAAGATTTTTAAAAATCTGAACAGTGATGACACCCATAATCTTCCAATGGAAATCATGAACAGCCAGAACTTTGTTTCTTAATGAAATTGGGTGAAATTTCTAGACAGAGTAGACACTTCTCAAGACATGAAGCCTACCCAATTTTCAAGTGAATAATTGCAAGGATTTTTTTGTGTGTGCGCTGTGTTATTTAACCTTTGTTTTTCTATTACGAAAGGGCAAGTACTGTTAACACTTTTAGCATGTAAAATTAGATGAAACCTACAGGCAAATTCTCTTCTGTGGAGTTAAAGCAATATATAGCCTTCCTGATGATGAACTCCTATCATCCCCAACCAACTTGCTCTAGGTTGCTGAACCCTGGGTTAAAGCCTCCCTGTCTTCAGTAAATAGACTGATGGTAGAAGATTGGGGTGGTGTGGAGAGAGAAGTTGTAGCAAGAAATAGGAGTGATAAAAAAAAAAGTTTGTGAACACTCCTCTAATTGGTGGGTCATTTCTATCAGAACAGCAGATATTGCTCCTTGATAAACTGGCAAATGAAGGTACAAGGGTCTTTGTGCTAGATTGCATCAGAAATAATTTTGGGAAGAGAATGATGAAAAAAAAATGTTTCAATCTCCTTCCACCCAACCCTGGGTAATGAATAACAAAATATGAATGACAAAATATCTAGTTTGTATATCCTCAGGTATCTCTACAAATGATACAAATGATATGGCCCTGGTACTGCAGACTTTACATTTGCTTCCATCTTGAGCCAAAAACATCATTCTTAAACTTGCAGTCACTGATGGTTTTGAACACTGAAACTTATTCAGTCAGCTACAACTATACCTTTAACTATGAAAAACAAAGCAAAACAAAAAACCCTTATGTAGAAACAAAGGAGAAATAACTAGGAAGCAATTTGGATTTGGGTCACTCAAATCTGCTGAACGATGATAACGTATGGTATAGTAGCTGTAAATTAAGACATTATCAATTCTTGATCTACCATACAATTGCAATCTAATGCAATCACTATCCAAATAACTTATGCCAGGGCCATGTTTTCATGAACAAGCTGCTTAACATTAAACTTTTGGCATTACAGTGATGAAAAAATAATATTTGCAAACACAAGGCAATTTTAATCAGAGAGAAATAATCAATTAAAACAAGGTAGCACTGAAAATAAATGAAAGGATGGGTCAAAATGTTTATTTTATAAAATAAATACTGGCAAATATATTAACTGTGGTCATCGAACCATCAAAATCTTGTTTCTGAAGTTCCACGCTTTAAATTGTTACTCAAAAATTCATCATGCTCAAAACTCAAATTATTGTGAGATCTGGAAATCATCAAAAGCTTTTCCTTATTAGTAAAGTCCTTCTTTGCTGTAGCGGATGGTACGAGAAGCCTGTCCATAGGGTCTTCCTTGTTTTCTAGTTTCATATAACCTTTACTGTTACTCCGGTCCAGTCGTGGCCAGCTTGGATGTTTTCTTTGTTCAACTTGGACAGTGAGAGTAGAAGGACCCCTATCCAAATCTAGGGATTTTGAATGTGCAGACAAGAGATGCAAGGAAGTGTTGGACCCAAACTGTTTTCTGGCTGCACCAGGTGATAAGAGCTGACCAGTGCTGGCTCCAAGGGTCATTGAAGATTTGAATTGATTGAATGAAGAGTCTCCATATAAATTGTTGCGTGGTATCAAAGCATTGGCAGGTTTGTAGCTATCACTGGTATTCATTAATGGGAGAGCTAAAGAGTCCATGGACAAATTTTTAGGTCTGTCTCTACTCCTTGATGAATCCTCAGTGATGTTGTCAATACTTGGCTCATCAATAACACAGTTATTTAGTTTAATTACAGGTAATGTGAAAGCATTAATGGAAGATGATACAATTGACTTTGTTTCACACTTTAGAGAGCCACTGCTTCTTTCATCCTTTGCTTTCCCAGAGTGAGGGTAAAGGCCAAAGACTGAACCAGAACGTTCCATCAGCAAAGGCGACATAAGATTTGTGGTTGATTTCTTGGCCTCATTTCCAGCAACTTCATCCTCTTCATCATTGCTAACCATTTGAAAGTTGCTTGCAAAGCCTGAGAAAGGAGCAATTGTATTTGCAGCCAGCCGTGATGCACAAGAGCTTCCACTATGCTTGATTTCATTCTCTCCTGCTAAGCCAGTGTAGGCACCGTTCAGCTGTTTTTGCTCGCTGATTCTCAGAGTATGTATGTCAATTACAGTGGAATAGATGTCCCTCATGTGTATGATTTTTGTCTCCTTGTCCCGGTTTTCATGGAGCATGGCATTTGCACAAATAAAAATAAATATTCCAATCCCCATTGTGAAAGGCCCCAGCATTTTCATTTTATCAGAATGTAAATGCTGCTCAAGGAAGCGCATTATAAACCCATCTCCTTTTTCTATTACTTGAGTCTCGTTTAGTGACAAGCTGTCTTCGGGCTCTAGAAATGGGTCTTTTTGAGGCCAATAACCAAGAATGGCCATAGCAATTCCCAGGAAAGAAATCAGCACTCCCAGGATGAGGAAGAATCCTGATGGGGAATACAGCCGGATTTTGCCTCGAACTACAACCACATCTGTCCTTGGTCGACGCTTAATTGGTTTCTGTTCTTCAGGAGCTGGTGATGTTGCGAGATTGAGATGATGCTGAGATCTAGCAGAATCTTGCCTTTTTAAGGCAGCCAGTCCTGTTATGACTCCCCCGGTAGCTATCATAATTTTCCACTTTGATCTGGAATTAAAAACAAAAACAAAAGACTCCAAAAAGTTACAACAGGCACTAAATATGAAGCATTCAGTACTTCTAACCCTTTAAAACTATGTAACTCTAACCTGTAATTTAGTACGCTGAGAACTCTTCATAATACAAAGCACTCAGTAATCTTCATAATATATGCTGAATATATTCCAAAACTGTCTTACGTAATTATAAAAAATCATTTCAGTTGTAAATCAATACATGGATTTTAAGCAGAGCAAAGAAGCAACTAGAATGTCCATAATAATGAAATGTCTGATCAGTAGTAAAATACCTAATCTAGAAAAATCAGTAACAGAGAAGAATATGGACCTTTAGATGCCAGTGTTGAAAATAATTGTGATGTCTATTACTTGGTTATTTCGTAAGACTCAAGTCATCAAAATACTGGATCACAAGATCTTTATATGTAGGACCATACACCGCAGGCACTGCTTCATACAAGGATCTCATGGGCCTAACACAGTGTTCCTCAAGCTTGGCAATTTTAAGACATGTGGACTTCAACTCCCAGAATTCCCCAGCCAGCCATGGCTAGCTGGGGAATTCTGGGAGTTGAAGTCCACATGTCTTAAAATTGCCAAGCTTGAGGAACACTGGCCTAACAGATGGTTGGAAGTGTGAATTCATCAAATGTCTGAGGGGGAAGAAGTCATACTTAGATTCAGTAGTGGCATTCTTAAATACTTGTTTCATGGGATCATACCTATCAACTCTATTTGTTCACTGTGAATATGTCACAGGTGTTACGTGTGGGCAGTCTTTCTCCCAATGCCGTGCCATTCTGCTATGTTTATTTCTATGTAAAGGCTGCCTTTGATACATCAGCATAAACTTATTTTAGAATAAAATCAAAACATTTTTTACCTTTTAATCTGTGTTATACATTAGCATCTGCATGATGGATTCCATGAATCTAGGCATTGTACTACTTAAAGTTAGGGCGTCAAATTTATATGAGCATTGGAAAACCACTATGAAGTCTATTTCACATAGGTAGGATGAATTGGTGTAGAACTCTGTTCTGATTTAAAACCAGATTTGTCATAGAAACAAGTGTGTTTGTAATGATATTAACTCATTACCAACCTTTTGTAATTTTGGAAATGAGAGAATATATGGTATTCTATATATAAGAAACGGAGATGTATACTAATGGTCTGCATTTCTAAAATCTAGACTAGATAAATCAAATGGAAATTGTTGTTTATTTGCACCCTGAAACCATCTTCCAACTTCAGCTGTATACAACCAGATATGCATAGCAACTAATGGACCTACAGAGAGATAGTCAAGGTGTGCCATTCACAGGGGGACATCATGTACCAAATGTGCCTTTGAAGTATGAGATTAGTGTGCATGTACACATCTGACTAAGACCATTTCACTATAATAATGCAACTCAGCTAGGTACACCAGAGTAAAAACTTATTGCTTACAAGTTGTATTGTGTTTGAGAATGCATGCAGGAAGAGGACAAGAAAACAGAGTGGTAGGACATGTATCAGAACAGAAAACAGAGTATGTGTGAGAGCAGTGGTGCTAGAAGGTGGTGATGAAAGGAGGAACTGGGAAAAAGTGGCACTGGAAATAAGGACTGTGTAGAAGACAGCCTGTTCTGTGTATAAGTAGGATTAGGGCTAACATAGGCTCCGCCCTCTCATATGTCCATGTGATGCTGTTACATGCATACAAAAGGGGTGGGGCTTGTGTTACACTGGTGTCACGCTGCAGATACCATTGCACGTCAGTAAAGAAAATCCTGTGTCCTTCAAACATAACAAAAGTGTTCCTGAGCAATTAAAGGATTTATGGCTTGTGCACACCAGCATATCTGGAGCCCCCAAATGGAGAAAGGCTGATGTATATCACACAAGTGGATTCTTGAGAGTTAGAGCACTGGATGTGGCCATCCTTGTTGAATGTATTAAGAAGTTATTAACTGAGATGGGACCACATAGGTATAATAGTAGTGCAAAATCAATGGATGTTTTTTTCTTTTCAGGGTTTATTTGCACAAGTAATTAAAGCCTACCCTTCTCACCCAGCAAGGAACAGAAACTTATTAAGAACTGACTTAGGACTGCCAAGCAATTCCAGTAAACAGTGGCTAATTAATCCAATTAAGAATCAGAACCAAGAAGCTGAAGCTGCTTTAAAGAAAAAAGCAAAAAGATACCTCTAATTAAAGGGCTAGTTGGAAGAAAAAGCAGTAATAGTATTTTGGAAATCCATGTTGGACAAGATGATATTGCATGAAGTTTTAGAGCAATATTGGTACAAATCAAGCCTGAGAAAGGCAGAAAACAATGTTGCAGAATATGAAATTATTTGGGTTCTTTGTAAAAATGATCTCATTGTGATGAAATGAGCAGTGAAGAGAGAACCATTTTAAATTACACTATAGTTCAAGTCCAAACTTCATCCTTTTAAACAGCAAAGAAGATTTAGCCATTAAAGCTAAATGCATGTCAGATGGTGTGGGGCTGACAGAGTAGATTGAAATGAAAGTATGCTTCAATGATTTACACTGAAGAGAGTGAAAAAATGAAAATAGGAACAACCCAATTTGCAGGGGAGGGTGAAGACAAGAGAAAGACAGAAACCAATTTGCTTCTTTGGGATGACAAAAAGATTTCTATGCTGAAACAACTTTTGTAAAACTTGAAACCCTATCTCTTCTTTGCACAGACATTTGTTATATGAAGTACAAAGCCGCAGTAGATCAGTGAATTCATAAGATGGACTGGATTCTATGATGTGAATAGCAGGTTACTGCTCAAAGGACTTTTAAGAAAAAGCTAATGCTGCCTGGAGCAAGCACTGCAGATGCTTAGCAACAAGAGAACACCAACACAGAGCCTACAGACCTCTTGGTAGGCCTGGTGGTACAGCAGGTTGCCATGACAGCAGTAGCACAAGAAGAAGGAGGTATATTGCTGTTGGCCAGCCTCACAGCAGGGGCACAAAATCAGAACTTGGCATATCTGCTACAGATTTACTGAGACTAAAAACAGAGCTAAGGGTGGCACAAACAGTCCTAGCACTGCATACATATTCAGGCTAATTCACACTTTAGGTGGTACACTATATGTCAGTACTGATTACAATCCACCCATATATACCTAAGTAAGAATGGTGACAAATGATCATGGACATTAGAAAAGGAAAAGAGTTTAATGGCAGGCCACACACTTTACATGCAGAAGACCTGGCAGCTCCAGGTAAGACTGGGAAATCCTGCCTCAAATCTTAGAGAGATGCTGCCAGTCAGTGTATATAGTACTGGGTTAGACAGACCAGTAGTCTGACATGCTGTTCCTTATGCTCCTAAGACATGTGATTTTAACCAATCCAGTCCTTTCATCCCTCTTGCTGTGCCTTTTCTTTGGACAAGTCATTCCCAGATCTAGTCTGCAGAAACGTGGACAACCATTAGATGACAGCAAAGAGTTAAGTTTTCTATATGTCTTTGCTAACATGTCATGGTCATCTGGATTTCTGCAACCTAGATATGACCCTGTCATGCCAAAACATAGACCAAAGTCTACATTAATGTGCATCTCTGACTGAATTCTCCTAAGATACAGTCTTATGCTAAACAAATACTGAATAATTCACCTGAAAGATACCTGATTGGGTCATCCAATGTAGATTCTGAATTTGCTTTTGTCTCCAACCAGCCAGCAAGGAATAAAGGCCATGTGTATTAAAGACACAGGAAGCCTTGATATAGGATAAATTTGTATGGTATCAGCCCAGTGATTATGGGAAAATCTAGAAACTGGGACTGTCATTCTCCAAGTGTAAGCCATAAGTAAGCCTGGATTCTCATGTATCCAGACCAATAGCTGCAAGGGGCTTGGAGGCTAAATCCTATGAAGAGTGATTGAAAAAACTAGGTATGTTTAGCCTAAAAAACTGAAGGCTAAGGGGAGACGTGATAGCAGTTTTTCAATACATGAAGAGATGTCACAGGGAAAATAGTATGGATTTATTTTCCAGAGCACCCAAAGGTAAGACAAGAACGAGTGGATGGAAGCTCTACAGTGAGAGATCCAAACTTGGAATAAGGAGGAATTTCCTATCTGTGAAAGCTATCAAGCAATGGAACAACTTGACTCCTAAAGTCATGGGTGCTCCATCAGTGGATGTTTTTGAGAAAAGATTGGACAGCCATTTGGCCAGGATGGTATGAAATCCTGCATTGGGCAAGTAGAGCAGAAAAAAAGAAAAAAGAATGCTATGATGCCATGACATACCCTTCTTTGTATTATGTAGTGACACCAAGGGAGGGAGGGAGGGAGGGAGGGAGGGAGGGAGGGAGGAAGGAAGGAAGGAAGGAAGGAAGGAAGGAAGGAAGGAAGGAAGGAAGGAAGGAAGGAAGGAAGGAAGGAAGGAAGGAAGGAGATGGTGAAGTTATTGTTTTTAACTGGGGGTGGTGGGTTGAGGAAAACTATTACAGTGATAGCCTTATTTCATGTCTGTCTTAAACCAAGTTCAGTTACATATAAGAACATTGACTGAACATCATTTTTTCCTTCCTGTCCTTTTTCTCTGATGTCTTCCTGCTTAGTCCATTTCCTGCTTATATTTAATCTATAAGCTGTTTGTATTGGAAATATGCTTTTTGCTTTTATTTTCTTGTAAACTGTCATGCATATTGATGGTGCTATGGAAAGACCAATAATTATTTCCTGTGCATTTGACATTATATAATTCTTTTTATCCATTTACTATGGCAATCACTCAAACAATCATGATACTACTTTCAAAGTGACTTAGTTCTTTGGTTTAGTTCATTTATTGGGATTTTCATGCACCCTTGCACCATTACGTGAACTGAGCACATTTGTGAAATCGAAAGTCAAAATTTCCAGTTATTTGATCTGGCTACTTTAGAAGTACCAGAGGAACCTATGTTTGGCACACAGGGGATGATGATATGCTAAAAACTGTAAGGAATACATTAGAAACAATGAACACACCCATGCCAATACTGGAGGAGTAAAGTTGGTTCATCAGAAACCAACTTTTATGGGCCAGCCTTAACAACAAAGAGATGGAGGACATCCATCTCTTTTCAGTGCATTTTGATCACATTACCTCAACTCCAACATATCTATGACAAATATGGAATGTCTTATTATCATAGCTACCTCTCTGCATGAATAAAGCCTGGTGGTTAGCCTATAATATTCCCCAGATAGTTCTGGTGGTTTATATGAACAAAATTGTCCACAAATTTCCATCTAATGCTACAGATGTCAAGAGGATAAAGCTAACCAACAAGATCGGTCTCTTTAGACAGCATTTCTAAACTCGCTATTAGCCACCTTTCAGACGCCACTTTTCTTCAAAAACTCTGATGAGTCCTAAATAATAGTAAATGGTGCCTTTCCACGTTGTGTTTGGTCTTCAAGAAAGTTCTTCAAGTTTTACATTACCATCAATAATCTCAGTAAGAGGCTATCTGATTAGAAACTGCACTGCCTAAAAGGGAGCAAATGTATACAACACATTTCTCTATCACACTTCATCAGCTATGGTTTCCAGTCCAAGTTCACAAAGATAAAAGAATATGAGAATGAAAAATGAAGCCCCCAAAGATCCATAAAACAGAATCAGGACTTATTACCTCTTCTGAACTTTTTTCTGTTTTATGTAACCATAAATGAAAGTCAACTTTCTCTGTGAGTCTTATTTCTCTATCTGTGTGTGTATTAATTAGACACAAAACAAAATATAACTTGAGTTGTGGGCAATGATAGGATTCCAATTTGCTTTCTGAGAGTTTATATTAATTCATATTATCTCTGTGGCTTTGGTCAAACCCAGAGTTAATGCAGGCATGTTCTCAAGACTCAACTTTTTTAAAAAATAAGGACTATGCATATTTTGCATACAATATCAAGTTAAGTAAAGCAAGGGCCAGTACAGAAGAAAAGGAAGTGATGGCTTGGTTCTCAAAGTTCATTAGCAGAAAGAAGTTCCTGAAAAGGAACAACTTTCTTCTCCTCCTCCCTCTTTCTTGTATCTACTGAAAAAGATTTCTGTTCATGAATCTCAGGATAGCAGCCTATGTTTTTCTTTTCTTGTGGGAAAAAAGGAGTTGCATTGAAAGAATTGTGTAATATTATTTTACCCTCTCTTTTCTCTGCATGTTGGACTATCTTGCACAGGGCAGAAGTTGGGGCTCTATATTCCCCTTGTGCCCAGCCAGCAGTCAATTGCTCAGAATTATTCTAATGTATTCTAGCTCCCTCGTATTTAAATATTAACTATTTATCCTCATTTTCTTCTATTCTGTTAATTTTAATTTTAGAGTGAAACAGGGAAATCATGCGTTCTAGTCACTCGGGCACAAAACCACCTCTGTGACCTTGGGCCAATCACTCTCTCTTAGCCCTAGGAAGAAGACAGTTGCAAAACACTTCTGAACATCTTGCCAATAAAACTGCGGGGACTACTCCAGCCAGTTGCCAGAGTCAACACTGACTTGAAGGCACACACACAGAGCAGAAAATACAGATATAATAAAATATTCCATCAAAAATATTTTAAGAGCAAGTTAGGGAAGCAAGGAACGTATGACTATCCTCATGTTCAGCACAACTGTCATAATAAAGAATCTTACTATGAATAAGTAAGGCCCTGAAAGAATAATCCCTCCTTACCCAGCTGAAATATTAGATAACTAAAAGGCTCGAGCACCTGTAACTGACTGACCAGATGACACATCAGATGAGAAAACTTCAGCTGAACATTCTGCCAAGAAGCCCTTTCCTGGCTGCCACTGATGGCACCCAACTGCTGATGACAGCACCACACTCTTGCTAGGGCTGGTAGAAAATATATTCAAGGAGACTGAGACATAGAAGCCTGGCCCTTGGCACCTTCTCCTTTTTAACCGAGGCATGTGGAACATTACCTTTTTCAAACTTTACAAGCCACTGCTGTTCCCTTTCTACTTCCTAACTCCTGCCACCCTCACTCTTGATGTACCTACCCCCACACAGGAACTATTAAAAGACTGTCTTTTCAAACAACATTTCTCTTCAGAACCATCTGTGGTGGCAATTACATCTTGTTGCCTGTAGACAGCCACTCATCACTGTCCAGCAGTTATCTGCAAATGGAACACAAATAAAAACAAAAGGACAACCATTTGGTATGTAGCACAAGCTCTCCTGCGGATTGCCCTAAGCTCCTTAAATCATGACACTCCTTTCTATTTTGAGATACGATCTCTTATTTTTTTTTTTTTTTCAGTCCTGATTTCCACATCCCAATCCGGTAGGTACGCTTCTACCACTATAAAGATCACAGCCACAAAATAAAAATGGAAGTGGGGGTAGGAATTAGTACCCAAGGGCTGAGAACACTTTTTCATCCGTCATGCCTTCATAAGCAAGTTAGATTAATCAGAACGGCACATTTATCTTCCTTAAATAAGGTTAGCAAAAGCTGTTCCTGATGACCCACCTGCCTTTTATTTTGCTAAGCGCATAATTGCTTTTCTCTTACTCTGAAAATGGCAGCTTACAAAGCACTTCAAGCCTCCAGAGCTACAGCATTCATAGCAAATCAACTGAGCAGGAGCAAAGAGGCAAAGAGAATAACAGCATAATACAGTAGTTAAAGGCAATTATAACTGCTCTCTTCCCAAACAGGAACACCAGTGCCAAAAGATACAAACAGTGTATAATACCAAGCTTCTTAGGAATATGGATGCGAATATTATTACAACAATGTAAACAAAATTAAAGGTCAAATGCACATCTTACCATAGACTTCCTATTTGGCTGCTATTTAACCCTTCCCATCTCAAGATTTTTTTCCCCTTTTGTTTCTCCTTCTAAATAACAGATTTGCAAAGGCAAATAAAACAACAATTAGATGGGCACACATTTAGAGCAATAAATATACCATTGGTGGTTTTAGGTGGTACAGTGAAGGGAGATCTAGTAAGACCAAGAAGCCTATGTGTTATGAGTGATTATCAAAATCAAATGGCCGCTGGGTGCCTCAGCAATCATTAACTATTCCTCTTGTAGTTCTACTGTTATTCACTATATCCCACTGAATGATTAGTGTGCATCATTAAAACTCATCATTTTCACTGCTCAGTGCTTCTCCTCTCTTATAGTATCAAAATCTTCCTCCATCCTCAATTGTTAATCCATGCATCTACCATCCATTATCCGATAATAAACTTCTTGTCACTGAGCCAACATTTGAATGGAGGAAACATATCTAATATTAGTGCCCTGATGCATATATCCTGTATGATAGATATAGATAGAGACAGAGATTTAAGCCTTCCCAATGTAATACCTTCCAGATGTTTGGATTACAGCTACTTTCATTCTGAATGTAAGCACTGGATGGATTTATAATCTAACACACCTGCAACTCAAACTGGAAAAAAAAAAATTGATATTTCCAACTATTAGGAAATACACATGTTCAGGAAAACAAAAAGGCAGAATGGAACAATTAGAAATGTAAAGTGAACATTTAAACCTGCAAGAGTGCCATAATTACATATAAATTACATATTTATACTTATATTCCTTTTTCTAAGGATTGCAGTACCACACATGGTTCCTATTTTATATTATCCTCAGATTAATCCTACAATGTGGCTTATGCTGAAAGCTGATGATTCTTCAAGGTTACAGAGCGTGGCTGAATTGAGATTTGGGTGGATACTCAAGATTGTAATTTGACACTAGCAAGTATACCAGTCTGTCATCTTTAATCAGAGTGAATAATCCATGTATTTAAACTGTAAAAGCAAGTTAGTCAAATTGTGCATTGTTAGATCTGACTGTTTATTAACTATCATGAATCTAATCCTAAGGACATAATAGCTCAGTTACCTGTAGATATAATCATAGCAAAACAATTTGGAAAGACAAATTACAAAGATATGAATAAATGGAATTCAAAATGTAAAATGCGAAGGAAGCCACAGCAAGTACAGAGACAAATTATGCTAAAATTGCAGCACATTTTTTGGCTGAAAATCTGAAAATAAATATTAGAATGCCCTTACAAAAATTTGTAATACTTTTGACAAATTTTCTTTTTGGCCATAATGCCATAAATTATATTATCTGTGCTCACAGTACCTGATGTTTCGTGCTGTATTTATTCTTTTATGCCCTACTGTTTTCATTATTGCAACACACATATAAGAAGAGACTCTCTTATGCAGCGTCAACATTGCCAAGCACAGATGGTCTCATTTAATAAAATATAGAGCACCTTAAAGTGAGGATTGAGAATGCTGGATGAGTTGATACACATCTGCATCTACTTATATTCATACTGACGGCCGGATTGCTGTAAAAATCTGCTATGCAAGATAAAGGAAACAGAGCTACAGAATGAACTGGTTCCAGAGCTTTGAATAGGATTAATTTGGCTTCTTTTAGCTAATGTCCAGAATAACCTTCCTCTTTGGACTATAAACTCCTTCTCTCCCTCTCTCTATTACTTTATGTACACCCTGTCAGCTCACACCTGCCTAACAAAAGCGCCCTTGAGTAATGGGGTACAAAGAAGGAAATGACAGGTTGCCATTGCAATCTATTCCTTTTTAATTGGCTACAAGTTGAAAACATTTTATATGTAAGATAGTGGCTTAGACCCTATTCTATCAGCCATTGCAATGACACCATAAAAGGACTGCTTTGCTTTGATAAAGCTTCTAATAAACTACCCTCGGAAGCTACTTTGCAAAGCAGCAGCGGTCTCCTAGTTTCTAAGGTTGAAATGATCATGTGGATTCACTTCAGATTGCTTTGGAACTTTTCTCAGCTTACTTTTATGGAGTTCAGGTGCCAGAACAAGCCTGAGGAACCTCTTTGGTGAGCACTGTGGATCAAGGTTGAGAGAAAGCTTTGTGAGCAAATGGCACAGGAGAAGATTCAGAGGAGACTTCTTCTCTAGTGGTGGCCAAGGCGTCTTCCAGGCTCCAGTGAGGTCTAAGGGGAATCCAACAGTCCAAAGTCCACTTGGATCATGGTCTAAAATAGACTGGAGAGAATCCTGAAGCACAGTGGAGGTGGCCAGCCCAAAGCCTTCTCAGTGCTTCTAGGCTGATGGCTCTAGCAGAGGCCATGGGAGTCCTGCAGCAGGCACTGGTAGCAGGCAGCCAAATCTGATGCCAACGGATCTCCCAGGCAAGGCATCTCCAGCACAGACTTTGGGGAAATCCCACAGAGGCAGCCATTCCAAAGCTCCCTTGATACAGCCAAAGTTTATGAGTGCCTGTGGGTGGCAGTTTCATTGGCTCGCTTCCCCCAGATTTATTAAATGGGACTTTGGCCACTGAGTAGCAGAAGCAGCTCGCCTTGCCCAGATGAACTAGCTCCAATCTTTAGCCAGCTCATCCTGGTTGGAGGACACTTTTCTTGCAGCAGTGTGTTGAAGTAGTGTGAGGTCATCCAAATCATTTTAAGACTAACTAGATGGCCTCTTCTTTCTGTCACTGAAATGGATCACTTTACCTTCATGGCCAAAATCATTTCACAGAAGTGAATTTGTCATGTTATAGATGCTTTTTAAAAAACTATATAATTTTATCAAGTTATAGAAACATTACCATTTCTTCAAAACCTTAATTATTAGTCTATAATGTTGTGTAACAAGTAAACAGCAATATGACTATATAACTATTATACTTTATATGTTATATAGTATATAGTATGAGAGCCAATGTGGTGTAGTGGCTAAGGTGCTGGACCAGGATTGGGGACATCCAGGTTCTAATCCTCCCCTAGGCACAGAAGCCAGCTGGGTGGCTTTGGGCCAACCACGCTCTCTCAGCCCTAGGCTGGGAAGTCAAAAAACATCTATCTACCAACCTGCATTTTAGAGATTACAGTCCATAAACTTCAGTGAAGAGACTTTCATTCTGCAGTGGACAACCTTAGGTTGATAAAAATAATAGTACAGTAATATATTTCTATATTACCACTGTATAAAAGAATCTATCTATCTATCTATCTATCTATCTATCTATCTATCTATCTATCTATCTATCTATCTATCTACCTATCTATCTATCTATCGACTCACCCATCCATCCATCCATCCATCCATCCATCCATCCATCCATCCATCCATCCATCCATCCTTAATCTACCTAACCTATTATTTAAAAGAGCTATATAGTGAGGAAATAAACAAACTATACTAAATGATCTGGGGGGGGAAGGAAAAAAGGAAAAAAAGATGTCCCTCCCCCCGCAAATGGGAGGAGGAATAAAGAAAAACAAAACCAACTAAATAAAATGGAAAGGCCAGACTCCCTAATACCTACATTATATCTAATTCTAAAGCCATGTAGAAAATACAATTGAAAGAATATCTATCTTCTCTATTGAAATTACCTAACTTTCTTTTATTTTGTCTTTATAATTAAATTTCTGAACAGTGAATTAACGTATACCATACAGAATCATATTGCCTGATCTTGCCTTTCCTTTGCTACAAAGCTAATTCAAAGGCTGAGAATGTACAGTTTTGTTAAGCCAACCTTTAGGCACAAGTGCTTTTCCAAGAATATTTACTTAAATCATCTTTTTTGCAACAGCTCAAGCTCAATATACCCAAAGTTCTTCATAGATCAAAAGATTCCAGGTTTTGGAATATACCTTAACCCTTTTAACCCTTAACTGATTTCCAAGAACCTGATTTACCATACAGATAATATCTGACCCATAAATGGACATGCCCATGTGTACTATAATTCCTTTTCAAATTCATTACATCTCCAGCAGAGAAGGGATGAACTAACCTTTCTGAAGGTTCCACTTTGCTGTGGCTATTTGGTGGCTTAATGGCTGCTATTATCCAAAGAAAGGTCACAGTCCTACTTCAATATGCTGATATGACCCTTTCGGAAATAGGCTCCAGTGCATGAATGACTGCTTTTCTCTTATTTATTTACCATTACAATTTATATAGCCACCCATCTCATGTATATAACTCTGGGCAGCTACAAACAGTTAAAACAAAACAACCAAACAAAACACTTCAAAACAATACAAAAGCATATAAAAAACCACAATCATTTCTTGTGTGCACAGCTATCTGGGCACAGTTTAAGGTCAAATTTCCTCGGATACACAATACGAAACTGACCTTTTTCTTATATTATTCTGGAGTAAGCATGGAAGTCACAGTGCAGACTCAGGTAGGATTAGACGTGCAAGGCGGAAGTATTAATTTTAAATCCTATCCTCAACTACTTTTTTTTAAATCTAGTCCCATAAAAGTTGTCTTCCCACAGTGGTTCCTGGATTCTTACCTACACACTTATCTTAAAGTTTAATAAAAAAAAAGCAAGAGAATAAATTATGTAATTAAGGAAACTTGTGGTTTGAAAAAGAGGGGTTAGAGTCAGCCTTGCTACCAAGCTGTACTATCTATTCAAAACACGTGGAAATGAGCTGTGATTATTTGGTTCAAGGGTTCATTTTTGTATAAGGTCACACACAAACACACATACATGCTTTCCAAAATGCAGTGCCATCTTGAAAACTGGCAGCCACTGGGAGATATTTGACTTCTGATGTCTCTAGCTCACATCTGCAGAGATTCTCTTTGGATGATTTTGCTACAGATGCCATGGATCAGATTTGCATTATATTTAAATCAAATCTATGCAACACTATAGGCTGCGTTTTCTGTCCTGCTGATGTGTCTTCTGTCAGAGGACTGGTCATTAGCCTCCAGATCACAGCCTCCAGCACATTCTCAAAACTACTTTGGCAGATTCTCCAGAACATACTGGAAGGATGGGGTGGGGGTGAGGAATGTGGTAATATAGAAGAGGGGAAAAAAGTCCCATTGCAAGGTTTGTGATTTCTCCCTGTAATATTACTATTGGATCAGGACATTTCACAGAATAAAAGAAAGAACTATGACCAGGTAAAGACTAATAAACGCATGACAGAATTAGCTTTTGCACACTAAAATCCACTCTTTTCTGGAAAAGCTCATGCCATAACAAATTTTTTACTATTTGAAGTACCAAAACTTTTTTTTCCTGAAATAAACTTCCTTCAGATGAAAACTGAAAACGGACAGAGAACAGACTAGAATAAACTTTATTAAGGTTACCGACAAGTGCAGAAAACTGAGAGAGCAAAACACTTTTTCTTCTTTCAGCTAGTCTTCCTATGATGTATTATTGCTAGTCCCACTGCAACTCTATTATGCTGGTGAAAAAACTTATATAAAATTTTCATACATATAATTTTTATTAAAAGGTTTAAGAGCAATAATAAGAATACAAACTAAATTAGAACAGAGAAAACAAAAAAGATAGAAGTAACAGAAAAATCTAAAAGTGCAATAAGAAAAGAAAAAGTAACAGGTACTATCTTAAAAATTTATAATCTAATCCATTCTATTTTAAAACAGATTTTAACGTTCACCAAGTTTTGATGTTCAGTAAGTTTGAGTTTCCCTTTCAATAACAATGTATTTAACTGACAAGTGATCCATAAAAAAAACAACAGAAGTGCTAGATATTACATATTCAAAGCAAAATAACACTATAATATAAGCACCAACATAGCAAAATGCCAGACACAAAGACAGAGCTAACATAACATCCAGTTCAATCCAGTTGGGTAACATATAGTTAAAATTGGGTGTGAGCATAAGTTAAAAACAATTGTGATCATGTTAGTCTATATATTAAAACAATTGCTAACTTCTCCACATTTCTGAATACATTCCAGTTCTAGTGTCCAAATAATATTGAACATATAATTCTGACATTTCTTCCCTCTCCTGTGATTCCATTTCATCTGCTTTATTCCCTAACATTTTCTCATCATCTTCTGAATGGACTTTTTAGCTCTCTAAATTCATGATGTTTAATATGAGAAAAAAATTCCAAAGGCCACCTTGCTTGCTAGATGATCTTCCTTAAAGCAGATAGACTGTAACTAAGTTCAGGCAGAATTATACAGAAGCAGAGGGTTGGAGCCAAACTAAGTTACACTTGGGTTCCCACTGAAGTAAATGGGACATGTTATGAGTAACCTGAACTATTAATTTTAGTGGATGAAAATAAGGACAGTAGAATCTTGCTAATCTTTGTACTTAGTAAGGAGAGGGGAAGATACAAAATTGGCTTCTTGGGGATTGCTCCTTCAAACAGTTCCCATCGACCTGTAGCATTGTTTCTCTAGGACATCCCTGTTCAGCTTCCTGAAGCAGTGTTTTCCAGTGAGCCAGACTGAATGAACATGAGTACCAGTACATGTGAAATGCATCCAGTTATGTGAAAGTACTGAGTGAGAATAAATAACTGGGATTCTAGGAAATAGCCATGGGCTGGATATCTTTTGCCCAGCAGGCAATCCTTCCCATTATGGACATGTGTCCCCCAAACAACTTACCTGGGAAAAATTGGGCTGAAATAGGTTCTGTACTTCTGGTTAATTTGTTTCAAAGTGAAGCAGACATGTAAAAGCACTGGGAAAGCCACCAAACATCTAACAAGCACTCTGGTGACATAATTACAAATAGATGTTCACTCACAGACAGCCATATAATTCCATCTATAAAATACATCACACACAACTTCACTTTCAAGTTTGAAATGATTAATAGAAAATGTAGCCTGATCCTGGGAACAGTGCTGGCATCTCTAGGAAGGAATTAGTGAGGAATGTAAATTCTGTCAGGCTTCAAATATAGCAGGAATACATTTCTGAAGCAAGAACCAAAACAACATATCCTGTTTTTGAGGTTTTCAAATTCCTGCTTTTATTGTTAAACATTATAGAGCAGATACTGCCTAAGCTATAAGAATCCTGATGGATGAGATCAAAGGTTTATTTAGTCCAGCATTCTGTTTCCACGTAGGGGACAAGCGGAAGCCAGTGGAAACACACACTTCTACTCATATTTCCAACCAAGTCGTATTGAAAGACATAATATATTGCCATCAAGACTACTAATTGATAGTCTTTTCCTCTGTGCTCATCTTAATTCTCATCAATTTATGTTAGCAAAATCTACACGCTCAGTGACATGCTGTGAGAAGGTCTTCCTTTTCTTTTTCCCCGTCAACTTCATTAGAAGATGGCTATAGAAACCAGGGCATCAATGTGGTTCCCCAATTACTTTTCTGAGGGTCTCCTTTGCTGTTTGAGGTGGGAAACACATAAAACCTCTAGTGTAAGCCTTAAGGCTTACAAAACTCCAGCAAAAGCTAGGAAAAAACAGCAATCCTGCTCCCCTGCTACTCATGTGGTAAAACCTTTGAGTTCAAAAACTTCAACTTGAAAGTTTCATTTTCAGCAGATCAAGAAAGCTCAAATGATTACAGCATCAATGAAAGTGATGCTCAGGAGAGAAATTTGCTTTAAATGAATCCCTCCATTTATTCCATACCCAGGCAATGGTTTCAGCCTTGAGGGCTGCATCTGATACCAAACCACGTATCAGGGCTACACATGTGTGCATGCACACATAGACTACCTGCAGATTGTCAACAATGCAGGTTTAGCAAGGAAACAGGACACATTCTCACAGGCCACAGTGAAGCCCTTCAAGAGCTGCAGGTGACTTTTGGGATGCAGATGATCCATTTGTGGTCTAATCCAAGTTCTTCTGAGTCAAAGATAACATGCAGTTTTTGACTGACATGCTGGGGGCCTCTTTTAGTAAACAACGGACAATGAACTAGATTTAATTTGATTCCATTTATATTTATATATCATAAAAAGAAATAAAATTAACCTAATTACTTTCTAGTCAAGTATTTTAGAATTTATCTTCTTTCCTATTAAATATTACAAATTAAAAGTTGATGTTCAAAAAGTACCAGCTCTCAAAAATATCTAGGAAACTACTCAAAACTTGGATATCTCATGCAATCCTGGAGCTTCAGGTTGTGCATATCTAATATGCCCTTTAAGTTCACTACTGAAACTTCCCCTCACAGAAGAGTATCAATGCTTAAAGAATCAAACCTCATTTTCCCACAGGAACTCCAAGTCATGTAGTCAGAAATAAATCAGCAGATTTTAAATCAAAGTTTAAAATGGATCTAAGGGTTATATTAAGAATTAAGGCTGCAGACCTACACGAGCTGAATTGAATTGGATTTTCTGCAGATAAAACATTCACAGGACAGGACTGCACAACTAATTTTGCTTTTAAGTCAGTCCCATTGTACAGCTATTTCTGCTGGTTTTGGCAAACCATTAAGAAAAGCCTCAAGTCAAATTTAATTCTGTTCAGGGAAGAGACATTGAGACAATGTTGTGAAATAGCAACTGTCTCTTAACCTGCACACCGTCAGGTCACAGATTAATTTTAAAGTTTCCAAAACTGTAATATGCAAACAAACAAAAAACCCGGCAAAATCTAGATTTTGCAAAGAGCAATATGGTGCTATGTTTCTTTTCCATTTCCAAAGCAACTTTCTAAGGCAATATTTTTGTTAACATAAGTCATGTTTACAGTTGTGATTTTGACTGATTTCAAAGTTGTGAACTGATATTGGCAAGCAGCGCTCATAAGAAAAATGCTGTAGCCAAATTAAGCACGCTATTGCCAATACCGTACATGTTAACTATATTGCCTGCCTGTCCTTTCTGAACAGGCAAATCTACTTCTGGAAATGTGACTAGGCAGGAGAATAGATTTCCTGCTGGCTGCTTCAAATACATTCCTCCAGCACTTTTTGCTCTTGAAGAGTTCTAAGGGAGATACTGAAGCATGGATGCACACTTGTGTCTCTTTTTTCATCCCTCCCTGCAAACAAGTCAAGCACTTCTCAAAAGGCAGAAAAATAGATCAGTTTTCCTTCAGCCCCTAAATCTTCTTTCTCCATCAAGAGTTCCAAAGTAAAAGCATATTGAACTGGATACTGAGAGGATTATACATAAACCCTGCACTCTCCATTTATGCATTAAATTATACCCATTTTTTACTTTCAGCCTCCTCATAAAACTACTATCCCAGTAGCTTCAGCCTGATAGCATCCTGTTTTCCAAAGAAAAATCAGCATACTGTATGTAGAAGGGTGAAAAACTGTATCAAGAAATACAGAGGTGGAATGCAACTTTCTGTTGCATCACTACTTCATTTAAAGTTGCTCGATTGATCTAATCCAAGCCAGTTGAGACATTAGAAGGAACTCATTCTCTCCACACACACATACACCCCCACCTCTACACATGCATACACTGCCTGCTTCTGTAGCAATATTTGAATGTGGGAGACTCTAAAATATTGCCCATTGTGGAACTGATCAGCTTCAGAAGTTGTTTGAAGCTTGTAGCAAGAACAATCTGGAAATGTTACTTATGCTATTTTATGTAAGGACAAGGTACCCTGAATAAAAGTAAGTGTTTTCAAGAGGATTTTGCTCTATGACTAACTGCTTTGATGATACCACTGTTAAGTCTTGAAACATGTAGTTGGATTTTGTTGGAAACTAGACAACCCATGGCCCATTGGGTCATCGTTTCAGAAATATTTCCTTACCTAAACAGAGAAACAGAATGACCAAGGGCAAAAAAGCAGCGGAAGTGTGAGCAACTTGCGATTTGCTGCTGGCTTCCCCATTGACTTTGCTTATGGGAAGCTGTCAGGGAGTGTCAGAAACCTTCCTTCCTTCCTTCCTTCCTTCCTTCCTTCCTTCCTTCCTTCCTTCCTTCCTTCCTTCCTTCCTTCCTTCCTTCCTTCCTTCCTTCCTTCCTTCCTCTCTCCCTCCCTTCCTCCCTCCCTTTCCACATATAATATAGGCTTGCACCATTTGCCGTTCCCTCATGACCCTCAGGAGAACCCCAGTGAAGCCTCCTCCTCCTCCTCCTCAACTGACTTGTGGAACTGCCTGCCACTTTGCTGGGGGGAGGTGAAACAAAGGGAGCCATGGACTATAAAGCAAACTGCACCCCTGCTCCCCATTTCAGTGTGTCCCCGAGGGCTTCCTCCTTCAAGGGAGGAAGAGGGCTCACCCGTCAACCACCAGCATCCCCCAGCCAGCCCTACCTCACTAGCAGGCATCCAAGTCACTCCTTCATCCTTCCCTCAATGCCCACAGCCATTAAGAGATTTCAATTTTGGCCTCAGTTCCAAAGCAGCCAATTGCTGCTCACCTGTCGAACCTTGCCGCCAGCCGATTGGGCACAGGGGATACAGGGAGGCAGGAAAGAGCTTGGGGATATGCTCATGATGATCACATGACCTGGGCTGACCACAGTGGCACAGCAGCACAGCAATGCTGAAGCAGCCACAATTTCCCCAAATTTCAATCCCACAGGAGTAATGGATTCCAGATTTGGGACACATTTTATAAGTTAGTCCATTTGAGGTACCTTGGTTCAAAATTTGTTGCCCTATGACACACTGTTTCACCCAGTTGAAGGTTACAGACATGAGAGTTTTAGTAGTATATAGATAGTAGGCAAATAGCTCCCCAGTGATAATCTATCAGTCTGAAATATTACCCATTTTTAGAAACCTTTGAAACAGCCTTTTCCAACCCCATGCTCTGAATAGGTGAAATAATTGGCATGGGTAGTCTAGCTGGATCTCTTTTATAGATACGTGCTATGTCATTCTTCGCTTTCTTGTCCATATGATATGAGTAGAACTGTTACATACATCTCTAACTCTCCTGTCCACAAGTACTGTAATGTGTAGCAAGTATGTTTAATGAATAAAAAAGAGTCATATGAAGCTTATTTTACTATTCATTATATTAGGACTACCAGGTCTAGACTGTAAAAATCCAGGCCATGACCAGAGGGCAAGAGAAATTTAGACTTTTCTGTCTCTTTGCTGCAATCTAGTGGTTGTCTGGATTTCTGGACCTCAAATCTGGTAACCATAATTATATAAAGAGGACAGAGCCTAGCTTTATCCTAAACCCTTTAAAAAACAACAGCTGAAATAATATGGCAAATCTTTTAATAAGCCTTGTAACCACCAGTCTTTGATCAATCATTATGGAACATTTAATGCTTTAAAACTGTCAGCAGATTGATACATTTTCCACTGGGCAAAGGTTAATGTCTGTCATGTATAAATCAGGTCTATTTGTGTTATTAATTTTGATGACCTCTACATTTTCAAGAAAACTTCTCAGCAATCAAACTTCTGAATGTTATTTATCTCTTTATCAAAGTGTTGGCATGCAAGGATGAATTTAAATTGAGCACATCTGCAAAGAATTTGGCATGAAATCCACTGCCTTGTTAAGGGCCATATCTTCCGTCTGAACATCTGCTCTGGTGGAGAAGAATAGCACACCAAATATGGAACCTAATGTTTTCTTATGAAACACATGCCACAATAAAGATTTTAATAACAGATAAAACATTAATAATATGTGCAGCTGCACTGCTTTTCTGCAACAATTGTTGAATAACAATTTCATTTTGTTTACAGGGGATGTTAATACCAGTTTTGCCAAGGACCCATCATGTTATTGCCTTTTGGGGTAAGCAATGATATGCAAAGCACAGAAAGTAGGCCAGGGAAATTAAATACACGAGATAAGAAAAGGAAGGGAAAGATAAGTCTACTTTACATCAACACAATTTATTATATGTCTCCATATTTTTCTATTTTTGCAAAGCATCCTTGTTTCCACTATATCCAGAATACTTCATGAATTGTCATTTGTCTTTTTAAACTTCTCGCCTATCTCTTTTGAAAATCCCATCAACTCATTGAACTCCAACTTTTTTGGTCTTCTTCTTCTTCTTGGCTGATTCACTCTGCCTTTATATATAGCCACTCCCCATTTAAAAGTTACCTCATTTAGCAACCATTCACAAATACCATGGTAATTAAAAAAAAATAAGTAATTTTCCGACTAATGCATGCACTTAACGTCCAAATTTCTGTGCCTGACAACAATGCTTGCTGGAGTGAGAGTAACACTGGCATAGCTGCATGAGAGAACTTTATCTGTATGAGACAGCAGCAATCATGATCTTTGCAGCAGCATCTCTCTCTCTCTCTCTCTCTGTCTCTCTCTCATGTGTTTGTTTTGCGACCATCTTGCTTGGCAACCATTTTGCTTCTGATTCAAGGAATGGATTGCAGTCACTAAATGAGGAGAAGGTGTGCTTGTTTTGCGATTCACTTCTCATTCAGGCTCTCTTTATGACCAAACCACTTGAAGATTACTTCTTTCACACTGGTTATTACTTTTGTATTCAGTTCACATGCATTTCATAGCCGTTCATTTTTTACTTCTCTTCTTGTGTTACCATACACACTTCCTAAGTATGCCGTTTACAACCAATACAGGTCTGTAAAACAAAGGCAAGCTGAAGAAGGCAAGAGCAGACCACTTCTGAAATCTTGCCAAGAAAACTGCAGAACTAGTCCAGGAAGTTGTCTGGAGTCAACAATGACTTGAAGGCACACACACACACACACACACACACACACACACATCTTATACAAATCTCTAAAATATTCCTTCCAATATTCCCTCTCTTCTATTTTATTAAAATAGAATTCACTGGTGTTATTTTAAACTACTTTTAAAATTCTATTCACACTGCTGGAGGCTCCTCCTTTAGCCCTCTTCATTCACTTTCAAAACATTTTTTATTTCCATCAAAACTGATCTATGTTTTCTGTGCCACCTAATCCATTCCTTTGGTTTTCACCAAAAATTATACTGAGTTCTTCCATTATCACCACTCACTGAAACATAACCTGCAACTATCTCCAGTCTACGGTTTCCTACTTTCATATCTACCCATTACCATTTCCATGACACCAAGTTATATTTTTTATATTTTAACCTTTTCATTCACAATTAAACATACATTTTCACTTCTCTGCACATGTTCATCAGCTTTTGCTGGCCATTGATTGAATAAATGTTACTACTACTACTGTTCATCAATTCCACTCCACATGGTCAGATCACTATTGTACAGATTTACTACATCTGTCCTCTTTCACTTAATTTCACAGACATGCAATGTATCTATTTTTCCTTTCATTCATTCTCAGGAGTTGAGCTTGACATAAGGAAGGCTTTACCTTATTACCAGCATGTTGAATTGTGCTTTAATGGAATGGACTCAGCATCTACGCTGTTGCTGTCGGGCTTCAGCAAACTATTCTTACAGAGGGCAGGCTTCTGAGGCATGGGCCTAAAATAGTTTCCGAAGTATCACTGGAGGCATGATTTGTTGATGCTGTGTACACAGTTTTAGCACTATTATGGACATACTCAGAATACTGTACTCAAAATGAATTCTCTGCAACTGAGGAGAATTTATTCTTCCCTTCACTCCGTTTATGATTTGGCACTTCAAAGTGATATTTCATCATATTCAAGGTTGAAATCTAAGACTTATGAAAACATCAGGCACAAGCAAGAAAAGCAAATTCTTGACTTTTAAAAAACTGAACTTTTCTGAATATACATAAAACTACAATACTTTTAAAAAAACTATTACAATCATGGGGTGGAATCACATGTAATATGAGTGTGTGGGAGAGAGGGAGGGAGACAAAGAACCAGACATAGAATGGAGGCATATACAAAATTATGGGCAGAAAACCTGCTTGTATTTTAGCTCAGAGACATTACTTGTGCAAACTTCTTCAAGGGAAGAACAGTATCCTCATCCAGCGACATGTCTTTGCTACAACTTGATGATCTGGGAGACTTCTGAGAAAAACCTTGCCAGAGTCCATCATACATTTTTTGAAGTGGGTGAGAGCTACTTGGCTTTTAAAGTGGATTTTGCTCTCTCAGCCTGAGAACTGAGGCAAGTGCAGTGTAAAAGGTGGGATAGAATCAGCTAGAATGGACATTCTAATTTAAATTGATATCCCAAACAGTGGGATGTCTCAAGGATAAATGAGAACAATATTTTTAAGAACCAAAACTCATTTATTTATACTATTTTGTATTACATATTTTAATACTGGTAAGACCCAAAAGCCATCCAGGACAGGGCAAAAGTATATGGGATACCCATCTCCCAGCAAAACCAACCAACCAAATTCCCCAGTGACACACAACTAAAAAGCTTTGATGATTCAGCTTACATTCTGGGCCAATTCCAAGATGTGGGTACATATGTGGAATAAACAGCATCCCTGGATTATTTGTATTTTATAGCATTGGATCTTCTCTAGTTTGTAAAGTTGATAAATTCAAATGGATTTACAGTCTTCGATAATGATTCTCCAGGCAGTTTTTCAACATACATTTTTTTTCCAGAATAGGTGGGATTCTGCCTGAAATAGGTACTAGAAACAAGGCTTCTATGGAAGTTTTGAAACTTATCAAGTTCTTATATAGTCCTACATAACATATGAGTTTGGTTGGTTTGGCTGGCTGGAGATAAGTGTTTTAAATAGAGACTTACAAGGCTAATTAAAGTATAATATTGGTCTCACTTATTTCTAACACATCCCACTCTTTCTAACATTAGCATTATTTTTTTTTAAGGGTCCATCAAGCTCTTTAAGCTGCGGCCCCTGAGGAATCATTTTCTCCATGTCTGTGATTTTTTTGTATCATGCCCTTTGACTCTGCTTCTCTAGAATGGCAAGTCTTGCACAATCTTTCATTAAACGAGACAGTGTCTATTTTGCTGTAGGCAGGGTTCTGGACACAGGCGGGCAATTTCTGCTTGGAAGAAGATGCACAGCAATAAAATCTAATCATTAATTTTTTCCCTGGCCTTTCTGTTCTGCACTGAATACATCCCATCCATCACAGAATTGTTTCCTAAAAATAAATGCTAAGTAAGCAGACTGTAAATAAGCAGTAATTCTGGGCTTTTAGATTTCAGCAAACAAGATTTTCTTGCACTAAGCTCCAACATATTCTAAGCAGAGATTCTTGGGCAGCAAAAATGATAAAAGAATCAGTGCATGAATAAGATCAAAATAATTAGGTGTACTTTCACATTGAGCATGCAAAACCTTATGCATTTGGTTGCTTACATTTATCAACTGTGGTTTCAAAAATCACCAACAACTGTGCAGCTTGGTAGCAGGGATGATACAGAAGGCCTGCTACTGGAGGCAGACTGATTTAACATGGCAGGAGATTGCTAATTGACAGCAACTACCCACCTTTACGTTACTACTTTGATCTTCTGCTTCTTTAATCTGGACACAGAATGGACAGAAACAGAAACAAGACAGAGCTGGACTGGTGGAGGGAAAACCAGTTTTTCTTTTATATTACATGGGAGGAAAAGAAACAGAAGAGTCTAGCTTGAAAGATGATGTTTGGCAAAGAGGCTTCCAGTAAATGTGGTGCATAGGTGTGGGAACCGTTCTGGCTGTTGAAATATCTTTGAATCATAGCAGGGGTTGACCAATTCCCTGCTAGATCAAACCAATGTCTGCCAGGCCCATCATTCCATTCCTAAAGCTGCCAGCCAGGTGCTCCTGAAACTCCTGGGAAAGTGTTCTGTTTGCCCTCAACGCAGGCTTGTCATTAAGGGGTTGCCTGGTTACCACTGGTGAGTAGAAAATGCCCTCAGGGTATCCTGATTTAAAGATAATTGCCCAGCTGTAAAATTAACCCTTTTTATTATGAATATTAATAAATCATAATTTAAAAATTGCCAGTTCAGTGCTGTTTGACGTTCAGCAGTTAATGGACTATGATACTAACCCCGGCACCCTCTGCTTTGCTAACTATTCATCTGATACCCATTTTTTCCCTTCCGGGCCAATAAATTAAGACAATAATAACCAAAGAATGTAGGGTTTTTTTCCCCTTTGGAAGGAGTGACTGTACCCTTCCAGGTACTTTCTCCTTGTCCTGAGGCTGTCACAGAGAAAGTAATTAGAGTGAACACTAATAACTGTTTGCTTTGCTGCACTGCCTGGAAACTGCTTGGGCAAATTTTCTCAGGTTTACTAAAGACTGAATATTGTTCTTTGTTGAATTAACTGATGTGCAGAGAATAAGTTCCTTCATCTGGTGGGCAGAATATGAATTCTACCAAAGTCTGGGTTAAATGAAATCTCATAGCCACGTGCCTGAAAGCAACAATACTGTTAACTGAATCACAAAATGAAGGACCACAAGTCTGAAGGACTGGCACCTGTGCTTGTATGTTTTGCAGGTTCTTTCTGAAACGAACTTACACTCTCTCTGTGGCACATTCTGGTCTACAGTAAACAGAAACACAAAGGGAACTTCTAGTCATTCTGGAAAAATAAATTTTAATGCCTGTATTTTTCCAGAATCTCTGCCAAGCCTAAGCAAATGTCCAGACCACATTTAAACAGGCAAAAGCTTTGAGAGAACACAAAAAGAGTGGCTCCTAGAATGTTGTATTTCACAGAATTGAAAGGGAACTCAACGATTATTTAGTCCAACTCCCAGATGATACAAGAAACCTGCTATCTAAAATGTGGACCATACATGGACTCCTTGATTCTTCTTCTTTATTCTAAACCTCATCTCAACCAACCAAATTAAATGTGATATATAATTTTTGTTGTTACATTTTTTTCTTACGTTTTTTGAAAATGTCTATAACAAGTGGCTCCAGACCAAAGTTTGAAGACCATAACTGGACAGCCACAGGGACTGTATTGTCAGGACAAAAAAGGTGGAGAACATAACTGGAACAAAGTTGGAGTGGAAGAGACAGCACAGCTGGCTGATGATGATCACGGGAGTTCAAATTGAGTTCCACAAAGGCTTGAATGAGTTACAAAGAACTAAGGCAAAAGAAACCCCAGTGCACTCAGCCGCCTGCTCCCATCACGATGCCTGTCCATCATTGACAGAAGTGTGAAGTGAAGGGTTATTATGTGGAGAAGTAAATAGTTCATCTCAAGGATTATTTTCCTGTTTCGCTCATTAAAAACATTTTTTAAGTTCCATTAAAATCACTCTACATTTTCTCTGCTTTTAATACAGCCATTTCTTGCTCTGCTTGAGTATCATGTGGTCTGTTCAGAGCGTGAGGAAGATTCAAGAAATGATTTGGAAAACATCACCCACATGCTAATTCTTTAGTTACCCTGAGAAAAAGAATAACCAGCTCTCCTATTCATGGTATAATCATGAAGAAACTCAAAGTTTCCACCCTAATAACCTGTATGATAAATTGGGCTCTAAAGTAAAAATAATATACTGTAGTTGCTAAAATGTCTAAAATGTCTTAGATATCCCTTATCCTTTCAGCAAAACTTGTAAATGACAACACTGTGGGTATCTTGTTTTTGATGAGTGGGCACGATGAGCCTGACAACTACATTCTTTGCAACTATCCTTTTCTCTATAAATACATTGTAAAATGTCTTTCAATTATCCTCATTTGGGGGGGGGGGAGCAATTGTTCCCTTATATGTATTTCTTTTCATCAACAACCCCTTTCAATTAATCATTCCACCAAGTATCGTTCTTCATACTTCCTATTGCTGTAACTCCACATGCTTCTGTGGCACTCTGTAATATAATTCTTTTCACTCTCTTCCAAGCAGCCTCCACATCTACTTTCCTTATGTCTGCTTTCCATTTATCCTGTTAGAAGATTAATCTAGCTTCTGTTCACTTGATGCAAGTTGATATGAGGAAAGCTAAGGCATTCCATTTTGTAATCCATTGTATTCTTCTTAAAAATGTATTTTCTTTCAACTTTGCTTCTTTTCTCTGAATATTCCACATTGCAAGAATGGCATAAGAGTCTTTTACATAGATAAGTGCATTACAGATAGTCCTTGTTTAGCGACTGCCTCATTTAGTTACCATCTGCAGTTACGATGGTGATGAAAAAATAACTTTACAATCAATCCTTCCATTTACAACCAACACAGTCTGTAAAGCAAAGGCAAGCTGAAGTAAGATCATAAGCACAGTTGCAGTTTCACTTAGCATCCTCTTCACTTAATGACCGAGTTGCCAGTCCCAATTGTGGTCGCTAAACAATGACTACCTGTATTGCTAATTCTTCTGAATCTCCAAAGAGAATATACGACCAATGGCTGAGATCAGTGTATGTACAAATGATTCAAAAAAATAAGGTTGGAGATTGTGGCATACAAATTAGAACTGGCTGTTTGAATCTCTTTGGAGGCTGAAAGGGTTTTTTAAAATATATATTTTATGTACAAATTACAAGAAAAAATGAACAAAACATCTAAATACACTAAAAAACCACAATTAACAAAATAATTTTTAAACTTAAAGAAAAAAATTAATAGAAACCCAAATAAAGAAAAGAAATTAGAAAAAAAATCCAATGAAATGAAGAAAGAAAATGGAAAAAGAAAACTATATATTATGCTTATCAATAGTCTCTACTTAAATACACTACTATAATATCAGGAATACAAAATATTATTGTAAAATATCACAAAAACCCGGCCATAGTTATACATATTGCTTCATCCTTTGGTTAGTAGAAAATACTGCCTTTTCCAAAACAGATAGATTGCACATTTTTGAAAGCCTTTCCTTACTATCTGGAATAATATCACTTTTCCAATTTCCCAGTATGATTCTCCTAGCCACCCCTATGCTTGATACAACCATAATTTCTGACAAACAGTCAGATTTGAAAGGACTTTTGTTATAGAAGATATGGATTTCTTTCATATTTTTAGTTATCATCAATTATCTTGGAAGATACTTGCTATTTATTTAGGATAAATTGTTAAATTGTTATACTGCATTTTAAATTAATATTTACCTTTTCTGTAAACTGCCCAGAATCATTTTTTAATGTTATGGGCAGTGACAAAATATACACACACACACACACACACACACACACACAAAATATTTTCTCCAATACAGAATATATATACATGCATACATACATACATATATATATATATATATATTCTCTAGTGGATTATAATGTGTTATCTTCACCCTGTGGCTAGAGTCTTTACAGATGGATTTGTTTCTCAACTCATCAAGCTGCATTATGACACCTGGCAAGGATGCCCCTTGACTTCTTTAATCTTTCATTTCATTCTTGAGCCCTTAACTTCATTAGACAATCTCAACATATTAAGGGTGTGCTGGCATTTGATACTGAATATAAATTATTTCTTTATGCAGATGATATCATGGAAATTTTGGATAACTATAATGTCATTACCAAAACTCACTGAAGCTGTATATGGTTTATACAGATTCTGGTTACACTATTAATTGGAATAAAGTCTAATTTGCTGCCTTTGGAATCTACAATATTTACAGACTGCTGCAAAAAATTAGAAGCTATAATTTGTACAGACTCCACAAAATACTTGAGTTTATATTTTTATTGAAATTTATATAATATGATGAATATACTTTAAATGTATAGAACAATTTCAGTAGAAATAACTCGATGGCAAAAACATCCATTAAGTCTCTGGGGTAAGATTAGTGTAATTAAAATATATTTTACATTGAGATTCATGTATATTTTAAGAGAGATGCCAGTGTTAATTCCTATTAGATACACAGATAAGCAAACTAATAAGAAAATTTTGGCAGACCAAAATCCCTCAAACATCTTTGGACAAAGGATTACATACCAGTTTTTCAACAGTTTGTTAGGCTTTTATTTTAACATCTGTATTTTTCAGGAATGAGAACTTTTTTTGAAAATTGTCTTCTTTGGAAAGCAAGTGTGCAAACCCTTTGAAATCTTGGCAAATTTTAGGATCCAGGAATATAAAACTAGGATTTTCATTTTCAACCTTGAAAGCTGTGAGACATATATGACTCTTAAATAGAAAAGCAGTTAAGTTTTAATCCAGAATCACTTGGGAAATTGACATTGTGGACTAAGCCAAACTTGAAGATAATTGTAAGATGTTCTTTTGGAATGCCTGGGCCTACAACACATCCCCACTCACACTGATGATGTTACCTAGTTGGGTAATAAAATGTCTGCAAGCAAACATCCAAGGTCAGAGAGCAGCAAGAACTCCACAGTTCAACCCTGAGCTACCAATATTCTTTTCTACAGAAACCAGTTTAAAAATAAATAATTATAAAAAAGGGGGAATCAGGGGCTTGAGTAGCCATCAGTTATTGCACTATGAGGAAATATATGTCTATTCACAATAACCAGGCATATATCCAGACATATACTGAGCAGATGCTCTTTTGGCCATACTTTTCCTCTTGCAAGAGACAGGTATATGATCACCCTTCTGTGCTTGAAGAAAGAGATTTGAACCATTATGGCCTAGGATAGCACACTGGGGAAAATGGTGGTTTCCAAGTTCCAGCTATAAAATGCCTGTTTGATTTCTTCTGCACTCCCCAGATATTCCTGGGGCCTATTTACATATATGGATATAATGGATATCATTCATTCATACATACATACATACATACATACATACTGTATATACATACATACATACATTTAACAAGCCAAACAACACTGTGAGGACACAACTTGAAAACCATGTTCTAAATTTTTTTGTTTAAATATATTAACACTTTTGGAAGGCAGAACATACTGTCCTGCTTCACAAAAACTGCAATTCTCCCTTAAGCATTTTAAGATAATATAACCATTGTGAATACTCTGCCAGAAAGAGAGATGTGCTCCACTTAGAAATCTGCACAATTTGAACAAGATGGAGTGAAAAGAAATGAGACCCCAATTGTTTCCCTGAAGAAAGTCAGGATGTATGCACCTCATGCCTGAAATAATGAAGGCAATGGTTATCATCACAATAATGTATCATTTTCTTCCCATTCTTAAATGCTTCCTGCTGAGGCTTTTCTAATAAATTTGCCTGAGATAGCTCCCATTTAAATTCATTATCTTACCCCCATTTTTTTCCACTTACTTTTCTTTTGCCAAGGTTCTGCATGGTGGGGGCAGATGAGTCATATGAGGTATACACAGGCTTTCCCAAGCATGTTACCTCCAGATGTGTTGAACATCAACTCCAGTAATTCCCAGCCAAAATGATTAAAAGCTTAGCAGCTTAAGCTCCAAAACCAGCATGGAAAGGGCAATTTAAACTGATGAACATTTTTTAAATGAGGGAAGAGGGGGGCTTTTTTTCTTTATCTCACTGAGACAATGCCTTGCAATCCTACAGGGAAAAAAAAAAGTACAATGCGCTTTTGAATTGCCCTTTCTTTCTCCTCATATGTGTTTTACCAACAGTTTCTGTCTGTGTATCTACAGACTTACATAGAAATGGGCTAATACTGTGAAGCCTAACACATGTTATCTCTCCCCTTCCTTCCACAGCCGGTTATTTCTTCCATCACAGCACCAGGCAGCGTTATAGGAATGTATGCCATTTTTTTCTTTTTAAAGACTCTTTTTCATAAGTATCTGTAGAATAAATGGACAGAAGCAGAGAATCGAATCAACATTTTGTTTTATAATCTTTCCTACAAATGTTCATCTGAAAATTTAATGAAAGCATGAATATTTCCTACTGTATTTTCCTATGCTTGTGCATGTGTGCATGTACATGTATGACAGAGAAATAGGGGACACTTCTCATTAATCCTGAAAACATCTATTCTACTATAGCTCATAGAAAATAAATCAGCATGCATGTAGCCTGCATCCTAATTCAGCCCAACCAATTCAAGCTAAGCTTCTAGGTAAGCTTTTACCTCTTCTACTAAAGAGGTAGAATTGTCCCTTTGAGTTAGGGATACAAAAGGTTCAGTCTGCATGCATCCCATTTGATCAGTTTATGGCCCCCAGAGCAAGTAGGTCCAATAATATGAGGCTTTAACTGCATCTGGGGAGAGTTTAAGGGGTACCCATTTCATCCCTTAAAATTAGATCCTGGGTCTAATTAATTAGACCTCACCACATACACCCAAGGACTCTTGTATGAGTGCAAGAAATGAAATACAATTTTTCTTTTTTAAAAAGGAAAAGTTTATATACCATCCTATATAAATGTTTGGAGTATATAAATATTTGGAGACAGCCTCCCAACTTCTCAAGACAGTAACAGAAGAATGAAAATGGGAAGAACTCTTCTAGCAGCAGAGTCCCATGTATCTCAGAGGCTTCTGTTACATTGTCAGAAAACTCCATGACCTTAAATCTACAAGGATTGATCCCAGATATAAATAAATAAATATCTCTGAGATACTCCAGCCCAGAATTAGTATAGCAGTAAATTCCAGTGCTCCCACTAGTTTCAGTGGAATAAAATTCTATTCTATTCTATTCTATTCTATTCTATTCTATTCTATTCTATTCTATTCTATTCTATTCTGTTCTGTTCTGTTCTGTTCTGTTCTGTTCTGTTCTGTTCTGTTCTGATCAAGTGAGCTACAGAATCTCACTAACTGAATGGGGGAAGAGCAGGATTATTCCTCTCATTGGATAGGGGTGGAGCTGCTGAGTGAGTTCAAAATGAATGATCTAAGACAGTGTTGTCCAAACTTGGCCACTTTAAGATGAGTGGACTTCAACTCCCAGAATTCTTAAAGTGGCCAAGTTTGGACAACACTGATCTAAGATATGCTTAACTCTAACTGATTTTTGCCGTTTTCTTGGACATCTGAACTTTCTCCAACATTATTTAATATGTTGGGGGAGGAATCAAATCTCTTGTGTTGGGTAGTGAGTTCACAGGATTAAAACAATTATAAAGGGATGCATTATTAAATCAAATCTATGGTATAATCCAGTATGGTCTCTCCTGAATTATGATTACTCTTAAGATTTTTTTTTTCTATCCTTACTATTTGAAGGAAAGGGGAAGGTAGAACTTGAAACCAACTATACATCAAGGTTATCTATTCTGCATTTGCCCTCCCCAAAAATATTACACTGCATTCATCTCTAAATGACCTAAAAAGTTATGCATTCAGGAAGCTTAATCACTGGGGCAGAAAAACACACAGAGGCAAGAATTATCCAAGTGAAAAATATTTACAGATTATCTTTAAACCTAGAAGGGACCTGTTAATCCCCTTGCAGTTGTGTCTTGATTAATCACTATGTGAAGCTATAACTCCTGTATACTATAGAGAGCAAGAAAGAGAGTAGTTAGATGTAAAAATGTGTCTTTTAAAGGGTAGACTAAAAATGTTTCTTAAATCAGGTTGAAACATTATAGTTTAGAACTTGTATTAATCTAGTTTAAATATATAATCATGATCTTCTGTTCTACTTGTTAATATGGAGATAAAGTAACAGATCTAGTAAATGATCCCTCCCTAAAAAATGCACAGACAAAGGTGATGGAGGAGAAGTCTGGAATAAATGGAAGAGATAGGAGAAATACACAGAAAATTAAATGAAAAGTGAGCACAATACATTCTTGTACTCCTTTAGATTTGAGAAATAGGTTTCTAGCCCTAAAGAATATTAACTAAAATCTAATCATAGCAGCATGGCATAAATGACACGCCATCTGGGAATATTTGAATGAAGTTTGTACACTTGTAAGACATACCAGCATGCAAGATACAAATGGCGCAGCAAAGAAATGCAAACACTTCTTTGCTCGTAATAAATCAACATTATGTGAACTGTTCTTGGTTTAAAAACTTATGCCATCATACTGTCTTTTTTTCCCTTAGGACAGTCTTCTGTACTTTTGAACAAGCTGTTCATGTTACTTCTAGAATTCTCATGTCTGAACAAAAATTTAGTTGTAATTATATCATTGTAACTTAAATAAAATAGGTATTCAGCCATATTAAAAAAAGCAATAGATATACTACTGAGCTGGTTTCTTTTGTTTAGATGAATCCATTCTCAAAATAAAAGAAAAAAAGCTGTACCTGTATTTATTCTACCTACGTTTCACATTTCTTCTAGGACCTCAAGGCACAATAATCAACTTTTTTCTGTAACAGCTCTGGGGAGTAAAGCTGGGTTGAGGTTCAGTGGAAAGCCTAAAGTAATCCTTGAGCTTTCATGCTGAGGCTGCTTTAACCAAAATTTCCCAAGTCTTGGTGTAACATCTTAACCACAATGCCATGCTGTCAGAAAGAGTGAATATATTACCCATTGTTGCAAAAAGAAAAAAAGAGACTATCATGCAGAAATAGGGAGATAATGCTCTACTAAAAACCAGTAGATTACAGCAAAAAACTATTGATAAAAAAAAAAGTTCAGTTTTTTATGCAAGAAATTCTCCACATGGTTGGGAACATACATTTAATCAACATGGCTTAGTAACTTTGATCAGAATACAATCCACCTAACAAAGCAAATATTGCAGTGAAATTGAGGGATAAAGTATGCAAATAATTTAGAGGAAAAAAAACTGTTATCCTGAATCTTGATACATAGCAATATCCACAATGTGTTGTGTATCAACAGCAGAATGGAGTATTTTTGTTACCGAAAGAAATGATCCATCAGGAAATGTATATATTGCTAAATATGTTCAAGTAGCAGTAAGAACTGTTTCAAAGTCCAAAGAATTTGAAACAGCCAGTACTCTCCTTTGCCATGGATAATATTACAGTGGTACCTCAGGTTACGAACACCTCTGCTTATGAACTTTTCGGGTTGCGACCAGCTCCGGCCGCAAAAATTTACCTCGGTTTGCGAACTCCGCCTCGGGGTACGAACCGGATCCGCGGCTATTTTCCGCCGTACCATGTGGTCCGTGGCCATTTTCCGCCCGTGCCACGTGGTCCACGGCCATTTTTCCACCCGTGCCACGTGGTCCGCAGCCATTTTCTGCCTGTGCCACATGGTCCGTGGCCATTTTTCCACCCGTGCCACGTGGTCTGCGGCCGTTTTTCCGCCCTGCTGCGTGGTCCGCGGCCATTTTTCCGCCCTGCCGCGCGGTCCGTGGCCGTTTTTCCGCCCTGCCGCGCAGTCCACGGCCGTTTTTCCGCCCTGCCACGCGGTCCGCGGACGCCGGAACAGATTAACGGTAATTACATTGAACCTTATGGGAAAATTTGCTTCGGAACAAATCGGGTTGCGACCAGAGTCACAGAACAGATTAAATTCGTAACCCAAGGTACCACTGTACATGTATATTGAGATTAGGAGGAAAAGAATAAGTCTTCATAGCACACAAACGTGCAGTGCTCACTTAATGCACTCTCTTATTAGAGTTCAGTGCTCCAGAAGACTTTAGTGCTCCAGAAACAAAGGTTGATAAAGTAGATACTGCAAAATACTTCTACAATATCCACTTAGCAGATGAAAACAGTGGGAACTGAAGTAATTCTCTCATGAAAGATCCAAAAGAAAATATTAGAGGACTGTTTGGTTTGCTATATCAAGAGTTTGCTTAATCTGATGACAATTTCTAAATAAAAAAGAAATAGAAGAGTTGGGGGCTAGAATCCTCAATAAGTGAATAAAGAGAAACATTGACATTAGATACTAGAATCTATGTCCAGTAAATAATATAACTGAGTGTTAGGTCTGTGGCCTTGAATAAATAAAAATAAATAACTAATTTACTCTTGCTGTGTTCTACTTTGGAAGAAACCGAGTGTAATCTTGAAAAGAGAAATGGACTACAGGAATTAAGAGTAAATAGAACCAAAACACTATTCAGTTCATTTTCTTGGCAATATTCTCAGTACTCTGTATTAGAATCAATCCTTAACTGGTGAAACGTAAGAGTTACTATGACATGACTATCAAGGAATCTCTCCATAATCTTAACAATGATAAATTTCAGGACAAAGAATGAATTTCTTCAATGGTGGAAGTTGTTTAAATATTTGGATTCAGAGATCACTAAAATAGTAATCCAACTTTTAAATGTAGTAATTTATGGAAGCATGGAGAAATGGTTCTGTTCCTTTGGATAATATATTCAAAATTAAAAAAAATATTGTGGAACTGAAAAAGCAGGGAAGCTTATCTTCCTTTTCCAGATTCTGAAGAAGGAAGAAGACACAGATAGACTGAATTGATAATCCACCCAATATTTCACTAATTTTGGTGAAACTGCCCCCCCCCATTTTTTGCCTTTTTTCATTTAAAAATTTACAAGTCTACTGCTTTCTTGGTACTAAATTCATTTGTTGATGAAAATCTGAAAGCTTTCAGAATGATTTCATTATATGAAACCTAACACCTCTCTGAATATTGAAGGATATTTATTCAGGTAATATAAAACAACAAGAATGCACTTTTAAGAGAAATGATTATTACAGAATCTTCCTGACTAATAAATTGTGATTTAATTGACTCTTACTGACTGATGTTTTAAGTCATGATTTAAACTGATTTGATCCTGGTCTTCTCTTCTTTCGTACTTTTAACAATTGTGTAGAAGAGGGGGGATTTTTGAAAGTGCAGCCTACACAACTCATAAATGTGCAGAAGTCCTGTTTGTACTTGGCACTCTAAAAATGTTGATTCTAAGACAAAAGTGACAAAACTCAGTCTTCTCAGAGCTCTCTGATCTTGACCTCATGTGCTCCATATAAATTTAAATCTCAGTTTTATTAAACTGGAATTCAAAACATTGCTTCCATTCAAAGTACATCAGTGCTGTATTCTCTATTTTTTATATCAATAAAATATATTACTAAGACAACGTAGAGTTTAATAGTACAAGTAAAGAATTCATGTGGACATCAAAAGGCCAGGATCAAATTCTTGATGACTCATAAATAACTGCTTGGTCTGAATTTCTAAGTGATATATTATGATACTTCCGATTTTTTTTTTTTTTAAAGAAGCTTCATGGTCACTGAACTGGAAAATATTTTTAATATATGGAATAAATACCAGAGAAAATCTGACCTGGAATTATATCAAGACAAAGAATGTGTAGAGAGTAATTCCAAATCATATGTGGCAGGGCACCATTTCACTCTACAATGTAAAAACAGTAATTTATTTCAAATTGTAATTAATTATACAGATAAAAGTTAAGTGGATGGAGTACTACATAGAGGGCAATGATTGACTTTGGCCTGAAAGATTTTGGCCCGAGAGTCTCATGTATTACATATATTAGCCTAAGCTTCTATATAAGCTCTGTATACTAAGAATAGATGATCAGCCATTCATTGAAGTCTCCTAGGTATGTGCCACAATTCCAGGCAAATAGTCAAGCTTGCCTATCCCTGAAAACCAGAAAGAGCCAACCAAGTAAATCAGAACCAAAAAGTATCAAATAAAGGAGACTAAAGCACTTATAGCAATTAGCAAACCGACTATGTTCCTGGGACAAAAGCAATTATATTGCTAGGTATGTTTGTGTATGTTACACTGATTAGATTGCTGCCTGAAACAAAAAAATACCCTAATTTTTTACAATAATGCAGTTATTAATAGAAACCTTTCCCTGGGGATAACGGCTACTATTAAACTAAAGTTAAAATTCGCATTGCACAATCTATAAATAACTGATGAATTTCCTTATTTGAATAATGGATCGAGTCCTACAGTTACTATAGTGAGGTTTGACATTATAAGAGAATTCCTCATTCTCTCTAACATACTTGAGTTGACACACGTGAATGTAAAACTCAAATTAAATCAGCTGATATTGCAACGTTTAGAGACATGATAAAAAAAACAAGCAAGTAAGGTTGGTTCTTTAATTAATCTAAATCTCAACAGACTAGCTGAGAAGCTCTATTAGAACTACAATGCTTTACAGTTCGAAAGGGAATGGTTCAATCTGAAAGCAAATATATGTCTTTGTTAATGCACCATGAGGCCAAAAATAGCAGAAAGCCTGAAGGGTCAGACAGAACACGTAATTGCTCTAGGAATCACTAAATTATCTTTTTCTTTTTCTTTTTTTTGAGCTAACCAATATTAACATAAAGAATTATCTGCCATACACCATGAAATACACTTGCAGAATATTCCGGCTCATTCAGGTTTTGACAAACTTTCTTTTCCTTGCATTATTCAAAGTGGCTCTGGAATCACTAGTTTCCGATAATAAGCCTATGTCTCTTGGCAATTTAAATCATGAAACTTGCAAATTACTGAATTTAAAAAGTAGTAACACTTTTCCTTGTGTTTCTCACAGTTACTTGGAGATACGCTTACTGGATTTTGATAGATCTGGCCCATAAAATTTCAGCATTATCCAAATGAATGATAAACGAATCCTAATACCACTGGACTAAACATGAGTACAACCAATGATTTCATTCTCTGTCATTTTTTCCCTAATATTTAAGTTATACGGAATATCTTAAAAATAACCTAATGTAAATGACATAGGAATGTATCCAAGAATAAAACATAATAGTCTATTGATTAAATGTGCTTGTTTATTAAATATATTGCTTTTGTATTGATCACTCACTTTGCTATTCAATACATATTCATTCAGCACCCATTTATTCTTGATGCTGTTGCTTCTTGTTTTAGTATACATAATTTTAAGTAACTTATTCACTGTGCACTCAACTTATTTTTACATTTCTCTGGACATGCCAAGTTATCATTTCCATATAAAAAGGAGGCACAAACATGGCCTTATACACCGCCATTTTCATTTCTTCCTACAAATAGTGTTTGCTTGCAACAGACTTCATACTACCAATCACTTTTCTACCAACATTTGCTTATCTTGGAATTTCTCCATCTTTAATAAATACTCTATCAAAGTACCTAAGTTCATCTACCTGCTCTTCTTTTTTATGCTTATATATGACTTGCAACTGCAACTCTATTTTCCATGTTAAATACAATGAACCTGGTCTTCAATAGCTTATTCTTCAGATCTGTATTCTTCAAGGCATCATTCTGCCTATCTAACACTGGTTGCAAATCATTCAGGTTCTCAGCCAACAACATGGCATCATCTGCATACAACTATACATGCACATTCAGATCCCCAACCGATATACCTCTAACATCACCAAAAGCATTCCTTTTTTATTTTGCTATAAACACATTTTAAAAAACCAAGGAGGCATCACACATCCACATCTCACTTCCTGCTCAATGTTAGAGCATTCATTAAACACACCATTTTTTCTAAAAAATGTTTTACTTCCATTATATCCCACTTTTACTGTATTTAATAATGAACTCCCAACTCCACAATTATGAAAAGTATTCCATAATACTACACTAGTCACTTTGTTGTATGTTTTTCTTTTAAATCAGCAAACATAAACTTTCTTTTTCATATTCATACATTTCTCAGTGACTTCCTGAAGTACAGAACTCTGGTCTACGTGGTCCCTATCTGACCGAAAGCTGCAAAGCACTTCCCAAATTTGTTCATTGTCACCTCTTATATCCATTTACACCTTTCCAGGCACCATTAATCCCCCTGCAATTTTCCCATTCATTTGTTACCTTCTCCTTGTATAAGAAAACAATAATAGCATCTTAATATTAAGTAATTAGTTCAAGACTGAAGCTATTATCATATAACTAATACTTTGATGTGAATTGCAGTGGTTCTTTCTTTTTTATCTTATATTCAACTTTGGATCAAAGGTTAAATAATCTTATGCTTGCAAGATTGACATCCTAAATGGCAATTCATACTGATAGGATTTTAATTTTTCTCTTTTTATTTTCAATACTTTAAGCTTTTTAAATAATAGAATGTTAATAATTTTAAATCATATTATATAAACATTACTGCATTGAAATCTGCATTGAAACAATGCAATGTAGCATGATTTACAACATTACAATAAAAGGAAAAGAAATAGCAATCTTTCAGTTGTTAGGCACCAATGCAGTTTTCACATACACACGTATACAAACATGTCAGAGCAGGAAATCAACTCCACATGATGACTAGAACGCTTTTTATTAAGATAGGCTATAATAACAGAATCCTGCCAGTCTGATTGTGCTGTCTCTCTCCACCCCACCTCCTTCTAATACCCCAGTGAATTAGGGAGTGTTTGCCTGAGCCCCTTCTGAATATTATGTTTTCCAGGGCTTAAAAAATGTTTCAGCCTTGTTAGTAATGGCTCTTGTATATTCCTGTCAAGGTCAGCTGCTTACTGTCTACAAATATATTAAACATGTTGAATAGTCCTTTTTCTAGGTAGGCACTCATTGGTCATTATTCTCAATAATTCTTTGATCTCCATATGGTAAAATCACTTTTCTGTACTCTCTCATTTCATTGTTCTCCAAACAAAATATTTTTCCTCTGGATCATATTCATTCTGAACATTGCACAATTTTTCCAGATGTAGTTATATGTGTCTGTGCAATCCATTATCACCATTCACCAGAATGTAACATGCCTACTTTCATGCACACCAGTAGCAATCCTGATTCCACCAATTCGTCCTTTCTGACATACAATTTATCCCTTTCATTCATAATTAAACCTATAGTTTTAATTCCCGTCATAGAGATTCACCAACTACATTCCACTTCATGAAACTGGATCTATTACATTCTTTCCTGTTTTCTTACTTTCACAGACATAGAACATCTTTATTTTTTCTTATTTCCTTTCAATTCATTAATTCATATTCTTTACCATTTACTCCTCTTACATTCTAAGCTGTAATCTTCCATATGTCACAGTCACTACCAGATGGGTCCAAGGACTTCTGTCAACCATCATAGTTTTTGGCTTTTACATAATGCTGCTTAAGCTAGGATCTCTAAATTACATACTATCTTGCAAGCCAAAATATTATTGCTGGCACACCACCAACTATGAGAAAGATGGGGTATATTGACACACAAGTGTCAAACCCATTAAAGTTTGTTTTTCTATTAAAAAATGACTTCAGGCAAAATTATGGCTTTTAAGACCAAGAATAGTAAATAGAATACAGTAGGCCACTATTGCCCAAATTATAATGTATTTCCTTTCAGTAAGTTCCACCAAATTCACTGGGAATACTTTCTGCATAAGAATTGTGATGCAGAACTGCCAATGAAATAGAACACATATTTGGTGCATGAAAAATTAATTATCTCTACCTACCATAGCTTCTGGAAATTCCTGGTTCTTGTGCAGGGATTTCTCTAGGTCAAAGAACACAAGGGAAAGATCTACTCATGTTCAAATGAACATGAACAGAACTCTCTTCAGATCATCCTGCTCAAAGTGAGAGGATCCAGACTGAGTCAGAGTGCATGTAGGAATGATATAAAGATAAGCCCAATTTATACAAACTCTGTAGTTTCTTAAATTATCACTATCATTGATTAAGCATGCCTGTGATTTGTATTGTTGCACAACTTCCCAGAGCTGCCTGTAAAGGTTTAATTGTTGTGGAGTCACTGGAATTAGTAATCAGTGGTGTGCTGGAGCCAGCTCATGAGAGCTGACTGTTAAATTTGGGGGAATTTTGCGAGCTGATTGAGAGCAGAGTTGAGCTATGGTACCTAGTGCACCAATCAGCTATTCTGTGGCTACTGGCATGGTGCAGTACTGGCAGTGAAGCTGGCAGAACTGTTTCTTAAACATTTACCAGCACATGACTGACTGTAACTCTCTAGGCAGCCAACTACCCATCTTCCCTTAGCTCCATCCAACAAGTTATATCATGGGCATGCTAACGAAAGCAGAACATTTGATCTAATGGCTGGCAGATACTACTGATGATACTAGCTATTTGAATTCCCCCGCCCCCCACCAAACCATAAAGGCCCAAAATTCCTTACTGCAGCCTGGTTCAGCCTTCTTCTTTTGGCATGTTTACATGCACCTGTTGCCACAAGGCAAAAGAAGGTAAATGGAGCTGCCACCACCTGGAAAGATGATGGACATTTCTTCACCTATGCCACACTGGAAGTATGAGCTTCTGAAAACCCCAGAAACCTGTCAATAGTAGATTATGTATGCATTTTTAAATAAAATCCTTAACCTATTTTTAATCATTATAAAATTATGATTAGAGGTTTTGGATTATGCTTCCTGGTTTTATTCACAGTCCACTTAGTTATCATCTTTTATTTTAATTAGCATAGCAACCAATGATTATACATGTTTAGTCAAGAAACATGTGAATTAGAACATTACAATCTGTCCTGAAATCCATGAATAAATCATTCTAGTTTAAATCATGCTAATATCAATACTCTGAAATTAAATATCTGAGATCCTGTCTCAGATGGGCCTTTAACTTTGTTCCTGCAAAGCGTGGAAGTACAGCTGAATTACCTACTGTGGTATTTCATGGCTTGCACTGGAAATCTGACCATTTACACCACCTTTTTGTGGCACCAGCAGTCCTCTGAAAAACACTGTTGCCATTTTGACACAACAAAACACACAAGCTGTAGCATAAACCTAAAATAGATGTAATATACTTAAACATTACATCTTTCTTCAAAATCCACTCCAAAATGGTGGGGAAAATCTTCCATTTTATAGCGCCATCCATTACAACCATCACCATGCCACAAAATATGAAATGCTGCCCCAATTACTAAAGGACAGTTATCCAAGAACCAGACTATTATGCATTATTCATCAAAACATGGTTAAAAAATTCTGGCTTTGCATTAAGAACGATCACCATCTCTGTAACTATACAGCAGGCCTGCAATTTGTGATTCATCAAGCCAAACACTTCCTATTCATCATATATTATAGTTTGGCTGATTCTTGATAGTTGAGGTTTTTGCAGTTCTAGTCAGGCAGAAAATCAGAGATCACTGTTCACTATACATCAGAAAATAAATCTTTCCTTGAAAGGGCTACTAATAATCTCTTGTTTTGCTCAAAGTTGGAAATCTCACATAACAAGACCATAACTGGACAACTTAAACCGATTCATATTTCTTCTCAGCTATTAATAAGACATTACTGTAGCCAAGAGTAGTAACAACAGTGAAAAAAACAGATTCTTATCAAGCTCTCTGTTCATTCCTAGAACCCAGCCAACATAAAGTGAATTCAACAATGTAGTAGTATGTTCCAGTTGACTCGGCACAAAAATAATTCTCAGGGAGTCTCAGACATAGACCAGAGCCAAAACCTGCTTAGTTCCGTGAGTCTGTGGAATCAAGTTCTTTATCACCATGCCTAGGAACTACAGATACATTGATATACAGTATCATTTATTAATTTCCAACAACAACATAATATGTGTTCCATAGATGACAAATAGAAGCATGAGTCAATATTGTAAATAGTTGGGCTGGAAACTGGAGGTTCTGGCTTCCAGTCATCATTGGGAGTCCTGGGGCCAGACATTCTTCTTCAGCCTAAACTGTATCACGATGCTGCTGCAAAGATAAACTAAATAAGCCCTATTATACATTGCATTCAGCTCCTTAAAGGCTAAGACACAAATGTGCTATGTGAATTTAGATGAACTTCTGAATAAATAGGCTGGTTGCTAATGCACTTCTATTACTCATAGGGCTACTATAAGCAAAATTTTGAACAAATATTAGATTGCAGCAAAGAATTCGTTTTCCTGTATCTTTTTGTGGCTATCTAGTAGCCATCTAGATTTTTGCATCCAGATATGGCAGTTCTAATGACCAAGATCAAAGCCTGAGTGGGAAAGTGGAAGATCGGTGTTTGGGACTGAGAGTATATATCAATGCTCTTTTGTGGCTTGGTTTTACCTTGAAGTATAGTAATTGCCGAATTGCTCAACTTATTGCAAAAGTTATTCTGGCTATACCGTCTGCTCTGAAAGATTCATTTCTCTAAAGAAACCCTTGAGAAATCCTTTGCAGGACCCTAGCTTCAGAAAATTAATTCCCTTAGTTCTATGCACAATTCCATACTTTCCATCTTGGACAAGTTCTGTGCTTCCAGCATTTCTTTCCAATGAGGTCAAGCATTAAGAAAAAGTCAATACTTGCTTTTATAAACTGATGAACAAGTAAAAAAAAAGGACATCCTTCTTCAGCACAAGACTTTAAAAAGCATGGTGCAAGATAAAATGACAGACTGCCAATAAACAGGAGAATGTGAGCCTTTTTTTCAAGGCAGCTAAGTTTTACTTTAAGATGCTACGCAGGAAAATAACTTGAGTTTTCACAACAACATATACACATAACAGTCCTTGTAGTTACCGCAGAGTGTCCTAAATCTGTTTACCAGGCTCAGATGCTCAAATCATGGGATCTTGCATTAAGATCAGGCTGAAAATAACTTTTATGCAGCAGCTGCATCTAGGATAAATCAATACCAGTGGCATTGATAAGTGCCATCTTAAATCAATACCAGTGGTAAGAAGAACCAGCTAGCTTCAGGAATGCAGGATATACAATGCTCTGTCACATTTTCTACACCTTCTGGCATCCACAAGGTGACATGACATGACAATTAATTTAGCCCAATGGTAGGAGTGACCTGGTACATTAAGTGCCCCAACTTCAACCCTAGCTGTAATGGAGTCTTGTTGAAAGTTAGACAAGATCTGCTGAGGTATAATATAATGACTGAATTGCATGGTAACTTTACCTAAATTTAACTGGCCCATGATTTTCTGAATTAAACTAATTTGGGTGGGTAGGAGTTGTACAACATACTGAATTAACTACATGGGTCAGGTCCATACAACACACTAGGCAGAAATGTGGTTGGTGAATTTATGGTTTAGTGTAGCATGACAATGTAGCTGAGCACTGATTCTGGAATAAGCAATGATATGGGAGTAGCCCTCCCAAAAGGAAGAGGGAAGCTTCTGCTTTGAGTAGTGGCTTGGGAAGAATATGAAGAACGGCTCTTTTGAGACTATTCGGTGGCACCTTACTTGCCTGACTGCTGCAGAGTGCAGTCTAATGTGTCATATGGAAAGTGAAGCACCAGGTGGTTGATTGCTCAGCCAGTCAGGCACCCTGGAAAGTTGTGGAAGTAGCTGGCATCTCTGGAGAGCTTCCCGTTCTCTTATCTCTTTTAAGCACAACCCTCAGATCCAAATGCCTCACTCTGAGGGATCCTTCCTCAGAGGACAGTATTATCAGCAAGGTGGTCACACAGATCATCTCTGTCACAGTGTAAGCTGTTTCCACAGACACTTGAGCTACAACTCTCATTCCAAAGGACTGGTAGGGGAAGACAACATGTTAACCAGGCAGTGGTATACAACCTTTTTATTTAATTTTCCCTTCTGCTTATTACTAAGCATTTGCCATATAATGATAATTTTTAAAATACTGGTGCCCCTCAGCACCTTGTTTTTCCTTTTAAATAGTACCTCATGTCAGTTCTCATTATCAGCTCATAGAAAGAGAGCAAAAGAGAATTTATAATCTGAAAGGAGTTGGAATTATCAATGCAAGTAGAATTTGTTATAAGAATAAATTTGAATAAACTTGAATTAAGTTTCATACAGAAGTAGCATGTGTCATAATTTTTGTATGTTGATTTTCCTTGTCCTTCCCTCACACACAAAAGAGAAAACAGAATGGGGGTTCATATCTTCAGAGAACAACTAAGAATCTCTTTAAACAAACAACTCTCTTATCTAATTAAACTATGATACACATGATCAGGGCCTTTTCCTGTGATCTGTAATTTAATCATGATGTCTCAGATAAATAATGGGGAATGTTCAGATGTGATGTTAAACGATGGCTTAGGACTACATTTAGAAACAAAAGCAAGCCAGTGCCAGATTTTGTACTCCCTTCTATTCAATTGTGTTCCTAAAGAGATAGGTGAAGAAATAAACCAGGATTCAGTTTCAATTTCCAGATTGTTATTATGTATGAACCAAGAGCTATTGTTTAAAATAAGCAGTATTTCCTGAAATAAGTCAGCAAAGTAAGTTGGCATGTATAACAATTCATTAGAATTTATTTTAAACCATGGCTTCTGCTTTGTCTGTAATAAGTCAGAAAATGGGAAGAAATGTAATCTGGCTCTTTACTAATCATACATGGTTTAGACAAACTTTGAAACAAGTTAAGAACTTAAGTTACAGTTCTAAGTTGTTTTAAAATACTCTGGCTTGTTCTGTAGTTAGGGATCATCAATTTCTAATTCTTATAGATAAGAAAAAATTACTACAGCCTGCCTGTTTTAAGCATGGATTGAAATGAGAGTAAAAGAAGCTATATGCTTTGGCAAAAGGTTATAAAATATCTCAGCTTAATAAAATGAAATATGTTCAGCTGAATATGGCCATTGAGTCTTACTGGATTACACACTGAATACAGGCTGAATAGGATTACAGTATACACATTTTGAAAATGATTAGGAAGATGTGCTTTAGATTTTGCATGACACTTCAGTAAAGCAATTCATCTCTTTACAAGCTTCCTCACAGCCTGAAAAAAGACAAGCTGTTTTAATAAATAGCAAAAAGGTGCTTTGCTTGCATGGTGTCCAAAGCATTTCTTTCAAATCATTTTTGAATTATGAAGAGCCCTAATGTTGGGGTTTTCAAACACCTAAGTACAGTGGTACCTCTGGTTACGAACGCCTCTGCTTACGAACTTTTCGGGTTGCGACCAGCTCCAGCCGCAAAAATTTACCTCAGTTTGCGAACTCCACCTCGGGGTATGAACCGGATCCGCGGCCATTTTCCGCCATGACACATGGTCCGCGGCCATTTTCCGCCCGTGCCACATGGTCCGCGGCCGTTTTTCCGCCCTTGACGCGTGGTCCGCGGACACCGGAACGGATTAACGGTAATTACATTGAACCTTATGGGGAAATTTGCTTCGGGTTGCGAACAAATCGGGTTGCGGCCAGAGTCACGGAACGGATTAAATTCATAACCCGAGGTACCACTGTATCTACAGTAATGACCAGATAAAGAAATAGAAAATTACTTCTAACTCAAGAAACAGGATTTGCACCAAGGTAACTTTATAGTTTATGCTGCAGCCAAGTTTACCACAGGTCCAGCAGAATAGTATCAGTGTATAAAATATGAATAGCAGGTATTTGCCCTAAACACACCATGCATGCATCTGCAGCCTCAGTTGGATCAAAATTCCCAGACATACGAACATGGGTGTTTAAAAATAAAATACTTATTTTCCTATTGATATACAGCTTAGGAGATACCTGCAGAGACACACATTACAGTGACATTTTTTTTCTTTACATATCCTGCTTTGTCCCCCCTCAAGTCCTGCTATGGTGCTTCATAAAATCAGGGCAGGGATGTTCCTGGGATGAGTGAAGGATGCGGGGACTGTACATCAAAAGTATATATTTTTTTCCTGTGGCGGTTTTGTTTTTACCTTAGCTGCTGATTATACTGTATGTGTGTGTGTTTTTTAACATCATATTTTCTTTCTTGTGTTTTTAACTGTTAGCCGACTAGACTCATGAATTTCAGATGGGTGGCCATAGAAATGAAATGAAATGAAATGAAATAAAATAAAATAAAATAAAAATAAAATAAAATAAAATAAAATAAAATAAAATAAAATAAAATACTCCCAGCAGGTTTCATCTGCCCAGTTAAAGCAAACAGGCACCTATATTGGGCAGCAGTGATTCTGGAGGTGGATGATCCTTTTAGTGACAACAGCAAAGGTTTAATGGAGTAAACCATACCAAGAAAATCCCATGGATAGACAATATAAAGTAATTGGCAATATAATGCTGGATGATGGGCCCCTTAGATCAGATGGCACTTAACATGCTGTTGAGGAAGAGCTGAGGATCTTTCAGGGTACTAATGGTGTTTGTGATATGGCTAGACTGAAAGCTTTGAGACATCTGCTTGCTGATGTTGCCATGCAAGAAAAGAAAATCCAGTTCTGCAAAGACAGAATTGCAGTGGAAACATGGAACATAAGAAGCATGAACATGGGAAAGCTCAACTCAGTGAAAGATAAAATTAATCAGCTACATACTGATATCTGCAAGTTGGAATAGACTGGAATTGGAGACTTTCATTCAAAAGATCATACTATTTGCTATTCAAGTCAGAAAAAACAAAGAAAGAATGATGTTGCTTTCATAGTCAGGAAGGATATAGCAATACTTGGATACAATGCAATCAATGACTGAATAATATCAATATATAACAACTGACTTTACAGACAAGCCTTTAATATGATGGTTATCCAAATTTATGTTCCAACTACTGATGCAGAAGAACTTGTTGATGAGTTTTACACTAAAGTTCAATCTGAAATTGACAGAACATTCACATTAAGTAAAAACCTACATCTTTTGAGAAGTATAGTGCTAGGAAAGGAGGAAGGAAGGAAGGAGAAAAAGAAGACAACTAGAAGCAAGATGGATGGATTCAATTACAGCTGTGATGTATGCATTGCTGGAAGTCCTGAAGGGAGAGATTGGGGCTAGGTCATCCTGGTGAAGTTCCCTCTATTTGTGATGAAGAGCCAACACTAACTTGATGGTACATAATTAATCAGTCAGTCCAATTTCATGTCTTAGCCTTAGGACATACAAAAACTACAGTACTGTGTATTACTCATGGATAAACCCATCTGTGGATAAGCCGACCCTCAAATTTTTAACCAAAATACCATGAAAAATGTGCCACTTGATAAGCCCGACCCTCAAAATTTTCTTATGTTTTTTCAATATATTCTGAAGGACTTCATTTATTTTCATATTTTGTATCAATAAATGTTTTCCAGAACAGATTCCAATTTAAATTTTTACAATTGACTTATCTGCAGGTGGCACATTTTTCATAGTATTTTGGTTAAAAATTTGAGGGTCGGCTTATCCGCAAGTATATACAGGTACTTTTAAAAAGTATTACCACATATACTCATGAATAAGCCCATCCACAGATAAGCCAAACCCAATTTTTGGGGTGTATGTTGGAACCTAAAATTCTCAGCTTATCTGTGAGTATATATGGTAAAAAGATAAAGTTATTCTTCACACTTCAGTTAGACCAGAAGTTGACAAAGGCTTAGGAGCAGAGGCTGTTGAAAAAGCTGGCTACTGTATATAATACATTGTAACATTATGTTATTCTAATGGTATTAGAACATGGCTGTTGCATATGACAGGGTTCTCTATTAATGTCATAATACTTGGCTCCAATTCTTCCATTGATTACTGTGGGAGTTGCTCCCATGAATTGCTCCTGTGTAAAGACTGTACCTCTTATGCAGCAATCCAACCATATAGTTAATAGCAAGATTCAAGGGAAATTACATTATTTAATACATTATTTAACATGGATTTCTTCAGCAAGCACAGTGGGAGCACCATCCTTTCTAAGAATTGATTAACTTATGCAAAGATTAATTATGTGTCAGTTTTTATTTCCCTACTCAGATAATTTCTTAATTTTAATTCTTCAAAGTTGCCACAAAGTTTAATTGAAAAGTTTTGACCATAGGAAACATATTGAAAAATTATCATACCTCATCATATAGTATTAACTGTTAAAGTTAATTGTGGCACAAAACAGAACATTGTTAAAGGAAAGTATTCAAGTTTCCATCTCTTTTGCATACATTGTAACTATGAAAGAAAAGCATTCATTTAATATGGACTTTCAAAACTTTTGAGTAGTAACAAAATATTCACTCAGCTATCTTCTGAAAAATGTATTTTGCTCAACGTATGCTTTGCAATGGTTTCTTATGAGAGTCTGACAATTTTGCAGAAAATTATACTGATATATTTTTGCCAATTATTGCCAGGTTTTTGTGGGGAAAAAGTCTTTTAACATTGATTGTGAAGAGGTACTTGGGAATGGCTCCACAATTAAGGTGTCTTTCCATCCCAATTGTATGATTCACTCTTTATGTAAAAGCTGAAGTACATCTTTCACTCAAGAAATAATATAAACCTTGATGACATGCTTGCTACATATCATGACAATATTAAAGGGATGATAAATTGGAATCATATACAAAAACAACTACCTGACAAAGTTTTACTGTATTATATAACTTATTTTAGACTAGTGGATCCCTTTTAAAAACCCAGTTGTTAAATAATACAAAAAGAAATACAAAAGCTTTTCTGTTATAGCATGATTCATTTTTACTCTATGATAGCATATTCTTTTGAATTAATAGAAGTTGAACATTTTCTTCGTAAGTATATATTTCATGTTTCTATTTGTATCTTTTCAAGACCAAAATGTGCATGGCAATCAATAAAATTTCCTTAGGCACCTCAAGACATTCACCTGCTCTGTGCCTTATCACTACCATTTTAGTGTATCCTACTCTTCAAATGTAGCAGTGAATTCCTTTATGAATAAGGAATAAGTTCTATAAATGTCATCCTGATCATCCTGATGGGAGCACTGTGAGTCCACAGTCACCCAGTAAGTTTCCATGATTTAAGGTGGAAAAGAAGCAGGTTCTCCGCAGTAGCAGTAAAGCACCTGAACAGCTACATCACACTGTTCTATGAAATCCATTTTGCTTCCAGAAAAATCTTGGACTTGGTTGTCTTTTCTCTTTTTTCCTTAGCTTGTCATTTACAAGTATTTACAAGTATTTTCAATTAAGAACCAGTGTTTCTAAATATAAATATACTTGAAATTGCTACCCATTCTTCTGGGCATTAGAGTGCTTCCTGATGGAAGATTCTGGAGGAAAAACATTGGGCAATTTAGTTACTTTAATTCAAATGACAGAGCAGTTGCAGCAATGTCTTGGACCACACCTGCCAATCTAAAGGTAGGTTAAAGGCTATAAAGTAACATTATTAGGTGATACAGTCTAAACAAAAAATGCTCTGCTTCCAGATTTCAGGATGCAAAATTATAGCATCATCAAGACTATGTTCAAAAGTCAAGATAACATGCTAAACCAAATTCAGGCAGAGTTGCTGGGAGTTGGGCGGCATATGCATTTAATAAAGTATTATTATTGTTATTATTATTATTATTGTTATTATTATTGACAATGTTGATAATAAACATGTATTATTATCATTATTATAATCATCATTGGTTTAACATGTTGCTGTAATCCCAGCTATTATAGTTTGCTTTGTGGCTTAGAACGAGCTATGAATCCTGGCTGCAACCAGATTTTTAAGGTTGTCTTTACAAAATGCCCCACGCTGAATTGTGTCTTGTATGTGTATTTACTTCTACCAAGAGTTTTAGATAAGAAAGGAGGGATGAATCACTTTTGCCAATGTGGACATGGCATTCAAAAAAAGTACTAATTTATTGATTCTTATGTTGCATATACAAAGTCTTACTTAAATTTCTGGTGGTTTCACATTGGACTAGGAAAAATTCCTATCTGAAATACTATGATACATATAAGTCTGAACTGATCTGGTATTAGGTAACTCTTGTATTCTTCTATATGTAATTCAGTATCCATAATGGAAAAAGTTCCTTCATAAGAGTATCCTTTTTTTCTTCTTCCAATGCATACATAACAAGAATCATCTGCATGTATCAGCATGCATATCAGTGTGTGGCACTAATCATACTCACAGAACATTTTACCAACAAGAGGTTCATATTCACATCAGAAAATGTACTCATGAAGTATCCTATATTCCTAATGTCAGCTCTGCCCTCTTGGTTCACACAGGAGAAAAAGTGACAAGAAAAAAGTACATCAGTGAAGCAGTGAGTGAAACTATGTAGACATCCCAATTTTAAAATCCATAGATAAACCATTGTCTTCTACATGGTCCAGTACTGGTGAACATCAGAACAAACAGACTAATAAAGGGTGAAGAATAGAGGTGCACATATGAAAGAAAAGGCTTACACGGGGAACTGCTGATGTGAATCAGTAATATCCAAGGATGATCTTATTCATGTAATCATCCTCATTTCAGACACACTCCAGAAGCCAAAGACCTGTTTATGGGAATGGGTGAACGGTTCATGTGGCGCACACTTTCCACAGCTGAAGGCATAAGTAAATTAATGCTAGTCTTATTATGTTTTTTCCCCAACTGGATTACAATGCAGCAAAGGAGCAACAATAACAATAACATATATTTCAGTGCCAGATTACAAAAACTGAACATGATTTCTTCCCAAAATTACTGCATATCTGCATTTCATTTTCCTCTACTGTATATGAACATGGTTTTTTGTTCAGAACAAAAACTAATTGTTACCCATGCATTAAATTATCCAAATGGCCTCTTAATTATACTCTAACAAGTATTTTGCTGGAAAAGAAATGTTAGTAGCAATATAGACATTAAAATGTTCCTATTTAGGAATAAGATGAAGAAGTATTGCTAAATCATTCAACTATTCATACTTCTATTTAATTACAATGTAGCTTTTCTCTCTTTTTTAAAGTAGAGCTTTTACAACTATCAGAGTGGAAACACTTCTATTATTCAATACATTTACATGCTTGTCTGCCAAAGCTGGAGTATTACAGTACGTTCCACTTACAAAATACAAAATATCCTATCAAGTTATAAAATATGGAACATTTTAAAGAGAGGCTTCAAGAATAATTTCAAGTTGCTGGAAGTTTTTTTTTTTTTTTGCTTTGTTTTAAACAGGATACAGTTCTACACATTGGCTGTGGCCATGAACAGTAAAGTAAGTAGGAGTTCAATAGCCGTACTCTGTGCAAGATTCAAGCTGATATGATTAAAACACATGTCTTCAGTACTACATTTGAGTTGGGATTTTAAAAAAAAAACCCTGATATTACAGAAAAACCAACACCAAATAGTTAGGATAAGATCCTGACATCTCTGTAATTAGGTGCACAACTTCTGAAAACTTCCGTTTATTCAGAATCTTACCATCCAAGGTTTCATGTTTAGTATGCCAGGGACTTCTATTTGCAAAGAAGTTTATCAATTATAACCTTTTCCCCAACTGAGTGCCCCCTCAGAAACACTGGATGCAACTCCCATCATCTACACCCAACTCAGCCATACTGGTGGAGAATGGTGGAAGTTTAGATTAACATGTGTAGAGGGTACTGTATTTTGGGAAAGCTGTTTTATACCTAATGAATGTAAACATAAGGGTTCAATCATACAAATCAGAAAATTCTGTCACCTCCCCCAAAAACTTCACTTAGAAACTTGTTTTATGCTCACTTTTACTTCTACAGAACAACAACTGGGCTGGAATGTGTGCGAAGTGTCCAATTTATGGTCCATTCAAACTCTTAGCAGGTCATCTGAGTATGACAACCTTTTTCGCAACCAGGTTAGCTTAAAAATCCATTAGGATGGCAATCCTAGTGCAATTTAGGATGAATTGAAATGCCTCACCATTTCTGTCAAGCAAGGGAAAAGTCGTGTTCTCAGTCTGATCATCTTTGGCTGTAAGAAAGCGAGAGCCAAGCAACTGTTGGCTGTGTGCATATGCGCACAAATGAGCCAGTGCAAAAGCTAAATATAAAGAGCAGAGCCTTTTTAAACACCCGGAGAGAGAGAGAGAGAGAGATTGAAACTACCCGAGGAGCCAACCCAGCACCTCCTTCCATTTCCATGCCTTAAGCGCCTTGGCTGGGAATGAAGAATTTGAGAGCGTTGCCAGTCAAACAAAAGAGGGTGTAGCAGCTGCGGAAGACGGGCGGACCCTAATGAGACCAAGTGGCTCCATCGGGAAGGCGGGAGCGCCCTATTTTAGGAAATGCAGCCCTCGATTCTCCTGCCTGCCCCTCCCTCTCAACAAGCCTTTCAGCTCTTCGCCGGACGCGTTCCCAGAACGGATCTGAGAGCCGAGGAAGAACAAAGAGTTCTTCTTCCACGCCGCGGGAATCCCTAGGACGGCGGCGGCGGCGCCTGCCCTTCGTCTTGCAAGGCGGCGGGCACTTCCTCAGCAATGGAGTACCAAGCAGTACAGCGAAGAGGACCGAAGGGAGAGGCGCTCTTCGCCCGTCCCCCGCCCCTCCCAGTCTCATCAGGCATTTACCTGGCGGGAGATCTCCGCTGCTTCTGCGGCTTTGGGTTCTTCGAAGGCTCCTCCGCCCGCCTTTCCTTCACACAAGAGATGGCTCGGAGGCAGCCAGACCGGTAGCGCCTCTCTCCCTCCCTCCTTTCCCCCTCCTCATCCTCAGAAGAGCTCAGGCAGAAAAAACCAAGAAAAGGGCGCCTGTGGCGCGAGAGGGGCCGGAACGCACCGCCGGAACTGGCACAGCCGGCGGACTGGGGCGTTTATTCCGGACTTCCTCGAAAGTCCTGCGTCGCCGGCGCTCCTGCTCCTCTCACCTCAGCCGGCCAGATGTGGCAGTCGCCTGCTCCTCGGTGGGAGAGGCAGAGGTGGCACTGGTGGGAGTCTCTCTTTCCGAGGGGCGGGGCCAGCCCGTCCCTCCTCGGCGGCGGCAGCGGCGGCGGGCGATGGGAGGCGTCACTCAAAGGGTCGGCAAGAAGGAGCCGGAGACGAAGCCGGATCGGAAAGTTTCCAGCGCTTGGTTGATCGAGGGAAAGCGCGATCTGAGCTGCGCCGCTCCGCACTCTGCTCGTAGAAGAGCCTTCTCCCGCCCAGACTAAGCCGGGTCATAAGACAGTGGGCGCAGGGGGCAGCCACGGTGCGCAACAACCGCGCATCCTGTCTCTGGCTGAAGGAGCGACACTGTCGCCTGTGCATTTAGGCAGGTGTCTGTACTGGGATACGGAAAAGGGATTTTCTCCAAAGAGTAAACTTTACCTACTACCTAAATGCACTGTGTGTGTGTGTCTTTTCAATTTGTTGGCAGCAACGCAGAACTCTTTCAGTTGGTACAGACGAACTTTTATGTTGTGCTCATTAATGCGGAGTAACGCCTACGGTCAATAACTAATGCTTAATCCGATCCTCGCTTTTCTTTCCAGCACGTGATGGTTTTTATACCATTGTATGATTCACCTGTTAGGGAGGAGATTACCCAGGGGACCGACAGGCGAATGTGAGTAGGACATTCTCGCTTAATCGCCATTAATCGAGGGGGAGGTGCATCACAGTCAAACTTAAGGTCCATGGCTTTAAGGCAGCCCCGGGGGAGGGAACAGCAAAATAGGAGAATCTATTTAGTAATTCCAGGAGAGGAGCCCCTCCCAGAAGAAGTAGGAAGAGAAAAAGAGCAGGTCAGCTCCTCCCCCTGGGGCAAAGTATATTACAACAGTGGCCATTGGTACTTCCAGAAGAAGAAAATGTCATTGAAGTGTGGAAATGAAATTCCATTTTCTAAACTTGTTTTTACACTCTGCTTAATAGTGGGCTCTTTTTGCCCTCTCCTGGGGTTTAGACTAGAACAACTAGTGATGGGTCAAAGAGAATTCAAGGGCCAGCCAATGGAAGACAGTAGGGCTGTGCTAGGGTGGCTTCGCATTCCCTCAACAAGGCATTTGATGACGTGTGCAGAGTGTTTCACGATGAAGAACTTCGCTTCAGCCATTCCAGTAACTGGAAAAAGCTCTGCGTTTCCATTGCGTAAGACTCTTCTAGCACTTCCAGTCAGCTATTAGGTGACCGGACAGACAGAAACGATTTCTCCAGGCTTTGGGAACTGTTGGAGGACATCTCAACTGAAGACATGTGGCCACTTCACTTTCAAGAGGCAGAGGGAGGGTATTTTCTGCAGCGGCTTTGAAAGGAAGCTTAGTATATATTTTCATGGAAGTAAAACGCCCCTTCAAAGCTTTGTGCCGTCTTAGAAGAAAGTAATAATGAAGTCCATGCTACTGGTTGCATTCTAAGAAGTGTGTGTTTTATAGGCGATCAGAATTTGATCAGTCAGGAAACAGCAGCAAAAAAGTCAGATCTGTGCTGCTCAACTCTCAACCAAAAACTTTAATATTGTGACATCCAAAGTCTGCATGGAATGCAAGCAGCCTTTTATGAGGGAATAACCAGTCAGAAGGGCTCTTAAAAGTAAGGAGCCATTCCCAGTTAGATTTGTTATGAGAGAGGAAGCAGTGCCTGCATAATTTCATTTGGATGGGAATATTTCCAAATTATTTGAATCATATACAGAGAATCTCCTGGAAGAACCATTGGCCAATGAAACAAAAAAGGATTGAAAGCTAATTTGAGAGAAAGCAACCTATCTTTCTTATTCCAACATTGACTATAGGATCTAGTGAGGATGGAGCGAAGAAGATCCCTAAACTGAGGAATCTTAGATCTTATTTCATTCCCTGATAGGCAGATCTCCAGAAAGTCACAGAAAATATATTCTATATTCTAGAGACTGGGAATATGATTTATCTGTAATTCTACCTCAGAAATGTATGCATTGTTATAGATGTTTGACCTAAAAGTACTTTGATTTGGGAAAGAAGACGGTGTTGTGTCAAGTTATCTGTGATATGTCAAGTTATCTGTGATATGGAAAGAATAACAAGATTTAAAGATGTCATCATAATGTTGAATCTTATACTAAAAATCTGTAACTAACTTGTCAGTATTTGAAGAATATTGACTATATTGAGCATTGAGTGTAGCAAGAAAGATTGAGGGAAGACAGCTTTATTCCCATGTTACAATCATGGATTATGTATTTTCTGTCTGCTTTTCAGCTGGTTCAGTATATACATAATGGAAAGACTGATCAATAATACTCTGTGAGATCAAAGTTTAATGCTGTGCTAAAAACTGATCTGTTTTCTTTATGTACTGTAAAGAACAGTACTGTAAAGTACTGTTACTTTATCTTTTTTATTTTCCTTTTTTTTTTTTGTATTTTCTTTCTATTATTTCTGTATAACAAAACTTTGTTTTAAGACCCCTAGGAAGACCTATCCCAAGAGAATTTGATGGTATACATAAAATACTTGTTATGTATTTTCAGTAATTATGGAGCTAATAACTTAAATAAAACATATCATAGGAGATTTTTGAATATACATTATAATTCCTGAATTTCTCAGGCTTCTGGATCTGAATTTTCAGGTGTCTATATTCTTGGGAGGGCTTAGCAAGGTCTCAAAGTAGGGCTAATTTTGGTATTGCCTTCATTCAGGCCATAGGTGAGTGGGTTCCTGGGAGACTTCATCCTTGAAGGAAGATTCTTCCAGAGAGTCACCTGCATGTGCTCGTTTGTGCACACACAGACATGCACATTCTTGATAACATTGAATTATCAACATATTCCCTTTGACATTTTAGGTCTCAAGAAATATATTATAAAAAATAAGAGAAACAAAATGACAAAAAGTGACAAAAGTGACAAAAATCAAGATATGTTCCAAATATTTCATACCCCTTTATTCTATATGTAACACTATTCTAAGGGTTAATTTGAGAGAGAGGATATGCAGAAGGCTGATCTGTTTGTGACAACTGCATCTTTCTGTAGCTGCGTAGCACACCGGGCATATTATAAACCATTCATAGTGATCATATTGCTACTTAACAGCTGCTCTGGGTACATAATCCTTCCCTGCTGTGGTAATAAAAGCCTAGCACATATCTTTGTTGACACAGGAAGCAAATGATCATGTTCAAATATCAAAAGCACATATGGGCTTCTATAATGGGAGATGTTATGCCCTTCTTTCTTTTCAGTTATGCCTATCAGTAACAGAGAAATTTACAGTGATTACCATCCAAATAGTGTAAGGTGGAATACTAATTTTTAAAATTTACCATATGAATGGTATGGCAGTGCAGGTCACTCTCTTCAGCAGGATGGGAAACTCATCCTTATTCAGCCCTTCAACAAATAGTGATTTCTAAGATTTTAGTACCGATCAACTATCATGGCCAGAGATTGCAATAACATACAGGGGAGAAAAAACAACAACACTGTGAGAAAAGATTAGAGTCTTAGGGGCTTTTTAGCTAGGTTTTTTTAAAAAACTTTCTCATGGGCCTCTGTTTCACCACTTGGGTGGAAAAAATCTGGATTCTGATAACTTTTTGGTCTGATTTAGCAAATATTATCCAAATACTGTAATCTGTAATGTGGCAGAAGGGGAAATCATTATATATGTGTGGAATTGAGTGATTGGTTATGTGCCATCAACATAGTGTCAACTTTTCATTACAACATAGATATTCATCTTCTTCAGGATGATCTGTTCCTACCTGGCTCTTCAGGTCTTCCAACAGTGCATGTATTACTGCTGTAATTAAGTCCATCTGCCTTGTTGCTGGTCGTCCTCTTTCCTTTCATCTTTCCCAGAATTATGGATTTCTCAAGGGAGCTGTGTCTTTGCATAGTGTGTCCAGAACATGAACTTGGTTATTTATGGTTGGTTGTTTTTTGGTTATCCATGATATTTTCAGGCATCTTCTCCAATACCAAAGTTCAAAAGTGTCAAAATACTGTGTCTACTTTTCCTCAAAGTCAAACTTTAGCTTCCATAGAATGTCACAGGGAAACCATTGAAGATGAAATTGTAGGAGGAAACATCAATAACCTGCACTATGCTGATGTCACTGTTCTGATAGCTGAAAATGCAAATGATTTGCAAGTTCTAGTAATTACGTAAAGTCAAGGACATAGTGAAAATATGGAGCTAAGATAAACATTTTATTTATTTATTTATTTATTTATTTATTGGATTTCTCTCCTGCCCATCTCCCCTACAATATATTTATATACAAATATAAAGAAGTCCAAACTAATGACAACAGATATAGTAACCAACTTTAAAATAGACGGAGATATTGAAGTGGTGGATACTATCTTTTAGGATCTACTGTCAACAGTAAAGGAACCAGTAGTCAAGCAATATTCTGTAGACTAGAGTAGCAATGAAGATCTTTGAAAAGATATCTTCTTCAATCCAGCCTCCCTCTATACATTCAGCATATAGGTTGAATAAATAAGAAGAGAATATTCACCTTGTCTCATTCCTTTGATGACCTGGAACCAGTCAGTTTCACCATGTTTTGTCCAGACTCGGGCTTCCTATCCTTTGTATAGGCTTCTCATGAGGACAATGAGATGTTGTGGAATTTTCATTTTCCTAAGGGCTTTCCATTGCTTGATATGGTCAACACAATCAAAGGCCATTTTATAATAAATGAAGTACATATCGACTTCTTTCTGGTATTCTTTGGCTTTCTGTCTTTGTTATAACCTCCTTGTGTTCAGAAGTAATGCCATTTGTTCTTTGTTTTTCATGTCCTGAATAATACACAGTATGATCTTCAAATTCTAGTCCATTTCAATCCACCAGTGCCTAAGATATCAATGTATAGTCTATTCATTTCATCTGTCACTGAGTTGAGCTTTCCCATGTTCATTCTTCTCATGTTCCATGTTCCCACTGTAATTCTGTTTTTTTAACTTTGGATTTTCTTTTTCTGCATGACAGCATCAACAACTAGACATCCCAAAGGCTTTAATCTACATGTAATAAATACCATTAGTACTCTAAAAAGATCCTCAGTAGCATCTTGAGTGCAATGTGACCTAAGAGTCCCATAATCCAGCACTGAATCAATCACTTTATCCTATCTATCCATGCGGTTTTCTTGGTAAAATACTGAAGTGGTTTACCATTGCCTTCTGTGCAGCATGAAATAATGCCTTTGCCATCATCACTAAAGTGACCATCCACTTCCAGTACCTTCCTATATTACTGCTGTCCAATATTGCTTTATCGGCCAAGCTTGCTTTAGCTGGGCAGCTGGGATGACCTTCATGCCTTGGGTGACCCTGATGTGAATATATACTGCTGGCATGCAGTCCTTTGCTCATCCCTCCCAGGACAAACCTCCACCACAATAAGGCAGCATAGCATACTTCTTGTTGAGGAATAATTACATCAATTGCATTTACTTAAATAAGTTCAATTTCATTTTTTGTCCTGTTCCTCCTTCCTTGTCCTGATTTTATCCATTTCAGTTTTTAGAATGTGACATGTCATTGAAGTCTTACGTGGCCATCAGTTCTGCACCGTGTAGCAGTTCCTTCCATTTTAAGGCAATTAACACATTTACCCAACAGGAAGATGGACATTTCCCCCTGAAATCATTGCCTATAAATTACAGGAGTTACTTAACATTTGCTTCTGCTCATTTGAAAACAAGCAGATGAGGAGATGTCCAGATAGCTATAGACATGCCTTGGAAGATTAAGTTAAAGATTAATCTTAATCATTGCTTGGGAGGGGCTGCTTGCCTGGTGAATTTAAGTAACACCTAAGCAGGGCTTCCCTTTTTCTCCTCCCTGTTGAACTTCATCTTCCCTTCTCATTTCTGCCCCCGCCCACTGGATTTCTCTCTCCTTTTCAGTGCAGCTATATTATTCTGGATCTTATCCCATCTCTGTCTTTCCTCCTCCTCTTTCTCCTGATAGAAGGTTTATGGGTGTGCATTAGTACTTGTGTTTCATTGTGTGATAGTAGTTAGTGTATGAGAGAATGATTGATATATGAAGGTAAGGGATAAATTGATATAAAAACAAGCAGTTAATTTAATCAGTACCTATTAATGTAATTAAAGTACTGTATTGTCACGGACCTGCTCTTTTTTGAAATGTATACACACACCCACACCCACAAACACACGTATTGATTTACATGTATGCCACACCTTCACAGAATTAATTTCAGCTGGAGGTGGTAACACAAGCCATTGCACAGGATTTATTTTTTATTCTGTTTATAATTTTGTTCTGTGACTCCTTTTTAGAGGGTCCTCTTAAATTCAGAGTCATCTTCCTTTCTGTCAGGCTCCTTTGCCTTGAACTTGGCAGGAGCTGTCCAGACACTCAGCATAATTGGCTAGATAAGAAAACTACTTTCAACAGTTCTGTCAACATAAAGTGAAGAGACCTCTTATAACTGTGATGGTTAATTACGGCATTTGTTTTTCCTCCTTCTCACACAGTTTGATATTGTCCTGCATTTTTCAGCCTTAGACCTAGGCAACTGTTGGTTGTTGACATAACTGACATTTCTGACCCAAATGCTAGCTCCTAACATAACTCCCACACTTCCAGGTGAATATAGTGCTATTGGGTTAGCTATGATTTCTGTATTCTTTTTCCACAAAAGTGAATTTCTACCAGTGTACTTATCTGTCAAAGAGATTGGATGGAAGAACGCTATTTTAGGAGCTACCAGATACAGGCAAAATTATCCCAGTACATCTGATAACTGATAGAATATTTTAGTTTTACTGAGACTCTTGTCCCTTTGTGTCTCCTGTTTGCTCCATGAAGGAAAGTGTGCATGAAAACAGAGACTCTACTGTCTGTGGGAAAACATTGTCATATTGCAGAGTTAGAAACTAATAGTGGACTGAGTGCAATACAAGACAGAACCTTTGACTTGAGTTTTCCTAGTGCCAAAGATAATCCTAAACAATAAATATAACATTTAAAATATACTTTATTGAACAGAGTTTTCTGTCTGTCTTCTATACATTTAACAATTTTGGTCAGTGACAATGACAATATTGTTAGTGACAACAGAATAGATTTTTCAAACAATGTAAAAAAGCCTGTAAATTCATATCAGGGGGGGGAAAAAAAACCTCAATCCAGTTGCTTTAAATTCCTCTTTCTTGTTCATTTGATACTTCCTTCTAATTCAAGTATTAAAAAACAGAACCTAGTAACCCACTGTTGCAAATCATAGTACATTTGCTCTTCCAGTTGTCTAATAATTCTTTTGGCCATTAACTATGCATGACAGGTGTACTTTTTGTGATGTTTTGATGCATTTCAAACACTAGGAAGTAATCAAGCAGAACATACACATCCTTGACAAGCAGCAACTACTCTAAAGTCATATTGAAAATCCTGTGAATTTCAACCCCAAATATGGCAATAGTTGAACAGATCAATCCATATGGGTTAATGCACTGATTCATTAACTGCATCTTCTTCAGCAATGAATTCTCAATAAAAGATCTGAGATATCTAATATACATGACACGACATGTTAAGATCAAACAATTTTTACTTTTTAAAAGAAGCCTTCCAACTGATGTACAAAATCCTATACTTAATTATTTCTTTCAATCTTTTATAAAGATAACTTGTTAATTTAGGACCCACACTTCATTATTCCCAGACTGCTAACAAATACAGGATTTCAGAGGAAGAAATAGCATCAGGATAAAAAAAAAAGTCCAAATATTTATTAAATTTAGAGGCTGCCCAACTCCAAACAACTCTGGGCAGCTTGGACTTTAAAAGTAAGAATATTAAAAGAAGAAAAAAAAGTTCCTGCACATCTGGAAGAAACAAAGACAACACACCAAAGAAAAACCCAACAGGCTCAACAACCACCCACAGATTTGGGAGCAAAACCAAGTTTTTAAAGATTTTTGAAACATCATCAGGATGAGATCTCTGGCTGGATGCTGTTCCAGAAGGCAGGTGCTGTGATAGACAAGACACACTTCCCAAGTCCTGATGAATGACATTGTTTAACTGAAGGGACCTGACGTGTACCAACTCTGCCTGATCTTACTGGGCAGACAGAAACTATTGGAGATAGGAAGTCCCTCAAATAACCAGGCTCTATACCATGAAGCAAACATTTAAACTGAAGCATTTTAAATGTTTAAATTGAATAAACTGCCAATATTTCTCTGAGGTATATCAAACTCAGTTTTAAGTACTACAGAAGGGTTTTTTTTTTAAGTTTAATCAGAACTATTATGAAAGGTCTAGCTAACCCTCTCCCTTAAAAATAAACAAATAAAGGGTTTATATTTTTACGTAGCACTACCATAATGTTAGCTTTGTGTGGGTAAAAGGAACAAAATTATGCTTTCAAAATACATATATATTTTTCATATATATGTATGTGTGTGTGTGTATGCACACACATACATACATACATACATACATACATACATACATACACATACATTACAGCATTAAATGCAGGTATTGAAACCAATCCCTGAACAAGGATTCCAGTATCTACCATGTTTTCAGTATTTCTAAACACTATGTTTGAGGTTCTTTGTTCCAACAATAACTGAGCCTGAAATAAAGACCAAAGACAGACTGAAATGTGAAAAATTAAATCCACCTTTTCTGAGAGGAAATTAGACTTTATGCAGTGAGAATTTCAATGAATGTACCTGCTAAAGCAAGCTGTTTAGTATCATATCAATTGCTCAAAATAGGAAGTTCTCCTAAAATATAAATACAAATGAAACTTGAAGTTAAATTCTTCTTAATCACATTTATCTTACCCCAAATACTGACAGGAATTCTAGGCTGTCTAGATGTTGTTTCATTTATATCAAAATTCATAATAAAAGTGTTAAAATTTTAGCATTCAGATGTATCAAAGAAATAGAACTTCAGTTAGAACACAAAGTAGCTTGGGAAGGACTGCCATATAAACTTCACTGAAACAGTGGCTAGGAGCCTCTTTAGAAAGCTTCAACATTAGCAAATGCCATTTATAAAAGAGGAGATAGGAAATAAGTATATTTTTTATGCCAATCAAGTGGAAATTTATCAAGGTTAGGCATATTCCTGAATTTCATAGCTCAATTGTAGCAATGATTTCTTGAAGACAAAGAGGTGGGGAGAATTTAGTAACCTGGTCCTGCGGTAACTCTAGGAATGGCATACAACATTCTGTAGAAGAAGAGTTAATCTCTGTGGAGTCCTTGGTGCTCTCTGATCTTGGTTGTTTGCTTGCATATGTTTCATTACCCAACTAGGTAACATCATCAGTGCCAGTGAGTGTGGGGTTTGCTCTGGGTTTATATACAGTAGCTGCTAGTTTGGGTGGGGTTATAGCATTTCATAAAGCAAGGTGCCCTGCTAGTTTGGGTGAAGTTATGGTTTTCTCCTTGGTAGTTCCTTGATTAGGGTATTGTTTCCTGCTTGATTGTTTGTCTGCTTGATTGCTTGTCCCCTTGGTAGTTCCTTGATTAGGGTATTGTTTTCTACTTGTTTGGTTGTCTGGTGTTAATTCCTGCTTATCTGGTTCTAGACTGCTGGAAAGGATGTGTTCTGGTCTTTTTGTTTCCTTCTTAGTTTTTTTTTTATTGTCCAATAAAAAGACAATTAAAAAGGCAATAAAAAAGCTAAGAAGGAAACAAAAAAGACTAGAACACATCCTCTCCAGCAGCCAACACCCAGATAAGCAGGGATTCACACCAGACAATCAAGCAGAAAACAATATCCTACCAAGGAGAAAACCACACCCCCACCCAAACTGGCAGGGCAAGTTACTACATATAAACAGGGAACAAAGCTCCACACTCATTCACACTGATGATGTTACCTAGTCGGGTAATGAAACGTCTGCAAGCAACAACCTAGCTCAGACCTTGGTTGTTTGCTCAAGGACTCAAGCTCAGGGACTCCACAGTTCAACCCTGAGCTACATATATTCTTTTCTACTGGAAGAGTTAATCTTATTGTCCATTAATGAAAAATTGGAATTATACAATTAAAATATTTTAACATTCTAATTAATGGTTCTAGAATCTATGAATGATTTCCCTAAGAATGGAATTATGGCCTCCAAATAAATTATCACATGCTTCAACTTTAGATTTAAGGGACTAGAATACCAATACGTTCTGGATGAAAACTACTATATTCTGTAGAATGAAAGTAGTATTCATGCTGGAATCTAGAAAGAGATCCAAAGTTTGATTCAAATGCCCTCCTTTATTATATGATCCATTGACATACTATATAAATGTTGAAAAAAACCTAATTATATATTTGTTCTGGAGAGTCCACATAAACTTAACCATGCTAACCAATGACTCCTAACTATAAGAAAAATACCTTGCCTGATACTTCATTGACAATCAGCTTACAGAATCTATTAATTAAAGTAAAAACACTTTTAGAAGTGCCATTTATATTCACTGTTCCAACTGAAGCATTGTATGAGAACTGTTTATTTTCTGGAAGAATGAACCTTGTTTTTTAAAAAATAAGTTCCCTTTTTTAAAGCTTAGTACTTATGTGCACTTAAAAAAGGATTAAATTCTATGTTATTAGGGAAACTGACCTAAAGAATAATTAATATTATTATTATTAAGTATGCTAAAGAGAGCAAATATTTTTTAAAATGCTGTTTAATCTTTTTAAAAGATCTCAAGCAAAACAACAGAAGACAGAAAAAGGGAAAAATCAAAGCTGCATAGAAAACCACCATTTACAGTACTTTCCAGCATTTTGTAAATAAAAAGGAAGCTTCATGAACAAATGTAAAACAAGCAGATGTCTAATTAAATGCTGAAGATAAAACAATATTGCATTCTACATTTCTCCCATCTATTCATCTCTACTGCTGGCAGCCAAAGACTATAGAGTTAGTTGCAGAGCCTTCGCAAACCCATTAAGGACAGAAAGGCTTTGGCGAATGTTTGTTGCAAGCTCAACATAAAAAGTATGCCATCAAATGCAGTTTTGGGGGGAAATGCAGCCTTCCCCCTTTGTTAATAATTTAAGTGTTACTATTTCTTTAAGGAGTCAAATAATATCAGATAACAAACCTCAATTTAATTGTTCAAGAGATGATTCCTTTTATGAATGAAACATATTACATCAAGTCTGCAATATCCATGGGCAAGTTGCTTCATATTCTTAAGAATGGTAAAAGAGTTTGCTGTAGAATAAATCAAAGGCTGTTGCGATTATTATCTATAATATATTCAGAGAGCCCAGATATTGGTTTGAAATGAAAAAATGACTGATAATATCATTCAATGAGGCAAACCTAGAAAAAAAGGTTATATATGCATATTCTTGGAAAAGTCATTATATAAAATCTTTTTCCCTGACATTTTCTTGTAGTGTTCCTGCGAATAGTACAGTAATGACATTATAGTGCAGTAGTAAAGCACATGCCTTGCAAATAGAAGATTCTGTATTCAGCCCCTGAAGCTCCACTTAAACATGATCAGTGATGGGAAAATTTCTTCCTGTCACCCTGCAGAACCTCTGTCAGTTAATAATGCAACTTCTAAATGTCTTTCATAAGGTCTGGCTAACGTACTGATCTTGTTCAGAGGAATAAATTGTACCTTTTTTAGACCAGACATGAAAGTATACTGAATAAATAACTTTTAAAAACAGAGGTTTAAAGATGACAATATGAAAAGTTGAACATCCATGCAACAGAATTTATAACTTTGCTGCTTCATGCACTATTGCAGTCTTAATAGTTACAATCCTGCACCCAGAGTCTGCACTGGACTTTCAGATCAACCTTGGCTTGTAGAGAGATGGATCCAGGCATTGAAGATAGACAGCTTCCCTAATCATGTGATAGAAATGCTTCTGATGAAAATATTCCATCAATAGAAGGAATAATGCTTCCCAATTCTACCCATTACAATAATCATGCAGAACATAATCCATTTGTAGTCACTTCACGCACTTGATGAATTTCTGCTTAATACATATTGACATAATTCCAATTATTCTAAATAGTTCCTGTGACAATAGTATTTGAGCAGACAGAAGTTCAGTGCAATCCTTCTACCCAGACTTCTCAATAAATAAACTTGGATTTCTAACTGATGAATATTGACTTAACTCACAGTGTTGTGAAACTGTACTCATTATGAGTTACATGTCTGCAGTTTAGAAAAATTAAAAACCAAGACACTGAAAAAGCCGAGACAGCCGACAAAAAACCTGTGATGATGGCTGAGAAAACCACAGAAGTGGGCATGGCTAGTAGGGTAGAGATGATGTCCAAGTGCTACAGAGTTCTATTGAAGCAAATGGTAGGGAGAGACCTGCTGGTGATGGTGGTGATGGTAATTATGTTAGTGGTGATGGCTGCTGCTCTCAAATGACTGGGGGTTAGGCTGAGGGTCAGAGCGTTAGCCACATGGTATACTGGGCAGCGATAAGGAATATACAACAGTCTTGATGGCAGAAGACTGAGAATGTCCTGAGACAACTTGCTGCAGTACTGTTGCTAGAAGGAGAGACTGAAGACTCCTTGTATGAGCTCTAATATCTGCACTCATACACATTTCAAGAGTTCAAGCTGCTGTGGAAGAAACAGGCTATTGGGAGATCCACCAAATGTGGAACCAACCTGTGAGAAATTGAGTAGCAATAGTAGCCCCACTTCACCATTTCCTGGCCAAACCAAGCTTAGATAACCAATGGGTATTGGAGAAACAGCAAAAGGCAAATGAAGCAAAAAGAAAAAAAGGGGGCGGCTTCTCCGAAAAAGCCAAGCTTCTCTGCCCCAGCCAAGTTAGCAAGCCTCTTCCCTTATCAGTGCCTTCAGTCTTTTTAATTATGATGTACTTCACAAAGGAATGGGTTTTTTGAAGGTAGCATTCTTTCCTCCTGCTGCTTCAGCTAATTTTGCTATTTACCACCCCAGGTCAAGATGCTTCAGAATATTTTGTTTATCCATGTTCTATCTCATGATGTGGTTGCCTGAAGAATCATAAATTATTCCAAACTATTCAGTCCCATAGAGATTTGCTTTCTAAACCTATTTTACTCTTCTACTGGGCTTTTAAAAAAAATCTAGACTGGCACCTGCCTGGAACAACTTTTGATGCAACTTTAATGGGCAGAAATTAAAAATAAATTGTCTCTTGCACTTTCCCAAAATTTATCACAATTCATACTATGGTTCCCCTCATTTTTTAAATCTATTTTCAACAGCCATTGTTTGGGCAAATTTCACTGGATTGCCACCAAATTTGGTGTGGTTCTAGAAGTGACCCTGGGCTTCATGTGTACCATGTTTGATGTTTCTACAGTACATACTATTTACTTTATGTGCAGTAAAAGCTAATAGAATATTCAAAGTGGTGAAATGAATGGAACACTACATTTCATACGTAATGGAATTAAAGTTAACCTAATTAACTCCCAGTCATAAGGCTGCAGCTGGCAAAGAGAGAACCAGTGGTTCTCAGGCTAGGCAGAATTGTTATGTAAACATTGAGCAGAGGGCCTCCAGGAAGCTAGGGAGAGAATGGTCAAAAGGCCCCTGATTCAAACCTGGAGCAGATACACAGGTGGGGCTTGATTTATGTGGTTCTGCAGGAGACAGATCTTCTTTGTGTACATAACTACTATCTCACATCCAAGAAAGCAGTTTACATGGTCTTATCACCTTTTTTCTGTTGTAAGCAAGTCCTTGAGTATGGCATTAAATGTCTACAGAGTTGAGATGTGTTGCCTTTTATTGGTATGAAGTTTGTCAGCAGCCACCCATAATTTACAGGAGGAAAAAAATCATCAAATGAGATGAAGCATCAAAAAGTGTCAGATTATTTTCTCACCTACTTCAGTTTCATATAGGTTCTGGACAGCAGATGGTAGCCCAAAGGCTCATTCTATCTCACAAGGGTTTTCTTTGAGGCGAGTCTGATTCAGTCTGATTCAATAACTCCATCCTTAATTTGCACCTTGCTCCTTTCTTCTGGACATTCAGAAAAAATGGGTTGTTTCAACTAATTCCCCTCTATGGTGAGAACAGCAGCTAAAGGTCTATTAAAGTTCTCTCTTTATGCATCTCTGTTACCAAGGCACACATAATGCTTAGCCATGATTTACTTAGCCATGACTAATTAAATAAGCCACAATAGTTTATACATGTTAAGCCATAATGTGGCTTTCTTCTCTGGACTTAGTGTGATGTGGGAACACAAACATTATAGTTTGCAAACCACCATTTATGTCATAATGTAATGTGTGAAGACAAGCAATTGTGACTTATTCCACAAGTCACGGTTAACAGAATTGTGGCTTTGTACAACATGTGACTGCACTCTCATAAGAGCCTTGACTGATCATGCTGAGAAAAGAAAAAGTTGAAGAACCTATTATAGCAGTGATTATATTGCTTGTGAAAATCTTGGCCCAAAGCCCATAGCTTTGTTAGTGAGGAAGCAAATAATTGTCCCTTTCAAGCATTTTTTTTAAAAATGTATAAATGCCTACTGGAACATTTTTCTTCACACACATTTAATGGCCCTAGTTCCATGTCAAGCTCCTGCTGCAGCCTTTCACAGTCAGAGACAGAAGACTGTAGCCTCCATAACCAATTTAGAATCTGGCAGAATCAGTGTAGTAAAGCAGATAAAGAATGTAGGCAGTTTGACTTTCTCACCTTCTTCCTTCAGTGTAGAAGGCAAGAATAGAGACTTTCAGATATGGAAACTGGTACAGGTAGTCCTCATTTAATGACCACTCATTCAGCGACTGTTCAAAGTTATGATGGTGCTGAATGAGGGAACTTACGACCATTCCTCATAGTTGTGGCCGTCGCAGCATCCCCACAGTCACGTAATCACAATTTGGGCACTTGGCAACCAGTTCGCAATTATGACAATCGCAGCATCCTGTGGTCACTTGATCACCATTTGCAACCTTACTGCCAGCTTCCAACAACCAAAGTCAATAAGGCAAATGGCACAAATGGCGATCACATGAGCGTGGGACACTGTGAGCACATGGGATTTGCCTAACAATGGCAACTGGAACTGCCACAACTGCTGTCATAAGTCAGTGCAGTCATGTGACATTGTACTTTACGACCATGTAACTTATGGAGTTCCCAGACCCAATTACTGTCATTAAATGAAGGCTACCTGTATTCAAATTGACAAAGAGACAAAGGTGATAAATCTGCTTTCATTTTCCTTTCTTGTACAATTATCACATGAAATGTTCTAAGTATTGTTACTAAATCCCCTACATTCTGTTGAGTACAAAATGTACTTCTTGTTTCATTGTAGTATTTGGTCTAGTGGTTAAGGCACCAGATTAGAAAGCAGGAGACTGTGAGTTCTAGTCCCACCTTAGTCTAGTCCCACCTTTGGGCCAGTCACTCTCTCTCAGCCCACAATGTCAGGCTCGGGTGACAAGCCAGTCAGTAAATTCCTGTCACAACCAATGGATCAACATTTGGTTGATCCCCCCCCCAAAAAAGCAGACTGTGCACCTGTGGGAAAATGCTAGGAAGGAAAAAAAATGACCAGTACTAACTTCAGAGATATTCTCAACGCCAAAATTATTCTCTGCTGATACAGAAGACTGATACTTCCAGAGGCAGTCATTATCTGGAGAGAATTGGTGCCCCGGATGCATAGTTACCTAGCTATTTTCATCTATTATTTATGAAGCTGGTTGTTTCTGGTAATATTTCAGCAATCATTTACTAATTAATTTACCTCCAACCTCATTGGTAGTAAATGATCCCATTAAAACAGTGTTAGTATTGTCTTCATTTTTATTTTTATTTTCCACTGTGAGATTGTCTGGCCATCTAAGGAAATTCTGCTTGGCTCTTGGTTCCTCTTCTGCTGATAGGGAATAAAAACCCATCTCTCCCCACATATTATAATAATAGAGTGCTGAGATAGCAATTGATTGAATGTTGCATTTTGAATTATTTTGTTGTTTGTATTTTTAAAAGTAAAAGTGTAATCATAGCAGTACAATGGATTTATTATACTGAAGTAGAAGGACAGGATAGCAATACCTTGAAACAAATGGGACTGTTCTGAACAATGGTAAATAGAATTGTTCTATTTTAACAATTCAAAAAAAAAATGAAGAGAAAGCCTCAGCAACATCAGCAACATTTTAAAGGTTTCTTGATGGTCCTGATGGGCAAAATGATGCAAATGGAGAGCAGAGCATTTGGAAAGCGGGCTGCAGTTTATGGAGGAAATAAGAATTGAACGGGCTAAATTGGACAGTTGGAAAGGACAAACAGGAAGATGAAGCAAAAGCTGAAAAGAGAGGAGAAATAATAAGATGAAATGAAAAAGCAAAAGAAATGAGATCATGGAGGTTTCCCAACTGTTTATTCTAAATCATATTCCCCAGTTGTTTCCCCATTCTCAGGAAAACACCTGGAAGGGAAATTCCGAGTGGAAAATAATGGGAATGATTAAGGAGTCATCCTTCCAACTACTGTTGTGTGTTCATTTTGATTTCAATGACAGCATCCCATAGCCTCCTTTCAGTAAATCAGTAGAGTAATGAAGGCTTTGAAGATACATTTTAAGTATGGTTTATTCCTTACATGTAAAAGAAGAAGCTTTAATAGAATGCAGTAGGGTAGAAAGCCTTTTCCACCCTCTATATGAATTGGGACTACAAGCCTCAGGCCTACCACTAGTCAGCATGGAGGGCCCCCACAAGTTATTTCCAACTGCTATTTCATAAGAGCCATCAAATATAAAAGAATGAACAATATAAAAATAAATTATGATTTTTTTCCTTCACCAAGAATAGATTCTTCCAAGCCTATCACACTGATTCTCTCTGTCTCTCTCTGGTTTATGAAAGAATAAAACATTTAAGCAAGCAAATGGGGACCTTGCTACTTATCTGCTCTCTGTTTATAGGGAAGAAAGGGAACCACTTTCTATCAAACAGATATGATCAAGGAGTCTGTATAAGTTGCTTCTGTAATCAAGTTTCAGGGTGATGTTCACCTCCATTTTCAAAAGACTAAAAAACAACTACCTTCAAAACAATACTACTTAGCAGAAAACTAAGGGAGTTGTCCCTGAATCACTCCTGGACTCATAATGCAAAGTTTCAAGAATCAAATCATCAATCCAGGGGATCTCTTCCAAGAAAGGGAAATGAGACCCCCAACCCCCTCTGGTGCAGAATTTGCTGATAAATATAACAACCCAAATTACCTAGGATACCTTATTTTTCACTCCTGGTGATTCCATATATCATGTCTATAATTTCTTTGATTACTCTGAGGGAATGCAGACCTGGTTATGGGAATGAGGAACAAACCATTAGAGGAAAAGTTTCCAAAAAGATTACTCAGTCCTGGTGGGGGGTGGGGGAGCATGAAAAAGCAATTCAAAATAACCCCACTTTGATTTTGGTGGTATAAGTTGTGGTACAGAGAAACTCTGACAGGCTTTCAAGATTCTGTTATAATACCCTACAATAAAGAGCATGCCTGAAATCCCGCTGTTCCTGTTTCTTGATCTTACCTACCTTGAAGGGCCCTTCACCCACAGCCTTCAGGAGCTCAAGTGTCATTTAGTATACCAAAACTGGCAGAAGAATTCTCATTTGAAACCATCTTGTGAATGATCTCAGAAGGTGGGAGAAGCCAGGGAAAGATTAGGGGAGTTTCAGAAGTTCACTTGTGCAAAAGAAGGACAATGAAAATGTCTAAAGGATAAGACAGAGGCAGCATATTTGTTCTTGTCTTCACAGGCAATGACATGTACCTTTCATTACATCTAAAGAGAGCTGATTGAATGGTGGGAATCAGAAGCATCATAAATGCCCAGCTCTCTGAAGGATAAAGTGTGTTTGTGCTTTCAACATATGCTTTGCTGTTCTTTTGCATGAGAAATGTCAGCAAGCATCTGGAGCAGGTGTGTGACATCAATATTTGACATATTGAGCAGTGTCAATGGAAGAAATAAAGATTTATCTTGCTTTGGTGGAAAGGTGGAAAATGCATTGTGTGATTTTTACTACCATAACAATAGAATGCCCACACATGGAAATGTCACGAGCCTTACAAAGTGTTTCTGTGAAGGAAAGAAAACTCATCAGGAGCTTCCAGCTGGACTGATGAATCAAGAAAGGGGTGAAATATATTCTGTCTGGGAATAGGTACTTTTTTATGAATTCAAGAAGCATGGAAATTATTCTTCTCTTCTCTTGCTGCTTTATACCTAAATCATGTCATCTTACGACATTATTTCCTATTAACTCTTTCTGAGTGCAGTATATTAAATTACCTGCCAAATTTACATAACTTGAAATAATTCATTATTGTTGGTTTCAAAAAAAAAAGTGAGAAATGCTGGCTGCAGGCACTGATTTAGAACTGCACTGTGACAGAAAAGGAGAATTTCTTGGCAGTCTCCTGAATATTATCTCCACAGCTGAATACTCTTCTTGAAATAAAACACGACTGTTTGCAATTTTTTAAAGGACAAGACGCTATTCCCACATGAGGAAGCTCCCACTGTGAATGTCTCTGAGAATGACTGCCAAGTGTTTAGCCCATTCCGTCCAGTTCATTCCACATGGACAATGAATGCTGAGAGGTGTCAGCTAACCATCGCTAACAAGCCTGAGGATAGTCCATGGGTCCTATCAACTAAGAAACAACTTCTCTTCACAAAAAGCAGAGGCCAGCAGATTTGAGCCTTGTAAAATGTACATTGAGAACTACAAATAAGAGCATGGTGCCAAAACTAGGACATCATTTTGAACTAGGCATTTGTTTGGGATAAGAGAACTGAATGGAGCTCACAATCCCTTTACATAAAAATCCATTTCTGATTACCCCAAGCTTTCTTTCTTTCAATGATTCAATGGGATCATTTGTTGCTACTCTACTTATTAATAATCAAATTTCTTGCTGATTTCCTATGAATCACCCAGAGCTCTATCAACAGAATAAATATCAACCAATAGACCCTAACCCTTTATTGCCCTTGCTCTAGAGTAGTTTGGTAGTTTGGTAGTTTGAACTAGTTTCACTCAACATAACAACACAAATGTTTTCTGAAAACAAGTGTAACGCAAGTAAAGAACCTTTCTATAGAATATTGGGTAATATTTAATTGATTAAGCATGCCTGAGAACTTACATTGTTGATTGATTATCTTGGCTTGTCTGTATGTTTTGTAAGTGTTGTAGATTCATGGGAGTTAATTCTAGAAGTTTCAGTAAAGCAACCAAGAAAAAAAAAGCTGCTCCAAATTATAGTGTCTGTTGTTTGATCAGTAGACAAGACACAACATTTTCAGGCCTCCTTGCTCATTACAGAGATTGATCAGGAGGGAACAGGCATGTTGTGATCATGATCATCCTACCGTTTTGTTAATTTTTACAGAACAGGCTAAAAGCCTGTAGTGCTGTTTTATGAGCCAACCTTCTGCTAGCACAATACTGAAAATGTTTTAGATTAGTCAGACTTCATCTGTATATAAACCAGCCAGCCCCAACTGGATATGTATTTGCTACTGGCAAAGTATTCTTTTTTTTCTAATAATGTTATTAAGAATGATAAATGAAAAGAATAAAAGCCAATACAGGCTACAAAAAGTACAAACAGAAAAATATGAAGAAGAGAAAAAAGTGTGGAAAAGAAAAAAATGGAAAAGAAAAAAGAAAGAAGCAACATTCCCCTTCATCCCAGCAAGTAAAAACAATCTTAATAGCTTATCATGATCTCTAAATACAACATCATCATTCCTCACCCATATCTCATCTATTGAATAATAATAATAATAATAATAATAATAATAATAATAATAATAATAAAAAATCTGAATGCTTCATCAGTTGTTCTTTGTCAGCAAAAGGCCAGTAAGGGGAACCAAATGTAACTATTTTTCTCCTTTAACCCTGGTTGAATAAGCCAACCTTGTATTCCTTCCCTGAGTTTTTAAAAATACTTTTTAACCCCTTCAAAAAGAGTCTCAGAGCTAGTTTTCTGTTCATCTGTGTTTCAAGCCAAAAATCTTTCAAAACTTTAGCAGATTTCTTTTGTATATCCAATAAGTAAAACCTATCCTTTTGTTTGTCATTCCTAACAAAGTCCTTCAAAACCTTAACAGAGCTCTTTTGTATATCCAGTAAAAAAAACTATCCAAGTCAGTTTCATGGTTCAATATTTGTACATCTCCTTTTGGGAGTAAGTCATCCATTGGCTCCATTTGTGTCTCCATATATTTCTCATTGCTTGTTATATTTAAGTCCCCCTTCAAAGTAATTTCAAAATCATCCACTTCAACTTGTTCTTGTTCTATAATTCCATTACATGTTCTGTCAATTTTGTCAAGAAGTTTATCAATTCTGTCAAAAAACTTGGCAGACAGATATTCCCAAATTTGTATTATACATTTCTGCTCCATTTTCTTTATCCTCTAACTCCCTCTAGTGTCCATCGTTCAAAGGCCCCTTATTATAAAAGAACTCAAAACACTTGCCATTTCTTAAGGGAACATTTCTTCTAGTTAATTCAAAGTTCTTTGTGGGCATTTAAAATTATAATTCCAAGTCCATCTGAGTTCTTAATCCATTGTTAAACTTTCTAAACTCCATATTCTGAGCACCCTTTTATTGTTTAATCCAAGAAGTAGTATTTTTCAAAAGCTTTTAAAAATTGCATTTAAAAGTTCTTTCTCTAAGGAGAAGGCGACTCACCCAGCAAATACAGTATAACTTGCCATTCTGAAGAGTCTTAATCCTTTTACGGCAGCAGAAAAAAGAAATCCAACATGATTAAGAAGTGAGGCTCGGTCGAGGTTATTGTCCTTTAAAAGGCTGCATTAACAACTGTGAGCAAAGATGGTTCTTCCCTCGACTCCCAGCCATTCTACCCATAGGCAAACCATGAAACGATGACTCCTGAGGTTTACTCATGAGGAGTGGCTGTGTGGAGTTACATGGGCTATCTCAAAGATCTCTTCTTAAACTGGAGAGCATTTCAGCCGCCAGGATCCTGCATCCTGTGCCAATCTCCGTCGTAATGCTGTCGCTCTACAAAGGGACATTTAGCTCGCCATGGCTCTCAACCGGAAGTCGCTGCTAGCAAAACATTCTAAGCTTGTAGCCCAAATACATTTGGGGTAGGGAGGTATAGATATACACTATTTGCTATAAGTTTAATAGAATAAAAAAGTATAAAGCAAACATAGATTATGTATCTATTTCTAAAATGCATTAGTAACAGCAAAGCTATTTTTAAAATGTATTTTCCCCAGTAAGAGTCTAACATCATAACTTAATTTTAATTTTTTTAAAAATTTAAACAGTGATTAAGAATATCATACAGAACCAGAAGAAGCATAGCCAAACACAGATCTGTTCACAGGTCTTGCTATAGCATCCAAACATACAGTATTAGTATATAAAAAGGCTTGGGAGACTAGAAATATATTTGCTGAGTAGCAGGAAGATAACCAAGTTGGTGTCAGGCTAGGGAAAGGCATTCAAAAGCTGAACCATGAGCTGTTTGCCACACTCAGCCTGGTAGTGACTAAGAACAGTACATTAGGACAGTGTGGTCCGAGGACCTCTAGGGTCCCCCAAGCCCCTCTCAGGGGTCTGCAAAATCAAAATGATTTGCCAGCCAATGTTGAAAAATAATAAAATATTAAAATCCCTTCAAACAATTGTGAGAAGTAGTAGCAGCAGCAAATGTGTCAATTTTAATTTTTAATATGGTCAGTATTGATAAATATAACCCAAACAAACAAAAGCTCTTTTGGGATCTTCCATAATTTTTAAAAGCGGGAAGGGGTCCTGGGAGAAAAAAGTTTAAGAAACACTGTCTTAGGATATGGATAGGGTCATATGGGAAAAAGCATTCATTCAAATACAGTAGTGGTTGGCTAAGAAGAGCTCAATGAGATAACTTAAAATGGTTATACTATCCTGACATCATGTAAACATAATGCTCTAATCAAGCCAGTATTCATAACTGGTATTTACTTTTTTCAAAGTTCATGGCTGATGATCCACAGTTTCTTGTTTCATCAATTATTTTTGATCTACCTTCAAAGAATAAGAAACCCAGTAAATTATCAGATAACTTGCTGTTGAATATTTAAAACTAAAACACCAGAACAGAGGATGCGCATCAGATTCCGTCTGCTGCTCACCCTCCTTGTCCTTCCTTTCCCAAACGGGAATTACAGAGCTTCATTAGGTTTTTAGTAGTGTTGATTTGTTGACAGCCCTAAATATAAGAAGCCACAGCAGCTTTGCTTCCTTGTGGTGCCAAAGAAATCCTGAAATCCTGCCAGGACAGTCTTCAGTGATGCCACAAATCAGTGATGTGGGAGGTGATGCATCACAAAAGTCTGCTTGTGTAGAGAGATTTTAAGTTCCTTCTTACAAGGTCTCTATATAGGTCTCGAGCAAATATCACTGGGCGTAGGAATTTGCATAATTAACTGAACAAAAGTGGAAATGTGGAACTTTTGTGAACAAACTTTTTGAAGTCAGCCATAATCAGAATCATATTAATGCTCTTTATCTTCCTGTCAGAAATGGTCATTAAAGTGAGTGCACATTTTACCTAGAGAGCCATCAAAGTGTGGCAGTATTGGTAGTTGGCATTTGGTACAAGAAATATTCAATTAAGTGATTTGATATATATCCTCAAATGTGGTGTTATGGCTCTAGCTGAACCCAAAGTTACAGTTAATTTTGATGAGTATTCCAAGGCTCAGACCATTTCACAGGAGATCAACTTCTCTCTCTGTTACCTATGGCAGTAAATAACATAGGCAACTGGGCCATTGCTCCTAACCATTCATTGGCAGCAGCATCATATTAAAATAAAATGTTTATGAAAATAAGAAATGGGTGGGTTCTTATATACAGATGATCTCTTCCCATTTATTTGTAATGTGAATCACACTAGAATGTATAGGTTGCTCTTTAGTTATCTGCCATCTTTCCAAGCTGGTGTCCTTCTCCGCAGCACAGATATAAATATACATTAATACATGACCTCTAAAGAAAAAAAAAACCCAGTTGCCCATGCAAATGAGTTTGTTCGATCAGTTCCCAAGGATAACCCTTTCTCTTTATTTAACTTTAAATTAATTAAAAATTAAAATCCGTAATTTCCTTTTTTCAGAACAGGGATAGAGTAGTAAGACAACTCCATACAACCTAAGAATAGAAAGAAGTCTGTGATACCATCATCCCTTAAGGAGTGTGGAGAAAGAAATCCACACTTTGGTGGCTCTGGCTTAAGAAGGCCACCAAGACACAAATGATTACATTTCAAATATTGATCAGAATTTATCAGCCAAAACTTTGATTATAATCTGTGAATATTAAGTAACATCACAGAAGCATTAGTGTATGAAAGCACTGGAAAATATTCGAAAAGCTTCCATTTCATTGCACCATCCAGGCTAGCAGGATTAAAATAACTTGGGTTATTGGAAAAGACTAGATTTCTTTCGGCTCCTTGGATCAGGGAAGTTCCTATGGTAGCTATTGAATTAATTTTATTTTAAAATGATAAGGGCAATGCTACTACTGTAGTCCTATATCCATTCTGATATGGCAGACTCAAGATTCAACTTCTACTTTTGCTATGAGATGACTATAGAGTTTTATACTATTTTGTATGCCAATTTCAAAAGCTGTGAAAGAAAAGTATCTGCTTCGTCATGTTGTTCTGACAGAGTATCTTTCTGAAACCTTTTCTCTTCATCCTTCTGAGATCTAAACTAGCAGCCCTTGCTAAAACCAGCAAAATCTTGTGTAAGGGTGCAAACCAGAAGTGTCTGTCAATTATTTCATGTAAAAATGCAAGTTTCCTGAATCTTTAAAACAACAACAGCAACACTAAAATAAGGAAGATCAGTCAAAGAAATGGAAGGAGCTGGCATTTCTGAAGATCTAGTTGGTTTCAATGATTTCTGCTACTTGTCATCTGGAAATCTCTTGAGTTTTGGATGAAATATTCAACCTGAAATGAATAGTGGGGCATAGTTTATATAAAACAAATTACTTTGCCAAAAAAACAACAACCCCCAAACCCTCATAATGAGAACTTTTTTGGGGTGAAGATTTGATAGCTAATAGGCATGATTATTTGGTTCAGATGTGATTAACTGGGTAATTTGGGGGGGGGGGGCGGCGGGAGGGAATCTTCCATATCTGCATACAATCAGCACAGCCTTTTCTCCTGCTCATTATATTTGAAACTGGACTCTGGCTAGATTTTTTTTCTCTGCAGCTTTTGTGCCTAGCTGGAATAGTTGAAAATAGAAAGCTGCCTTAGGAATGACTTGCATAATGACTTGTATGTATCTGTGATGAAAAGCTCCAGCATCCTTTTTGCAGTACGGTAGGCATAGGTAAGCCACCCAGAACTCTCATTTATTGTATCCCAGCATCCCAAAATCACACCAACAAAATTCAGTGGCAAAATGGATGACTATTTATGTTTATTTAGTCACCACAACCCCAGAATAAAATCAATTAAAACAAGAATAAAAATAGCAAAATAACATGACTTACACTCTGACACCAACCTCAACCATCAAAAGCACTCCATAAAAGTTCAGTCTTGACTGTCTTATGAAAAACAATAAGGAAGGATGCCATTAAAATGTATGGAGGGAAAGTGTTCCATAATGGAGACAAAGCATGAGAAACAATGACCCCTCTCCTCCGATCTTTCAAGGGGGAGGAATTCCAAATGTACCTCCTGGAAGAAGGTAGTCTTGCAAATTCCCAGGTTCCAAGCCATAAATGGCTTTATAGAATAAATTAACACTTTGAATTGTACTTGAAAGCCTATTGGCAATCAGTGTCATGGGATACTGGCAGCTGTTATCTGTTTTGTACTAAGTGCAGCTTCTGAGTGGTCTTCAAAGGCAGCTCCATGTGGTGAATTGCAGGAGTCAAGCCATGAGGCAATGGGGGCATTGAGAACTGTTGTCAGAGCATCATGGCCCAGGAAGGCCATAACTGATGCACCTGAAGCAGGGAATTTTATCACTCCTCTACTTTTTTCCTTTTCTTTCTCATCCTTAAGCTTACCCCAAAACCAAAACACACCTCCAGGTTTTCAACTGGGTAATGGTTTTTATTCTTTGCGGGAGGGCATTTTGGGGAGTTTAAGGATAGAAAATAAAGCTGAAGGACAAAGTAATCCCATTCTAAAGCCCCTTAAAAACCTGAAAAAAATCCAAAAATTTACTTAAAAATTGTAATTTTCAAGTCACTTTTCAGAGTTTGAACAGTGGAATGGGAGCAGTCTTACTTGTATTCCTGCTTTTAGTTCCCCACTCTTGTTTTCACCACAAAGCAAACATCATAATTCTGGCCACAGTTCTCACAGTAACATTTACCTGTCAACCTATGGAAGGTTAGAAACCTTCCCCTCAATATTTAGGATCCTCTCAAAGGTGATCCACCCATCAGAGGGGGAAGTTTTTACTGAGACCATATGTTGTTGAAGAGTAGAGCTTCATTTTTTGCTCTCTGAAACTTTCTTAACTGGACTCTCATTTGCTCTATCAGCCAGAGCTCTATTCCAGCTGACATTTGTGTCAATTTACCACCCATTATTATTATTTTTTTTCCAAAAGGGAGAAGCTTCAGCTCTAAAAAGTACTTATTTTCAACTTTTAACTGTCAGAAGAAAATTCCTTCTGCAAATTGATGGATTAGTGACCTCTGCCTGGTATTCCATCCTTTTAATCTTTACCATCTCACCTGGGCAAATACTGGTGTATTGACACTGGATTGCTGCTTAAATTCTTTGGGTAATTGCATGTCACTCAGCAAGATTCCATCATCAATTTTAATTTGCTGCTGCTAACAGTTCAGCTCAGCATCTTACAGTACTGGAAAAAAAACCCTCTGTTTTTAACTAGATAGTTTGTTTCATTAGAGGGATTGTATAAGATATCCAGGTCAATTATTGTTCCTTTATTATGTTACAACTGGCACTCTATACAGAAATCTTTTGTTGTCATTGAGTCCTATTGGCCTGTTTCATATATAACTTGGAGATAGGCATATTACCTCTAAGATCTTGCCTAACTAACATACCATCTGATAGGTTACATCTGAGTGAGAGCATTTCCCCATTTCCACCATCTGCATTCCCCAATTCCTCAAAAGCAGTTTTAAGCCAATCCATGGTAGTCTTCACTGGTGCCAACCCAAATACCTTGGGCTGCTTCTTTAGCTGGCCAACTAGAGAGTGCCAAAAATGGCAATCAATACACTGCTTCCCCTTCATATTTTAATTTCATATTGTATGCATTTGTCTTGTGAGTTTTCCAAAAACTAAAGCAATCATCATTGGTGGGAAGAAGTTGCAAACTTGCCAAGTATAGAGGAATGAGGGAATGGCCTTGAAGGACAGGAGGAATTGCTGCTACCAAGGCAATGGTCAGGTAAGAGGGGCTTGACCTTGGACAAAGAAAATAACTTGACAAAACATCTCAGACAACCTGCTCCCTAGTTCACATGAAGATAAAGTGAAGAAGGGGGAAGCACATTCAGACTCATAAAATTCTGTTACTATAGCTGTTATGATAAAAGTAGTCCTGACCTGCAGTATATGGCATTAGTTTCTTACTCTGGTCTACATTGTTGGGCCGACATCAAGGCTCTAATCCTTGGTAGCATTGTAAAGCACAATGGAATGATAGCAACTTCACAGGACACTATTCTGGACGAACCTCTCCTGGGAGTGGGGAGACTAGGTTGTGCCCAAGAGCCAGGTAGCAGAGTCATGTAAGAGTTCTTGCTGATGGGAAACCAGCCTTCCCACAAGCTCTCCAGAGTGTTAGTATAGCAAAATGAAAGTTGCATTAATTGTGGTTTCAAATACAGCATAAACCAAGCATGGTCATTAATTAATTGGCTCAGCTCTCAAACATACCCAGTGTCATAGGATCACAAAAGTCTGGATCTGGCTTTGAACTGGTGCCGGTCCCTCTGTGAAGATGCCATTGGTGGTACTGGCTGAATTATTATTTACATTTACCCAACCTTAGTCAATGGATAATTGAAAAACCCTAAAGAGGAATTACATCTACAGCTGTTGAGTTACGAATCCTTGATAACTTAACTAAAATCATAATAGTAATTAAACTGTGTGTTAAGAAATCATATAGTCAGTAATTGTACATTTTTAAAAATTGAAAATATGTATATCATTTCTAAAGTATGAGAAAATATTCTAAAAACAAAAAGTAAGCACTATGTAGATATTCAGTCCAGTAGATGGTAATCTATGCAACATTGTAAACATAAGAATTCAAAACCCCTGAAGTTTAGAAATTCAAATACAAGATGCTAAAGATGTCAAATCCTAGGCTAGAAATCACATAATATAGGATTGTTCAGAATACTGTATTTACTCCAAAGAAATACAAGTTCTCCTCCCTCCTTTGAAGAGGAAAAGTCATCATATAGCCCCCAAATAGGTGCAGATGCTACTCAAATTGAATAAAAAGAAGAAGCTGCATTTCCTTCTTCGAAAGTAAGAACCCAAGAACAATTGTGTGCCCCTCTTTTATACCTAGACTCTATGCCCATTTTTTTCTAGAGTCCTCACCACTGGAACATTTCCAAACAGCACTCTTGCCACTCCCCAATTACTCTCATGTATTTTGAAGATGTCTATGCAATCGCCTTCATCAGCCTTGGAATTGTGAAAATAAAGCGGGAAACACCATCAGCCAATTAGTGCTCCCTCTAGCCAACCAATGGGAAAATGCAAAAAATAATCACTCAAGCAGCATCCATACTAGTAGCTTATCCTCTAGAGCAAGGTTCCTCAACCTCAGCAACTTTAAAATGGGTGGACTTCAACTCCCAGAATTCCCCAGCCTGGCTGGGGAATTCTGGGAATTGAAGTCCACCCATCTTAAAGTTGCTGAGGTTGAGGAACCCTGCTCTAGAGTTATCCAAGTCTTGTGCTAATATAAAGTAATGAGGGCAGGCCTCATAATGCCCATGACATTGATTGGAAAGCTCTGAGCTCAGGTAGGAGAAGGCAGAAGTTCTTGTAAATGACCTACTTCCAAAGTCCACAAAACAGAAATTGTGCAATTTGTGCCTTACTGTAGCTGAGTTGAAAGAAAATCAGCTTGATTGTTCAAGGACAGTGACATCATAGGAGCAGACCAATGCAGAATTAGTGCAAGTGCCACACATAGGGAGACCTCAATAAGAGAATGCAGCCATTTCTCTCTCCCTCCTTCTTCCCTGCATTGTCTACACCTGGAAACCAAACAGTCAGTCTCCCCCCTCCTCCCTCTCCCTCTCTTTCTTTCCCTGTCTACTTACATTTTCCCCTTGCCTCATCTCATTTCTTTTTCTTCTCCCAGTCCATATTTGTCAAGAAGGCTCTTAAGCCTGAGATGCAGCTCTCCTGTCAGACTCAGTTTCACTGGAGCTGCTTCCAGTAATTGGGGGAAACCAAGGTGAAGAGCTCCCTCAGCTGTTCCCAGCTCTCTTTGAAGTGGGTATTGCTACGCCAATTTCATTTGTCAAGCTGTCCAGTAAGTAGAGGCTTCAGTCTATATCCCAGTTCTGCTAGTGCATAATTCTGAAGAGTCGAGGAGAAGCAATCTACTCATCCTTTCATCAAGGCTTTTTGATTCTATCTGTGAGATTCTGATTGGATATGTGGGAATTCAGTAAGTCACCTCCTTCAGGTCCATTCTAATTTTCAGAACATTAGGAAATCACCCATGCCATGGGTGGGCGGAGTTTTTGCCTATTCTCAGAATCATTTGGCGTACCAAATTCACTTTTTCCAGAAGGATAGCCTAGCAACTGTTCTGTATATACTGGTAACCTGATTTTTAAATTATCATACTGTAATGAGTACTTAAGCTGCTGCCCTGCTTCCATTGAAGACCAAGTCAGACACATAAAGCTCTACATAGCTTTGGACCATACCAAGAAGTTGATCTCCCTCATTATAGATTTGGACAATCACTTGCTGCTTGCAATGCAATTTTCAGGCAATTACCTTGCATTTATTCATGAATAGGCATTCTCTGTAGCGACAGCTACCTCTGGTCTCCTCCAGGATATTGGGGAGGCAGCTACTATTTTGACTTTGAGGAAATGGTTCAAAACACATTTCCTCTCCAAGACATTCCCTGGGTGAATGTTGTAGAAGATTTTTTTTTTCTCCTTCCTTCCACTTTTAAAATTATATTTATATTTATTATATATTTCTGCATTTTAATATTCTCCTTTCCCCCCCATTTTTAACTATGTATTTGTCTGAAATGTCTGAAAGTTGGAACCCTTTAAAAACATGTTAAATAAATAAATAAACACTAGAATCCTCAAAACATAGCACATAGCTTGCCTTCCAAGATATAAAATAAAATTAACAAGTTATATAAACAAATAGAGAGCCTTGATTATTAGATTATGAACAAAGCTATTTACAAGGTCCTGTTACAGACCTTTTGTTATCCAATTTTGCTTCCTAGCAGGATAAAGGAATATATCATTCCTGAATGAGCAATACTATAATTTAATCAGAGGATGTGGTTGAAATGATATACAGTGTGAAAAGAGTTCAAACAATGTCTGACCAGCAGCGAATCCCTGTGATTAAATATCAGGACTAGAATTCATGTAGGAAATGAATTTAACCCCCAAAATGTTTATTTAATAACGAAAGGGAGGTGATGAGTGAGACAATAAATGTGAGCAGAATATTTTGGGGATGTATACAACATTGTGGGTTAAAAAAAAAAAGGCCAAGAAACACCTTTGGTTTTTATGGGAGAAGAAGATGAGTCTATTCCATGCCTAAAGGAGTTGTTATGAAACCAATGGGGTAACTAATAAGAACTGTAACCATTAGCTGATTGCAGGTCTGTCAGAATATGCAACAAGAGCAAGCTGAGTTTACAGGCTGACTATTAAATCAGGTAATTGCACAGCTGAGTTACAAGTAAGAACGCTAATACAGACAAGATGGTACTTAAAAACTATTATTAATAAGTTATGATTCAGAAAAGTTACATGGCAAATGTGGTAACTTGGTTCTTGTAAGGACATATTCTTTGTGAGACCAAACTGCTCAGGATGTGTTGTTGTTGTTTTAGAATTATGTTTAATATAAGTATGGACAGCATTTGCTTCCAAGAGAGGCAGGAATCCTTTTTGGCCTGAAGATTGTATTCCTTCAGGGTTAACTTTGGGGTGGGGAATACCAACTGCTGATGGAACCAAAGCTTCATGTGGGACATGTTCAAGGCCAAAGTGAGAAGGACCACCCCACACTCTGTCCTCTTTCTATTTCTAGCTCCTGCTATTTCCCTGAATATTGCCTCCTCTGTTTACATCTGTCTAACCTGTCTGCATGCTATACAAGAGAGATTTTCTCAGAGAATTGTAGGGCATTGGGAGGGAAAGATGAACTAACTCTTCAGTTGACTTCTCCCCAGAACTATATACAGACATTATATAACCATCTGGTTCCTCAACAAACTTTCATTGTTGCCAATGGAAGCTTTTAAAACATCCCTAATTGTTAAGGGAAACTGAGGAAGGCTTCTTCCCTAATTGCTAGAAGTTGATGGGGAAGCTTCTAAACCAGAAGATGGGATTCTCCTCCATACCCCAAACCTACAGGAAAGTGAGACACCAAATGTGTGTAGAGAGAACATATTCTCAAGTGATAAGAGCAGTAATAGGCCACACTTTGATCAGTATTGATGGGTCAGTTGATTCAGCTCAGACCCAGATCTGGTAGCCTTATGGTTGTAAATCATCAGAAATCAAGCTTAATTGATTTTGCTTTTAACTTAACTTTGCTTTTAATTAGCCCTATGGCTTTAATATTCCCTATTAATTGTATAGCAACTAGTTCAGTGATTCTTAAACTGTTTGACCCAATTACCCCTTTTCCCAGTCTCGAATAATGTCATTACCCCACAAAAAACCCAGGCTCTGTTGTTTTCTTGCCGGGGCAGTCCCAAACTGGTTCCTTGACTCAAACAAGCAATTACAAATTGCTCCATTATCCCTAGGATATGCCCAAATTACCCCCTTGGGGGTAATTACCCCCAGTTTGAGAACCACTGACCTAGTTACTTAGGTTCCTAACTGTATGGTTTTTACCTCCTCAGAGCTACCACAGAATTAAAGAAATGTATGAAGGATGTTCCGTGTGGCAGGATTTCACAATAATCCATATGTATACACAGAACTATAGCAAAAGGTACATATGTTATGTGACACCACCAGTAATATAATAATAGGGTTGGCAGTTACATCTGCTTAGTCTTATCAGCCCCAAGGTTTAGCTTCAAGAACTAAACTTTCAAGAATTTCACTTCTGATATGGGTACTAATAGTGTAAATATAACCTTAGGAAATGAAAGAGTGGGGAGCAGGACTCCAACTTTTAAAAACCTTTTAAGACTCTTTTAAAAAGACTCTTAACAAGGGTTTCTTTTTCTTTAATTTTGCTGGAAAAACAACAAAAGTCTAATTAGATTGCCACCTAGTGGACCTTTTGCACCTGACAGACTTGGCACTCCACGTGGCTGCTCCGACCTTCTTTTCCTTACCAGGAGAAGGAAGAACTTAATTTGTAGAAGCATTTGATACCTCACATAGTACTAGCTTGGATCAAAATGCTAATACGAATAAGCATGTCAGTATTTTGTAAAAAGTTTCTTAAGGCCCTGGGAGAGCTTTCTGGTTCCATCTTAAGAGATACTTTCACCAGCAGTGGTTCAACTGTCAAATCAGAGGGGCCCCATCTGCAGCTCCAGGGTCACTAAGGACCTCCTAATGCCTGGGATGCACCTTCCAGAGCCTCTCCAAAGTCATAAATGAATGAGGAATTGAAAAATCTGTCCGTAGTTAATTCATATTTAATTTTTTTCTTTTAGATCCTGGCCTATACTCTTTTGGGTATAGCTTTTGGCACCCAGTTGAAAGGCCAAAAGGGCTCTTAGCTTGGGAAAAAAATCTGTGCGCCCCTGTTGGTAGCCAATAATGCATTAATCCCTGTTCATTTGGATTGAAACAATGAACCATTAAAAACAAAAACTGGATTAAACCGCTTACTCAGAAATAGGTCTATGTACCAATCTAGGCCAATTCTCAAAACCAAGTTCTAAACCCAAACTATAATGTTTTGTGGAACTTTGATTTTGCTGTCCTTTGGGAAAGATGATATTTTTAATATGAGGCATGAAGATGGATTTTGGGTTTTATGCATGGCTGTTCCTACGGAGATTGCAGTCAACAAGGCTTCCGATCTCTCTAATCGTAATAGTTGAATTGAATATGGAACATTGCATTATCTGAAAAGCTCTCAGGGAAAATTAAATCAGCAAAAGGCATTGGAAGCAGAATGGTTCTGCTTTTGTAGTAATATGGTCTCCTTTTCATCTTATATATACAAAAAGCTTGAGTTTCCTATCATACAATAGCATCTGTGAGTAAATGTAAGGGATGAACTGTGGTTGGTTCTCAGTGATTAGAAATGTAGATGTTGTTCTGACATCTTTCAGGAAGAGGGGTGGAAAAATACAACATTGTATCATTTTATATTCATTTTTCATATATATTGTATTTATATCTGATTTATATTGTGTTTATCTTTTGCATTTTTAGTTTGCTTTAAAACAAATATCAATGGCTAGTCTAACTTTCTTGGGGATGGGAATGAGAGAAGGAGTTTCCATACCATAATCAAAGTGTTGATGTTGAAAAATCTCTCTCTTGTAAAGGCAACTTTTTTTTTTTTTTAAATAACGGTGAGATGGGAAACAGGTCCTCAAAAGAAGTCTAATGCATACTGGAGAAGAGTCTCCTTCAAATATTTTGGCTTCCAACTGTTTGGGACCAGGGGTACCATCCTGAGCAAGGGCCACATTTGGAATTTTTAGAACATGTGGTGGGTTCACTCAAAAGCTGGATGCCTAGAAGTCTGTACTATTCTTAAAATAGCTTCCATGGGCCCAAAAGTCATTTATCAACATGTGAACTAGTCCCCTCAGATGCCCTCTGGTCTACCAGTGGGATGTTTGAAGGCTCCAAAGGCTTTCCTACAAATAATTATGACATTATTTGGATTAAGGCTTTCTCTGTCACTACCAGCACTCTGAATTTGACCCAGAAACAAATCAGAACCATTACAAAAGTGGAGTAATATGATCAGCATGTGGTTTGGTGTGCTTTTAGGAGGGCTTCAATTAGCCACCTACTTCATTCACAGAATTTTATAGGGTGTCCACACATTATTCCTTCCATTTCTAAGCCTCCTGTGTTTTCCCACCATCAATTCCATTATTCTGTTTCCTTTAAAAATAAAAAATCCATTAAGCTTGACAAGATTCAATACTGCACTGTCTTTTGATGGGTGGAGTTAGTTCTTCATCTGGAAACAATCTTACTGCAAGTTCTGAACAGTGTTCAAGAGCAGCCTCATGTAGTCAAAATGAGAAAGGCTTAAGGCGTGAAGCATCATAGCCTGCTTTTTCTCCAGGAAAGTGTGTCCCTGGTGAACCAGCAAAAGTTGGATCAAGGCTCCTGTTATGAATGTGAAGAAAACATCCCTAGAGCTTTAGATATGAAAGAGCTAATTATCTGTTAGTCTAGATCTAAGTATACAAAATGGGTTGTCCAGAACCCCAGGGTTCCATGAGAATCATCAAGGGGTTCAACGTAACAGTATCTCTTTACATTGTATGAAATATATTATTGCAACATTAATTGTAACATTTTGTTCAAATAAAATGTATTACATGAAACATATTTATTAATGGGTTCTGCACTGTTTTTTCACATTGAGAAGGGTTCGTTGGGTATCTCAGGTTTGAAGATAGCTGCAGAATCCAGCAAAGCCTCAAACTCTAAGCGACCAGTCAGGAGCAGGAACTTCCCCCCACCCTCTCTCTCAGGTTTACTTTTAAAGGGGGAGGAGGCCAGCTCCATTTGGCCGGTGCTGTATCGTTCATTAAGGCAAGGTGCCATCTTTCCTGGATGGCTTCTGCCAGGAAGGGACCCACCAGTCCAATCTGGAACGAGGTTTAAGTGCATCGGATGAAATTAGTCATTTAGGGAAAACGTGGTGCTAGATGTAATTGGAGTTCTTCTGTTAATTTAAACTATGGATTATTCTGAGCTGTTCTTTGTGTCCTTGTTACTATTTAATTCTCTCTCTCTCTGTGTAGGGTCCTTGCTGCTGACAAGAATTCTGATTTCCTTTTTCCTTTCACTATTGTCCATTTAATTCTAAACTGGTTCCTTAATTGTGAATACACACAATAAACAATTCTATACTTTCCTCATACTGGTACATTCATTCTGTCAGGGAAGTAGCTTTGACACTATAGAAAAGAAAGATGTAATGAAAGAAGTCAGATCTTCTCCTTTCTCCCACCAGAGTACAGCAGAGGGACAAAAATGGCCCCAAATGAATCCGGTGGTGGTCGCCTACTAATAGATCCTTCCAGACTGTGGGAGGCTGCAACAGAAGAGATGGATGGAGAAGGGCTAGGCAGCCAGAGTGTGTGCATGCAGCTGCCCTCTATTACAGCTCTTGAGCTCAGTTACTTGACTCATTAGGAACAAACTTCCAGATTTGCTAAAATTCTAAAGTGCATGAAGAACCCACATAAATAGAATTAGTTCCTTCCTGCAGAAATTAACTCCTAGGGTAATTTAGGCTGTAGTGATGCATAACAAAGAAAAGGCAGAGAGGACACATCCAATATATTTTTCAGAAGACCCTCTTTTTGTAAAACAGGTCCCCATGTTTTGTTGTATCATTGCTTATGCTGAATGGGAAACAATAACATCTGAAAAAAAAGAGTTAAGTAACTTTTCAGTTCATAGGCAAGATGACCTACACCAAAATTATATAAAGTTTTTATTAGCACTAAATAGAAATCTAATTCCCTTTATGCACCTGAAAGTGAATGTTCATTGAATAATACAAAACACAGCTGTTGGGAACAAGGTAAAAGGCTTGGAGATGATTAGCCTCTTGGGTGAAACAATTGCAAACATGTCATGTTATTTCTATTATTAGGGATACCCAGGGTAAAATATAGAATGATTCAGACTCAATAAGTTTATGCTGGACTGTATAATGCTGAGCCAAATGTAATCAGATGAAATTAGTTTTCTTATGATCATGCATGATGAAGTTGTCTATTGTCAGCCTTTCAAGGTAGATCAGACTAGGAATCCAATGTCATGTAGGTCAGTACTAGCAGAGTTTAACATTAACCTTGAAAATTTGTCATAGCAATTCTCCAGCTCAGCTTACACTTAGTGCAATTAAGGTGGATCTGGTCTCTTTCTCCTTCTTCCTCCCTCCTCTGGGCTGAGGTGTCTTTTTTCAATAGTCCTTTTTCCTCTTCTGCTTTCCTAGAATCTCTTAGATATTCCAGCAGCCGACACTTGGACTAGAAAGGAGCCTTTACTATAACTGGAATTTATAATAAAAAAAAGTTGAAATGAATGATTTGGGATAAGAATGATGTGAGAAAATGGTGGAAGCAATATGTTAGATTTGTATGAGAATGATACATCAGAATATTGAATTGAAAGGAATGCTATAAATAGTGAAATACAATGAAAAGAAAGTTGTAAGTGCTGTGACAATGTGGAAAAACGGTAAAGCTGCTGGTGTAGGTGGTGTAACTTCACTAATATTAAAATATGAATGTGGTTTACTTATGGAATGGCTGTGCAGCTTGTTTAATGTGTTTATGAAAACTGCATCTGTACTTGACAGTTGGAAGAAAGCCATTTTTGGTCATTTTTACAAGGGCAAAGATAGTAAGATTGAAAGTGAAAATTACACTTGTTTGTTAGGTATCCCTGGGATGGTGTTTGCCAGAATTCTGATCAAAAGGTAACAGTGCAAAGCAACTTATACTGGGCAGAAGCATGCAAACCAGATTTCTGATCTTCAGCAGAACACCAAGAAACGTATGAATGAGGTTACTGTAGGTTTCTTAATTTAGGATAAGTTCATGATACAATGAAGAAGCTTCAGTTACAAAACATCTTGTGCAAAAATGGAGTTGAGGGTTAGTGCTGAATGCAGTAACATGATGGAAGCAAACCATGCATGAGGAGAATAAATAGAATGCTTAGCAAATTGTTCTACATTCAGCATGCATGCACAAGGATAAATTATGTCCCCGTGATTTATGTATTTCTGGATAACTATGTAAGGAAAGCTTGTGGAGACTTAATGTCTTTGTTGTGGACATGAGTCTGTATGCACTTTTTATGTAGATAGTGCCATGTTATTAGCTTACAACCAGAACAATTTGTAGTGAATGTTACATCGATTGTATGATAGAATGAAAGTTGGATCTGAACATTAATAAACCATGGTATACGTCAACAGTGAAAACAATCAGAGCAAGTAGATGAATTGTGTCTTAGTAGAATATTTACCAAAGATGGGAGAAATGGATGGAGAAATTTTAAGATGTGCAAATGCTGGTAGAAAGATAATGGGGATGTGATCTGTTGCAAGGAACAAATGTTTGTGGAAAGAAGTGAAAATGGCTAAGTATAAGAGCATGCTTCTGCTCACCTTGTTATATGGAAATGTCAGGAGAAACAAAATAAGATGACTGCAATGGTGATGGGTTACTTAAGAGCAAGGAAGGGTAGAATAAAAAATACATGGGTGATAAATGAATGTGGATTACAGACAAAATGAGTGACAAATATGAAAGAAGCATATTGGGGTGGTTTGATTATACAAAGAGGGAATGAACGAAGTCTGAATTCATGTGTGTGTTTATACAGTATAAAAGAACAAATACATCAAGAGGAAGGGAAGGATTGTGAAAACTATGGTTGGATGGAATTGAGAGCCTCAGAAAGAGAGATGAGAAGTTTAAAGATCAAAAGGTAATAGCTGAATTAGTGTATGGATATGATGGAAACAAGAATAATTTGCAAGGACAGATGCGTAGTGAATCATAATGGATGCACCCTAGACTTAGTTAGAACCTTTTCCTGTATTTCCTTCCTCCAATTTTTTTTTTTTTTTTTTGCTTACTACTTCTTTCTATTTTTCTGCATTTTGCATAATGTTGCTTATCCTTAACAGGATTGGTATGATGGGTCTGTCTGTCTGTCTGTCTGTCTGTATGCATGAATGTCTAGGGTAAATATTTGAGTTCTTTTGCAATAAGAAGATATAATTCTGAAAATATAACATACACCATAAGTTTTTATCTGAAATTGTAGAAACATTTGCATCTTTTCAGTGCTTCAAGAAATAATGCCTCCACTATATTCATTTGTACAGTTGACATTCAGTACTTGAAGCACTTTTTTTTTTCCATGGTTCAACGAGAATATGTTGATAGAAGAAATCAAGTAAACATTGATGCAATCATGACATTCATCTTCATTAGTTCTAATGTATCTAAAAAATTTACTGCAAATTGCTTCAGTGCATAATCAATGGAGGCAAATCTATTGATGATGGAGGCTGATAGTATTCCAAGAATATGTTGGCATAAATATTTGTAAGGCTTCTTTTCAGAATAAACAATCTGACATAAATTCTGTTAGCTTGGCTGCAGGTGGCACTAAAGACATATTGTCACCCCAGATGCCTTCATACAGATTAAATAATGCAATACATTTCTCTGCACACTTTGAAATATGTAAGTCCATCAAAATCAATGGAATTTGCTTCTAAATGGTAAGGACATATAGGATATTTCTGTATATGCCATATGTTGTAATATGTTGCTGATAGAGGACATTTTTCTGAGCTTGTTAAGTGTAGCTTTTAAAGAGGATGCTTAATATTGAACTTTTTTTAAAGAGACCAGTTGTGCAGGATCCCAAGGTGTACTTGTGATTTTATATTTCCAACCACATATCTGTGATAAAAGGACATCTTTCCCATTTTATTTAACTCAAACATTCTATTTCCAGTGTGAACAGCATGTGGGTGTTGATTGCCCTAACTGGGATCTCAGAAAACTATAGAGAAGAACAAGTGTTCTTCTGAAATTATCAGATTTTCATTAGACTACAAATTTTTCTCAACCCCAGTGACTGGAGAATGAAGAACAGAGACACTGAGACACCCGTTGCAGGAATTGCAGCAATGCAGAACAACTAATACTCAAAAGGTAATAATTGTTTCTTAATCAGTATCAAGGGTCTTCCTGGGATTTTATTTTATTTTTTAATTGAAGTCCTAACTTGCTGATTTTCAAATTCTCTTATGAAGAATCCCTTTGAGGCACAGAGATGATCAGGGGGTTCTTAATGGTAAAATCAGCTAGAGTGATCTCACTTCTCCAAAAGACAACAATTCGTCTTCCCCAGTAAAATCTGGCTGTGGAAGACTGCTGAGTTTGTATTCCCCAAGTAGTTGTAACTAGCTTGCATAGCTCTCTTACAATGCATACACATCCTAGGAGGACCATATGTCCCTATGGCTTATAATCTAAGTGGATAGTAGGGTACGCATTATGGATTGTTTTACTATCAGGCAAAGTAGGTGGCAGCCTCAGGCAGCAGAAGATGAGTAGCTTGTCTGGCCACGGTGGCAATAATTTTCCACAGACGTTCCTCCTACACACTCCTCCCCGCTCCACTTGCCAACATGGATGAGATCAAACAGCATGCAGAAAGAAAGGGGAGATCCTATTTGCTTTCATATAGTATTCTGAAGTTTGGACAGGGCAAGATGGATGGTGGAAGTCAATATCTATGGCCCCATTATCATTGGCATGTTGAAGAGTATCACTTGGAATGTAAGAGGAATAAACAGCAAAGAGTGTGAACGAAATGAAAGAAAAATAGATATCTCGTGCATCTGGGCAAGTTACACAAAATACAAAAATGAAGCAAGTAAATTAATTGGTGTACCTTGGTGGAATGTTTACTATAAGGAAAATACTGTACTGGAGAAATGTTAAAGTATTTGAACAGATACTTAGGTAGAAAGGTTGTATGTGGCCAGTTGCACATTACAATGAATGCTTGTCAAATGATGCAAAAATAACAGCTTGCTTCTACCTATCTTGCTATATGGAAGTCAGAGCTGGGTACATCAGGATAAATAAAAGTAAGTTGAATGTAATGGGAATTGAGAAAGTAAAACATGAGATAGGGTAAAGTATGAATGGGCGCAGAATGAATGTGGATTAAATACAAAAATGATTGACCACATTAAGTACTTTGGTCATGTAGAAGGAACAGATGGGGATTGCATTGGAAAATAAATATATGAAGGAAGAGTGAATGAATAATAATAATAATAATAATAATAATAATAATAATAAGGTTGAAGACCTAGAAAGTCTTGGTAGACAATGCTGATGAGATCCTCATTAAGAAAGAAGTTAGATGTCTAAAGAACAAGCAATGGATGAAATAGTGTATGAATGTGGTTGAAGCAAGGATGGTTTGCAAAAATAGAAAAGTATTGGGAGGAATAGTGAATGTTTTTGGTGTACGTTTGTTTAGCAATGTTTCCTACTCTTATTCTTATGTCATGCCTTTCATTTCTTTAGCTTAAAATTTTTACACTGTTTCTGGCTCTGCATAACAATATTTATCCCAAAAGGGAATAGCATGATGGATAGGTAAAAGTGTATGTATGCATAGTTGCAGATTTGCGGGATCTTAGGGGTGATCCAGATAGATTTAAGTCAACATAGATATGTTAAACCTCACAGAATGTAATGCTTATTTTAGACCTTGTTTAGAAACAAAAACGTGAAATATTGCCTTGTTGAAAATGTGTTACCAAATCATCCTGGAGGCTTCCAAGCCCATAAAATGTGCCATATGTTGCCTGAAGGTTAATCACTGCTGATATCAAGCCACTAGGCTCGGCTGTACCTTGTAGCAAATAGTTTATTTCAGTTCACTGGATTTAGGAGCCCCTATAAAAAAGCAAATCCTAACAGAGATTATGTTCATTCTGCCAACTAAAGAAATGGATTATTTTAAAGTGAACTCTGAGCATTGGCCACCTTGACTTGGTTGGCAATGCAATTTCTTGGTTTGGCCTTAGCAGCAAAAATCTTGAGCAAGTTCTAGATTTTGGGGCATAGAAAGACTCTGAAAGCCCCTTGAATGTTCCCTTTCTGTAAAACACATGTCCTATTTGCAAGAGTTGGTGCCTTTCCTCAAACCACATTTTTCTCCTCATTTTCCACCAGACCAGCACTTTCTGAAGAGTGGGTTAATTCTTACAGAAGATCTTTATCCAAACAAGTTTAGTGCTGTTTTGAAAAGTACTAGATCTGTTTTTAAATGCAAGTTTAGCAGAGAATTCTGTAGTATACAGATGGTTGATTTAAACCAGGAAAGAAAGCCAGATCCTGCCATCTGTGGGTTGCTGGTTTGGTCGCCGCTGAATGCATTGCAGCTTTGCCACGGCTTTTGCTGTCAAGGGGTTTCACATTCCTGTACTTTTTATAGCTTTTATTACTTGGGTGGAGGGAAAGAGGGTACCATTTTGCCTTTTCTTTCCAAGGCCAGTTAGCTGTGACCATGCTTTACTATTGCTGCCTTTCCTTGCAGTATTAATAGAGTTGGTCTATTACTGAACCCTCTTACACATCAGCCTACACCCGTCTTCCAAGGCTGTTCATGGTATGGACGGTACATAGGTATGGAGGAGTTGAAGTGGGAGGGAGAGTTCCCAATTCTCCTTGCCAACCCAAGGGCTGCAAGATAGCACATTAATACAACTGTGAATAATAGCCCTAACTGATATTAATCCATCAACATCATGGGTTGTTTTGTGTGTGTGTGTGTGTGTGTGTGTGGTGTTTGTTTTTGTTTTGGATATTGTTTTGGGTACTGAAAACATAGCTTTCATTTCATTGAAGAGGTTGCTCTCTGGACAAGCCTTGGTTGGGGAACCTTCAAAACAAAAGGGAGGCTACTCCAGCAGACAGGCTAGACAACCAAGATAGTTGGCTGGTTGGTTTTTTGGAAGGGCCTTAGAGTTAAAGACAAAAGATTATGGTGCTTGGTAATAAATTCTTAACCAAGAAAATAATCTGAATTATCTTGTTCTGGATGATATCACAAAGTGAGAAATCAAGTTGCAATTTCAGCAGTGTTCACATCCTTGAAAAGTTTGCTAAGACTGTCTTATTATTTTACTGCTTGTGGACTAGCATTTTATTCAGCCCAGTTTCATATTCATGCGTATTCATTGAAAGTCTTGCATGGTTTATTGCAATGGGTTTCCTGTCTTTCTCTGTAAATGATCATTATGAATAGTTATCATTAAAGCAATCAGCAAGAATGGGGTGAAATTGCTTCACCTGACTTTTAGAGAGATGCCACGTGATGCTCATCTTACCACAAACCACAGCACCTTCTTTAGGAACTATTTTTTCCAGTTACCTTATCATGGAGATGTGTGTGGTTGAAGGGACGTACCAAGCGTAGCCCTTGGAGCTCAGCCCCATTTCACTTTGTAGGCCAAACGAAAGCAGGAACATTGCTGGCGACACCTCCCTTTCTGACTCAGAAGATCTGATTAGCCTGGCCTATCTGTTCCTGCTCTGAGCTAAGAAGATGAACAGGGCTGCTGCTCCCTCAGTTCCCCCTGGCACTGACAACTGGAGAGGGAGTTGCTTCACTCAGCTGACATTGGGACCCCAACAACTAGCTTTATGAATAGGGAAGGCTTGGGTATATGCTGCTGATATTTACATTTCATGGTGCTTGGCTAAATTGGAAGAGGATGCCCCAGGGGACCTGTAGAGTAATTACAGTATATTGCTGGAAAAACCCTACCTTTTCAGCTGAAGCAGAATAATAATGGGCTATGTCAACTGAATGTGCAGTGAAAAGCCAGAGTCCAATATGTTACAAAACCTCTTCTAAATGCTAATCAGGTGGGAGGCTCTTGGGTTGCTCCTCTAGATTCTACACTCATCTTGGAAAATAATCTGGAATCCTAATAATGCCTGAGTGGATTACTAAAACATGCTCTGAATCATTCAGTGGATTTCACTGGAGGATAAGTAAGGACTTTTCCTATTGGTCAGGTAGTCTCTCGCTCTCTCTCCCCATATCACCTTTTTGCACTGTAAAAGCACAGTGAAAGAAATCTATGTGAACTTAACTTGAAAGGCACTGATGTGAAAAAGTACAGCTTTTAAGTAAATTGCATCATGAGCAGAAATTTCAGATTATGGGAGTGCTTTTCTTTGCATCCAGACATAAGGCATTGCAAATTATTTTGTCAGTAATTACCAGTAAAGGCACTGACAGTATAACACACGGTCCAGTAACTGTAAAATTTTCTCCTTTCATACTAAAGTATAAATAAAAGGAATTTGAAATATCCTCCAGAGTGATCAGCTCAAGTCCCTTGTTGTCAGAGGCATAAGATAAATGGTGCCCTTTTCCATTCCAGATAGATCAGTTTTATTTCAACATTATTTATCATATATCAACACTAGCAATAGAATTGGACTGTCAAAGGTAACAGGCTAAGTTAGGTAATCATACAACAGATGGTACAGGAGAAAAATACGTACTGAACATACCACTGTGCCTTCTAGCATTTGTCATTTGAGGTGGTTGCCTCACTCTATCAGATGGTAGGCTCAGCCCACCTCAAAGTTTGTAATTTTCACTTCACTTTCTACATCCCACAATGCAGGACAATGTCCAAGAAACTGAAGACCATAGCCTGATTGTACATTGAGAAGCTATATCTGAGTCTTCCCTGGGTTTGAGGGAGGCTGCAGGTAGGAAGATGGCTGCAACAATGCTGGAAGGAGACTTCGAGATAAGCATATCTGAGGACATATTTCTGGTAATGATTGCTGACCTTTTCCTCCATCATGCTCCAGTGGAGCTATTCCAAATGACAAAAGAGTCAGGTACAATTGGTCAATCCTGAAGAGAAGGCATCTCAGTGGCCCACTGTAACAACTTGTGGAACTTTTCAGGACACATGGTGTGCATCTCTTCCAAACTAGACCCTGGTCTTGACCGCAGAATCTCTGCTATCTGTTTACTCAGTTTTCTTTAGTAGCTTTCACTTAAGGATCCAGTAAAGCTATCTGGAACTTCATTGAAGTCGCTACCAGTGTGTGCAGAGAAATTGATCAAGTGAGGACTGTGCGCAGGCCTGACAAAGCTACTACTGGCATGAATTAGAAACTCATTGGATGCAGTGTTAGACTTCCAAAATGTGCTAGATAGCTAAGAGATTATATTTGCAACATAGGGATAGAGAAAACGTATTAGGTGGAATTTGTCAGTGACACAATAATAAATACACTTACAACTTCAGCTTTCCTTATCTTTGTTTACTGTAATATTAAATGTAGCCATTCTGCTTTTAAGAACTAAGGATTAAAGTACCCACATTGGCATTTTAAAGCAATAGAATTTTTGCTCTGTTAATGTGGAATTTTAGAAGTGTAATAAGAGTTACTGTATCTTTCCAATAAAATACTATTTTATATTTGAGTTTGGGTTTTTTAAATCATTATCTGTTCAAGGAAGCAAGGAGTATAACAGTGAGGTGTGATTTTTAATTTGCACCAAAGTTGTCAGCAAATAATGATTTCTCACACTTGTTATTGCTTGTTCCTTGTGGGACAAGTGTTGGCTTCTGTTGTCCTAACTAGTCAAACCTGCTGCCACAATTTTTAAAAAAGATATTGCATTCTTTTAGATTTTTAAAATCAAATAGGAGAACTTCAGACAAATTGTGCAAGATATGAGAACTGTGTAGGAATTTTTTATATAGAGTTGTAGGGGGTAGCATTACATATAGGAACATGACAACATTTTCCAAATTAAGATGCAGGAATTCAGAAAGGTTATCAGATCATACATTTTATTTTCTAACCTTATGCTCAACAACTGTGCTGGATTAGCAGAGAAGTAATGACAAATTGGGTATACCATGTCTTTACGCTGACGATCAGCTTCACTTTGGAATGGCATGCATTCCCAAAAGTGCCTGGGGCTGGATAAAACTACACATGCTATAATGTAAAGTAAACAAATTTAAATTGCTTAAATTCAGTTATAATGATTGCTCCCCTTTTGTTTAGTTGTTTCCTTTTTTAAAATCACATTAAATATTAAACAAAATTAAAATTCTTAGTTCCCACTGCAATTCTTCACCAATATATTACTGGACATTTTGTCAGATGAGGAACTCTAATGGTTTCAAAAGATGGCATACCCTTTTATGCTATTTTGGTTGGCACAAAAATAAAATAAAGATGCTGACTGTCAAATTTTTATCAGGTCTTGAAAAGCTATCTATCTGTCTGTCTGTCTGTCTGTCTGTCTGTCTGTCTGTCTGTCTGTCTGTCTGTCTATCTGTCTGTCTATCTATCTATCTATCTATCTATCTATCTATCTATCTATCTATCTATCTATCTATCTATCATATTTATATAGCCGCCCATCTTACACAAGGTGACTTTGGGCGGTGTACAACATTTTAAAAAATAAATACATAAAAACAACTACATATAAAAAACTGTAAAAACACACAAAACAGGAGGGGATAAAATTAATAAGGGAGCCATCACAAAAACTCCCCGGTCCCCTGAGAGCCCCAGGCCTGATCACATAGCCAGGTCTTGAGGGACTTATGGAATGTTAAGAGGGATGGAGCTAATCTCACTTCCGGGGGGAGGAGATTCCACAAGGCAGCACCACGGCAGAGAAGGCCTGCCTCCTGGGACCTGCCAAATGTAATTCTCTAACAGACGGGATCCACAGCATGCCTTCTCTGCCAGATCTGATGGGACAGGCAGATGTGATTGGGGAGAGGCAATCCCTCAGGTAATCCGCCCCCATGCCATGAAGGACTTTAAAGGTCAAAACCAGCACCTTGAATTGGACCCAGAAGCAAACTGGCAACCAGTGCAGCTCGCGAAGCAGAGGTGTAACGTGTACCGCCCTAGGGGCATACATAACTGCCTGCACTGCTGCATTTTGCACCAGTTGAAGCTTCCAGATATTCTTCAAGGGCAGCCCCATGTAGAGCACACCAAACGGGAGATGACCAGGGCATGAGTGATAGTGATTAGGTCCCTCTGATCTAGGGATGGGCACAACTGGCTCACAACATGAAGCTGTGCAAAGGCCCTCCTAGCCACCACTGCTACCTGCTCTTCGAGCAGGAGTCGTGAGTCCAGGAGGACCCCCAGATTGCACACCAGGTCTGTCTGGGGCAGTGCAACCCCATTCAGTACCAAAGATGGCATAACTCTAGCACCAGAAGGCCCCAAAACCCACAGCCACTCAGTCTTGCCAGGGTTCAGTTGAAGCCTGTTGTTCCCCATCCAGACCCTCACAGCCTCCAGGCACTGGGATAAGACATTCACAGCCTCGCTTAATTCGCCAGGGGCAGAGATGTATAATTGGGTATCATCAGCATACTGATGATACCTCACCCCATGGCAACGGATGAGCTCACCCAGCAGTCTCATGTAGATGTTAAATAGGAGGGGGGAGAGCACCGAACCCTGTGGCACCCCACATAACAGGGGCTGATGGCAGGATCTCTCCTCCCCAACCTCCACTGACTGGAATCGGCCCTGGAGGAAGGAAGTGAACCAGCACAACACAGTGCTGCCCACCCCCAATCCTCTGAGCCAATCCAGGATACCATGGTTGATGGTATCGAAAGCCACTGAGAGGTCAAGTAGGGCAAGGATGGATGCACAACCCCTATCCCCCCCTTGCCAGAGATCATCCAAAAGCATGACCAATGCTGTTTCCATCCCATACCTAGGCCTGAATCCCAACTGAAAGGGATCCAGATAATCCGCTTCATCCAAGGTCCTCTGAAGCTGTTGCACAACCACCTTCTCAATCACCTTCCCCAAAAAGGGGAGGTTAGATACTGGACGAAAGTTGCCCAATATAGTGGGGCCTAGCGATGGCTCTTGAAAAGGGGGGAGAGCCAAGGCCTCCTTAAGAGGTGAGGGAACAACCCCCTCACTCAGAGATGCATTAACCATCACTAGAACCCATTCACATGACACCCTCCAGGCTGCTTTCACAAGCCAGGAGGGGCATGGATCTAGAGAACAGGTGCCTGAGCTCATAGCTCCAAGGACCCTGTCTACTTCCTAAGGTCCAACAAGTTCAAACCATTCCCAGAGAACAGGGCGAGACTCCTCCCTAGACACCTCCACTGGACCTGCAGTAAAGCCAGCGTCCAACTGAGAACGAATCCAAGCAATTTTTTTTAGATTTTTTAAATCCCACCTGTGTTATTTCTTTTTTATAGGTGGCAAGGTGGCAAACATACCTAATACTCCTTCCTCACAACGTCAACCCTGTGAGGTGAGTTGGGCTGAGAAAGAGTGACTGGCTCAAAGTCACCCACAGCCAGCTTTCATGCCTAAGGCAGGACTAGAACTCCCAGTCTCCTGGTTTCTAGCCTGACACCTTAATTACCAGACCAAACTGGCTCTATTTTGAAAGAAAAGCAATTTATTTGTTTGTTTGTTTGTTTGTTTGTTTATTTATTTATTTATTTATTTATTTATAAGACTTGTATGGTTGCCTATCTTAAAGCACAACTCTGGGTGGCTCACAGCAACAATTAACCACAGAACCATCAAAACATAAAACAAAACCCCAAACCCATTCCCAACCCCAGACACCTTCACTGTACCCCAGTACCTGGATAAAAAGCCAGGACTTGATGGTCTTCCAGGAGGCTAAGATGGTGGGGGCCTGCCAGTTCACCAGGGGGAAGGTGTTCCACAAGGTAGGATAACCAGAGAAAAGCCATGCTTCCAAGGTCCCACCAGATGGCAAGATTTCAGGGAAGGGACCTGGAGTGTGCCTACCCTATCTGATCTGGTAGGATGGGCAGATACTCTCAGGGAGAGGTGGTCCTGCAAATAACCTGGTCCTGTGCCATGTAGGGCTTGAAAGGTGATAATCGGCACCTTGAACTGCACCCCGAAGGAAACCGGGAGCCAGTGCAGCTTGTGCAACAGAGGTGTAGCATGGGCAAATCTAGATGCACCCAGCACTGTGCATGCTGCTGCATTCTGGAGTGAACTGGAGTAGAAAAGAAACATCTATATTTACACAATGATTAAGTGAAACACAATTTACTGAATTAATATAGTGTTCTGAGTTGGCACGATGCTCTAACCCATAAACTAATCACATGGGCTAGGTTTGCATCAGCTAAATATGACTAATTAGTCTATTGTCCAGGATGCCATGCAGCTCAGCCAAAGAAACATTAAATGAGATTCTCTCCTTCTCCACCACCATCAGAAAAGATGACTTTCCTGCCAAGAGGTCCCCACCTCTCCTTTCCTCCCTATGGTAATACCTCCCCTGAGCTTTGTAAAAGAGCTACAAACCAGAGAAGGCAGAATCTACTGCTACCTTGTTTTGCTGTCCCTCTCTGTGGTATCAGACCAGAAAGAATTAGACTGAGAATGCTTCCTGCATACCAGAGACCAGAAGACACCATTGTTTGTTGACTCCTTTTGGGCAACTGATCATAGGAAAGACAACTGCCTCTTTTTTTCCTCTCTCTCTGACTCCTCTGGGCTCTTCCTTAAAGTGGTCGCATGATAGGAATTGGGCCCCAATAGTTCAGTCCTCTGAGGAGCAGAAAGGTTGCCCACAAAGATCTTTGTTTCCTTGAAATAGATCATGCACATGTTTTCAGAAGAGCTGCATGTGACTCACTGTGTTTTCTCTTTGGACCAAAGTATTCCCTTGACTAACTTCTTTATGGAGCAGACAGGGTTACTGGGCTAAGGTTACTGGGCAAATGTCTACTTGACTCAGCCATTTCCTAATGAGCATGATGGTGGTAGTAAATTCCACATGTTTCTCATGTCTGTGTGGAAACCTGAGTGTTAATGGTGTGGGATTTGGGAGTGCTCTGTGTTATGAAGTATTATGCCCCCTGTTTGGAACAGACAAAAACAAGAGTGGAATATTAATAGCAGGTGAAAAAGGCACTATGAAACTAGCTGCTTTCAAGCAGGCATGAATGTAGCATGTAAAAGTAGTGGAATGAATTATGTTAATGTTGTGGGATGGAAGCTTTGATCAGCCTTGCAAAAAAGAGTTCCTATGCAGATCTTTGGAGAAAGGGGGAACTGAGATCCTCAAACTAATAGATATTATTCTTCAAGTTACCATGAAAGTATCTGAATATGGAAAGTTGGTCAGTTATCAGGTCTGCAACTGGTTGCAGGAGACAAATTTGGGAGACCCGGTTCCTAAATTTCATGGTAGACTGTGTGTACCCTATTTCTTTCTCTCTGTACACTTGCATTTGTGCAGGCATGTATAAAATGAATATTTATGTGTGTATGCCATAAATCGATGAGTTAAATAAAATGAGATTGTCATATATATTGAATTATTCATTGTGTATAGCCTGGATTGAAATTATTCCTTTGGCAAGTAAATATTTGCCTCCTAGCTCTCCTGCTGTGGGATTGTGGTTTCTGAGTTTAGGAAAGGCATTTTTACTTCCAAACCTGAATGGTGAAGTAAACCCAGAAGTTATCCCTAAAGTCTTTAATTGTTGATTCATACAGCATTGGAAGTAACTGTAAACATGGTAGCCTCTTCAACTTCATATACTTCCAACTTTTTTAGGTAAGTGGAGCCTAATGGTTATGAATGTGATTGGAGGAAAGAGTTCTGCATATACAAAACAGGACCTTGGCCAGGCTCCTGACTAAAGTTGGCAATTAAGCCCTGGACGCTCACTGAGTCTAAAAAGTTAATACCTATCGTAAGAACATTGATTAATCCTCTAATGCAACGAAAAGGGGGTAATATGTGGTCCAAATCAATTGCTTATTGCAATTTTTACAGAGCACTGTTCCTGAATAGTTGCAAAAAGACTCTAAGTGCCTTTTGGTCAGAAACATTTGCCTACTAGTAGCAAAGGGGAATAAAAAAGTAATTATTACTTGATTCTTTCCGCAAGGGAACCTGGGAACAGAGGTGCTCTCTTGGCATTCAGTGATAGGATGGTCCAACAATTGATCAAGAAAATTGGGCACCAGACAGTGCTAATGGATCTGATTAAAACATGCAAAGAATGGACGGGGGGCTGGCCCTTCTCTCTGAACAGCTCTCCCCTGAGACACTAGGAGCAACTAGTGGGTAAGCCTCTTTTAAAAAGTAGCTGAAATAATGGCACTCTTCTGGGTTGTAATGCTCATTCATTTGCACTCACAGAGTGCTCCTAAAGCCATACATTTGAAAGCTTAGTGAAACATGTAATGAATATTCTTTGCTTGATGTACTTGAATGCAGAAAAAAAAGTTTTTAAAAGCTCTCTGAGTTTATAAGGCACTTTAGAAATGTTAGTTTAATCATGCTTTGTCATTGTTGTTGGAGAATTACTGTGGGTAATTCCCACTTTAATTGACTCCCAGCACATTTCCGGCCAATTCCTATATCCAGATCAGAGCACACACACATGCCACTCAATACAGCTAGCAAATTATCTATATATCTACATCTACATCTATCTCTTGAAGTTTATTCATCAAATGTCAGCAAAGACCAGATGTTTATCCTTCTCTGTTGTATGAGTCATAGCACTGTAAAGTCTGCATACCCCTCTAATAAGCCCTTTCCTATTGCAGTAATGACAGATTACATTTTTCTGTTTTACCTTTTTTAAAGAATTCTGTTCACTTGCATTCTTCAAAACATGTTGATAGGCTTCCAGTTTGGCAATTATATTCTCAAGAGAAATTGTATGATGAAATTTGATTAACTCTACTGTACATTAACTCTACTGTACATCAATTTTCTGATAAAGAATTTAATAACAATTCCTTGATAAATTACCAGAAAGGTTCATGCTTTTTTGTTTTAGTGTCTTTCAAATAGAAAGATACTCTGACATATGTTCCATTAAGCTTCCATTCCCTGATAATTTCAAGTACAAGTTTTCTGAACATTGAAAGTTTTATGTACAAGGATTATGAAGTTGGTTTATTTGATCAAGATTAAATGTTGTTATCTCTGGTAGCCCTTAATGGACTTTTGCTGACATAAGGACTGAAATGATGAGGTTTTATGCATTTGTTTATAGATAAGAGATGGTATATGGGAAGAAGAGATCATTTGCTATATTTTAAGAGAAGGTGATAAGTTACTAAAATTGTTTATACTAGTTGTGAAGAAGGGGAAAGTCACTTCATTATATATTTTTTTTCTTTACTGTATTCTTATTTTTTCTTTTCTATTTTTTTTCTTTTCTGCAACTTCATTTTTTCTTTTTATTCTTTTTTTAGTTTGTATTAGTTTTTATTGTAAATTGTAATCTTTAATAAAATTACTATCTATAAAAAATAAAGTTTTTATGTACAGAGGAAAATTGGTGCATTCTGTTACTTTTCCTTGCCATGAAAAAAATCTTATGTAATATCATTACATAGCTGTACTTAACTAAAAGTTATAACCAATCAGTGTTTGATTTTATTACAGGACCCTTGGCATTCAGCCAGCTGTATAGCAAGTCAACACTTTCTCTATTAATGAAAACCATAACAATGGATCCATTAACCAAAAAGTTCTTAAACAAAAGTGAATAAATGAGAAAATCATATGTTATTACCTAACATATGTTAGGTAAAAATATCTGAATATTTGTAATATTGCCAAGAAGATTAACTTACAAGACCTTAAGTTTAAACTATTTTAAACTAACATCTTACGTTGCTGCTGCTATTCACTGAATAGCTGCTTTCGACTCTAAGACATGTTATCCTAAGAAGGTGTGTTCCCCAACAGAATGAAACACTTATATGCATATACTTCTTGGGGTGAGAAAGGTGGAAAGAAGACTCATGATAGCATTGTGTCTTGGATCAAGGGATGTAGAAGCTGGGAGGAACAGGCCTGAAAGAGTGTTCAATTAAAATAATACAAATGTTAGAAAATAAGGCCATCATTACACCTGACTTTAACCCTGGACTAATGACTTCATTAAATTAGATTGTATTTTGACCTTTGAACAGTCCTTCTGCTGAGCACTCTGCATGATCCATAATATGAATGGAGAGTGCTTGAACAGCTTCATGTCTGAGCTCTGCATGACAGGAAAGGATGATTTCTTATAAAGCACATTAATTTGAAAAAGAAACCTATTCTGCATTCAAATGATTGGATAGAATCTGTGGAATAACATTAGATGTAATGTTCTTCCACCTTTCAGCAGAACAAATTATGGTAACATAAAGACTTGGTTTTATAATCAAAGTTAGTTTGTCCTTGATTATAAAGAAGCAGTTGACAGGACTAGGTTTTAAAAATCCCCAGGGTGTTAGCATTGAAAGAGCTAATAAGAGTTGTGTCCTCTTCCCTTAATAGAAAAAAACATGAAACATGTTTTAGCAAGATAGCAAGTGCTGGAATGAACCCATTCGCATATTCTGCCTGTGTTTCCTTATGATGTCAAATGCGTATTAGCAGAGGGGAAGTACCCTGACCACAGTATGGAAATTTGGATAATTGAATTCTTGCAAGCTGACATGATAAAGTATTGTGATGGATCGCTGTAAGTATGGCTGTTTTTAGCATTCTGCCTTGTAGGAGAAGCCTTATGTGAGGTGAATTTCTATAAGGATGATAATGAATTGATCTCTGCCTGCTGTGAACTTTGTCTTGAAAGATGCTTGGAGGTAAGATGCAATTAAGGCATTAGGAGCTGCCACGAAGCTGGAATCAAATGGAGAAGCCTGGAGGACAGCCAGGATCTAGCCCGTTTGTTACATCTATTCTTTTGCAAAGCAACTTGGTAAATTCTGGGAATGATGGCCTACAAATTTTGGCTTAACTTCCTAGTCATCAATCTATACCAATTTGGGGAGGAGAAACAGGGTTACAGATCCTGGGCTAGAAAGAAGGTAAAAAAAAAAATGTTACCATGTTTTTCTTCACCTGTACAGCGGAACTCTAGATAAGATATAGGTACTACTCATAGGAAGGTCCAAGGCTTTTTGCCCCTAACAATATGGTGAATAGATCTGGCTTGTCTGTGATGCAGATCAGCAAGATGAAATAAATGGGGAAAGGTCAAGCTTGGAGATCAAGCTGGCCAATTTGGTTCAATAGGTAGGATGTATTATTTTCTTTCTTTGGCAATGTCTAGAAAACATTGAAAAGGGAATTTTAGTGACTGCATCCTATTCTTTAAAATAACACCATTTTATCGTCGTATGCAATAATGCTTTGTTGAAGATAAATTTTATTTTATTTTCCATTTGTACGGCATAATGTGATTTCTGCAGCCATGGTAGAGCAAGCATTTTATATCACCAATTTTTACAGTAGTTGGATGGGGAGGGGGGGCATGATCCAAGGGTGTGAAGAAAGTGCTCACCTGCTTTGCAGGGTGACTAAACAGCAGTGATTCTCTTTGGAATGTGCTGAACCCCTAGAATAGGGACCTGACTGTTAACTCACCAGTAACTGCTGCATGAGATAATCGTGTTTAGATTTTGCTTCCTTTTGTTCATTTATGCTTGAGTAACACAGTATGCAGGAAAATAAGCAGTTAGTACAGTACATATTTTGAACTACTTAGTAGTTCAAAATATGTACTGTAAACTCAGATTCTAGCAGGGTCCCTTCCTTTAGGATAAAGATATCAAGCAGAGAGCCAGGAAGAATGACCTGACCATTATCTATCACAGATGTTGAGATAATTGGCATCCTGCATGGCATTCTCCAAATGTTGCCCAATTTGCCAGATTTTAAATTAAGTTTAGTAATAAGGCATGAAGAAAAATGCTGATGGGTAGCATCCAAAATATCTCACAGTAAATGCTGTAAAGAATGATTCCAGAAATTATTTGCAAGATGTAGAGCCAGATGTAGAATCTTATAGTCAGAATCATACAGTAAGTTCAATGATAACATATTTTATTCACAGATGTTTCAGTTGATACCAACTGAACAACAGGTAGTAGCCCCTAGCCCAGTATTTCTCAACCTCAGCTACTTTAAGATGTGAGGACTTCAGCTTCTAGGATTTCCCAGCCAGCGTCTTGAAGTAGCTGAAGTTGAGAAATATTGTCGTAGCCAAATTTGTCTGGACCTAGAATCTAAGCAGGGTCTGGCCTAGTGAGTGCCTGGATAGAAGATCACCAGGGAATACTGGTGCTGTAGATTATATCAGGAAGTAAAAGAATCATCCTGGAAGAAGCAATGGCAAACCACTTTTGCACAGATGTATCCATGACATCACAGAAGTCAGGTTGATTGAAAGAGACCTGATTATACCATTTGGGAAGGAGATGTTTGGTAGAGGAAATATAATCTATTATTAGAAGTAGTGAGACGATGTGGTAGGTTTAACATGTAGGAAAACATGGGGAGACGGTCTAATATTGTGTTATGACAACTTTTACCATCTGATATTCTTCAGATCTGTTGAATGGCTGGGGTATGAGAAATGTATTCCAACACTCTGAAAGACACCTTATTTCAGAAGATTACTTTACAACAATTTGGGAAAACTTAAAGAAATAAAGTGTTTTTCTACTTGCTTCTGATAGATGTAGCCTGGGTGCTGGCTTATTCTGACTGGAGGACCCTCTGAACTAAGCGAGTCATGCCTGCTTGGACGTTGCCCAGATTAACAAGGTCTGCACCAGATGTTGGGGAATCAGGACAATCTGACAATAAGTGGGCTACTTGAACAAACCATACATGGACAAGATACTGGTATAGCGAACTAGCCAAAGGAGGACATGGAGACTGCCGACCTGGAAGCTCCTCACAATATACAGAGGTTTCCATCCCAAGTCCAACACCCAGAGACTATATACCAGCTGGAAAGAGGGCAGGCGGGACCTGGTGAGTGTCAAAGCCGCTGTCCTGGATGAAACCCAGAGCATCCAGGAGTATATCAGTAGGATGGCACCCAAAGATGAACTGCTAAGAGAATGCCTGAGGCAGCAGCAGACATGGGAGGAGGTTCAAGCAGAGGACGTGCCATGGAAAGATCCTATCAGTGACCAGAAAGGGCTGGACTAAATGACAGCACTGAGGCACTGATCATAGCAGCACAAGAACAGGCACTAACACCAGATCCATAGAAGCAGGGGTCTACCACACTCGACAGGACCCAAGGTGCAGACTGTGCAGAGAGGCCTCAGAGACAGTCCAACACATAGTGACAGGGTGTAAGATGCAGGCAAGAATAGCATACACTGAACGGCACAACCAAGTAGCTGGCATTGTGTACAGGAACATCTGCACAGTGTATGGGCTAGACCCCCCCAAGCCTAGATGGGAGATTCCACAGAAGGTCGTGGAGAATAACAGGGCTAAGATCCTGTGGAGCTTCCAGATCCAGATGGACAGGCAGGTACTGGCCAATCAAGCAGACATTGTGTTAGTAGACAAGAACCAGAAGACAGCAGTGGCGATAGATGTAGTGGTGCCAAGTAACAGCAACATCAGAAAAAAGGAGTATGAGAAGCTGGAAAAGTACCAGGGCCTAAAGGAGGAACTCGAGAGGATGTGGAAAGTAAAGGCCAAAGTGGTCCCAGTGATGGTAGGAGCACTTGGGGTTGTGACTCCTAAGCTGGAAGAGTGGCTCCAGCAGATCCCAGGAATAACACCAGAGCTCTCTGTCCAGAAGACTGCAGTGCTAGGAACAGCTAAGATACTGCGCAGAACCCTCAAACTCCCCGGCCTCTGGTAGAAGACCTGAGATTGAGGAAGACACATACCACCCATAGGGGTGAGAGGAGATTTGTGTGTGTGTGTGTGTGTATATGTGTGTGTGTCTTTAGAATGGAAAACTTTGAAATTAGTATAGTTCTCAGTGAAGATTAAAGACAGAGAATATAGAATAGAGCTCACAGTGCTAAGAACACAGTTCAATCAGCACTTCTTAAAAACAGATGTACCATACTAGTAAAGTATCATATAATTCTCTTCACTCTCTGATCACCTGGAACTTCATACCTTCTCCTGTCTCAAGTTCCTGGATGCCCTTCAGTTTATTTTACAGCTGAAAGTGGTAATAGCAACAGTAAAGACTGGGCAGATGAATGAACGGAAAAAACCAAGAATCTTATAATTTGTTCAATTTGCTGATAGGCTAGAGGCAAACATTAACATAAAAAGATTCAAAGCCTTTGTTTGTAGTGCCATTGTTCTTTTTTCTGCGTTTAAGTCTTTAATATATTCCATAAGGAACGTTAAACAAACTGACTTGTCGGTGCACACAAAATGAACATGTACATCATATCATTCAGCAGTACAACAACATAGTGAGTTATTTGCTGCGGGCATACCCTTTTCTTGATGAGAATGAAAGTGGGTTTGTGAGTATTAAAATGAATGCAGTTCTACTTTGCTGCTGTCTCCTTGAATTAAATAGGCAATTACATTTTTATGGAAGAGATGCAATAGACAGGATTAAAAGTAGGTCTTTTTTTCCCCTTTTCTTCCCTACATTCTACATCAATCTTCAATTTTAGAATGGGATGAGCTAAATGTAGGAAGTAATGTAGTAGCTTGTTCATGGGCTGGAATTGCATTCCTTAAAATAATAATTTAGCCTTTCCTAGATTTTTGTCAAAAAACACTTAGCAGTGTGACTGGAATTAAACCGCTTGGGATCTGTTGAATGCCTGGAATGGATCCTGAGAACAATATGTGTGAACTATAAAACTGCTGCCTCTATCTTGACTACTCACTTGCCCACTCCTTATAGTGAGAAGCAGGATCAGAAGCAGAAGAAAATGAGAAGGTAATGATGGGAAGTGGGAAACTTCTTGTTCTTCTCATCCATCTCATGAGGGGATCAGAAAATAGAGAGAACTAATGGCCATATCTGTTCTTACTGTCCATGCTGGAGAAGGAAAAGGCTGGATCTTTTTCTGTTGAGCTTCCTCCAACCAAAGAAGCCATTTTACCCATTAGAGAATAATGAGTCTTCTTTTGATTTCCAAAAGGAATCCAAGATTGAATCCTAAAATTCCATTGATTTCAGTGGTTCAGCTCTCCAATAGTCACTTAAAGGTCAGGAAGGAAAGGCCTTCTTGAATGAAAGGGGATGGATACAGAGTGACTTCAGAGGTGAGAAGAAAACTGATCATATTTCTTCCATGAACTTCCTTAAATGAAATTACATTTATGATCCAAATTTGATTTGGGACAATTATTCCTTCCCATGCTCGTGTGTATCATTCCAGTGCTCTTGGTTTTATTTTGTGGGAGCAGTGCAGGAGATTGTACAGAGGAGAAGAGGACATTCTGTCCCATAAACTTGGCCTCTAACATTATCAGCATTGTTAATTCACTCTGCATGGACAGTAACTGAAGTTGTCTTCCTCAGTTGTTCTAAAGAGTTGAGTTTGTCCCTGGTGAATACTATATATGGACACAGCCATTCCTTGGTCACAATGATTTGTCATTGGCCTTTCCCACGATGTTTTTCAACTTCCCAGTATATCCTATAGGCTGGTATTCTCTGGAGCAGTGTTTCTTAACCTTGGCAACTTTAAGACAAGGGGACTTCAACTCCCAGAATTCCCTAGCCAGCCTTGCTGGCTGGAGAATTCTGGGAGTTGAAGTCCACATGTCTTAAAGTTGCCAAGGTTGAGAAACATTGCTCTGGAGGATTCCCATTCAAACCCCAACAAAGCCCGACTCTGCTTAGCTTCCAAGCTCAGACAAGATCTAGCAGGTGTTGTCACATTCTGTTAAATGTTTTCTCATAGAGATAGTCATTCATTTATCAATGGCCTGCTGGTGACTTCACTGTTTTTGTATATATGCAAATAAGTGAAGTGTCTTCCCCTACCTGGTGATTTCCAGGTGTGTTGAAGCCATAATGGCTAAAATAACAGGAAATTCTGGAAATTATAATCTCAATCTGGAGGATACCTAGATTCTGTTAAAATTTTCCCAATGTATCCTTGCTTCTTGCAATTTGATTTATACAGAAAAAAATTATAATGAAACTGGTAGGTACCATGTTAGTTTTGGATGAAATGTTGCTCTTAATACGTTTGATCAGTTGCAATGCACCCTAAGATTCTAAGTAAAGTCTTAGTTTATCTTTACACACACACACACACACACACACACACACACACACGTATTGCTACTACAACAGCAGACCTAATGAGAGGGGATATATGAAATGTATGAGGGAACTATGGATAGACAGAAGGCCTACATCCACACTAACTGAGAAACAACTAGTTACCCAGCACTTCAACATAGTGAAGAGGAAGCTGCTCTCACAACTTGAGATAGACCAACTCCACATTACAACCCAGACTCAAGCAGACCTGGAAGAACAACTGGATGTGCAGCCAACACCTGAAGCTGGAACATCACTGCCACCCCCTCCATTACAGAGCACAGTGGCTGATATGAGGCATAAGATCATGGATAAACTAGCTACAGTCAACCCTCGAGTCCGATTACCAAGGCTCAGTGGAGAAGTACCATCAGACAGTATGCTAGAAGATGCCAACAGAGCCCTCCAGAGGCTCCAAGAGGGCTAGTTGGCCCTCCTACTACCACCATAACTGAAACCAATGAATTGGTATACGCTACAACTGCTGAAATCCTGGAAATGCTTGGCTACATGATCAAGAAGAACAACAGTACATACACACCCTGGAAAATGAGATTGGAGGCTAAGATCAAGGCAATTCGGAGAGAAGTCAGTCAGCTGGTGGAACTACAGAAGGGTGTGGAGATTAAGGATAAGACTTGGCTACTGAAAAAATATATGGGCCTGACTCCATCTGAAGCCCTAGAGACTGCTAAGCAAAGGCTCACAGCACTGGCTGCCAGGCTAAGGAGATACACTAGAGAAGCAGAGGCCAAGAAGATAAAATGCCCTGTTCTCCAAAGAACCATCCAAAGTGTACTCCCAACTGCAGTGCAACCACACAGTAACAGCTGAGCCACCAGCAGCAGAAACTGAACAGTACTGGAAGCACATATGGGAGAAAGAGAAGACACATAATACCAGTGCAAAGTGGCTGCAGGACCTGAAAGCAGACCACAGCAATCACCCAGAACAGGAACCAGTCACCATCACAGTAGCAGACATCCAACAGCGGGTCAAGAACATGAAAAGCTGGACAGCACCTGGCCCAGACATGATCCACACCTACTGGCTAAAGAAACTAACAACAGTGCATGAATGCCTAGCAGCACAGATGAACCAACTGCTAGCAGCAGGCTCCCACCCAGACTGGCTAACACAAGGAAGGACAGTACTGATCATGAAAGACCCTCACAAGGGAACAGCACCATCCAACTACTGGCCAATAACCTGCCTCCCCACAACATGGAAAGTTCTATCAGGCATCCTAGCTGCCAAGCTACAAGACCATATGGGCCAGAACATGAGCACAGCTCAGAACGGCATTGGGAACAACACCAGAGGCTCAAAACACCAGTTACTCATAGATAGAGCAGTCGCCCGAGACTCAAGGTCTAGGCAGACCAATCTGAGCACAGCCTGGATTGACTACAGGAAAGCCTATGACTCAATGCCACACACATGGATCTGTGAATGCCTGGCACTATACAAAGTCAACAGGATGCTAAGGACCTTCCTCAAGAACTCAATGGGACTGTGGAAGACAACACTGGAAGCCAACTCAAGACAGCTCACACAAGTGGCCATCAAGTGCTGCATATACCAAGGTGATGCACTGTCCCCACTGCTGTTCTGCATAGGCTTAAACCCCCTCAGCCAGATAATCACAAGGACTGGATATGGGTACAAGTACAAGAGTGGAATCACCATCAGCCACCTCCTCTACATGGATGACATCAAGTTGTATGTTAAGAGTGAATGAGACATCGACTCACTGATCCACCTGACACAGATCTACAGCGAGGACATTGGGATGTCATTCAGACTGGAGAAGTGTGGCAGGATGATAGTAAAGAGAGGGAAGATAGTTAAGACCAATGGAGTGGAACTACCAGTGGGCCACATAGCAGACATAGAGACCATCTATAAATATCTTGGTGTCCCGCAGTCATATGGGAACCATGATGAGGAGGCAAGGAAGACAGCAACATCCAAGTACCACCAAAGGATAAGACAGGTCCTGAAGAGCCAGCTCAATGGGAAGAACAAATCCATGCCATCAACATATACGCCCTACCATGTACACCCTGGCAGTCATCAGATACCCTGCCGGTATAGTGAGCTGGCCAAAGGAAGACATGGAGGCTGCCGATGTGAAGACCCAGAAGCTCCTCACAATGTACGGAGGTTTCCACCCCAAGTCCAACACCCAGAGATTGTACACCAGCTGCAAAGAGGGCAGGCAGGGTCTGATGAGTGTCAAAGCCACTGTCCTGGACGAAACCCAGAGCATCCATACTGAGTACATCAGTAAGATGGCACCCAAAGATGAGCTGCTGAGAGAATGCCTCAGGCAGCAGCAGACATGGGAGGAAGTTCAAGTGGAGGAAGTACCATGGCAAGACAAGCCGCTGCATGGGATGTACCATCGACAGATAGCTGAGGTGGCTGACATTGGGAAATCCTATCAGTGGCTGGAAAGGGCTGGACTAAAAGACAGCACTGAGGCACTGATCATAGCAGCACAAGAACAGGCACTAAGCACCAGATCCATAGAAGCAAGGGTCTACCACACTAGACAGGACCCAAGGTGTAGATTGTGCAAAGAAGCCTCAGAGACAGTCCAACACATAGTGGCAGGGTGTAAGATGCAGGCAGAAACAGCATATATTGAACGGCACAACCAAGCAGCTGGCATTGTGTACAGGAACATCTGCACAGTGTATGGGCTAGACCCTCCCAAGTCCAGATGGGAGATTCCACAGAAGGTTGTGGAGAATGACAGGGCTAAGATCCCGTGGAGCTTCCAGAGCCAGATGGACAGGCAGGTACTGGCCAATCAAGCAGACATCGTGGTAGTAGACAAAGACCAGAAGACAGTAGCGGTGATAGATGTAGCAGTGCCAAGTGACAGCAATATCAGGAAGAAAGAGTATGAGAAGCTGAAGAGGTACCAGGGCCTGAAGGAGGAAAGTAGAAAGTAAAGGTCAAAGTGGTCCCAGTAGTGGTAGGAGCACTTGGGGTTGTGACTCCTAAGCTGGGAGAGTGGCTCCAACAGATCCCAGGAACAACACCAGAGCTCTCTGTCCAGAAGACTGCAGTGCTAGGAACAGCTAAGATACTGCGCAGAACCCTCAAACTCCCCGGCCTCTGGTAGGGGACCTGAGATTGAGTAAGACACATACCACCCATAGGGGTGAGAGGAGAATTTAGTTTTAAGGAACTTAATCCTGTATTTTTCATGTATGCTAATTCAGTTTTAAAGCTACCCATGATAATTACTAGTTGTATTATCCTGTAGTTACTGGTGAGATTAGATTTAGTTAGTAACACTATAATAATCCTCTTTTTAGCACAGAGTTATCAACTGCTCAAACCAATGTTTAAATTACTTAATTGTGGTGATTATAAGGAGGGATTCTTTCTCCAGATAATTAAACGCATAACTAAATTGGCACCAAACTGGCATCAAATAAGGCATTCTGGTGCAGGGGATAATGACAAATAAATAGTGTTTTTAACTCACTGGAATATACTTAAGGGTTCCAGTTTTCCAGTGATATTATGGATAGAAAAATACTTACAAAGGGATGCCTTTATCTTACAAAATACATCTAGAGACTATTCTCACCAAATATAGAAAGAAAATAACTCTTTATTTTAGAAGTTGATGGCTGTGGCCATATTTAGTTTGACAGTGTTAATACCTAGCTTGGTAAAGCCTTCAGTCATCTGTTTAAAAAGTAAAGTTTAGAAGACAGCTTGAGAGAACTGTCTAGCATTGAAACACTGACTGTCATTGAAAAACTGAAAAATGTGAACATCTCTGAGAAATGTTGTGCATCTGGAAGTCATTTACCAGAATAAATGCTCCTATCCTGTGATCCCTGGGAGAGGATCCCAAAGGCTGTAGGATTTATACAGGCCTTCTTTTCTGTAAATACAGTACTGGAAAACATCACTGCCATTGCATTTGTATCTCCAGCATTACAGAAAAAGAGACATTTTTGGTAGTATTAGGATGATTTAGAATCTACTTTCCTTCTCTCCTCCACACCACCCCAAATCCTTGGATGAGGAAGGAGTATACCATCCAACTGGAATGAAAATAGTAAAAAGCAGCAGTCAATAAGTAAGACCGAAGCTTTGAATTTGGTTGTTCATCTGCATAGATTCTCCCTGTTGTGTCCCATTAGGATGGTACTACTCTAGGGTAATTTTGTGCATATTAACTCAAAATCAAGCTTCATTAAGTTCACTAGGATTGGCTTCTGAGCTTGTATATCTATATACCATATATCTCCTTCTCCTTCTCCTTCTCCTCTCAGCCATCAACTATATAGATGAAACGATTCTCAAAGTAACACATGATGAAGTAGCTGCTCAGGATGATGGATCAGAAGGGCAGCTGGCATCCACTGCAGGAAGGCAGGACATATTAGACTGGTCTGCCCTTGGCAACTGATAGACCCAGATGAGTTTCAGAGGGAGCTGGGGGTTGTGTCTGCTGGTCTGCTGCATGGTCCTTCTGAGGCCTTGGTTGTCACCTGGAAAGGAAGGCTGCCGAAGCCTTGGATCTGATCACACCTATGTGACCTCTCCCTTCTCATGGAACCTGCCATTCTCCATGGTTTATGGAGGAACTGAGGAAGATGACATGGGAGAAGAATCATCTAGAGCATCACTGGTGTACAATGAGGGATGAACTCGACCAAACACAGGTTAGAGCTGCAATTAAGGCCTACCTCGTGGTGATAAGGACAGTGAAGCAACAATACCTATCTGCCTTTATTGCATCCACAGATAGGTGTCCCATGGTCCTGTTTTGGGTGACATGTACCCTCTTCGGTAGAGGGGGTGTGGAGACCCCCCTGAAGGCTGTGCAGAAGAATTTGCTCAGCACCTGTCAGATAAAGTCGCTTGAATTTGTTCTCAGCTGGACACCAGCCTTGCTGCAGGTCCTGAGGAGGTGCACGGGGTAGAGTCTTGCTCTGTATCTGGGAACAGTCTGAACCTCTTGGGCCTAAGGAAGTGGACAGAGTCCTTAGGGCTGTGAGCTCAACCACCTGCTCTTTAGATCCATGCCCCTCCAGTCTAACTGAAGCTAACCAGGGGGTGTCGTGTGAGTGGGTTCTGGCAGTGGTGAATTCTTCCTTGGGCGAGGGGGTTGTTCCTGCATCTCTTAAGGATGCACCTGTTTGCCCCCCCCTCAAGAAACCATCATTGGACCCTACTATACTGGAAATTTTTCCAGTATTTAACCTCCCCTTTTTGGGGAAGGTGGTGGAGAAGGTGGTCATGCAGCAGCTTCAGAGGACCCTGGAGGAAGCGGATTAACTGGAACCCTTTCAGTCAGGTTTCAAGCTTGGGTATGGTATGGAAGCGGCATTTGTTGTGCTTATGGATGATCTCTAGCAGGAGCAGGATGGGGTTGTGCATCTTTCCGTGCTCTGCTTGACCTGCTTGATCTTTCTGGACTGGCTCTGGGGATTGGAGGTGGGTGGCACAGTACTGTGCTGCTTCTCCTTTCTCTGGGGTTGATAGCAGTCAGTGGTGATCGTGGGGGAGAGATCCTGCCCTCAGCCCCTAATTTGTGGGGTGCCACATGGTTCAATGCTCTCCCCATGCCTGTTCAACATCTACATGAAGCTCCTGGGTGAGCTCATCTGTCACCATGGGGTGAGGTATCATCTCTGACCCTGGCAAGTTAAGCGATGCTGTTGATGTCCTTTCTTGGTGTTTGGGGCTGTGGGGAACAACAGGCTTCAACGGAATCCTGGCAAGACTGAGGGGTTCTGGGTTTTGGGGCCTTCTCGTTCTGGGACTATACCATTTTTGGTACTGAATGGGGTTGCACTGCCTCAGACAGACCTGGTGTATAACTTGTGACTCCTGCTCAAAGAGCAGGTGGCAGCTGTGGCTAGGAGGGCTTTTGCACAGTTTTGAGTTATGTGCCACTTGTGCCCGTTCCTGAATCAGGAGGCTCTGCTCATGGTCACTCATGCCCTGGTCACCTCCCAGGTGGTTCACTCTACATGGGGCTGCCCTTGAAGAGTATCTGGAAGCTTCAGTTGGTGTGAAATGCAGCCATGCAGGCAGTGTGCTCCTAGAATGGCACAAGTTACACCTCTGCTCCATGAGCTGCATTGGCTGCCCATTTGCTTCAAGGTCCAATTGAAAGTGCTGGTTTTGACCTTTAAAGCCCTTCATGGCATGGGGCTGGGTTATTTGAGGAATCACCTCTTCCCAATTACTTCCACCTGTTCCATCAGGTCCGGCAAATGTTCCGGGTCCCATCTGCTAAGGAACTATGTTTGGTGGGACCCAGGAGACAGTCCTTTTCTGCTGGACCTGATGGGATGGGCGACAGTAAACAAGGCACCTGCCCTGCAGAGCATCATCCCCCCTTGAGGTGAAATTGGTCCCCTCCTTGATGTCCTTCCAGAAGACCCTTAAAACTTGGTTATGTCAACAGACTTGCAGGGATCTCATGGAAATGGGGATTTAATGAGGTGGCTACGTTGTGTGTAACATCTATGCTCTCCCTACCCTTTTTAGTTTTTTTAAAATAACAACAACAACAATGACGATGATGATGTTTTAGAGTATTTTTTTGTAATTATTGTTTTATGGTTTTATCATATACTGCCCAGAGTCACATTTCTGTGAGATGGGTGGCACACAAATATGAATGAATGAATGAATGAATGAATGAATGAATGAATGAATGAATGAATGATCAAAAGGGCAAAATAAATAAATGGTGGATCAAAAGGTGGGGGCATAATCCTAATTTAACACCTGTCCTACTCCACTGCTTAAAGCAGCTGTAACACTTCATTTCATTTAACGGTAGAGCTGCCCTTGGTTTAGGGTTACATTGCCGTTTCCTCACTGGTGGCCATTCTTTGAAAAAATGCACTTTGGTAAAATTAACTAAGGCACAGCCCAGTACGCTGACAATATTCACAGTGAAGAATCTGACAGTGGGATGAATGAATACTTAAGGAAAATATATGAAAAGACAGAAAAATTGGGTAGAAGTAGATAATAGAACAGCCAAAAGTTTAGGAATAAGTGATAAATCCTCAGACTATTCCCATTGTAAGAAGTCTGTAAGACCCTGTTCCTAATGTTTACTGTGTACATTGTCTGTGCTTCAGCATGTTAATAGAAAACTGAGTATTTGTGCTTATTAGAACAATGTAGGCTCCAGCTGGGATCTGCCTAATAGAACCACTGTCATATGCATTGCCCTGCTATTGTTGGACAACATGTTGGCAACATAAATGGTTTGGGTCGGGGACCATTGCTTTGCATTTTCCATTGATTAGGATAGTGCAAAAATAACTGTATCAGCCATACAACTTATGTAGGATTTGGCATGTTTCTGGGCTTTTTGGCGAAACCAAAAGGACTTTGTACACAGTGAACTTCATCCCACCCTGTATCTCTTGCAGGATATTATGTTATCCTGCCAAGAGAGTGACACTTACACAACTTCTTTTCAGGGCCTCTCAGCTGACATTCGGATTGTGCCTAGCTGTTGCTCAAAACAGCAACTAAAGAGTGAGTCTTAAGTCTGCTATTTTCTTGAGTGGGGAGAGTTTCTTAAAAACCCTTTTCTGGATCACGTCTCAGTTTTCCCACTTTAGCTATTTACAGAGTTTCAATTTCCAATGCACAAGGATATTTATAAGAAAGCCCTTGAGAACTTTGAAGTATATGCCGAGAACACAATAACAGCAAACTGGGCGAAGAACAATCAAATTGATGTTCTGTTTTAAAAAGTCTGAAATAACACCTGGATGAAAACACTTGGAAATGTCTGGTATAACCAGTTTGGAATTTAAAACAATAAATGAACAAGAGTCATTATTTGTGAATTAAATTCATCTCCAAAAAGGTATTGGGAAATAGCTTTTCATACCAGACTCATTGCATTGGATTCTAAGTAGAATCTAAACCAGTGTTTTTCAAACTTGGCAATTTTTAAGGTGTGTGGATTTCAACTCCCAGAATACGGGCTGGGGAATTCTGGGAGTTGAAGTCCACACATCTTGAAGTTGCCAAATTTGAAAAACACAGATCTAAACAGTCTACAGTCTTTGGCTGGGAAAGAAAAAGTTTAATTTCTCATTCTAAAGATTATGAACACCTTTGTCATGTTGACAGTGTGTGGAAACCTCCCAGCTTATTATATCAAGCACCAAGGAAAAATTCCAAATTTATTCTGCTTTGGCCACCATTCTCGCTCTTGAAAACTCTTGAGTGCTGTGTAATCCTGGAATAATCCTCCCCCCACATCTTTGCCAAATGTGAAGATGACAGCCATGTCTTCCCTTTTGCCAGATGTATTAGAGAAGATTTGGTGTTTGTTTTGCTGGTGTTAATGAGGTATGTAAAGAGCTGAACACCTGGTGGGTAGCCTAGAGAACAATGCACTATTTTTTTCCTCAAATAAAATCTTTGGGAAAAGATGCAATTAATGCTGGCCATTAAATCACTGCAAACATGTGGAGATTGTCTTATCTGCTCTTTGACAATACCTTTCTGAAATTCTAAGCAATACTTAATTGCTTAGTATTAAGTATGAGAGCCAGCAGTTCAGTCTCCTATTTGGTAATCACCTTATTACTTAGTCTGCTTTTTCAATTTGAATTCTTGAGCTGTCATTCCTGGGTTAAATGATAAGCACCAAGGAAAGAGCCATTTTCTCTGAATTCAGCACTGCCTTTACTTCTGACATTGCATAGAGATGGAGGAACTTAATTGTTCTCATAGGGACAGTAATAGTTCATTACTTACAAGGTGTTAAGTGATTGTAAAGAGAGCTAGTTTGGTGTATGGGTTGAGGCACCAGGCTAGAAACCAGGTGACCGTGAGTTGTAGTCCTGCCTTAGGCATGAAGCCAGTGACAAACCACTTCTGAAAATGTTGCCAAGAAAAATGCAGGCAGTTGCCAGGAGCCAAAACTGACTCAAAGGCACACACATACAATAGCATATGCTGTAAATGAGTTAGGGGAACAGGGTTGGATCCTGAATCTGCTACATTTTTGTAAGCTGGAAATCGACAAAATGGCAGAAGCAGCCATTGTCACGTGTCTCCCCTTGCCCTGAATCATCTCATGTCGGGAATGGTCCAGCCAGCGGGGGAAGAGGAAACTGCTACCAATTCACGTGTCCTTGCAGGTAGACTCACAAAGTTAATAACACGAGCTAAAAGAGGGGCAGGTGAATCTTCCTCTGCCAAGTTCTGAGAGAATCATGATGTTCATAATCCTTCATTTTTCATCTATACAAGTCATGCTAGGAATTTTGTAAGTAGATGCTTACAGGTATTTTTCTAAACCAAGTGAAAGTGTAAATAAGCAGTGCTAGAAATTAAATGCCCCTTTAATATAAATGTGTGTGAATGTTCTTTGTAGGTGGAAAGGGAGAAATTAGCCACGGCTCTGGCCGCTCTTCCGGCTTCCAACTGTGTCTTTGGGATACCATTTCCCCAAAAGCTGTGCAATGTGCTTAAATGTTTTGGCCTCTCTCCTCTGTGAAGCAAACTGTTCACCACAACCTTCAGTGAAAACTAAGACAAGTGGGAAAATATGACTGTACTAATATTGAATAATGATACAAACCAACTGCATGAAAAATGAGTCATACAAAAGTTCTCCCACATTTTTTGCAGTTATGAAGCAGTAACAATTTTAAATGCAATTTTAAGTGTAAAAAGTCAGAACAAAATATAAAAGATGCAACATTTATAAAAAAGACTGAACAGAACAATGCAATATTTGATGACCTTGTTTCACATTGTTTTCTATTGCACGTGTTAAAGTCAAGTGACCTAACTTTTACAAATTCCTTTTAAATCTGATAGAACTGTTTTATTTAACTTTTCCCTTACTGCTATCTTTAGATTATTGAATGTAATGTTCCTGCTCAATTTAATTCCTTATAAAATGGTGTTTTTTAAGATGCAGGATTATTTTTTATTCTGCATATGCACATTTCATTTGTATCTTAACAGACCGAACTAAAGTAATATAATGCAACATGAAATATAATTACATTAACCTTTTGTAGTTCTTATTAATAACTTCATACCAAATATGCTACTGGAAGTATTTCTTTTTCTTTTAACCATGCAAAAATAATTAAAAAAACATAGCACTGATCTTCAGCAATGTTTTCTTACAATGAACAAACCAGAGTCCATAGCAGTTTTCAACGTAGTGCAAAATTAAAGAGTTAACCATTTCCATTAACTAACTGCACTCCATTTATTTTTAAATTGTGAGCAATTTGTTATGAAAATGGTCAAATAGGACAAAAGAGATTAACTAAGCCCAATGGGTAAATTCATGAAGTACATATCTTGTGACTCTTTAAAAAAGGCTAATATAACCATGATTCTAATATGTTCCCTTAGTTACTGGTTCCCCAATTAAATTAAGGTGGCTAATTGTGGGAAAATTAGAACCACCAGGTTGGTAAACATTAGGTACTTGCTCTACTAAATTTTTATCTTGCTAAAAACCTTAAGCACTTCCCAGAAGTGTCCAGTTGCCCTAGCTTTTGGAGAGTATCTCTACTTCATGCACTTAAACTTCTTCCCTTTGAAGAGTTCATCCTAGGTTATCTTTCGGTATCTTTGTGCTTTGGGTAAAACATCAGCTGCAGTGCAGAGGTTGTCCTGTAGACCTTTCATCAGAGTTCATTATGGGAGTTCTTATCAGCAGCTTTGAACATCAGGATTGAATTGAAGATTTTTAGGGCTGGTCCCAGTTTAATGCTCATTATTTTGACAATGTCTGCTTGAGTCATTAGAAGAAAAGCTTCTCCATCAATTTGCTTAAAGAAAAAAAAAACCTACGTGTTAATGACTTCACACAGTTATGAAGGTAATTTCAACTCTATAACAGTAATTTAAAATGGGACCAAAGTATCCACTTCAGATATATCAAAATGGGATTTGTTAGTCTTAAAAGTAAATTCTATTTCTGAACTCTCCTTTTTTGATCGCATGAGAAATATTTCTCAGCAGTGCTTATCAGCTTACCTGCAAGAACGCTGTCCCTTGTGTGCACTATCGGTAGTATAAGTGATTGAGTGTAAGAACAGAGATCAGGATGGCTTTTGTAAAAACTACTTCAGAATTGTTTGAGTGCCTATTCAGCTCATGCCAATAAGATTCTACATAGTTAAGGATTTCTTTTTACTTGTACCAAAGAGATACGACGCCAATAGGAATAATTTGTCTCCTAAAATACAGAGGCAAGCCAGAAGCATGTTGTTTAAGATGCTTTCCCTGTATTTAGGAGGGCCATGTAAAGGCTTCAGAAGAACTGCTCTGGAATTTATTTATTTATTTATTTATTTATTTATTTATTTATTTATTTGGCTTGTATGCCGCCCATCTCCCCCACGGGTGACTCTGGGCGGCTCAAAATAAAAAAGAAGAAATACAATTCTCTCCAAGATGGCTAAAAACTATAAATAATTAAAAAACATATTAAAAATACCCTAAAAAACCTCCTCTAATTTTGGTCCTATAAAAATCTGTAAGATGCTGGGGGGGGGCAACCCATCATCCCACCAGCCATCTCCACAGGTGCGGGCCCCCCTCTGGCCCCCAGGCCTTCTGGCAAAGCCAGGATTTAATACCTTTCCTGAAGGCCATGAGGGAGGGGGCACACCGGACCTCAGGAGGCAGGATGTTCCATAGGGCGGGCGCTGCAGCAGAAAAGGCTCTCTGCCTAGACCCCACCAATCAAAATTCCCTGACCGGTGGGGTCTGCAACCTGCCCCTTCTGCTGGACCGAGTGGGATGGGCTGAAGTGACCAGGGCGAGGCGTTTCCTCAGATAACCTGGTCCCGTGCCATGAAGGGCTTTAAAGGTGATGACCAACACCTTGAATTGGACCCGGAAACAAACTGGTACCCAATGCAGCTCACGCAACAGCGGTGTTATATGTGCCCTCCTAGGGGCATTAAGAACTGTCCGCGCCGCCGCATTCTGCACCAGCTGTAGCTTCCGGATACTCTTCAAGGGTAGCCCCATGTTGAGCGCATTACAGTAGTCCAACCCAGAGGTGACCAGGGCATGAGTGACCGTGCGGAGGTCCCCCTGATCCAGGAAGGGGCGTAACTGCCGCACGACACGAAGTTGTGCAAAGGCCCTCCTGGCCAAGACTGCCACCTGCTCTTCGAGCAGGAGTCGTGAGTCCAGGAGAACCCCCAGATTACGCACCGGGTCTGTCTGGGGTAGTGCAACCCCGTCAAGAACCAAAGATGACAAAGTCCTAGATCTTGAGGCTCCCCGTATCCACAGCCACTCCCTCTTACCAGGGTTCAGCTGAAGCCTGTTGTCCCCCATCCAGGCCCCCACAGCCTCCAGGCACCGCGAAAGGGCAGTCACAGCATCACTTAAGGCACCTGGGATGGAGATGTATAGTTGGGTATCATCAGCATACTGATGATACCTCACTGCATGGCGCTGGATGATCTCATCCAGCGGCTTCATGTAGATATTAAATAGGAGCGGTGAAAGCACTGACCCCTGTGGCACCCCACACAGTAGGGGCTGGGGGCCAGACCTCTCGCTCCCTATCAACACTGATTGGGTTCGGCCTTGGAGAAAGGAGTTGAACCAGCACAGCATTGTGCCACCCAACCCCAACTCCTGCAGCCGACCCAAAAGGATACCATGGTCGATGGTATCGAAAGCCGCCGAGAGGTCAAGAAGAGCAAGGATGGATGCACTCCCCCCATCCCGCTCTCGCCAGAGATCATCTAAAAGTGCGACCAATGCTGTTTCTGTCCCATAACCAGGCCTGAATCCTGACTGATAAGGGTCCAGATAATCCGTTTCCTCCAGGATCCTCTGAAGCTGCCGCACGACCACCTTTTCTACCACCTTCCCTAAAAAGGGGAGGTGGGAGACTGGATGAAAATTGTCCAGGAGGGTGGGGTCTAGCGACGGTTTCTTGAGGAGAGGGCGGACCAAAGCCTCTTTGAAAGGCTTCGGGAACACCCCCTCCTGCAAGGATGAATTAACCACCGCCAGGACCCACCCTAAGGTCACCTCCTTGGTAGATCTAACTAACCAGGAGGGACATGGATCTAAATCACGGGTGGTCGCACTGACAGCCCCGAGGACCCTGTCCACTTCCTCAGGGACAACAGGATCAAACCGCTCCCAGATAACTGGGCAAGAACGCTCCCTGGGCAGCTCTTCTGGACCTACTCCATGCTTGGCTTCCAACTGAAAGCGGATCTGAGCAATTTTATCCATCAGGTGTTCAGCAAATTCCTCTGCACGACCCTGCAAGTAGTCCTCCGGCCCCCCTTTCCCCAGGAGGGCCCGGGTGACCCTCAACAGGGCTGCAGGGTGACACTCTGAGGATGCAATAAGAGCAGAGAAATATTGAGGAGAAGAAATATGCAGGAAAACCTACAAAGCTCTTTTCATGTTCTTGAAGAAGCTGCATCATTGATGCTGAAACTGCCTGCAACTGCCTCTGCATGTGTGTGCATGCACAGCCACTTCAAGCAAATTCAAGATGAGATATTTGTGTGGGTTCCAAAGCTCCCTTTTCACAGGATTAGCACAGCCATGATAGGTAGCTTTTGAAAGCTGTCCCAATGATTATATGTCAATTCCTGCATGGCAATTATAACTCTTTAGTTGGGTTAAAAATAAAGAGGATATGCAGTAAAGTTTTTATATTGTATCATATCCTTCAGAGAAATCCTCGGATTTTCTATTACAGTGGTACAGAAGTGTTTTTGTTTTCCTAAATGTTTTCTCTCGGTATTCACCCAGACAGCAGTGTCATCGAAGTGTTCCCCTTTTTTCATTTCTTCACAAGCAATAAATAGCGATGGAGAACTTAAAGTCTTCCTGATAGCATTGAATTACAATTATACGCACTGCTCACCATCCTGGTTGGAATGGTACTAGATTAGCAAAGTTTAAAAATTCACAAGTTTGTTATGCATGCAGTAAAAAACATTCCACTATATTAAAATAGAATTAATGTATTTAAAAAAGGTTAGTATCACTGCTGGATTTCTTTTTATTGAATCCCTTGCTTCACATTGAAAATTTGAACTTGCCAGACATTGGACACTTCCACACGTACACAACATTGTCACATACTGTACTTTAAAATACATTTTAAAAAATTCTAACAAACCATGCTTAAATAAAGGAATATTGCCTTTTTTTTTTTTAAAGGCCTTCTTGCCTTGATTCAAGAAAAAGGAACTGAATTTAAAAGTTCCACTTGAATTTCTAGGACAAAATTGTTTACAGATTCTATTCTATTTCACTGAAATCAATTTTAAGACACTTTGGTGAAAACCATGCTGAAAGAATGGTCTTCAGAAATGAAATTAAAAACAGGGCTGGTTTAATGTAAAAATATTGTTACCTTCTGCCAACTAAACATTAATATGAAACCCTGTAAGAATATTGAAACTGGATCACCAAAGGGCTGATCTATTATACTCACTTCATCTTTGAACACTTTGCCATGCTCCTCACAACCTGGCAAACTCCGTATGAATTCTGAGACCTGCCAACCAATTTTAACAGAGTAAAAGAGTAAAAATAATAGAATAACAGTCCATTTAGCTCATTATCTTGCTTCAAAATGATAGGAAGTAGAAAAATCAGTAAATGTTTGTTTCAAAAGATGGCTAGGGTCCTATGCCTTCTTCCAATTTTATAAATAGTGACAGTCAAGCTCTCTAAACCCTATACTTTACTTAACCTCTTTTAGTCCTGTTTAAAGTAATAGCATTTCATCTGCAAACCATGGATTCCACCTCTTCAATTTTATTGGCCGATGTAAATGATGGCCAAGGTTACTTACCATTTAGACTCTAACCCCCATCCCACTCCGTCTATGCTGCCTCACTGCAGCAGGAGGTATTCCTGGGAGGGATGAGCAAAGAATGTTGGGAGCGTATGCCAAGAATATATACTTCCAGTGGGATCAATCAAGCCATGAAGGTCATCCCAGCTGCCCAGCTAAAGCAAGCAGGCACCTATATCGAGTAGCAGCAATACAGGAAGATGCTGGAGATGGATGATCACTTTAGTGACATTAGCAAAGACATACTGGATGGGAGAAGGCAGTGATAAACCAACCTGTATTTTACCAAGAAAACTAAATTGATAGACAACGTAAAGTGATTGATATCAGGGTTGGATGGCCCTCAACATGCTACTGATGAGGAGCTGAGAATATTTTGGAGTATTAATGTTGTTTATTACACAGCTAGATTAAAACCTTCAGGACCTCTAGTTGCCGATACTGCCAATCAGGAAAAGAAAATCCAAAGTTGCAAACACAGAATTATGGTGGGAACATGGAATTTAAGAAGCAAGAACATAAGAAAACTCAGCACATTGAAAGATGAAATGAATTGACTACATATTGACATCTAAGGCATCAGCAAAATGAAATGGATGCTTTCAGTCAGAAAATCATACCATTTACTACTCAGGACATGGGGAGGAGGGGAAGGAACAGTGTTGCTTTCATAGACAGAAAGGATTCTGGGAACAGAACACTACAGAGAGTCCAGCACCAAAACCAGCCTGTTTCATCCAGAACACCATGCAGAGAATAGTTTGTATTGCTTCCAGTTTGAAGGAATAACATCCAGAGTGAAATGATCTGGAGGAGAAATAGAGCATGCCAATGTTCTGTAAAATGTCTCCAGAATAGTAAGCTTTGGACCTACCTAAAAAGAAGTGAAGTTTGAATCCCCTTAAGAAGATACTTATTTTGGACTTTGTGACCTGTACTAAAATTATTCTATGGGAAGGTACAAGAAAAATATAGTCTGCCAATAAACTTAAAATTCAGTTTACTGAAATTCAGAAGAACAAGATAAGGGTGCAAATACAGAGCCAAAGCCCTCACACACATCATCTGTGAGATCCCCCATCTTTCTCTCAAGGCAAAGAAATCAGACACTGGATTCTCTATTCTGTCACTTTTATGGCAGTGATGAAGGAAGAAAATGGGAACAAGTTATCTTTAAGGCATATTTAGAAAGCCAGTGTGGTTGCAGCATTGCTAGGGGCAGAGGGACACCATGGAAGATCAGTGGGGGAGTTAGGACCCACTCACTCTCAGCCTGACCAGCTTCACTGGGCTGTGGTTGAGGGGAAAAATAGGAAGAGGGAGTGTATGTATGCCACCTTGAGTGCCTGAATGAAAAGTAGGATATAAATCTAACAAATAAATAAACAGGACAATACAAAGTATCTTTTTCCTGACAAAGACAGAAAAAAAAACCCCACCACTCTTTAGGACATAAAACTATAAACAGATTAGCTTTAACTTTCATTAGCCTACATTATTATGACAGAACATTCTAAACAGCAACACCTCAACACCTCAGAGTCACTACCTAAAAGTAAAAGGGACAAAATCAAAAGAGCAACAGAAATATGTAATGAATATATCATCATAATAGATGATATTTTCTGTACTATAGAACTCTATTGAGCAATGTTAGCTGACAGTGAACATCAGTGAAAATTCCATTTTATAAACATAATTTTTTATTAAAGATTTTTTTCATAAGTAAAAAAAAATCTAATAAGGAAAAAAGAGAAAGAAAAAGTGCAAAGAAAAAAAAGAAAAGCAAAAAAGAGAATCAACTAAAGAAATTAGATGACTTCCAACCTTCCTTTCAACAGATATTAACAAACCCATCATCTCCCCTCCCTCTTAACTATTCCAGAAATCCCTTCAGCCCCTTATTTAATTCTCATCTTTTTCAGTCATTAAATCCATAAATCATTTCACTTTTTTCTTCTTTTAGCAAAAAGTCCATAAAAGGTTTCTGGTCTTTTAAAGTGAAAATTCCATTTTCAGCCATACCTCATCTGTGCTCCATTTGGAAACTTTACTGGCAGGAATTCCAGCCACCGTAGGAAGGAGCTTGCTCTGCTGTTCCCACCGCAATGGAAATCCAGGAATTGTGAGCTTGGAAGATAAAATGACAGGCTGCAGATGGGAACTTCTGCTATTGGTTTCCTTGCTGTCTGCAATCAATAATAAAACAAGTTTTAGATCTAATTATAAACCGTACACACAAATGACCACACTTGTAAAGAATAAAAGGTATTTTCAGTTTCACATATTCATCACATTTTATTATTATCAAATAACATTAAGAAATAGTGTAACCTATACTAATTATTTCTAAGTTAGATATGTAACTATATTTTCTTTTAGGTACCTTATGTGTTTATTTTTCAGGAAAACAATGCACTGGAAGCTGTTGAGTCATCTTTCTTCCCCTGTCTTTGAAAGTGTACCATTGTTTCAGCTCCAACCGGAAAGATGCCTAAAGCTGTGATTCTCACAACTTTTTTTTTTTTAACTCCTCAAGTTATAAACCTGAAATTTCTCACTGGGCACTCCAGTGTAACATTTTTGTTCAACTTACCTGCAATCTCCTTTCTATGGTTGCCCATAACTGCCAGTTCCACAAACCCACCACAAACTCGTCCTGACTGATCAACTCACAGCTTTTCAATAACAAGCCACCTAACACACATGAAAGCTTGACCTCTAGACTCTCCTATGTGAGACTGCTTCTCCTCCGTTTTTACAGGTTGAACTGCACTCTTTCTTTGTCTACAACTACCAGTTTGATGATGATGATGATGATGATAACAACAATATACTACTTTGTTAGCAAGTTCTCTATTCCGTACACTGCCTAGAGTCCTTTGGGATTTAAAAGATTTCTATCTCTTCAAAATAATAAATAAGTAACTAAGTACCACCTCTAGTCATTTAGTGTTATTCATTATTTGTATGTTTACTTATATCTTGATTTTTTGCCATCATGAACTCCATGATATTGTTCAGGGGGGTTTGCCCTATACCCTAAAAGCAATTTAAAACAAAACAATCCTATAAAGGCAACATAGTTTGGCTCAAAATGGACTTTTCCTGAAATGCTTCATTAATGAAATTATTCCATAAAGCCAATTTAAAGTATTAATTTGTGGCATTAGAAAAACTCTTGTATAGCAAGTATAGCATGAAATAACAGTTACCTTTGGTTTCATTTACAGACAATTCTTCATTTTCCATTTTTCTTTCTTCACAACCATCTTTCCCAGCAAGTTCCTTGGTGTGTTCTCCCCTAAGTAATACAAAACTTTCACATTTAATTAACTGGTAATGATAAAAATGTGGTGTTTTTTTCACTTCCAGCTAGCCATTTTATAAGATGTGTAATATAAATTAAAATGTATCATATACAAAATAAAATATAATATACAAATTGAAATCAAATTATTTCTCAAAACAAATGCTAACAAGTCTAGTTTCATAAATAACTAACTTGCACAATCAACTTTGCTGGCTACTATATAATATGGTATAAAACCAAGAACCAACATAACATTTCTACCTCCACTGGCTTCCACAAATAAAGCACAAACCAATGATATTTTTAGATCTCTAAAAGGCGAAGTGTTTTCTCTAGAGTGGGGCATCAAATAACATCATTTTAAGCTCCTTCCAAAATGTTATTAAGTGTTAACTGATGGGTTCAAAGATAATTGAGTCTACAGAATGGACACCAGATATATAAAACCCCAAAGATGTGATATCACATTTCTAGTGAATGGAATTGACACTAGACCCTCTGATCTACAGACCATATTACTTGTTCAGGCATGTAAAGTATTTAAAAAGTATGAAGCCACCAAGTGATAATATGACTAAATTCCAAGCCAATACAGAGACTGCCTCAAAAGATGCAGAAGTTCAAGAAAAGTGGGGAGCTACAGTTCTGGACATGAACAAAAGATTGAAGAGTGAAGACAGGAAGATGCAAGCAAACCACCATAATAACTCAGAAGTAAAATAATCAGGACATGAAACAACTGTTTTGCAGTCTCAGCGGTCAAAAACTAAAGGCTCTGTATACTCCTAGTCTAGCAATTACCCATTTATCCATCCATCCAATATATATAGCCTCCCATCCACCCAAGGAACTCTGGGCAGTGAACAAAATAAAACCAAAAGAAACCAATTCCATTAAAACCAAAAGAAACCAAATCAAGGCCCCAGTAAAAATCTAAATTCCCACTTATCACATATATTCATGCCAGAGCTCCAGAACTAACATCCCAGCCCCAATGCCTGGAGGAAGAGCCAGGTCTTCATAGCCTTTTGAAAGACCAAGAGTTAGGGCATCCTATTTCAGGGGAAACTGTTCCATAGGGCCAGAGTCATGACAGAGAAAGCATGCTTCCTGGGATCCAGCAGGTGACACTGCTTCACCCAGGGGACCCAGAGCATGCTCACTCTGCCAGATCTTGCGAGATGGGTAGAAACCACTGGAGATAGGTGATCCTGCAAGTATCCTGGTCCCATGCAATACAGGCCTTTAAAGATGACCATTAGCACCTTGAATGGCACCGAGAAGCCTACTGGGAGTCAGTGCAATTCAAGTAGCAGTAGTTTTATATGGGCATACCATGGTATGCCCAAAATTACATGTGCTGCTGCATTCTGCACCAGCTGAAGCTTCCAAATGGTCTTCAAAGGCAGCCCCATGTGTAGCGCATTGCATTCTATCAAGAGATGTCTAAGGCATGAGTGACTATAAGCAATGCCTCCCAATCTAGGAGTGCGCAAGATGCATTTGTGTAAAGGGTCAAGCTGGAGCAGTAAATCCAGTAGAAACTCCTCATGGTGCACCAACTCTGTCTAGGGCAGTGTAATCCATTCAGAGTTAATGACAGAAAATCACTAGATCCTCAGTACAGCCACTGAGTCTTGTCAGGGTTGACCTGAACCCAAGCCTTCCCCAACCAGACCCATACTTCCTCCAGGCACTGGGAAAGCACCTCATTTGGATGGGCCGGGACAGAGATGTACAACTGAGTATCATCAGCATACTGACATTTATCCCCATGCTGATGGATGACCTTGCCCAACAGTTTCACATAGTTGTTAAACAGGGGGGTGGGGGTAGAGGCAAGCCCTGTGTCACCCTACAAAGCAGACAGCTAGGCCTGGATCCTTCCCCACCCTATCACCACTAACTGGAACTGGCTTCAGAGGAAGGAGGAACCACTGAAGAACAGTGCCTTAGTGAGATATTTTATCATTCTCTGAATAACTTCATAATGAACTAATGTCAACCAGAAACCTTTGGTGTCTGACTACTGAAGTTGCAGAAAGTTGACAACCTGAAAACAAGGGAGGAAAAACAGCAAACTAGCGTTTTGCAGGATAATTTGTACATTATAATTTTCCTGCCATCTTCACATGATATACTCTACTACACAGCTGTCAAACCTAAGACATTAGAGGCTATTCAGATCCTCCAGTGAACTTTACGGTACCCCATTATACTCCATAAAGATTACTGCACTATTTTCAGGGCTAGGAAATTATGCCAAACCATAAGCTGTTGCATGCCAAAGCATCAGTCCTTTTTAATTTGCCATGCAGATGAAGCAAGAATGCGGGCAAAAGGCAGTCTGTTTCTTGCCAGCATTTGCTGGCAGGAGGTACATTTAGATATTTACCAGGAGAAAAAATGTGTATTGTCAGTTATGGAAGGAATATCTGAATTCTGTATTTGCTATCACTAGTCTTGGTCACACGTAACTAAGACATAAAGACATAAAGAGATTTTTAATCTCTGTAGATTAGCCTAGTGTATTATGTCACATCAGAACCAGACTGTACTTTTTCTTTTAACAATTCCAGCTTAGCATTACTGTGTGAGTAGCACAGCTACCATATTTATTTGCAATATTCTCCCTACTTCCTTAAAAGCTCCACATATGTGCCTATAACAAGGTGGTACTAGATAAGGAAACCAGTTGTGGAGTCCCTGGGGTTCTCTGAGCTTGGTTCTTTTCTTGCAAACGTTTCATTACCTGGGTAGGTAACATCTTCAGTGCTAGAATGGGATGGGGTTTGCTCTCTATTTATATACTGTGGCCTGCCTTGCCAGTGGTGGTGGGGGGTGGGGGTTTTCTTTTGCTCCTCTGGGAGTTCCTTGATTAGCATCTGTTTACTGCTTGATTGTGTGCCTGGTGGTGATCTTTGCTTATCTGGGTGATGATTGCTGGTGAGGCGATCTTCTGGTCTTTTGTCTCTTTTGAATAGTATGTAGCTGCTGTTTATCTCTATGTGTCTGTTAATTGCTGCCTTGTCTGAATACCAGGCTTCCAAGAATTCTCTTGCATTTTTGGATTTAGCTTGGTCTAAAATGCTGACAGTTTCCCAGTTAAAACTGTGGTTGAGTCTGTCCATGTGTTGTGAGATTAGAACCCCAAGGACTCCACAGTCCAACCATGAGCTATGCATATTCGCCTCTAAAGGAAACCAGTTGCTGCTCAACCTGAAAGGAAAGTGCCCTAAAGGAGCTCTCTGTCCTTCATTTAATGTGGAAATGCATTAACTAAAATGTGCTGAAAAAGAAGGAAATTGGCCTTTTTATCTCAACAGCAGGCTACCCAGCCACGCAACAGCAGGACTCTTCATCATCTCACTTATGGTAAGCATGCTATGAACAGAAATGCCTCTCTTAGATTTTTAAAAGTTAGTTGTGATAAAAGCAGGCATGCAGCATGAAATATATTATGACATGAACTGCTTGTATAAAAAGTATTGTTCATCAGATTCCTTTATTTTATTTTCCTGTATTTCCAAGTAAAAATAAAACTCGTTAGCTGTATTTTCTTTTCCCAATGCAATTATGTGAAGGAAAAAAACCAAGCATGATTAGAAGACAGATTAACCAACAATTCTATAATTTAACAAATAAAGATGCACTTAATTAGGCTTTAATTGTTAGATGCTCCATGTTGAAATGCAGAAGATAATTAACAATTTTCTAATATCAGTAATAGCCCAAACAACTGGGTATGCTTTTAAAGAAAATAATGGCAATAGGAACTAGTTACGTGAGTCTCCATTGGAAAAACATTCATGTAACTGACAATCAATCAATCCACTGTCAATCAGTCCACTGCTATTTAAACTTAGAATCATAAGTATGATTCTCTTAAGTATGTGCAATATTGAAAAATATGATATTCTGGAGCAATGAAAACAGTCAGAGAAACTGGACAAAACAAAATGCAGATTCAAATACATAAAGACAGTTACCCATGATTGCCTATCATGAGTGGCAATGCAAGACCACATTCATCTTTATTATTTAATTCAATAATGTTCAGAATACAGTGAAGGAAACTCCAATATTAACTCATTGGCTTTGATTCTGGCTTAGTATGTTGCATGAACCTGGCCACTGTGAATTGTAAATCATGGTTTATGGTTTAATGGGTTGTGAACCCACCTAATTGTTAAGCATGGTTTAGAGTGATCTGTGAATGGAGTCATGCATAAATAGCCACTCACATTCACATTTTCCAGGTTCAGGGAAGCAGATTCTGGTTATGCATGTATGAAGAGGGTTAAGTGCATCCTTGCACCCTGGGAAGGGCAAGGCAATTTGGAATCACCTGTAAAAACTTCAGCTCCCAGCCATGAAATAGGGTTGTGCAAAGCATTAAAAAGTGCTTTGCAAGACTGAGAACTGCAAATAAAGCACCTCTGTTCACACAGTTGAAGTACCCAACACTGGCGCAAGGCTCATGTGGCTGCTTCAGCTACTGACACCTCACTTTCAAAGCAGCCACATGAGTCTGGCCAAAGTCATGGCTGCTTTAACTAATCAAAAAGAAGTCCTTGGGTCGCACACCTTCAGATTTATGAAGCACCTTTTTCAAATGTTTTGAACAGCTTGACTACTGAAGAGCAAGACACTCATTCCAGGAAAATGTAGTCATTCGTGAGTTTACAGCTGGTTAACCAGGGTTCTATTGATCAATAAAAATGTGTTACTACTTTTAGGGGCTAGTTAGTACCTAATGTTTTTCTTCTTTGTGGCCATGTTACATTTTTCAAAGATATTTGATGCTCGTTTAAAAATAGTCTGGACTGGAGAAACAAAAGCAACAGGAAGAATGAGATACTGTACATTCTGAATCTGGAAAAATGCAAAATAAATAGAAAATTTAAATAGAACATAAACATTAAAATATAAAGAAGCTTTTAATGAAGTTTTTAGATGGGTATAGAATTTCTGTGACAGTTCTTGTCATTGATATGCAGAATTTCCTAATAATTAGAAAAGATTGAATGTTTGTTTCTGGTTATTCTGTTCTCCTTTATAGGATGACACTAATATTGAAAAATAAGCTTCTAGACATTGTAATTACTGAAAATAATTTGATCCAGGTTTCAAGGGATTGAATTGCTTTTTAATTAAATAGGAAGCTTCAGTAATCCAAACAATACTGTGAGATATGAACTGCATGCAATTAACTTTCCCAACACAGTGCTTTATCCCTAGTCACATGTTGTTATAACCAGTTAATACTATAGATGTTATGAATATAGTATGTTTAATGTTAAATTGGGGATATTTCATTACACTATCTGTGGCATAATAACCACATCACCTTTCTCCGTCAGAGGTTTTCCCCTTTATTTAGTGATATTAGTGTTGTGATACTATTTTCTTTTTTCTTTCACATACAAGTAATCTTTTTTTAAAAAATTAAAGTGATAAACATCTGTACCTGCAGGTTAGAAGGTAGAAGAATTTCTATAGATAAGTGAAGGACTACAGAACATTTCTTTAAAGAATGGAATTAAAACTATAGGTCAGTAATATTGCCCAAACCTAGGGTCATCCATGGAGGGGAGAGGTGAACAAAGTCAAGACGGCAGTCACAACCTGGAGAGCAAAGCCCCACTCTTTTTTTACATTGCATTGCATGTCCAATGAACATAAAAAAGAATGAGGCTTAAATTATGTGGTCACAAATGCCATATTGGCTTTTTTGCCCCATCTGTAGATGCCCTCTGTGTAAGCCCCAACTTTGCCATATTATAGGTTTCCTTTGGACTGGCTATCCTCAGTCACTCATTTCTACAAGAGATTGGCTTTTTGCATTTGTCTTCTGCTATCATTGTAAAACCCTTCAAGATTTAAATAAATATGTGGCAGTAGATGAGCTTTCAATAAAATATATATGTATTGCTAAATATTGAGAATGCCATTATTATTTTTTAAACTGTATATATTCATAAGATTTACATACCACCTCACTCCAGAGGCTCTAGGTCGTATACAAAATCAAACACAGCATAAAACATAATCTAATAAAAATAATAAAATATGTAAGCAGTAATGAACAATAATGGTGTGGATCTTCCTAGCTGCTTTTGTAAGAATTCAAAACTTGATTTTAACCCGTGCCCATCTGCAGGCTTTACACAAAAGACTGCTTACGGAAAAGATTTTACCAGCCCGCTCACCCAATAGGAAAACAAACATTCTTAGGAAAATCCACCAATGATAACTTCTTCTCATGCATAGATTCTCTCTACACCTTTGTTTAATCATAACATGTACCAATTTAGAGCCTAACAGGGGCATTTCCAGGAAGATTAAAAAAAGTCAAGACGGCGGCTGTGACAATCAAAGTTCTGCTGTCTTTTACATGTGCAATGACAAAAAGTGACAGGGCCTTGATTGCACGGTCACAGTGGCACTCTTGACTTTTATGATCCTCTCTGTGTTTACCCCTGCTAGGCAAACTAATGTTAATGATATTATTAGGAGCCTCACTTTATGTATTTTGAGAAATACGTATCTACAAAACTTGCTAATATCTTTATGCAACTTCCTGCATCACTTCACTGCACTACGCTGCACTCTAACACATGATGATTAATATTAGGAAAGAGTTTTTTTCCTTAGACTAAATGTCTGACTATGTCCTGCAGTCCTTGGAATGATCAAGGGATTAGGCCATTCATGGAGCTGACTTTCTAAAAACACACAACTTGATGAAGTTGTTAATAGTTTGTGCATTTAGAATCTTAACTGGCAAATGTAAATATTCTTAGTCTTCAAGATTTCAGAATATCCTTATACAGTGGTACCTCTAGTTACGAACGCCCCTACTTACGAATTTTTCGAGATACCAGCTCCGGCCCCAAAAATTTACCTCGACTTGCGAACTCGCCTCGACTTACGAACCGGATCCGTGGCCATTTTCTGCCCGTTCCACGTGGTCCGCGGCCATTTTTCTGCCTGTGCCACGTGGTCCACGGCCATTTCTGCCCATTCCACATGGTCTGCGGCCATTTTTCCGCCATGCCGTGTGGTCCGCGGCCATTTTCCACCCCTGACACATGGTCCGCGGCCATTTTTCCGCCCCTGACATGTGGTCCGCGGCCGTTTTTCTGCCCCTGACGCGTGGTCCGCGGACGCCGGAACGGATTAACAGTAATTACATTGAACCTTATGGGAAAATTTGCCTCGTGTTGCGACCAGTTCGAGTTGTAACCAGAGTCACGGAACGGATTAAATTCGTAACTGGAGGTTCCACTGTATATCAGAAACACTACAATATCTAGAACTGAATGACACCATCCTCATTTATAAGCCTTCCAACAAACTGTTTAGGAATGACTTTCAAGAATTTAGCTAATGGATTTGTAGAATGCATCATTTATATGATACAATTAAGGGGCTGAATAAAAGGTTTTGTTCTGAGAAGCAACAATTAATGGTATTCAGATTACATAGATCAGAGCCAGAGTATTCAGTATTTGAAGCAAATCTGAAAGATACCTGTATTTTTTTTCTTTGACATCACACATTACAGGCTTTTTGCAAAGAAGTTTCACATCTGTGTCTTCCTCCTTTGATGACTGTAAATGAGGTGCAGCCTTTACTCCAGTATGACTGGGACTGGGACATTTTCTATTACTGTTATTTTAAAAAAAGAGCAACCTTTTAAAACCCTGCATTAATGCAAAACTTAAACTGGAAACTGAAGCTGTATATTACTGAATATTATATACATTCTTAACATTAGTCTCCAAATGAGGCTGATTATCTTCTTATTTATTAATTATAATTAGTGTAAACCTGGCTATTTATTTTAAGCATGTATACATCCAACATTTCAGAAACTGACCTACAGCTATTTTTTTTTCTTGGTAAGGGCAACTGTAGTAGTATTTATGTATAAAATATATTTATGTATCACTTTTCACGCAATTGCATCTCAGAACCATTTATGTTAAAACAAATGCAAGTAATAAAAGCAAATTAAAGCACAGTTAAGAAATGCATGTGAACTGAATGTTAAAACAAATAATAACAGTAAATTGAAATGCAGATAAGGAAACAGATTCAGTGAAAAAGGGCGTAGGAGGAACAAAACAAAACAGAACCATTCATCCAATATTCAGAAAGAGAAAGCCTAAATGA